>NC_043746.1:14098056-14698056 GCF_902148845.1 Salarias fasciatus | reverse complement strand
AAGTCAGTCAGATGTCATACAGTCAAGTTTCCACGAGATGGAGACAAAGAGTCATTCACACGGTGCTGGCCTGAAACTAAGTTTAATCATTTTGACATAAATATCCCTTCTCTTTATGGATATAATATTAATTGATGTACTAGAATGATAACTAAAGACAACGTCGGCTTGTCAGAGGCTCCTCTACATGCCTTATTATGCCTACATTAATTTATCTCGTACAGAAAAAAATAAATGTAGAAATGATAGAAATATTGTCATATAGATGGAAATTATAAATAGCAATAAAAAAGGGGAAATATTTTGTGGTTTTGGTATTTCGTGTCCAGGTTATAAGCAGTGTTGCTGTGTGCAGCAAATCGGTTTCTTTTTGTGGAGGGTTACCTAACTGTTCCATACAACGTACCAGTCAGTTTACAGGCATGCTCTGTAGTTTTTTGAAAATGTATTGAATACATGGACACTACCATTATCTTCATCCCATTGTACACAATAAATTTGTTTTTTTTTTAATGGACTACTCAAATAAAAGTAGCATGTATTTTTCAGAAGAACTCAACATCTCAAACATTCTGGATCTTGCAGCGACCGTGCAAGCTGACCATCCTGTAGCGGGGAAGCCTTCACCTTACGGTCATGATGTGCTTCACAATGGTTTTCTGCAGCATGTACCTGCTTTATGGCTCCTTCAAACACCTGGAGTCTGGTTTGCTGCTCCACAATCCAGTCATTTTCATTTGTTGATTTGGAAACTTCTCTGAAAATAAACCCTTTAAAATATTTCTAAACTAAAACCAACACTTTCCAACTCTAAAATACCATTTTAAAGCTACATTGTCATCATTGAATTATATTTAAACTTTGTTATGTCGCTGAGGGAGTTTAGATTACAGTATCACCTCTTACGTTGTTTGCTGTAAAGGAACAAATGTGAACAATGGCATTTTAGTTAGTCTTTTATGAAAGTCTTCAGAAAAAACTGATTTAAATCACACAAACGTACTGACAGTGGAATTATCTGACAGTCCATCACAGTGAAGAATCAGTAAAACACTGTTCAGTAGTCTTTAGTCTAAAACAAGTCTGAATTTCAGTTGGGATCAAATTTTAGTCAAAGAGATGAAACTACTTCTTGACCACAGCAAGGACCAGAATACCAAAGACAGTTGGGCAGTACTTGACGATTACAAAAAGTCTGGATCCACCGAGGGCCATCTCATTTCCCCACTGATGATGCAGCTGGAAGAAACAACTCAACAGTCAAGACAATATTTTGCCAGTGAACGTCACAGTGAAAACAACAAAACGGGCCTCTGGCGTGAAGGAGAGGCCCCTCGAGACTTTGGAACACATCCTGGCAGAAAGGCTTGGAACAAACACGAGTCTGTTAGATTGAAACTGTCAGAGAAAAATCAAAAGAAGAATTTTCATTTTACACTCCAATTTCCAATACTGAAAAATTTTGAAGGTGAGCCTGAACAAGTTAGACTGACATTTTCTTCTGACTCGTGCTTCAGAAGCAATAAACCAGCAAATGAAAGTGTTTTGATGTTTTTATTGAATACAGTTAAACCAGAAATTCTCCAGTATTTGTAAAACTGACGTGATTAAAAGAAGCAACATGTCCACTTTTGTCAGTAATATAGGAAAATTTGCCCTTCGTAAAATCAGTGACACTGTTCATGCCATTAAGTGTCCTTTTTTAAAATGGAGGGAAGTACCCTTAATAATCATTAGCTCATCTTAAAGGAAGTTTAATAACTTCTCAAACTTCTTTATGAACAAAGTGCAAGAAATCAGGGCTAATATCAAACCTCCCTCAAAAATTTGATTTGCTCCAACATTTCCTTCACACTCCTGGTCCTCCTTCTCTCCTGTCAGCCTGCAGGAGCCGAAGGCTTTAGTCTGCAGGATGAAACCATCATCAAGCCCTGCTGATATTGTGCTGATTCCACTTTTCCAAAATGCTTTTGATACTGTTGCTCCTTGAGTTGTGAAACTGAAAAATCTTTCCCTTAAATCTGGCTGACTATTCATGCTTTTATTTCATCTCGTATTGATTGTAATGTTCTTTTAATTTGTTTTAACACAACTGTTCTAATCAAACTCTTTGGTACAAAACTGTCCTGCAGGTTCATCCAGAACATCCCACATTACCCCTGTTCTGTCCAGTCTTCACTGTCTTCCTGTCAAGTCTCGGATTGATTTTAAAATTTTAGTTCTCACTTTCCGAGCGTCGCATGTGGCATGGTGGACCCCCGCCCCCTAGTATATTACACACTTGTTGAGCCCCGACTCCTCACAGTGAACCCTTTGGTCTTCAGGCCAGAAACTCCTGAAGATCCCAAAGACACGGTTTGAGACCCGGGGAGACCGATCCTTTGGTCTCTTCGTATGACCGAGTCTGTGGACTTGTTCAAAAAGGACTAAAAGAGAAGCTCCATTTAGAGAAGCTCTTAGCTGAATATCTCACCAGTAAATTCTATATGTAAATATATATGTTCTGTGCAGCACTTTGTGATTTTATCTGTGAGAAGTACTTTATAAATTAACCTTACTTACTTTTTGGGCTTGTCTACATGTCAGTGATTTATCTCAGTTTTGTTTCTACTGCTTCCAGATGTCACTGTTTTTCACAAGAAGCTCGAACATCCAGATAAAAAAAAAACAGCTTCCTCAAACTGACTGATGTGACTTCAACTAAACTTAATGTGTTAATCAGTCAGACTGACCCGCACAGTGCTGACAGATCAGCTAATGTGACTGAGCACTGCTTAAATATTACAGCAACTTGCGCATGAAGGCGAGCCTAACTCAAAAAGACACGTCAAAGTACCGCAAGACATACTTTCCCAGGTAACGTCCTACGTCTGTATTTACTTTAACTTGTTGTCCGCTGCTTTCAAATAGGTCAGTGCAATTAATCATGATGTTTTTCATTAGGTTGCTCAATGCTGGTCAATAGTAGCATAATGAGAAACCCTGTATTCATCCATCTTTAATACCCGCCCCGTCCCGAGTGTCTCTTCCTGCTGGCGCTGTTTAAAAACCAGGGTCGGCTTCACACTGGACAGGGGGACAAACATCCATTCATCTCCTGTATTGTTTTGTTTGATATTGATTGGATACTTTAGGGCGCTGCAGCCACTCCCAGATGACTCGGAAAGTCTGGTTACACCCTGAGCAAATCTCCAGTTCATCACAGGGCAACCTGCAAACTGACATGTGACGTGATGATAACACGTTCACTTGAAAATCTACTGGAGTCAAGACTCCATATTTTCACTTGGAAGATACAAGTAAGCACTCCACAGAAGCACAAACAGTGACGTATTTCAAGTGGGCCCTGGTTTTCAGTAGGGAGGGTATTATTTTGTAGCAGGTGCTGCTTTAGTGGTTCAGTACAGGAACATGGAGGGGGCAGTAAAGGTAAGGCACTGCCGAGCTTCCAGCTGGAGTCTTCCAGTTGACTGTGGGTGAAGGAGCAGAGGCAGCGACAGTACAATATACTCAATTACACTTACAGCTTGAAACAAATCAACCTACAGTGCAAGCTTTATGAACTTTAGGAGGTCACTATAAAACCTGGAGGAACCTCACCAAAAAAAAAAAAAAAAAAAATGATGTAAACAGAAAGGCCCAAAGGATCGATCCACAGTCTCTCAGTATGAGGGTGAAAGACCCACTGCTCCACTGTGTGGGCCTGCAGGCAATTCTGCATATGTGCCCTGTAATTCAGTTTGCTTTGGAGACATCTAGTGTTGAGTGCCTGTTGCTTTGATCAGTTTAATTTCTTCTCTGTACAATAATATTGTGAACAGCGCACTACATTCAGCACATGGATGCAAGCCTCACACGATCAGAAGGATGTGATTGTCAGACTAATATCTACCGACAAACATAATATTACCTCTGTCATTAAAGCAAACATGTTCACTGTAAATAATAAAGCTCATAAATGAGTCTTTGGATGAATTGAAAGGTTTATTTCTTACCAATGTGACCAAAACACAAACATACAAAATACTGAACCGTCAATTATATTGTTGGAAAAAGACAAGGCCATCGGCTTCCGTGTGAGTTAAGCAAGTTTAAAAACATAAAAATGTACAATTTTTTTCATTTTAAACAAGTTCCTGCTTTGTACATACATACACATATGACCTCCAGTTGAAATGGCTGAGATTGAATTCATTCTCCCCTTTATTAAAAAGAAACACCACTTACAGTCGACTGTCAACTTTGGGAAGCAGCTTTCTCTGCTTGACAATAATAATCCGCTGTGTATGTGCTTCTCTATTGTAATCATTGCGAATAATACAAGAATGTAACTGTCACTTCCCTCACCTAAATTCTACCACAATCAAATAAAAGACAGCTATGTTTTTTTCTTTTGTTTGTTTAAAAAGAAAGTTCCGCTGGAGCTTTTAAGGACGAGGCTTTAAAAACACTGGTGGTTTTTAAGCTGCTCCACATCGCTAAAGCCTGTTCCGCAGTTGGAGCACTGGAGCGTTGGCTTCTCACCGTTGTGTATGAGCTGGTGTCTCTTCAAGTACTCCACTCGACTGAAGCGTTTTCCGCACGCCTCGCAGCCGTACGGCCGCTCGCCGGTGTGAATGCGCTGGTGCCGCTCCAGGTTGCCGAGGCGACTGAAGCTGCGTCCGCACTGCAGACAGCGGTGCGGCCTCTCGCCCGTGTGCACCAGGTGGTGGCGCTCCAGCGAGCGCGAGTGCGTGAAGCGCTTCCCGCAGATCTCGCAGCTGTGCGGCCGCTCGGCGGCGCAGGCGCACTCGTGGTTCTTGAGGGCCCAGGCGTGGCTGAAGGTGTTGCCGCAGTGAGTGCAGGGGTAGAGCCGGTCCTCCTCGCCGTTGTTCTGCATGTGGGCGCCCCCCAGCGGACAGGGGTGCTCTTCCAGCTCCGCCTCGGAGGTGAAGCCTCCTCCACACTGGGGGCAGAAATGGAGCAGGTCTCCGCTCCCCTCCTCCTCCCCTCCGCTCTCCCCGACGCTTCCTGGAGCGGACAGGTGAGGGATATGCTCCGGCTCTCCCGGCTCCACCATGTTGCCTCCGGGCATCCCCGCGGAGGAGTCGCCCTCTCTCAGCTTCTTTGGCCAGCCTAGCCTCATCTCGCCGAGCAGCCCGGCTCGCACGGACTCTTTCACCCTGCTTTCCCTGCTTTGCCCCACGTGCTCCTCTCTGTGCAGAGTGGGTGGCTGAGGGTCCTGCTCGCCGTCCTGCTCCATTCCATCCAGACCGATGTACTTTGGGGCCAGGCTCGTCTCGCTGGCTCGCACCAGCTCGGGGTTAGGGCTGTCAGACTGAGAAGCCGTCATGGCAGCCTGCTCACGTCCTCTCTCGGCTCTTAAAGCGGACTCCAGACCCCTGAGCTCCTCCATGGTCATTCCTCCCTCTGACGGTTCGGCCGAGTCGACGTCCCAGTCCTCCTCTTCGGTGTCTCCTGGATGAAGCGTCGGGGGGCGATCTGACAAGTCTCCTGAGAATAGCGAGGGGAGACAGAGAGCTGCTGTGAGAAACCGTTTCCATTTTTCAACCTACTGAGCATTTGACTAACTTGCCCTCCCTCAGTAAGGAAGACGTGAGCTCATTACCTTCACTTTGGGATCTGGAGCCAGAATGGAGGTCCTGGTTGGGAAGCTCCATCTTCAAAGCCTCTTTGATTAGATGGAGAGAGGCGGGCGGATAATCTTCTGTTTGAGAAAACTGCATCGAGAAGCACAGAGAGCTTTAAGTAAACATCTGCGTTGAGGCACATCGTCATGTTCAAGTGTAAATTTGCAGATGTTATTTAGAGCAACCAGGCACACAATGAGATACAGCTGCATTGCACACAAAATCAAACTGCTGTCATTGACTTTACTCCATTGCAACATCTTTAAAGACTTCACAGTGACAATCAGAATATAGTGAATAATTTGAATATTCAGCTCTGGAAGAGTAGGAAGAGTGGATATTTGCCCGTCAAATTGGTCATGTGGTGTAATAGCCAAAAGCTTTCCACCCTACCAATAGCATTTTATCCAAAGGCTGACAGCACTCGAGATGTGAAGGGCCCTACTGAACAAGTCCTCTGGAAGCTTAACATCAGATCAATGGCCTTCGTTTTACCCACTACATCGCTGTAGTGATTTGATGTCTGATCCGCACAAAACTCATCTCTCATTTCTGTCAACACTTTTTCTTGGTGCATATGAAGCTGCTGAGCTGTGCAGAGATGCTGTGCCACTTTCTCCTCCTACTCCTCCTCTGAGAAAGATCGTCTCCCTCACCTCCTCTTTGATGTTGGCCGTCTCCTCCCCCTCACCACTGAGGCTGCCCTCCCCTTCCTCGTCCTCCACCATCCCTCCCTCGTCTTCTTCATCTCGGGGGTACTGAACGAGGTACATCTCTCTGGCCTCTTTCCCCACTCTTCCTTCTGCTCCTGCTACCATCCCTGTGGCTCCTCTACTTCCTCCTCCTCCTCCTCCTCCTCCCCCGCCACTGCTGCTGCCGCTGCTGCCGCCGCCGCTGCTGCTGCCGCCTCCTCCTCCTCCTCCTTCCTCCCACACACCTTCAGGCCAGGCTTTGCCACAGGCTGCTGCTGGGCCCTTTTTTGACTTGCCTCCTGCGGAGAAGGGAGGGCAATGAAGGAAGGGAGAGAGAGTGATGAAGGAAGGGTGGGTGGGCGGGAGGTGAAAGACGGAAGAAAAAGTGTGAGGGGGTGCGGGTAAAACGGAGAGCATCGGGAGACAGGAGAGAGAGCAAGTGAAATATGAGGGAGAGAGAGGTAAATGGGAGGACATGATTGGAAGGCCAAGCGAGAGAAACGGGTGAGAAGAGGGTGGAGAAGTAGGAGATGAGGAAGAGGATGACAGGATTGAAGAGGCAGAGGGAAAAGGAGGAGAGGAGAGGGAGAGACCAAAAGGAGCTCAGAGGAGGAGGAGGAGGAGTGAGCATGATGAACGAGTGAGGAGAGGGGGCGTAGAAGGACAGACAACAGAGCGGGAAGGAGAGGAAAGACACGTGACAGGGAGGAGAGGAGTGAGAGAAGCAGAGGAGAGGGGAAAAAGTGGAGTTTGGGAGGGTCAGAGGGGGGAGAAAGAGGGAGAAGGAGGAAGAAGAGGAGAGGGAGGGCATGATGAAGGAGACAAAGATGAAGTAGGATAAAAAAAAAAGTGAAAAGAGGAGATAGAGAGAGCAGAGAAGTGGAAGTGGAGAGGGAGTGTGTAATTATGGTGGGTGGTGGAGGTGGAGAGAAGGAGAAGGGGAGCGGAGGAGGAAAGGAGGCGGGGGAGTGTGTGTGCACCGTGATGAAGGAGAGAGCAGAGCAGGAGGAGGTGGGGGAAGGGAGAAGAGGAGGAGGAGAGGGCGTGAAGAGAGAGGAGCAGGAAGGGGAGGAGGTAGACAGAGAGGCACAGGAGGAGGTGGGGGCAGGGAGAAAAGAAGGAGGAGTAGGAGGAGAGGACGTCAAGGAGAGAGCAGAGCAGGAGGAGGTGGGGGAAGGGAGAAAAGAAGGAGGAGGAGCAGAAGGAGGAGGAGGAGAGAGCAGAGCAGGAGCATATGGGGGAAGGGAGAAGAGGAGGAGGAGGATTAGGAGGAGGAGAGGGCGTGAAGGAGAGAGGAGCGGGAAGGGGAGGAGGTAGAGTTGGAGAGACACAGAAGGAGGTGGGGGGAGGGAGAGGAGCAAAGCAGGAAGGGAGGGAGTGAGCCAAAGCACAGAGGAGTGGGAGGGACAGAATGCAGTGGAGAGAGAGGAGAGGGGGAGGTGAAGGACAGAGGGAGCGATCATGAGGAGGAGGCGGAGGAGGAAGGGAGGAGAGGAGGAGGAGGGAGGAAGGAGGGAGGGAGAGATCAGCTCTTGCCAGATGGTTTCAAACAAAACAAGTGCGTCTTCGCATAAGCCGCAACTGCATAACAAGAACACTGCTTCTCACATTAAAAAACAGCAATGTGTAGGATGTGTTGATAAAGTGCCATTTAATTGATATGGCAGCTGTATCACGTAACACAAAGGACAGCTAGTGTAATCATTAAAGAGAGGCATTCAAGTTATCCACCACAGAAATACTTACGGCCCGGGTTAACTCTTCGCTTCTTCCGACCTCCACCTTCTTCTTCTGACAGTCCCGCGTTGCGGCGGTTGGTGGCCCAGTCCATCCCGTACTTGCGTTCATTTCTCAGCTGGTTCTCTGTGTGCCTCAGTCGCAGTTTGAGTGCGTCGTTCTCCTTCCTGTTGAGGGACAGCTCCACCAGGTAGTCGTTCACAGTCTCCTGGAAGAGTTTGGTGATCTCACAGACCGAGGCTCGGATCAGACTGTCCATGACAGCCGTCAGGTGTGTCTCAAACGTGTTCACTGATTCCTCCATCATCTTTGCTGGAGGGGGGCTGCAGATCTGATGAACAATTCAACGAGATTTTTTGTCAATACTCAACAAAATAATTAACAAAAACATATCTCACAGTTGGTTTTAGATATATTTTAATGATTTTTTTTAAATCGTCTATATAACCTTTATCGTGTCATAAACTGCCTATAAATCATTTTTAAATGTGTGATAATAAGGGTGGTAATCTTCATGTTATTAAGCCAGCATTGTAACAGTTTTCCTGTTCGGATCACAAAACTTCTAAATTGTCTCATGTTCGTGATGAAGCCACTGATGGATACGTCTCTGATCCATATGCCAAGCGTCTGTTAACTTTACCAGACAGCTCGCTTTTAAAGCTCATAATAGCGTCAGTAATGTCGGACAGGGCTCAGTAACGGTGTGGTAACTGCAGCTCTGTTACAATTCATTTATACACGACACCTTCCCTGCTTACTGACTCAAAGACACTACAGTTCAGTCGACACACAACACGCAGTCTGCGTCATGTTAGCCTGAGAGAAAACTTGTAATGCTGGTCGACATGCTATCGTGTCAGAGTAGAAAGGGAGCAGCAGCCTCGGACGCTGGAAAGTGTTAGCAGGTCGGCTAATGATTTCGCTCGGTATACGTACCGTGTAGGTGGGAGGAATCGGGAGGGCTAGTGCTGGTGTGAACCGACGAGAAGAGGAACGGTGTTACAAATCACTGAGGAGCCTCGTAGCCGTTGGTGAACTCATAGACGCGGCGACAAAAGAAAGCGCCATCCAACTTCTGCCCCGTCTTCCTCTCGTTCTCTCTCTCTGCCTGCTACTGTTTTCCTGATCGCCTCCTCCTGCGCTGCCTACGAGCCTGAAGACACACTGCGCATGCGCGTTACCGTAATCACCCGAGTCGGGAGCAGGCGCACGGTTAAAAAAACACACGTGCCCTCATTTCAAGATTCTTTTACTTATGTAACACCAATTACAGCGCCGCCATGTCAAGGAACATAGATTTTAAAGAACTAGATCTGAAACAAGCGATTTCCTTGTAAATTATCAATATAATTGTATTAAATTCAATTCAGTCAGTACTATTCTATTTTGTTCAACCTAATATATTTTATTTTATTTGTTTCTAAACGATTCCATCCTGGTTTATTCAATTAATTAATTAATTAATTACCTTAATTGAATTAAAATAAAACAAGGTTCAAGGTTGTCAGCCGTCTGTCTCAACCAGTTCAGGTCTGATGTCAGAATATTATGGAGAGGAAACATCAGTTAGGAGAACAACAAACAACTGGCAACATGTAGCCCATAATTACACACTCAAAGCCTCAGACTCACAGATACCTGCAAGATGATAAACGTTCCAGAGACAGAGAGAGAGAGAGAGAGAGAGAGAGAGAGAGAGAGAGAGAGAGAGAGAGAGAGAGAGAGAGAGAGAGAGAGAGAGAGAGACAGAGACAGAGAGAGAGGGAGAGGAAAAAGTAAAAAAAAAATCAAGTTAGTACATGGACATACTATATGCAGAGACTAGAGTGTTCTCTACATTGAATAAGGTTCTGCAGAGGCATACTATGGCAGTCATACTTTAGCCAATACCTTAATATAAGATCATTTTCATGATCATCTCAAAATTTGACAGTGTTTGGCGTCACAAAATATAACTGATTCTCCAAGTAAGGTGACTGACAGCTTATGTTCAACCTGTAAAATCTGATGACAATAGTGAGGGGTCATGTAGTGACACAATCAACAGGATGAAGCAAGGGAGTTGTGGGTTCAAATCCAGGCTAGGCCCTGTGTGGTGTTTGTATGTTCTCTCTATGTGTGAGAGTTTTCATCAGTTTCCTGTCATAGTCCATAGTCCAAAAACATTCTTGTGAGTGTGTTCGTCTGTGTCTCTGTTTGGTCTGTGATGGAAGCCCTGTCTTGGTTTTACCCTGCCCTTAACAATAGTTATCTTGGATTGTCCAGTGTGAGTGTTGATGTAGTGAGAATACATGCCCTGCATGTATGAGGTCTCTAGATAAATACCCACCTTGCCTTGTGATGGACTGGTGATCTGTCCAGGGTTGCATCCTTGCACTCGCCCATACTTGAGATTGCCTGTGACCATACTTGCTTGTGACCCTGAGCAAAGTAAAATTGTATATAGAAAATGGATGAACAGAAGCAAAACCTGTGACCTTGAGACGAATGGAAAAATGTGAGTGAGTTTGGTTAAAAACACTTTTATGTGTAAAGACGGTTTTGTTTCTACTTTTTTGGTTTGCTTGTTTTGTCTTTCTCTCAAGGAATCACAAGTATTGTCAGGTTGTTTGGGGTTTCCCTAAATTGGGAAACTGGGTGAAACATTAGACTGTGTTGACACAGGACTAGATGAAATATTATCAGCAGCCTTTCACATTTCAAATAGGTGCTGGATGACTTTGTGATGGTTGTAATCAGTGAAAGGGTTTTTCTTGGCTCTTTAGTTGCACTATTGCACTCTTGGAAATCCTATTTGTGCTTCCATGTTATTTGAATATTTATTACATTTGTTAAGCTATGTGTGCTTACAGCATGTCCTTTACTAACCATTAGGGGTTTTTTTTTCTTTTTGTACATGGGCTGGTGGATAGCATCTGATTTTAAGACGGACCTCCTATTCGATGAAAAATCCACCCAGTCAATAGTGAAGCCATGACATGGACCTGGGATACCCACTTTCATGCTGTGAGTTTCTTTTTTCCATTTATCATTAGAACAATACTAAACCTGAAATACTTCACTGTTAATTCTTTCACTATTGCATGTCAATAACTAATTGTCTTTTCTTTTAAACTGTAGTGGAACTGAAACGTTGTGATGTGTTTTTTAAGGCCATTAACACTTTCACATGTGGATTAACTTGCTGTCTGTGTCAACTTGATCATTTTTTTCTGTTTTCTTTCTCCCGACTCCTTCCCAATCCTAAACTCCTGCTTTTGAAGTGCCTCATCAACAGGAGCCAGTCTCCTAAACCAGTACACTACCCTACACACCAACCTTCCGTTTTTTTCATTAAGTAAAGCTCGCCCTGACGTTTGTGTATTTGTGTGTGGTTGTATGTGGCCCCTCCCTGACAGAGGGGGCGCTGTGGTTAACATCAGCTCTCGCCCTGCAGCAGAGGAAGACCGCCCTCCCCCGTCTTCTCTCCCGCACGCGCACTCTGTGTCCACTCTGCAGTTTGAGAGGAGACGGTCTGCATCAGAAGAGGAAAACATGCCGGTTTTCGCAGTGAACACTAACGTGGCCAAGGGCGATGTGCCGCCGGCTCTCTTGTCAGAGGCCACGGAGAAGCTGGCCGCAGCAATGGGTAAACCTGCACAGGTAGGCCGGGACGGGGCTTATCCTAGGCTGAAAGGGCTGTCCGTCTATCGCCACCATTCTCCTCGGATTTCTGCATCATTTAACAAGAATTTTGCAGTGTTTGTTGGGATTACTTGATTTTTTGGGGGTTTTAAATTCACAACCAAACCGTTTATTGCCCCCTTTCCCTTAAGTATATCAAAAGTAAATCATATTTAAAAGAAAAAAAAAATACTGAACTTAAGGGGGGGAGAAACTAATTGACTAAAATATGCAATCTTTAATTTACTAGAGTTTGTACAGTCTGGGATCTCTATATGTTTAGTTCCTCATAAGTGTGAGACGAGATGTGCATTTGACTGTTATTTTACTGCTAGATCACCCCAGACCTGTTTGGATTGTGAAATCATGGAATCACAACAGTGACCTTTTTGCACAGAGCCTGAAATAGTAAATGATTGATGAAGTTCTTATTATTTATTACGTTGTAAAGTGATTCAGCATATTTTTGCACGGTTCCAGTTTAGGCATGTCTGGCATGGAGCATTTAGCCGTGAACTTTGCAAAATGTATCGATGACTAGCATGTCACTTTGTTACCAAAAGATTTCCATCCATGTGTCTTCTATACTTCTTGATCTATCTATAGTCACTGTTGAAACACATTAGAGATTATGTGTAGATTTGGTATTGCTCAAGTAAACTAAACTATAAGCTTCAAATGTATCATTCTCGACAAATGTCATTAGAAATATTGACAGGCAATTTTAAATTCTATTTTATTATTCAACATAGTTTTCTATGCAATTATAATATTATTAACAATACAGCTCTTTTATAGGATCAAATTGTCAGATGTGGTCCATGTTGGGTGATGGTTACTTATCACATTGACCAGGGGTTTCCAAACCTGGTCCTAGAGTACATCTGTTCTGCATGTTTTAAGTCTCTCCCTTGGATGCACCAGATTGTAATTGGACTTTCTTTGTTGGGCTTTCTGCTGAAATGATTATTCGTGTTCAGTTTTTTTAAAGCACTGATTATTGAAAACATACGTGACTGACCTCGACTTTACCACTGTGAAGCCTGTGCCTTCCTCAAGCTGCTTTTCAGTGACTCATCTTGTGGATGAAACCTGAATATTTCAAAGTTGAAGACCCTTTTGAATTTATTTTAAAGACCAGGAGCACATCACATTTGTTTTTAATCTCATGACATCTTTACTGTTTTTTTTTTCTCTTTCAGTACATTGCTGTCCACATCATTTCTGACCAAACGATATTGTTTGGAGGAAAGGGGGATCCTTGCGCTCTTTGTTCACTGCACAGCATCGGCAAGATCAGTGGAGCACAGAACAAGGAATACTCCAAACTCCTGTGTGGACTACTGAACAAGCACCTGGGAATCTCTACTGACAGGTAATACATAATCAAACAGCACAATCAGTGTATGTAATGTAATCACTTATGATAACATGATTACGGCTTCATACAAACTCAAAGAGTTGTATATTTGCTCTACATTAATGCTGGCTTTCATTAACCTATTTTTCATGGTTTCTGTTAGGATTTACATCAACTTTTTCGACATGGATGCTGCCAATGTGGGCTGGAACAACTCTACATTTGCCTGAGATGGAGGGCTATCAAAGTGAATTAGAAGGTCATTCCTAAGTGTTTGAGTGTGGTTACCGCTTAAATAAAAAAGAGCAAAGATGAATTGTAATCCACACTGTGATATGTTGTATGACTTACAAGCACTTAGCCCCTTAGATTTGCACTGAACCTTTTAGAATGCAATAAAGCACATCGAGTTGACCATGAATATGCTGTTGTCATTGTTTTATTGCAGTTGTTGAATAACCATCACATTTTACAGTGTTCCAATATTTCTTTAAAGCCTGTGGGACAAAAACCATCCATCGCTCTTCATTTATAACTGCTTCATCGAACTTGAAGTTCTCTGGAGCCCATTATTTTCATCACAGGATTCAATCACAAACGTAAAAAAAAAAAAAGGGGGTTATTAAATGTCAGGTTTTGTGTGTGAGAGAGTGAATCTCCTCTGTCTTATTACATGAAGGTTTTTTTTTTGAGACTTTTCATTATAAGTTTTGACATGGAACAAGCAAGCAACAATAGCAAAAGCAGACAGGCTCAGTACAGGTTCAACTTGTATTAAATCAAGAACTGGATTGGTGATAGTGTAACCAAAAGCTTTGTCACTGAGACACATTGTTTGTACATGAGCTTCACCTGTATCCTTAGAAAGGGAGGGGGGGGGGGGGGGGGGGGGTACAAGACTTCACCTCACTAAAAAAATAGAATGTGACATCAGTATGGAACAGAAGAGGACTTTCAGAGTTTTTCACTGCGGTCCAGCCAGCCGACACTCTTAACAGTCAAAGTTTGCCGACATGCTGCTTAGCGGAGCGCACATATTCTAAGCATTACGGTAGAAGCGAAATGAAGGGACTGCATGATAAGCGTGAAGTGCCACAAATCACAACCCACTTTATAATTATTAATAGACGTATTATTACTGTTGCTAAAAAACTTAACCGAACGACGAAGTACATCAAGTAAAGCTTTAATAATGCTGATTTTGAGTCAATAAGTGGCAGAACGTGGCACTAATTGCACTGAGACGCTACAATTTTCATCAAAATATCAATAGAAACTAGTGACAATATTAGCAGCTTCAACAACGAGGTGTGTCTGAACCAGACACTGTTGTAATGTGATTCACAAGTGATTTGAGATCAATAGGTTAAATAATCTGGAAGCGATTGAGCTAAAATGCTGAAAAATTCTTAAAAATATTAATAAAATTATTGAAAACATTAAAAGCTAAAAGAAAGAAGTGTGTCTGAACCAGACAATGTAGTAATGTGAATTACAAGTGTTTTGGAGTCAATAAGTCGAATAATCTGGGAGCTATTGAGCTAAAATACTGAAATTTTCATAAAAATAGTGAACAAAGGGGTGTGTCTGGACCAGACACCATAGTGCTGTGATTCACAAGTGAATTGAATTCAAAAGGTCAAATAACCTGGGAGCAATTGAGGTAAAATGTAATATTTTAACACTCCACATACTTTTTGGGGGGCATTTTAATGAAAAATATGGTATTTTAGCTAAATATCTCCCAGATTATTTGACCAATTGGACCTATTGATCTCAAATCACTTGTGAATCACATTACTGCAGTGTGTGGTTCAGACAAACCTCTTCGTTTTAGCTTTTAATATTCAATAATTTTTATTAATATTTTTATGAAAAATACAGTATTTTACATTGCCCTGGTTATTTGACCCATTTACTCCAAATCACTTTTGAATCACATTACTACAGTGTCTGGTTCTGACACACCTAATTGTTAAGGCTGATATTATTATCAATAGTTTATAATAATATTTTAATTCAAAATGTTGTGTTTTTGCTTAATTAGTGCCAGATTATTTGACTTATTGACTCAAAATCAGCATTATTACAGCTTTCCCTAATGAACTTCGTCATTCAGTTATGTTTTCGCAACACTAATAATACATCTTCTATTATTTATAAATAAGGTGGGATTGTGATTCGTGGCACGTGACGCTTATCGTGTAGTGCCTTCGATTTCCCTTTTACCGTAATGCAATATGTGCGCACCGATAAACAACGTGTCGGCGGACTTGACTGTTTTTCAGAGCGTCGGCTGGCTGGACCGCAGTAGTATTTTCGATGTGAATTGCTCTCAAAAGCGCTCAGTAACTCGCAACCTTGCATATCTCTGCCACCCTCACCACCTGTAGAACCACGCAGAGCAGGAGATCAGATCTGATCTCCTGCTCTGAACAGGGGTCCTCGAGGACCCTCCCCGTTTGACCGATCGGCGGACGTTATTAGTGTATGAAGGATTTTATTACATGTTTGCATTTGACTTGATTTCCTTACTTAGTTTTCACGTGACCATTTTAATCAGATTTTTTTGGGTCGCTGTGATTACTATACATGCTACGTCACTACTCGGCGCAGCGGGAAAACCTAAAATGTAAAGGTTTACTTATTTCTTTATAGTTGTTCCTCACAGCAACGCGAACCGTGTACAACCAAAATAGAACACTCTTGGGCGAGTTTGTTACGTTTTTTTTTTAAATGTATCTACTGTGTAAAGGAGTTACACGTTTCCGTTTAGGCCACTGTTGCTATAGTAACTGGGGTGGATACCAAAAGTGTTTAGGGATTTTTTTTTCTGTCTTTTACTGACACTCTGTGTTGTGAAGCATGTTTGAATTGATACTTCAAACTGAAATTAAAGCACGGTGCGTGAAATAATCGGGTTTATTTGAATTTGCAAGAACACTGCCTGTCGCGGGTATATGACGTCACTGCCCATTTAGCTTGAACCGCCGCGGAAGAGATGGTGGAGCTCTATTCAGGCTCATTACTCTTCGGTTAATCAACCACAGGTAAACGCCGCTGTTTGGAATTTTTTAGTCTTTACCTAGATACCTAGTGCCTAGTTTTATGTTACATATACGTATCATTGTGGTCTGTTTTCGAGGCGAAGCAGGGACTGGTCGGTATTTAGCGTAGACTGCCCCCCGTTACCCGCCATGTGACCGCCCTGCTTTTCTGAAATGTTTTACCAGCATCGTTCCAATCTTTGTTTTCAGTGTCACGGTCATAGCAGTGAAAACCTGTGACTGATTACGCAGGTAGATAGTAAAGTGATGGCGACAAAAGACTGTTTTGTGTCGTTTCTGTCACTTTTTGTCGGGAACGTGACATACTGGGGAGTCGCTTTAAGATTATCTGAGATAATTTCAGTAGCGGAATCAATCCTGAAATGTGTTGAACGTTGTGGTACATATGCATACACAACGTGATAGATAAATCATATTCAGGGTCCTTTATTGGTTGACAGCTGGCCAATAGTAATGAAATCTGTCTTTCTCTAGGTTGGAGGAGCCACCCCTGCAACACTTTAGGCTTTCTCTCTTTAATCTGGAAGCATCTGTTCGCCACCCTGAAGGATGTCGGACACTCTGACCAGAGGGTTTCGTTCCCAGCTGACCACGTCAATGGACGTAGTCTTAAAGAGGACTGTGTTGGAAGTCATGAATATTTTTGAAAACACTGTGTACGAATATCGAATGCAACTTTCATACAAAGTCAAAGAGGTGTCTGAGCTCAAAGCGAAGTTGCAGACAGCAGAGTTGAGGCTGCAAGCCCTGCTGCATGGGAAGGATGGAGGACAAGAAATTACCCAAGTGGCAAGTGAAACTCAAACACCATCTGAAGCTCCTACACAAACCCGGACACAATCCACTGATGTGTCCGAAGTTGATGGTATGAATTTAATTTGAAAGGTTGACTCTGATATGTCCAGTTTGTTGTATGCATGTACAGTCATTCAATATGGCATGACTTTGTAATGCAAGTTAACCATGTGTCTTTGTTGATGGATTTAAGCTGTACCTGAAGACTGGTGTGAACCTGTGAGCTCCGAGACTATGAGCGTTCAAGATGTTGGTGAATCTCCTGGTGTAAAACTTCGCCCGCTGTCCATCTCTCTTTGGAATCTTCCAGTCCGCAAAACTGAGGTGTGTATATGAAGTGCAGAGCATTATGCTGATGTGATCAGTTTAGGATTCAACTGAAATTATTTGATAAGTTATGTTGAAGAAAGTTGAGATAAAAAGTGTTGTTTATCAATATCTCATTGGCTAGAGTCATACAGAGTTACAGTGACTGTGTAATCACAGATCATTGCTTGAGATACAAAGTCACTGTGAAATTTCAAGAATGCCTTATGTTCATTGCCTTATATGATTTTATGTACCTGATTATCATGTGGGTGTCATTTTTGTTCTCGAATTTGCAGTGCTTTCTAAATGTGACTCAAGTTTTAAAGATACACTGCTTACAAAAAATTTGGGATATTAAGCTTTCAAGTGAAATTTCAGGATGAACCCAACCTGCATTGTTTACAGGTGAAATTACTGTGACCTTCTCTAAACTTTTGAACACGCATTTCCAGCTGTTCATTGTTTCAGGACTTCTTGCATGAATTGCTGTTCTTGAACAAGGAGCTTGCCATCGAAATCCAAAACAGGTGTTTGATCCGTGAATATACCATTACATTTTCCGATTCAATTTGGATGATCTTTTAAATCACCATAGCTGCTTCATTGAGAACAGTGACTTGTGGAACTGGATAATGAGTGGTAGTCAACTTCAGACATGAATGGTACAGTGACAAGCCCATACTACCTGAATATCATCATTAATCTAGTCATTGTGCCCTACATGAACTAAACAGGCCTAATCTGTTCTTCGTGGATGAAAGTGCTTCAGCTCCTCAGTGGCATCATGAGGGAACATTGGGGAGACTGGGGTACCTGAAACGGAGTGACCTGCACTGTCTCCAGACCTGAATCCCATAGAAAACCTCTGCGACAGAGTCTCGGTGTAGAGGCTTGTAACTCTGTACCCCAGAACCTTAATGACCCAAGGGCTGCCCTTATAGAGAATATGATGTCATGTCTCGCAAGACAATAAATCGACTTTTGAAGAGCAGTAGTCATTGACAAACTGTAATTGATGCTCAAAGGCACATGACAAGTTATTGAGACATTGACATGTTTTGCTGTGGTATATTCTCCACTGTTGTTGGTTTTTGTTCAATAAATTGTTTGACTTGAGGAAATTACCATTATATGCTTCTTCATGCCTTTTGTGAAGAGCATGAACTCTTTACCTTTTCCATAAATTTCACCTGAAAGCCAAATATCTAACTTTTGTGAGTACTGTCTTTCTGTTTTACTGTGTAGTTATTGTGGTGTGTGATTGGACAAAGCTATTTGTATTGATGTGTTCAATTCCACTGTCTAGGCAGGAAAAGATGATTGACGTTTTCTTTGTCCTGACAACTGCTGAAGATGAAATGTAATATTCTTGGTTTAGGGGGGTTACTGTGGCATTGACTCACACCTCAAAACCTGGAATTCCACGAGATGTGAGTTTGACATTTAATTTTTTTCTTTAGTTCATGACTTTATTTTATAAATAATGAAATAATGTCACGTGTGTGCTTGTCAAAAACACTGAAAGGACAATTGGATCTGCAAGATACAACAATACAGTAGGCTGAGTTAAATGTAAGGTGATATATGCTGATAACTGGGGGATTTTAATCAACTATGAACCCTGCAACAGTTTTTCAGTGTAATGGATAAATCTTGTGCCAAATCTTAATTTCTGAATGTGAATCATTTATTTTAAAATTCCAGCTCCCTAATTCATTCTCGCATTTCGGTTTCTCTTTTCTCCATTCAATTTCAGTTTTTCATTTCAGTTTTTCAATTCATTTTGTGCCGCACATCTGGGATCTGGCATCATGCAAACTAGCCACTTTTCACAGTGTCATTTCCTCCTAGCACAAGATTGATACCCTAGCAATGACTCGGTATTACTGCTATGGCTTGAAGCAAAGTTGAGAAGTTTCAAGTATCTGATAAGATATAAAAATCAGTCCCTGGTTTGTGTTATAACTTTAACTACGCTAACAGATGTAGCACAACACTGTTGGCTTCCAGAAATAAAGCAGTGACGGAAAGCTTAATGATAAAGCACAGTGTTTACAATACTGACGTTCAAGATTTTACTAGTTAACGCTGGCTGTGATGCCACTCACTGAATATATTGCAATATATTTACTGTATGTTAACCTAAATGTTTTTCTTTGTAACATAGACACTATGTCCATTTTAAAACGTTCCTCATTCTGCAAATTTTTAGAATTTGTCATTTTCTAGCTCATTTTGTTCTCACCTTGTCATCATAAAATGATACATGCACACAAGTTTTTATTTCTTTATTTTTTTTCTTTCTCTCTCTCAGTCACTGCTTCAAACAATCCGAACATGAGTAGGATTAAAACTTTTCCAGTGCCAAACTTGGAACAAGAGTCACCCGACCAAGCACAACTCGAAGATCTGAGAAGACGCAAGAAAATGTCAGCAGGAGAGGTGAAAAAGCAAACGGTGAAGAGGAAGAAAAATAAAAAAGCTGCAGAGGCCAGGTCTACTGAGGTGAACACTGTGGAAAAAAATGTAGGCAACATGTACCCTTGTAAAGTTTGCAACAAAGTATATGAATCAGATTATGGCCTACATGAGCATGCACGAATCCATAAGCAATGCAGTGGCTGCAAAAAAATCTTCCCGTCAAAAAGGTTGTTTATTTGTCACAAGCTGTCTTGTAGAAAATTGAAAGTGCAGGTTCCAGCAACAACCAGCCCTCCAGAACTCTCCCATGAAGGAGAAAACGCGCTCGCTGCAAGCAAAAAGCTGACCGCTATTAACAAAAAAAGGACACCTTCCCTTGGCAGTAAATTGGCCACAAATAAAGGTGCTTCCACCAGTAAGTATGCTTGTCCACACTGTGATGAAACGTATGCGAATCCGTTCTTGCTAAAACAGCATGTAAGGGTTCATTTCAGCAAGAAGTTAACCCCTTGCACTGTGTGTTCAAAGATGTTTCGCAACAAGAAAGGCATGAAAATCCACAGGGCGAAAGCCCACGAAAATAAAATGAATGCAAGTGACGGAACAGAAGACCTCGCATGGACAGAGCCTGTGGAGGAGATTGATAATGAACCACATGATTTGATTTCCATCCACTCAAAGTCATGTCAAAAGTCTAGCCCGAGTGACGAAGAAAAACAAAATTCAGTGATAAACGTGAAATTACAAACAACGGGTCAAGACACGCAAAAGGGTTCCAGTTGTTTATTGTGTCTGAAAAGGTTTGAAAACAACTATGCCTTGATTGAACACATGGCCAGCCACAAGTAAGGCACTGGTCTCTTGAGAGAAGTGTCGGGTCAAGTTTGTTCAAACCTGAAGCAAAATTTATCATTCAGACTAAATGCGCTCACTGATCAAGGCTTCTTTTAAAAGCTTATTTTATCATTACTTTTATTTTGAAGTATATCCATAAAGTAAATGTGTACATGTTGTGGTAGGTCAGGTTGTTAGGAAAACTGGCTTCAACGTTCTTTTAACAGATGTTAGACCAACTTTGCACATCTGTGTATTTATATGATATCTATAGGATTTAATTTTAGTCTGGACTCACACTTTTCTGTTCACTGTCAAATTAACCTTGCAGATCCAAGTGGTATGAGTACTCTACTTTTGTTGATGAAAAATAGAAAATGCGGCTGCCTTTCAGGATCTCCTTTTGCTGGGCTGGAATATGACACTTTTGAGTATTGTCACATTATTTGTTCTGTAACAAGTTAAACCAAAATGTTTTGAATGTATTTACCATTGTAATTATCTCCAAAAAAAGTTACATCTGTGTATGATTTGTTTTACCATAAACCTGTGATGGAACACACTATTTTATAGGACTTTTATATATCCTTGAAATCGTCAAAGAGTGACCTTTTATGTTTTTTGTAATTTAACTATTCGAATATGTGCTTGGGATTCATTTTATGCAGACTGTATTTGTTGAGCTTTATTCGTGGCATTTGTTTTGGAAATAAAGACTGATGGTAATCTTTAACAATCGCGTCATTAATCAGAAATACCGTATCTTCTCGCGAGACTTGCAGCGACGGTCGGTCACACCACGGGCACCAACCTGCTAGCTGAGCAATGAGTAACCGCATCTCTGACCTGGACTTGAAAACGCGTTATTGTAAATGTACAGTTCACCGGAGCGGAGATTTGACCCCGGGCTGTGTGATGCTCTTCCGACCGGTGTCGGTGCTCGTTCCCGGTGCTTTAGCACAGTTAGCATCAGTGTAGCTCAGCGGGGCTCGTGCAGGCAGGCTGCGCTTCGTTGGCTCGCTTGTTTGCACGCTGAACGGAGGTAATGTTTACTGACTTCATTTACTTTCACCAACCCAGTATTTGTCATGCAGCTTTGCTAGAGTTCGTGCTCTCACAACAATGCCGCCAGTCTCATTTCGCGACACCGCTCCAGTTCTTACTGTAAACAGCAGCGGCTTCAGCTCGCGAGGTGAACCACATCGTCTTAATTTCCCTTAAATATTGACCGCCAGTGTTTGTCACCTTGCATAAGACTTCCTCAAAGATTGACCGCCGCTGTAAATGGAGTAAACACTGCTGCACAGCAACATTTCATGGCCTGTAGCTGCCCGGACGGAGGACTATGCAGAGGTAGCCACATCTGATTCCAGAGGACGACCGCCGAGGACAGCAGCCGTGTCTGTCAGTTGTTTACATCCAAAGTGTTTCGGTGAAACAAAGGACAATGGAGTCCGCGAGGAGCGCCTTCCACGCTCAGCTGGCCTCCGTCATGGACTCGCTGCTGGCGGCCGCCGTGTGCGAGATCGCCAAGATCTTCGAGAGCAGCCTGTGTGAGCAGCAGGCGGAGCTGGCGCAGAAGACGGAGGAGATCTCCGTGCTCCGATGCAAGCTGGACAAGGTGGAGAAGAGGCAGAAGGTGAAGGGTGCAGGGAGCGAGGATGGAGAGCTGTCCTCTGGAGACAGAGAGGGCAGCGCGAGGCAGCAGACCCTGACTGGAGCAGGTAGGACAGCTGACTGTCATCCACCCAACATGGACTGTTTGGTGTGTGTACAACCACAACGAGGAAGTAATTTAAAGCTGCATCACATGTAGTATACATTTTAGTGAAAGTTACACGAATGTCTAAAATATTGCTTAATTTCTCTTGTTAATCCTACTTTAATTTGCTCATGCCGACAGTTGTGAGGCTGTCAAAGCGGAACTCACTGTTTCACAATCCTCTTTCTCAGGACCAAGTGTGGAAAAAGATTTGTCCTCGCCTTCAGATCCTTTAGATGGGCTCTGCAGGCTGAAGGAGGAGGTCCCAGGTCAAGATGGAGTTTTGATAAAACATGAGGTTAGAGTTAATCCCACCTCTCTAAGATTCAGAAGTTGATTGAAAAGTTCAGTTGTAATGTGAGATACTGCATATTTGCTTCCCTCTTCTAAAGTTTGACATTTTTTGTCATTTTATTGACAGCGTGCAGCATCGCGCTTGAACCAGGCCTCTGCCGCAGCCCAGACGTCGGAGGAAAGCCTGTCTGCAGCAGAGCAGAAGCAGATCGATGCCCTGTCTACTATACAGGTCAAAACAAAATGTAAGATTATCTAACTGTTGGGTGGCGTTCTTATTCATAAGATAAAATGAAAAGTTATTTAAAAGTGGGTTCATCATAATTATGGAAACAAAAGTGCGTAATTTCTGCGTGTTTCAACATTATTTTCTCTTCAGTAACCCATTGGGATCAGAGCGCTCGTGGTGCAGACCGAAGACTTCTTCGGGATCAAGGCTCTACCCCTTTTCTCGCCATCTCTCAGAGTGGCCGTTGCTCCCCAAGGACTGACCCAAGCCTAGCTCAACCAGGGGAGTGGTTGGCTGGGCTGGAGCCCACCCGAGGAGGTGTGACCAGTCTGGAGAACCTGCAGGCGGATGGCAGCAGCACTGGAGGAGACGCGTCTTGTTTCCGACCTGGTTTTGGATCGGATGAAACCAGCAATGAAGGTGAAGAATCTTTTCCATTCCTGGACCAAGAGCCGGAGAACCAGAACTCTGATCAGAATTCAGTGCAGGGACAGGGCGTGGGACAAAGGGGGACTCAACAGGATCAGTCCCAACTCACTTCCAGTGACTCACCATGGAGATCAAGAGACGACAGAAGCGGGCGAGGGCCCGTTAATAACACACGGCGAATCACAAATTTTGGCAACAGAGACCCTCTCCGGCTGCAGTTGAATTCACAGTCGCTCACTCTGCGACACTCAATCACTCTGAATCACCCTCCGGCCTCTGGCGGAGGGACGGGACGCCCTTACACCTGCCCCTACTGCACAAAGTGCTTCACCTACCCCTCGCACCAGCGCAGACATCTTCTACGCCACACTGGCGTCAGGCTGCATCCCTGTCAGTTTTGTGAGAAGAGCTTCCTTACACCCTCTGAGCTCACTGTACACACTCGCACACACACAGGAGAGCGGCCTTTTGGCTGTACCCAGTGTGGCAAGCGGTTCGCCCGCAGTGGAAACTTGAGAGCCCACCAACGGGACGTTCACATGGGGAAGAGGCCCTTTGCCTGCACCGAGTGTGGAAAAAGATTTGCCCACAGGGGGAACCTGAGGGTGCATAATCACAGAGTCCATCAAGGAGATCCCTACTACTTGGACGACCAGCCTGAGCCTGACATTGGGCCGAATCCCATTTAATGAAAATACAAGATACTACTGTTCTGCACTTTAAATTTAGTTCTCAGAATAAAGGCTGGGAGCATCATGCAAGCAAATCTCAGTGTGAGCCATTTAAATTTGTTATGAATGGCATACATTCCCAACGTAAATGATTGAAGTGCAATAATTTCAGTTTCTGCCATTAAGATTGAAATGAAGAACGTTGTGCTCAGTGTTTTTCAAATGACTAGTTGAAATGATCCAGAAATAGAAAAGATTGGCTATTGTCAAAAATGTAATGCCTGATTTGATTTTGATCATGTTTTGTCCTTTCATCAGATAAAAGTGACTCAATGGACCTGAGCACCTTTTTCTCATTCCCAGTGACAGAACCACAGCATACTGTATTTGTGAAGAAAAGAGTGAAGTTGATGTTAGGTTTAGACATGTGGCATGCCGAGGTAGGATACCCCGTCTCTTCCCACCGAAGTGTGTATGTATGAGCCATCTCCTCAGGTATTTATTTTGATTCTGTTGTAAGAGGAAAATATGTTATTGCAACGAGTATGTAACCATCTTCCTGAAGAACTGTACTCTGATTTTTCATCCTGGTTTTGCAATGTGAAATTAAACAACATACTCACGAATTCATTGGCCTCCATAGCTTTGATCACGATTGTATTCCATCGATCCGACAATCTTCCGTACCCACTCCGCACAGTTCACTACACCGGTCTCATGAAGAGCATTTTCCAAAACCCTTTCAGAGTCTTGCATTTCTCTTTACCGGTCAGCAGAGGGCAGTCATTCCACATGTATAACACATGGAGCACTGGCAGTACATGGCAACTGGTTTTTACACAAGCAATGCTTTCTCTCCATGTTTTAGCATGTTGCCCTATTTTTTATTTTTTTCCCTGACACATGCAGTTTTGTCAACATGCCACCTCACACGTAGGGGTTACCCTACAATGGTGCTGATTTGACAGAATCAAAATGTAAGTAACTGGGTCACTGGGTTTCCCTGCCCGAGACTCAAATGGTTCATTGATGTGACAAAAAAGGTCAATGTTATTGTCTAACTTCAAGGTTAAATTCATAATTCTCAGATAATGTATTTATTCTAATAACTCCAGAAAGTACCCCCTCTGCATCTTGAATGCATTCTGCTCAGGTTTCTCTCAATCTGCAAAGAGGCCTTGAGCATTTGGATTGTTTAGAGGGTGATGGGGTCCTTGGCCGTGTTTTCTACCACGCATTATCTTTCGCAACAGCTGAGTGAGGATTGGCTGTTCTCACTGCACGTATTCCCCGAGCTGCTGAGTCCTTGGTTTGCTCATAGAAAGATTACAGCCAATGACCTGCCCTCCCCCCCAAAGGTCACCTGTATCCACTCTCCCACTGGGCTGTTGGACCACAGCCATAAAGAAAAAAACAAAACAAACTAGAATGGATTTAATAGTGCATGGCCACAGGCCCACTGTTGACTGGAAAGAACGGATTGGCACATGAATATCACACTTTCATAGTTAAAAATTTGTGAGTCAGGTCAGGGTAACGTGTGTATTTGTGTTAATGCGAGAGGATTTCAACCCCGCTGAGAAAAGCTGCAGACCTTTCAGGATACTGTTTAAATACTGCATTTATGTGTGGATGAAAGCTTCAGATCAGAGAAAAACAAATCTATACACAGATTTAGGTCTCCAAAAAGGTCGGGGTGTGTGTGTGTGTGTGTGTGTGTGTGTGTGTTCATGTTCAGCAGTCACACAGGATTTGCCATGTTTTCTGTTTGTATGTTTGGTTATGTGTAATCTCCTTTCTGGCCTAAGCAGCTTTTCTCCATGCAGGAGGGGAAAGGCAACAAATGAACAGTTGACCTGACTGGAAAATCTGCAAAACTCAGATACTTTAAGTTTATTCAGATGTACATTATTAAGATGTTTCACTGGAGAAAACTTACTGGAAATGTTCTAGCAGTACCACCAACGGTGTTTATCACATGTTTGGAGGTTTCTGCCTTTATTTTTCTTGAGGCGCTCTGTTCACCTGCATGTTCCTGAGTTTCAATTTATTTCTTTTGCCCTTCAAATTTAACATGCCTCAAATTAAAAAAAAAAAAAAAGCTTCTGTTGGTGCCATCTTGCCACCTTTGGCCCATACAGTCATTCCATCACAATCTCTTAAACCACCCTGGGTCAAATGATCCCCCTGACACTCAGTAAGTGTGCCCCCCTCCCCAAACATGTCACACAGATGTAAAAGCCAGAGGAATTATATACCCCCTCTGAGGTATCAGTCAAGTCTGAACTCTATAAGGTCTGTATTTATTATTCTTTGGTGTGTGCATGTGTGTGTGTACAACTGCCTTTTTTCTATTATCAACCACACACTCTTTTGCATGTTATGGTTGCAAAAATATGTGTGTGTGTGTGTGTTAGGGTCTGTGAGGGATTTAGCATCGCCCCAAGGCGGTTCATAATCTACCCAGTCTCACTGCTCCCCGGGGTCCATAGTTTCATACGGTTTGCCATTACTGTAGTGAACCCCCCCTTTAGGGGATTACAGTGCTGTCTCCCGCTCAAGGCACTGAGTTGATCCATCGTCTGCTGACTGTATTTAAGCACTCACTTAATGTGCTAATAGCGTTAGACTGGGGAGACGCTGTGGAGCTTTTAACTTTCATCTCCTAAACCTCTTTGTCTGTTGGAAATGCTGATTTCATGGCTGCCAGCCTTAAATCCATCAGTAGGCAGTCAAAAATCAGAAAATATTAATTCAGGTTCTGGTTGTAGATTCATGGGTTGTAACAGGGCTTTTTTTTTTCTTTTAATCAAAGATGTAGTGAAATTGTGTCTGTTTCATACGATTGAATGTATTGACCCGTCTGCTCTCAGGTCCTGAGTTTTGTGTTTTCGTGTGTGTGTCTGTTCTCAGGTCCTGAGTTTTGTGTTTTCGTGTGTGTGTAAGTGAGGCAGTGGCGAGCAGAGGGACGCGGCCGCTGAGCCGAATCTCTTCCAGACATCAGGATTGACGGTGTCTCCTCATATCTGGGACTGGACTGAGAGAGAGCATTATCTTCCCGCTTCAGCGTTCTTGGTTTTTCCAAATGTGTCTGTGTCTGTCAGCATGAGCGTGTGTTCCTATGTTGCCAGGCAACCCAGTATCTGCACAGTGAAGTGGGGGTGGGAAGATGGTGAAGCACCAGGTCAACAGAGGGAGGCACAGGCATCGCTGCATCTCATTGGACACTTTGGCACTCCTGATGAATGATGCTGATCATTATCATGCTGACTGGAGTTACTTGTATCAGAAGCTCAAAGTCCAATCCCTCTCTTCACTGTGCAAGAAAAAGATGATGTACACAGACTGATTTATAAAAACATATTCTTTTTTGTTGTTAGTCACTTCATATGAACAACAAAAAAATCACATGTTTTTATCAATACAGAGAACTGATGAGAGGTTTCAGTGTCCGGTCACATCATCTCATATTTCTGACCTGTTTTCCAGTGGATATAAAAGAAATGTTCTTTTGTACAGAAATAGCTTCTCCCTTGCTAAGAGAGCACCTCAAAGGTACAAGACAGAGCTATATTTGTCCAACAGTGGAAAACAGTTATCCTGTCCAATTCAAACTGTGTTCTTTACAGTAATTGAGATATAATACTGTTGCTGGATCAAGATGGTATGATCAGACGGATCCGATGATGTCTAGAAGGAGGGAAATTATTTGTATTACATTTCTGTCCTTTAAGTATCTTCTTACTTTATTTGCTTTGCTGCCAACATCTGCCTTTACTCCCTCCACTTGATAGAAGTATATACTTCTCTCTTTCGTGTACTCTCAAAACAGGCTCATTTCTTCTTCTACCCTCTACAGACAGTGAATCAGAGTGACGGTGAAAGGGTCAAAGCTGCTGGAGTTTATTCGTACTGCGGCTGCAGATCTGGACGAATTCAAGATGAGTCCAGTGAATGCCGAAACAACAACTATTTTTATTTTCTAACTCAAACATATAATGAAATTTGATACTTTTTCCTCATGAATGCTGATCATGTCATTTTTATGAGTTAACAGTGGAAGAAAAAAATATGCAGAGGATTCAGTGGTTCACTAAGCTCCATTTGGTTGTGATGTACAGACAAAAACAAAAATGTGATTTGAGTGTTCTGAGATTATGAGACCAGAAAAGAAGTTTGTTTTTAACACATTGGATTTTTACTTTTGTGACTAATATGCGGTGACAAATGGCTTAATAACCAAGTATCAGACATGGTGACTGTACTGTGTAGCTTTAAAAGGTAGCTACAGATCAGCACGTATTAAAATGTCTCTTAATAGATGTAGGATCACAGATGAAATAGTCAAAAGATACTATCACAATAGCTTCCATTTTTATGCATTTCGAGCTGCTAGCTTGAGCTGCTCACCATTTTCTTGTTTTAGAAACAACAATAAATCATAGTTTAATCTATTTTGGCATTACAGATTTTTTTTTCACCAAGTTTTCATTCATACAGATACGCTTTTCTTGTATGTATCAGATTCATTTCATAAAACTGAAACACGTTCTGCCTGTTACAGGTAATTTTGATGTTTTTTGACTCTCAGCGGATATGAATTCTAAATTTAACGTCTCAGTGAATTAGAAGAGTTGACTGTGTTGGCTCTGGATTTGATTAAAAAAAAAACACGGCAGCTACATAGACAGGGACCAGTGTCATCACAAACTGAAATAATAAAGATTCAGGGTCAGAGTTATGCAATCTTTGACAAACGATCTGTAAACTAAACTGGGTTTAATCTGTGACTCAACTGCAAATCACCATTTTAAGTTTGTTTGTTGTTTCTTGCTCACGGCTAAGTTTTTTCCTCCTCATGAAATTCAAACTAGAAGAAACCAGGAGACTGTTCTGTGTTATTCTCCGACTAAATCTGAAGCAAATTATCTGGATGCTTGAATACGGACTCGCATGAAGTAGTTAGATGTTAAGCTGAAGACTTGCAGCATCCACACCATCTGCACTGAAGCAGATGATGCGAGTCCAACAAAACTGCAGGGCATCGGGGCCAAGAGAGGGAGGGGATGGCGGGTGGTCACGCTCTTCTGTCACCAAGGAAACAGGTCTGAGGCCAAGTCTTCACGGCTGAATGGCACTGTCTCGACAGCAGACAGACCCGAGGCTTCTGCCGCGCAGTCAGGTCTGGGGTCAGGCACGGCAGGTTAACAACTGGATTTACCATACCTGAACAAACCTGCCGTATGGAGGGGTGATGGGAGTGATCACAGCCTTATGGTGTTTCTTACAATGGAAGTAAATACAGAGAGAGGGCTGGACCAGTGTGCATGTGCACATAATTCAAAGCCTTTCTTTTTTTGTTTCTTGAATTCATTAGAATTATTATTTATTGAAATAATTCATTTTTCAATAAAATGAACTACAGGTGTTTTAGTTCAAGGAACATGACACTCACGCAGCTGAAAGGTTTGTGTTGCAGCAGTGAAAGCTTGTTAGGCAAGCCACACTGAGGATAGCTTTATGAACGGATTCATCTTGAAGGCTGCAGAAATCATGCAGCTTGAAAAGCAACACACTTTTGACAATAGTCTGAATGGAAATATAGCTGAAAAGATGAATTGAAAGCTTTCTGCAAATTGGCCAAACAAAGAGAAAAAGTGGAATTGTTCATTACATTTATAGAAGCAAGAACACTAAAAATAAAAATATGGGCTCAAGGAAATAGACATTTCACTTGTTTTATTTAGGAGCCACTGTTAGAAATTGCATCATGTTGAAAATATTTTTATTTATCTTAAAATTGGTTTTAGGTTTGTTCTTTTTAAGATATTAATTAAGTGCAGGTTTTTCATGAAGTACTCAAACCTCAGGGCATCATTCAGCACAAAGAAACATTTAGATTTGTCTTCTTTTAAAGGTTTTTTGACATAATCTTGCTGGTCTGAGCAACTGTAGACCACATTAAGCTGCATATGTCCAATAAATGAAAACACTCACCCTAAGCAATTTCTTTTTCATGATTGTAATTTAACAACACTGGCTCAGTGGTTATGTTGAGATTGTGGGACAATGCCAGAGAAGAACATTGATGTTTATTTTCTAAATGTGACGTTTGTTTATGGAGTGTCTTTGAACCTAACAGTTAGTTTTTTTCTTGTCTCTTTTTTTAGGAAGACAGTTTCCTGTTTCTTTGGTGAGAATTGTTTGCTTTAGCCACTCCCATCCTTTACTCTGCTTACTTGCATTCACCATTATTGAATACTTCTCAGCTTGTATTTGGGGGACCAGCCATAGCAGAAAGGTCAGTGGAGAATTATGATGAGAAATTTATCTTAATGGAATAAATGAAATTTTACTACATGCTGCATGCAAACAAAACTCTAACAGATGTTTCTGGAATAAGGAAACTGTTATTAGCATGCTAGCATGGCAGCTGCTTTGAACACATGAAGAATCATTTGTGTTTTTCAAACTATTGATGTTAATCAGAAGACACACACGTCTGTTACTTGTGTTGTATGATTTTGAATCAAGAAAAAAAATTGGTTAGCCTCTTGAAAAACATTCTGTGTGGAGAGTGTGTGTAAACTTAAGTGTTTGTTAGAAGCATCCTTGCTTATTTAGATAAATATATTGCTGATACTTTTAAGCTATGTTAGGTTACATCCAGCCACTGAAAGATATAAGTCAGAAACATTAGAAATAAGGTTGAAACAATTCCTAACATTTTGTGTCTCTGGCTTTGTGGCTGTATGGTAAACAGTGGGTTTGCTTTGTGGTGATGTATGGCTGGCAGGGGGCAGTTTTCAGGGCAGGAATGGCAGTGGCATGTGCTCGTCCTCAGTAAGTGGTTGGTGGGGGTGGGTGGGGGTCGGTGGGGATGGGTGCGCTGGCAGTCTTGGAGTAAGTGACATAAACATCGCCTTTTGCTCCCTGGGAAGAGTGGGTTAAAGCCTGGTGGCACGCAGCCAGAGGCAGTGATGACACCAACTGTCACCGGTAGCCCCTCACTCCCTGCTGCCAGGCCAACTAAAGCTGGAATGAGTGTGTGTGTGTGTGTGTGTGTGTGTGTGTGTGTGTGTGTGTGTGTGTGTGTGTGTGTGTGTGTGTGTGTGTGTGCGCGTGTGTGTGTGTGCATCCTTTTATGTTTATCTATTAGTGGTTAAGAACTCAGAGGGAATTTAAATTTGCAGACTGCCATTAATTAATTCACGCCGTTGTTACAGATGAGGTGTAACAAAATAATGATTTACTATGAGTCTTTTGTGTGGATATTATTAGTTATAGTTGATGGAATTGGATAAATGATTAAAACACTTTTGTTGAAATAGAATTGTTTTTATAGACCCTTCTGGACTTCATCCGTCTATCTTCTATTCCATGTTATCCAAGTCGTGGTTGTGGTGTTGGAGCTGATCCCAGCAGACTAGGGTGAAGGCAGGATCCACCTGGGATACGTCGCCAGTCCACCGCAGATAAAACACAAAGACAGACTATCACACACACTCACTTTCAATTAATAGTTTCAAATGCAAGCTTTTGGACTGCAGGAGGAAACTTGAGTACCTGAAGATGCACGAACAGGGAGAACACGAAATTCAAACTTTCTAACAATGCAGTGAGGGTGGTGATCACTACAGCACTCGGTGACCGTCACTCACAGTTAATCCAGTAAATCATAACACATATAGCATCTCTTTATTATAATTACGGTACTTGCTGGTAACTTTGTGGTATTGTCTACCTGGAGTTCAGAGAAATGTAGCTTGTTTTTTTCAGACTATCTTACACAAGAAGATCAATTCTCTGGTCGGTCTGGTAAACATGGGCCTTGAGCCAGAAAGCCGATACAAGCGAGACCGACCTGACTCACCAAAGGTAACAAAACTGATACAAAAGAGCCGATAAAGAGAATCAAAACATGTTTTTTAAGTAATTAAATCTGCACAGAAATGTAACTGTGTTGCTTAGATGCATGTGTTGACCTGTTTTTAACTTCCTGGCGTTTCTGTTTTGTTACTGTTTGCTGACCTGCTTCAGTCCCACATAATTTAGCAGAAAAACACAGCTTGTTTATGTGTTCTTTCTGGGTATATAGCACAATCCAGCAGCGTTTCGATTGTGTTGCTGACCTGTAGTGGTGGACAAGAAGTTAGACCAGTGGACTTGAGATTGTGAGTTTGCAGGTTCAAATCCCATAACCGAAGTGACCCCCATCACACCTGGAGTGCCCCAATGTGACTCCATCTCTGTTTCCTAGAAATAGGAATGATCAATGTGAAGGGAAAAAAGGAATTTGGGAATAACAAAAGTCTATGTCAATGCAGGCATGTCTTCTAAAATCTGTGTCAGTACTGTGTTAGTATCCCACAAAGGGATAGTTTGTGATTTTGATTATGCCTCCAGGTTAATCCTTTCGTTGTCACTGAACTGTGGTTCATATTCAGCACCAAGTCAAGTGAAACAGTCCGGCTCTCAGCCTCTCTCCTGCTCTGTCTGCTGCTTCTCTCATTAATCACATCCTTATAAGACACTCAGGCGCTTCCGCCGTGCCACCCACTCCGCCGTCCTGTCTTTTTCTCCCTCATATTTAATCACCTGCAGTCAGTGGTCAGGCAGATCTGGAGTCTGTGACGATTGGCCCCGCCAAACCGTGGGCGGGGCTTCCTCTGATGCATCACGCACACGTACCAGCGCAGCAGGACCGATCCTCTCTCACTCGCCCTCCCCCTCTCTCTACCTCTCTCTCACTCTGCCTTTCATAGATACGCCAGAGCACAGACTGCAGCAGAACGCAGGACCAGCAGGGCTTTCCTCCTCGTACTGAAGCAGCTGAGAAGCCGGAGAGTCAGTCACTCGCTGAGGAGGAGAGACACATTATTCATGGAGCATCCAGTGAGGAGGAGCTGACCCACAGACTGAAAGTGTGTGTAGGTGAGTGTGTCTGTGTGTTTTAATTCCACCGTGTGTGTGTGTGTCCATGCGTACGACTTCACTGCAGAACCAGCAGCACTGCAGATACACCGACCAGGGGCTCTGCTCATCCCTTTCTCCCCTCCCCCAACTCTTCTTCTCCTCATCTTCTCCTCTCCTCCTCATCTCCTGGAGCTTCCCTTCAGCACACAGTGACTTTGCCCATTTCCGAGGAGCACAGGACCAGTGTGTGTTTTTTGTGTTTGTGTGAGAGAGGAGCTGGTCTGGCCACACCTGAACTCAACAACTGCAGGGTGGATTCGAGGTGTGCTTGATTTGCACTGCCTCGCGAGTGCTGCTTGCTCTTATGGGGCACAAATCCGGCTCCAGCTCCAACAGCCTTTCCGATCATTCTCCCTCCGTAGGCTTTGCGTCCGGCTCGCAGGGGGCTGCAGTGTGGACTCTCCGACGCACCCATCCCTCCTCCGGGACTGCCTCCATCCCTCTTTACCTGCCCTCATCCTCAGTCAGGGATAGGATGCCCGGCTGCGCGCCCCTGTGCTGAGGAGGCGTCGGCGGGCAGCAGTATGGGAGCTGTGCTGGCCAGCATCCCCACCACCCCCTTCACCACCTCTCTGCCACCACCACGCTGCCCCACCAAGAAGGGCGCTCCCCCCAGCCCCGCCGATGGGCGAAGACACTGACGCCACCTCGACGCTCAACCACCGCGGCTTCCTCCCCGACCACAACTATGTGACTGAAGGTAAGAGAGGGGGAGGCTCTGCCATTGTGTGTTTAAATGTCTTCCACCATGAGTGCGCGTCCGTGCATTGAACTTTTGGAGTGCGTCTGTGTGTGACAGAGTGCCTGTGTGCTTGTCTCTCAGACGAAACAGGCTTAGAACGGCTTCTTAATCTCCCATAAGCCCCGGGTTAAGATAGAGCAACAAGAGGTAAACATTTCCCTCTCTGTAAAATGAAACTGTCTGAGGCTTTCTTTTCCTCTCTCTCCTTCTCCCCTCTTCTCATCCTGTTTTTTTGGTTTTCCCCTGTGCTGTTTATACCTTTTTTTTTTTTGTTTAGCTGCTTTGCTACCTTGTGTAACACTTCTATTTTGTAACACTGCGGGGAAGAATTGATCCGGTCAGTGAATGAGTGTGTGTTCGTACGTCTCAGTTTGTGTCTCCGTGAGAAATAGAGAGAGAAGGCAGGATTCTCCTGCAAATAAAGAGCTGATTACTCGTACTTACTGCACTGATTGTCATCTCTCGCATCATAACAGAAGCACAGGCCTCCCACTCCTTCTGTATAACAGGTGCAACTGTCAAACTGCATTAGTCTCAGTAACTCAGCGAGGCGATTACTCAAAAATCCTTGAATGGTTCAAACCCGTGAATTCCTTCGCTTTGTTTCATTTAGCAGATGGATTATAACTCTGGAAAATCACATTCTGCTAATCTCAATAAGACAGCTAATCTTACCTGCACCCTGGCTTCCCCGCCTGCTTTTTCTGTCTGTGTCTCACACTCGGCTCATTGTTCGCCACGCCTCTTCGACCAGAACAGCGGATTATCATTTAGGGGTCATGAACATGTTGCAACCTCATTTATGATCCTTGTATCACCGCGCAGAGGGAATTGGGCTTCCTCTGTCTGTGCTATAACACGATTTCTCCTTGCACAGAAGCACATGCTGAAGCCAGGGGAGACCTGTAGTGAAGCCTGTTGATCGTGTTAAATGTTTGTGTACGTGAAAGCTGTCTCAGTGTGCGCCTTTGTTCGTCTGTAGGTGCGAATGGGAATGCTTGTCTGTCTCCCGTCATGAGAAATGTGTGCTTTTGTCCGTTCTGGCGAAAATGGTCTTGATGAGTGAGGGGCAAAAAAATCTTCTTAACATCCATCACCAGCCATCCATTATTGCCATAGAAACAGTCAGTGATGATAAACATGCTGCTTTTCATGCTTGGCCAGTATGATTGACAGGCTGTCTCCACCCACCAATAATGGCAGTATTAATTATTCCACACATGCGAGGCAGACACAGAATTATTCAGGGTGAATTGTTGATGAGCCCACACTAAGGTGGACACACCGTGAGCACGGTCGGCGTGAACGAGCTGCGTGGCGCCCTGTGGCAACTCGGATGATTTGGAATCAATTGAGCTCCGACAGTCTGGTATGCAGGAATTCATCCGACGACCAACAAGTCTGGTTTTCTTGTCACATGCGAAGAGGAAAATGTCATCACCTGCCTCATCATCTACCTTCACTCCAACCCCCTCAACCTCGTCCTCAGTGCTCACCCCATCCCCCGTCCTGCTCCCCGTTTTCCATCCCCCACTACCACGCCGCCACCCCCATTCTCCCCCCCCACCCTCTTTCCCTCGCCGGCCCTCTAATGCACCTCGCAGCATTGCCCGGTGCTGAAGTGGTGCATCTGCCAAACAATTATCCAACAGTGCTCTAAAGGCTGCTCAAACACAATGTGCTTCTGTATGTGTGTGAGACGGACAGAGGGTGGTCGAGACAGACGGAGAAAGAGAGTGGGGACATGGGATTTTATGCTTGAGCGTGCTCCGCCGTCTCCTGTGTGTCTCCATCTCTCTGGTTGTGTGTTTTTCGTGTGTTCAAGTTTGTGTATATGTGTACATGTGTATGTGTGTGTGCCTGCGCATCCGCAAGTGTGTTGTGTGTTTATTTGTGTGCATGTGCATACATAACTGTGTGTCTGTAGATCTTCCCGTGGGGATTCCCTTGCCCTTTGACTCCTACAGGGGAGGGGAGCTTAACCTCCCGCTTCCTCACTGTTCCCCCTCGATCCCTCCCTCCCTCCCTCCATCTCGTACTCCCCTCGTTTCACCTTCTTCTGCCTTCCAAAAGCTCTCCTTGCTGCAGCCTCACTTACCAGTTGAGAAGCAACAGATTTAAGGCTGGATGTTCAATATTAGTTTGCAGCATGCATAAATGAGTCTATTAATTGGAAATTGCAAACTTCTTCACCTGAAAGGAAAAAGAAATCATGAGTAGTTATGTTTCTGACAAAAGAATGATACAATGTGATACAATTTTGAGTAAAATCACACATTTTCTTGACTTATATATTAAAATGCCTTTGGGAAAGGTCATATATTCCTTTCTCTGCATTTGATACCACAATAAATACTGTTATACGATGATGTAATGTGTTACTGTATTTACAAACCAAAAAGTCAAAATTCATTACAAGTTTCTGTGCGATAGGAATAGATCCACATTGTAACTGGCACTAGATTCATAATAACAATGCATGATGTCAATATGACAGTTTGAAACAGAAGTGTTGTCTAGTTTCATATTTCTATGGAAATAATTCAGAAGTTCTACTTGTTTCAATGCCCAACACCACTAACTTAATTCTCATCATTAGTTTTATGGTCTATTAAAGAAACACACGTGTTATCAAATATGGTGACCTGCCTGATAAAGGATTCTTTGCCTGCCAAATGGAGAAATTGCAAATACTACTTTTATGGTATATTTTGGTAGGCCAACCAAATAGGTGGGATCATGCTGGACAAAAAGACAAAAAACAAAAGGAAGTTGTTTTTAGTGATTTGATGATCGCAGATATTAAACTCTGTGTGAAAAAGCCATGCCAAATGTGGAACCAATCGCACAATAGATGTCAGACAGCACACGAAAAAAAAAGTTCCACTCGGATAACAAAAGTGCAAGAACTCACAACTCGGACTGAAAAGGATGACACGGTTTTTTTCTGTAGTCCTTTAGTTTCATTTAGTCTCTTGTATAAACATGAGTTTTGAAGACAAATCAAAGCTTTTGCTTCAGGAAAGCAACGCGTGATCAAATCCAGTTATTTTGAACTTTCAGGGATCATATACTTGGAGAGTTGCCTCAGTGTGTGCCTCAGTTTTCTTATGAATGATCTTTGTTAGCATCGGAATGTTAAATGCATCTCATATTGTCAATCCTAATGGGCTTTTTTTTTTTTTTTTTTTTTTTTTTTTTGCTTCTTCTTAACAAAATCACAGAAACCTTCAGAAAGATTTCAAAAATCAAATTTGTGAGTGCTACAGGCGAGTGCAATCAGTGGACCATAAACTAAAAACATATAAAAGTGTACAGAAAACCATAAATATTAACTTGAAGTTGAAACTAAATCCCTCTGAACCATTCAATTAAGTAGTCGTTACCCAGTTTGCGGATTTCGTCATTTTCTATATTCTGGGATCAAATCAAATTGAGCATAATGAAGTCACAAGTTTAATGTGGGCGTAATCCACATGCCATGATCTGTCGTCTTCCTTGTGGTATGCAGTCTGTATTTTTATCCACACCTGCGATGGTTAATTTCCTGAAAGCGACCAAAGAAGTCTGTGTCCCATTAGGCGTCTGTCTCCATTCATCCTTCATGTCCTGCTAGCCTCTTCCACCAAACCCCACATGTGAATATTTCATGTGACATAGATAAAGTGTGAGTATTAATACACCACCAGTAGATATTCTTTGGTGAGTGCTCATGACCGGATGTGGTGATGTAGTAACTCAGTCCCTACCCTTAACCCCACCCTTTACCTCTCCCTGCCCGTCAACCCCTGCCTCCTTCCTTCCTTCCTTCCTTCCTTCCTTCCTTCCTTCCTCCCTGATCCTCTGCCCTTTCCTCTGCCTTCCTTTCCCCCCTTCCGTCCATCCTTGCTCCTTTGCAGGGCTGCTCCTGGCTATAGCCTGAAGAGCTCCGCCCATCCTGTCCACCCCTCTCCACCCTGGAGTCCTCCCCCAGGATGTTGAGCCCCATCCAGGTCCTCTGCTCCGACATCACTACCCTTTCTCTGGAGCCTGAGCCGTTTGCCTCTTACACTGAAGGTGTGTGCTCTATCCTCTTTTATCCCGAAGGTCATATCTATGTCACACAACTGCGCCACATGACCCCAGAGTGGGAAACGGGAGCGTGGTGTGTATGCATATGAAAGGCTGTGTGTGTGTGTGTGTGTGTGTGTGTGTGTGTGTGTGTGTGTGTGTGTGTGTGTGTGTGTGTGTGTGTGATGAGAGGCTGTGTGTGACATGAAGCGTGTGTGCAGTTTGAATGAGTTGAATTTCATGTGCGTCTGAGTGTTATAAATATCTCCAGCATCACTTTGTCTCTGTCTGTTCATCACATCCTTTCGGTGCAGCTCTATTTTTGGACAAAACTGCCTTTTTTTTCTTTTTAGTTTTGTCTCAGTTTGCCTGTTTCTGTGTGAAGTGTGTTTGTGTGTGAGTGAGAGAGAGGAGAGAGAGAGTGTGTGTGTGTGTGTGTGCGCGCATTGGATTGATGGCTTTAAATAGTTTGACCTAATGACTCTACATCTCCTTCAAAGCATCCTGTGTCTCTTTCTTTTTCAGTAAGACACACACACACACACATACACACACACACACACACACACGCAAAGCTAAGAATGTTTTTGTTTAAAAGTCTTGTCTATATTATTTTCTGAATCTTTTGAATAATAATAGAAGGTTTTAAAAATTGTTTCAAACAATGACAAACAGCCACAATATCACAGAGATCATTTCACACACATAATGACAGACTCAGCTGTTTCTGTTGGGCTTGCAGTCTTTAAATATTCATGCAGTTTTCCTGCATGAAAGACAATAACACAACTGGCCAGAAGTTGTCATGCGTGGAAGACCATTGAAACATAATTTCATTAAACCAGATGGCATCACAATCTGGAGAATTGGTCCCATCTGCCATCAAAACTAACCACGAAACACAGTCTTTGAATGTTTGGTGAACCAGACTACTTTGTACTGCATCACTGTGGTGGAATCCAAGCAGAAGTCCTGTGTGCATTGAAGTCTTTGCGATAAACACCTTCCTAAAGGCCTCATGACAGCAGTAAAGCTGTAATGCTGTAGCCTGCACAGTCTTTAGAAGTCACATTGTCTTGTTTGACAGTGACAATAGTCACCTTGGAATTCTTCCAATCCAGATTAGATCTGCAGGGGGTCGGCGCTCAGCCCTGCCAACACGGGGCAAACAGCAGGGGGGCACCGTGTACAGGTGTCCAGCCCACCACAGGGTTAACAAAGAGAGACACACAATCACCTCCAAACACATTTATAGTCAATTCAAGGTGGATTCATACTCTGCAAGAACAGAGAAATGTGTGTGCTTCTTCAAGAAAAAATGTTATGTCTGATGAGGACTGTTAGGAACATATTCTATGCATTAGCCACTCACTTCATTCAAATTATAGTTGTCGTCCTTCTTTTCTTGCAGCAGAGAGAGAGAGATCACATTTCTCTGGATTTTTGAAGAATGTATCGACTCTCAGTCATCCATTAATCTCCCCTCAACAAACATGTTTGTATTGTGACAGAAAGCTCGAGTACCTGGTGTAAAATCACAACGGCACAGGGAGAACATGCAAATTTCACACTGATACGCACCATTGGCCAGCAGGTTTGAGCCAGGAACTCTCATTAAAGCAGTCAAGATGGATGACATTTATTTCACCTTTTTCATTGTGTAGAGATTTTTTTTGTACAGTACAAAAAAAAAAATCATAAATCATTTCATTGTTGTTTTCCTCCTTCACTAGAACAGTCAAAGTTGTTTTGAGTACGATAATCTCATAAAGACCTTGCGATCCCCTGCAGGGACTTTCTCAAAAATTCAGACATTAAATTACCTACTGTAAAAAAACAGAAGAGATGAATAAAAACTGTCATTGCTGTGCAAAAAAACCAGCAAATTCATTACCATATAAATCACCCCATTGCATTATTTACGCACATGCTGAGCGAGGGGGGAGTGGGACAGCCTATAAAAAGTACTGCTATTTATTGAATGTAGGATTACATTTCATCATTTATGAATCCTCCCCACATAATCTGGGTTTTCAATATTGCGGGGGTTAGACTGTGTGTAAACGCTGAAAAGCTCAGCTCCTAATCTATTTTTCATGCTGCAGTTCTTACAAATCCCGTAGCAAAAAATGAATTGATTTATTCTTGAAAACCAATCACTCTTTGCTGCTCTGACAGTTCATGCCATTAGTGATTGTTTTTTGCAGCGGCAGGATTACAGGTGTTCTCCGTTCACGATGAAGCTGGCTCGGTTTGCGGTTCTAATTGTTTGTGTCTATAACCATTAGGCTCACACCAGCTCTGCTCCTTTGTGCCTGTGTGTGTTTGGAGAAATGGCAGGTTCCCTGCTGTGTTGAGCTCAAATCACCCCTCTTCACACATGTGCACCTCAAACATGAACACATGCACCAGGTTTTTTCTTTTTTTATTTTCCCCCGTTAACTCCAAAACTGCAGGACAGGGATCCATTCACCGTTTCCCTCCGGCAGTCTTTCCCCCTCATCTCTTTTCCTCCATCCTCCTCCTCACTCCTCCAGCCAGTGTGTTTCTGTACCGGGTAATTGAGTACATACACTTGTGCGCACGTACACAGGAAATGCAGGGTGCTTGAGCTACTACACACACATACACACACACGGACACACATTCAGTACATCCCCTGCTGTGTGGCGGCTTGTTCTCGCTTTTGAGGAGTGTGTGTTTTTGGCTCGGCTTTAATGGTCTGTGTTTACCCAGACCTAAGATATCTATAATTGGGACTGTAGGACGTCTGCTTCCCCTCGCTGTCCCTATAGAAACCTTAACAATAAAATGAGGAATTCCCCCTCCCTGCCGGCACCCTCCTCTCCTCTCCTCTCCTCTCCTCTCCTCTCCTCTCCTCTCTGTTATTTTGTCCATTAATCAATTATTTTTTGCTTTGCAAGACGTCAAAAACGTAAGTGCTAACCAACAAAACAAATTCAAACCTCTCAACCATTAAAGATAGCTTTTTGGAGTTGAACTTGTTTAATGACAATTAAGTCCTTAATCTGAGACCTGGGAAAATGTGTTCGTTTACTCATAATATTTATGCAGATTCTTATCAGTCTCATATTTTGTTCACCAGTTGGACACTGTACCAAGTGCTATAAAGTTGAGATATTGTGAAATTACTTGTTTTTAATCAATACCCCCACAACAAAAGTGTTTGCCTTGTATGAAGTTTCAAAATATTTCACTGTTCTAATGAAAACCACTGTTAGGTTGTATTTGAATGTTTGTGTTTTTGTAACAATTTCATGTTTGCTGCGTGTCATCGGGTTCATTCATGTTTCTGTGTGGCTTTGGTGTGTGTGTGTGTGTGCTTGCGTGCATGTGTGTGGGTGCGTTGCACATGCAGTCACAGCGTGTTCCATCATCATCTTCAGCGTGAGGCAATGAGTCAGAAAGGCCTGCTGATGCTAATGGACTGTCTGTGGGAGACCGATACAGCCAGCTTGCTGTCTTCCAGCACACACAACCTGATCTGTGCAGTAAAACAATGATTTACAGACAGATAATCCAACACTCGCACACACGTATCATTGTGCAGGGCCAGTGGTACCTCTTGGGGGAGAAACACACTGCACACGATTGTGCTTGTTTCTGCTGAGATTGTTTGTATGGATAGTGGTTTACTTTTCTGGAGTGTACTTCTAATAAAGAAAGTGAAAGAGACAGATGGCTGTGAATTATGTGTGTTCGCACGCGTGTGTGTGTGTGTGTGTGTGTGTGTGTGTGTGTGTGTGTGTGTGCTTCAGAGGGAGGTTGAGAGCCGGCAGAGGATGAGACAGTTGAGTGTGTGCTCCATATTTTATTCAGCTGTGCTCAGTGCAGCTCCCGTGGTTTTCTGCTGAGCTGAGCTCTTTTTCCTTGTGTGACTTGACGGTCGACACAGCCCTCTGTTCGCGCACGAGGCGCTGGTCCATACACACCGTGTCGAGCCCACACATTTGTTGTACATCACGGGGGTGCCCGTGTGCATTTGTGAGTTTGTTTCATTCGAGTCCCGTCAGGTGCCTTCATTAACTGCCTTCATGTCGCACCGTCTGCTCCACCTCCTCACATTAATTCATCCACATTTGTTAAAGGACAAAACTGCAGTCGCATAATTACTTTGCCGCGCTCCTTCCTGCGCGGATTGGATTGGATTGGATTGATGAATCCCACTTCCTCCTTCTCCACACTTCCATATACGGCGAACCGCCACGAGTGCCGCCACTACTGGTTGGCTCTACACGTTACCGTGGCAACCCCTACTCACCAGAGTACCCCTCCACCGCCTCCGCCCCGGCGCCGCTTCCCTCTACCTTGCTTTCCCATCGTTTCCACTCTTCCAGCGGCACCACCACCACGTACATGCAAACATACAGCCAGGCAGCAGAGAGTTGTGGGGGAGGGCGGAGAGAGCTGAGTGTGGACAGACAAAAAAAAAAAATAAACGAGAGAATAAAACTGGTCCCAAAAAAAAAAAAAAGAGAGACATTGGGGTGCGAGAGAGGAGAGATGACAAAGGGACCATGTGATAGGATTGGGATTGAGAGGAGTGGAATTGAATTTGAAAGGTTCTGCAGAACCTCTCAGTTCAAGAAATTGTGTAATAACGACTGGAGCGACAGTGGAAATGGAGAAAGAGTTTGCCCCTAATACAGACTGTGGAACAGCATGGGTAAGGTTAGGTAGCTGTAAAAATTGAGGAGCAGTCTCTGCCTCCCCCCATCGTAAAATCTCTTTCAAGGCCACTACAAAATAGGCAAGGCTACGGCGCTGAATCGCTCTGACTCTCAATGAATACTCTCAGCAGCACATTGTATTTTTATTACTGCCAGTGGAAGATCATCTACTTTTCTATCAAAACTGAGCCTGGAGCATTTTTTTTAAATCTAACCTGTAAGATTTTAAAAGATATTTGATTATTCAGTAGGGTGATCATTGGATTGAGAATAAAAATGTCTTCCTTTTTCCATTTCTGAGAGAAATACCTGGAGAATCCAGTTTATTCAAATCATCTTAAAATGTGACAGGGTGTTTTTTTTTTAGATGAAATTTTAATTTCATTTTCTGTTTCTTTCTTTCTTCTTTTCCTCTATTTACTTCTTTCATTTCAGTGAATAAAATCCAGTGAAATAAAGAAATGTGAATGTAGGGAGACATCAGCACGTTGTTTGAAAAACAGAAGTGCACCTCTTGTTGGTTTAAAGTCATGCACTCATCGAGGTTCCTGGAGGATTATTCCATAACACAAGCTGAGCCAGAATAGTTTGTGCGGGGGCGAGATAACCTGAGATTACTCTGTACTATGTTCGGCACATCCTTTCTTACGCCATCTATTTTGTCAAACCTTCAATCTGTAATCTCTCTGAATGAGCTTTAACGCAAATACTTCCGTGTTTGTGATGCAGGTTTGTCACAGAATAAGTATTTACAGCCAAATCTTCAATCTGCAGCACAAAGCAGGAGTGAAATTAGAATAAGAAGTGGAATGAGAGTAGATTACAGGCAAATTTAGAACAGATTTCAATCTCAGACTCATGTGATGCTCTAATTATACTTTGAAAGCACCGAGGTAATGCTAAGTGATTAATAAGGTGTTCTTCAGTGTCAGTCACAGTGTGTTGACTTTTCAGGGATGACTGAGTTCCGATGTCGCAAAATAAATGAGTGAATGCACGAAAAAGGCAGTGATACTTAATCACTGATTGAAATACACATGCTCTTTCAGGTACTACGGAGATTGAAGGGTACATATTTATGTCTGCACAAGATGAACTCAAGTGGCGCTGTAATCTTGTGCGTCACTGTGTATGTCATAGTGGATCACAGATAACACCTGTGCCTACTGTGAGACAGCTGTGCTTCAGTGTGTGTGTGTGTGTGTGTATGGTTGTTTTTATGAGTATTTTGATGGGTTAATATGTTCTTTATGGGATGAATCTCCCTGAAAACGCTCAGACAGTGGTGGAGGCGATCAAATGTGATTTCTTTCCCTGTGTTCATTTACCTGTTTCAATCCACTCAGCTGTTAATGCACTGAACACTGGTTTGGTTCAATATTTTACAGGCAGATAAGCAATATAAAAATGAATGATGAGATGTGGTCAATCCAGTAATGGCTGCCTGTATTTCTCCTCTCACGCCACGTCTCTTCTTCTCTCCCTCTCTCTTCGTGGTTCTCCAGCTGACATCATCTCCACTGTTGAGTTCAACCACACAGGAGAGCTCCTGGCCACAGGGGACAAAGGAGGCCGTGTGGTCATCTTTCAGAGGGAACCTGAGGTAGACACACACACACACTTACACACATACAGTACCCTCAAATATACATTGTCATTCCAGCTGGGAGGGCAGTGATGAATGCGCTCGGTTCCCCTCCAGCGACTCTCTTGATTGGTTGATAAATAGTTTATGCCCCTGCTGTGTCAGAGAGTGTATCATTATAGCTGTGTGGAGTCTGTGCCTTGCTGTTTCCTCACATGATCAAGGTTAAGGTCACTGTATCAGGTCGCGAATGTGACACCGCTGTGTTTGTGAGCCAGCGCCGGCTTATCGTTCACACACGCTCACTTCCATTTCCTCCTTGTGTTTCCACAGAGCAAGACTGAGCCATTTTCCCAGGGAGAGTACAATGTCTACAGCACCTTTCAGAGCCATGAGCCCGAATTCGACTACCTTAAGAGTCTGGAGATTGAGGAGAAGATCAATAAGATCCGATGGCTGCCTCAGCAGAACGCCGCACACTTTCTGCTCTCCACCAATGGTGAGACACTGAGAAGCTGTGAAAGTGGGGCTGTGATCGATACTTTGTGGAACTCACTTTGCCTGAAGTAGTCGATTAAAGCTTGATTAAAGCTTCAAACTAGATCATACATGTGAGATTTTTTCCTCCATTCATCCTTTCTGCTCATGCAGAATGACTTTTTAAAAAACTAACCTCTTTAATAAGGTTGGTAATGTGGCACATGAGAATCTCCTAAAGTCCTAACAAGGCAAAAATGGAGGGTTCCAACCACATCTCCATTTTCACACTGAAACCTGTTAAGCTGCTGCCCCCGCACTGGTTGTGGGGCCTTGCCGATGTTGTTTATGTAACTTCTGACACGAGACAAACTCTCGAAGGTATACGGGTTGGCTGACGCTGCTCCCCACGCCAGATAGACACTTTCACTCTCACAAAGGGGGATTGGGATGAGTGGATGCCGGGTCAATGTGAAAAGAAAACGGATAAAATTCCAATTCAGAATTTGTACAAGCTCCTCACATCCATCAGTTTCATCTGACTCATTTGTAGCTATACTCAGCAGTTTATTTGTTTCAAATTTGCGAGATCTTTTAGGAGCTGCTGGCAGGAGGTCCCATTTTACAGTCTACATTCAATGTTTATGGCTATAAGGGACAATCTATACATTCACCCTGAGAGCTGTGTTATTGATTTCTTTAAGTGCTGTATTATTTATAATGTAGGGTAAAAGAAATTAGACCTGTTTCAGCAGATAGGTGGAGATGGCTCTGAGACAGCAGGCTGTCATTTTTTTTCGAGAATAATACAGAAAGTCTGATACTGACACTTTGGAGCGTGGTGGATTATCTTGTTCAGATGTTATTTGCAATAGATTCATGAGCTGACTGCCTGCTGAGATCCTAAAACAGCTTTATTGAAGCCTTTTAGGCTTTTAGCTTTGTTAAAATCAAACTTGAGATGAAAACTTATATTCAGAGTGGATATTTTCAATTACATCTAATCTGAGATCTCTTTGCCGTGCTCTGAACTCAGATGATTTATCAATTACCCTTTTTCATTCATCACTATTCTCTCTGATGAGATATTGTTCACCTCTGTTTCTCTAGATAAGACTATTAAGTTGTGGAAGGTGAGTGAAAGAGACAAACGGCCCGAGGGGTACAACCTCAAAGATGAGGAGGGTCGCATCAAGGACATCTCCACAGTCACATCCCTACAGGTAACCTATCTATCTATCTATCTATCTATCTATCTATCTATCTATCTTTCTATCTGTCTATCTGTCTATCTATCTATCTATCTGTCTGAATGTGGAGTTTTGCCAGTAAAACTGGGTCAGTGGGTACAGATGTGTTTGCATGTGCAGAAATGGGTCACTGGCACAAGGTGCATGTGAGTGTGTGGGAGTGTGTGGGGGTGGTGAAATCCTCTATTTCCCTCTATCCAGAGAACCAGCCCAACATCTGCACGTGAACTAAAATAATGAAAGCATCAGCGTTTCTTTTTTTTTTTTTTGCTAGTGTGTTGGTATTCATAGAGCAGGATCTCTCCGTAGTCGTGGTAACCAACCGGGGACTCTCATGTTCTTGTTAATAGTATGAATCAATTTTTTTTTTTTCCATCAGGACAGTAATATTGGTGCCACAGAAAGCGGCGCAAGTAATGCATTAAATATTAATTCATAATACGATGAAGTGATTTAAATTGAATCCACTGTGTGTTCACTGATCATCTCTCATCTTTAATGAGTGTCGAGGCTTGTTGAACTCTCGGCGGGTCTCTCCCAGGTGCCGGTGTTGAAGCCCATGGACCTGATGGTGGAGGTGAGCCCTCGGCGAGTGTTTGCCAACGCCCACACCTACCACGTCAACTCCATCTCCGTCAACTCCGACTATGAGACCTACATGTCGGCCGACGACCTGCGGATCAACCTCTGGCACCTGGACATCACGGACCGCAGCTTCAGTATCCTTGGCGAGCACGTGAATGACATGAACGCCGGCGATGAGACGGGAGAACAAACACAAGACGCTGCGCTGTTTACAAAGCAGCGCTGGATTTATTAAAGCGCACGGACAGTGATAATGAACGCATACATCAAAACACAGACGCTTATATACGCATTCTAATTGCCTGCTGCCCCCACACACACAGATACATTACAAATTCCTACATTGGAAAACACACTTTGATGTACATAAGGATGCACAAAGACACACTCGGCGTTGGGGGAGGGGAATATTATTCTTGAGGAGTGAAAATGTATCTTAATGAATAATTCAGAAGCCGCATAAATATTTCAGCCTCTTTCTGAGTTTTAATCCCGCTCAATAGGACACAGAACGGGCACGTCCCTGACCCAGACAGGATTTAAAATATAACAATTTAGCTGAATATGGAACTACTTTCCTATCGACAATCCCCCAAGACATATTTTTATGGATTTTCTCCTTCTGTAAATTATTACATTTATGTTTAAATGTTCCATTTGTGTGGGCCTACTCCTGAAAAATAATATGGTTAATTGTTTTTCTACTAACAAAGGGATGAATGTGTGAATGAATGACTGAATGAACATGCTCGGTGTTCAGGGTGTCGTGGTAACAATGCAAAGCACAGTGCCTGTTGTTTCCCTGAGCAGCGGCGCTTCCTCTCAGACATCGTGGATATCAAGCCAGCCAACATGGAGGATCTGACGGAGGTGATCACAGCGGCGGAGTTTCACCCCCACCACTGTAACTTGTTTGTCTACAGCAGCAGCAAAGGCACGCTGCGCCTCTGTGACATGAGAGAAGCAGCGCTCTGCGACAAGCACTCCAAATGTGAGTACACCTGCTGAGAGACAAGCAGGTTTCACTTTTATTAACTGTCGCCCAAATGTTTTTATTTCCCAGAGCATATTAATATTAATGTAAATATAAATCCTTCTAAATTTACTCATTATTTTGTTTTTGTTAACATGACGAGAGACAGTTTTAGCAGTGGTTGTGTTGTTACAAAAAATAGTATTTCAAAAACCACAAAAAGGAACATTTATTTTTCCCTGAGGAACCGAACATGTTTATCGTCTTTTACTTTGAATGCATTACTTTGACGTCTGTTGGATGGGGGCCACAATATAGGGCGTTTGCTTTCTTCTCAGGACTCTAATAAAATATTTTTTTTTTGTACCTTAGGTCAGTTCTTGTATTAGTGAAGAACAGGAATGGTTTCGCCATAAATCTCCAGCTCCTTCAGGAGCGACAATTCACACCATGACACCGTTTTTCTCGTATTCGAGAGTCTTGCTTTTCTAACTTTCTTTCTTCCCACTTTTTGTTCCTGTTGAAACGTTTTCCATTTGATTTACGGCTCTGACCATGACTCACTCATGCAGTGATTCTGCACAAGCTGTGCTCAGCAATAAGAGAAACTTTTGTTTGTTATGTCCGATTTCTTTGTACAGCATCACACGTACATGAAGACACAGCCGCCATCTGTATGATATTTTTGCTTCCCCAACTAAAATCAGCCTGTCAGCTCCTTTATGTATGCCTATAAATGAAATGAAATTTATTTGTGCAAAACATGGACTATGTTGCAGTATGAGGTCAAATAATCAGTGTGTGAAAAATTAACTAAGCAGTTCAATATTATTCATGAACATTTACAACAACAAACATGCTTTGTTCTAAATTCTGTAGCAGAAACGTCGGGGTGCCAAATATTCTGAGAACTGTTTCTGACTGTGTTTGTGCCTGGCGTCTTATCAGCAACTCACCCTCCTCTCCCTCTCTCTCTCTCACACACTCTCACTCACACACTGCTCAGTGTTTGAGGAGCCAGAGGATCCCAGTGCCCGCTCTTTTTTCTCCGAGATCATCTCCTCGGTGTCAGATGTCAAGTTCAGCCACAGCGGTCGCTACCTGCTCACCAGAGACTACCTGACTGCCAAAGTCTGGGACCTCAACATGGAGAGCAAGCCCCTGGAGACATACCAGGTGTGTGACCGGCCACGTGGAACAAAAACAGCATGCTGTGTGACAGCGACAAAAGAAAACACTTTAGCTTATAGCTTCTTTAGTACCCAACAGTTTCAAGGGAGAACCTCCAACCTTTTAATCCCATTTTAAATGAAGGGCGCTTTTGGAGATACATTTCAGTGTTTCTCAATCTGAGACACTGACAAACTTAATCTGATTAAGTATTGATCTGATTAAAATAATATGTATTCTGCCTGATTAGATTGACCCCACATGATTGATGCGATGATCGTATTGGAGGAGGTGGTGTAACCATGTTTATGATCCACCCACAATCGATGTAAATCCAACATGGAATTGATTGCCACATGGTACGTTGTTCAGGTTTCTTTTGTAAAATTGACACACGGTTTAAGGAAAATGGCATCTGGCTGATTGAATATTCTTGGTGCCTCAATCTGATCAGTGTTTTTTCATTGTACATGTAAACATTTCAGTCTGAATTCTCAGTTGAAAGATTCATTCAGACTGATGGAAAAAAAATGACAGTGTAAAAGTTAGTCACCCGCATGCATGATATTCAAGGAGCTGTTGTCATAAAAATAACTTATAGTTTCTTTACTTTTACATTGCTATCAAAGAAAAAAGCTTGAGCGATGAGTTTTTTTTAAAATTTGATTTATGTAAACTTATGTATGAGGCCAGCATGGCTCAACAGTTATTGATCCTATTGACATCCAGTAACTGAGTTAAACTAATTTAATGAGCGGTAGAGGTAGACCAGGGCAATCTTTCCAACATTGTCCAAAGGAAAGCCCACAGATACGGGGCATTTAATCTGACTAATGGTGCTACTGCTCCTGCTTTTGTCATTAGAAATACAATTGGCTGAAATGACTGAATTCATTTGTGACCACTGTGATCCACCTCCTCTCTGGCCAAGAACAAATGTTGAACCAAAATTTGTCAAGCAGAGAAAACTTGGTTGTTGTGTTATGTTACGTGTTATGGATCTCAGAGGTTTTCTTGAATCTGTCCTATTTGTCTTTAATAAAGCAAAGTGTCCATTATTTCTGGACCTAAATCCTCCTGCTTGCCCCAAGCATAAAGTGCTGTTTGTGTAATTGTGCATGTGCTCTTGTATCTTTGTGTACATGCACAAAGATACAAGTATGACATATTTTTTCATTCTGCACGACAGTGACTACTATGATGTGCTTTGTTGTAGCCAAGTGTCCTATTTACACACCTCTGTCTAAGAAATCAAACTCTACAGCAGAGTTGTTTGTTTTAATCGTGCGCTGCTGCAGGATGTATGTGATTCGACTGAATTCAGTACGGTTGTCCAAACAACGCCGTGACTAACTGTTGGGCTGCTGAAAGACAGTTTTATCTTCCCGGGGAAAAAAAAAAAAAGTCATAATTGGAGAGAGAAATGAATCATGGGCAGAAGGTGGCCTCTCACAAACACACTACTTATTCATGATTAAAATTTTGCCCAAACCTTTTAAAGATAATTGGATTGATTGGAGGCCAAAGAATTGACTTCTCATCAGCAGGAAAACTCACCGCAGCCAAAGTTTTTACCTTCAGACTATGGTCTCCGGGTTGTGTGTGTGTTCTAACGATCCAAAATTACAGACAGCAAATGAGTAATGTGTGTGTGATAGTGGATAGTAAATGTGCAGACGCCACACGAAGTACTGAACCAACAGATATTTTACTCATGTATGCTTTGTGTGTCCCTTGTGCCACCTCTGAATGATTACAGCGGCGCCACAGCAGCCACTGTTCATGCATTTATAGGAAGAAGAAGTGTTTGTCAACATTTTTTTTTTTCCATTGTGTGTTTAATATTCCTGCCATGTGTGTGTGTGTGTGTGTGTGTGTGTGTGTGGCTGCCTGACGTGTGAGGGCCTATGAGGCAGCCGGGAGTGGGAGGCTAAGACGCACTGGAGCTATTTATAGGCCGTTGAGCCTCCCCTCATAAAGTAAAGCGGGAAGGAGCGATACCTTGCACAGCGCCTGACACCTAGATCTGCAATGCAGCACAGAGAGGGAGGAAGAGGGGACGGAGGGAGCAGAGGGGTGAGGGTTTGGGAGGGATGGGGATGGTGTGATGAGAGGAGGAGAGCAGAGGGAAGAGAGTGGATATGTGGTGAGATGAAAAGGGAAAGAAGCGGTTTTCAGTAAACAGTAGCGAGATATTAGTCGTAACTCCAAAAAAACTCCATCTGTTCTGACCAATCAGGGACAATACTGAATGTTGAGTAAGGCAAAACTCCAAACTCCATAGTGAGGACATCACAGAAGAGGTTCAGTGGAGTTTTTCCATCCCTCTTCTGAAGGTCTCACTGTGTTGTCAGTGGTGGTGGGATCAACATTCAGGGTAGAAATGAGGTAAATCTGTGGGATTTCATAAAGTTTTTCTTGTGCAAAAGAAGTAAGTTGCAAATTTACGCTTCCGCTCCTGCTGGAACACAGAAAGTACCCACAAATTCACGAGGGATGAGGCGCTGTACTCTAAATCAGAGCTCGTGCGCGCCGAAGAATAAATCTGTACATTCAGCTCCAGCTGACACGCTTTCATTTCACCGTGCGCAGAAAAACCCATAGGGGAAAAACTGAAATGTCACCGGGTTTGATGTACCACCATGAGACGACCTCAGCTTGACCATATATCGATCGCAACGAGACTGTTGATTTGCTGACTTTATGCAGAACGTAGAAACCGGGGGGCTTTGATGCAGCGCACGGCGGCTGGAGTCAGGTGTGGGTTTCAGCCTCTTGCATCAGAGCCAGAACAGTGCTGACACAGGCAGGTCGGCAGAAAGCATGAGGGAAAAGAGTTATTAGTCAGTTAATATAGGTGTGTTTGCGCTTGCATCTTTGCATGTGTGTCTCTATTATCACGCCCTTGGTGAGTATGATAATAGAGACCCGTACGTTAATGGATTTAGTGATATGGAACAGGAGTTTAGATTAAAATGTGCTCCTGGCCCTGCTATTGCTGAGGCCAGGTCTTGTGTCTTATTAGTATTGCCATCAGGGAGGCTCGTGTTACGGCTTGCCCACATTTAATGTGTTTTGTCTGCGCTGTGCCTCGTATGTGTGTGCATGTCCCCTCTATTTATAGTTTACGCTGAGAGTCAATAGCTGTGAGTGGAGCAGCTGTGTGCCAACTCATTTCTAATCAAATCTGTTTTTGTGTGTGTGTGTGTGTGTGTGTGTGTGTGTGTGTGTGTGTGTGTGTGTGTGTGTGTGTGCGCGGTCTCTGTTCTCCTCCAGGTTCATGATTACCTCCGCAGCAAGTTGTGCTCCCTTTATGAGAATGACTGCATCTTTGACAAGTTTGAGTGTGCGTGGAACGGCTCGGACAGGTACCTCCAATGCATCTGGCTCTGTCTTAGCTCTTTGAAAACTAAATTTATGCTTTTAGTTTTGAAGTTTTTATAGATATGAACGTCTTGTTTCCAAATGAGAAAAGGCCGAGACTGGCAGCAACACACAAACTGTTTCAAAACATACAGATTAAAAGAGAAGGAAGATAAAAAAAAAAATACGTTAATAGATAAGATATATGACATCCATTAAACAACTTTAGTGCCAGATGCTGCTGCTAGATTTTTTTCTTTTTTAATGCTCTGAATGTCCTTCCTGATGCAATCTGGTAGATAATATATCAAAATGACCTTACACACTAAAAAGAGCAACTCGTTCTGATTTAAATTTTTCTTTAATTAATTCCAGTGGGATGGAGCAGCGAATGATTTTCTTATTTTTTATGAAGACTTCAGGTGTAGTTAATACAATAAAATACTTTTTATTGAAGCAATACTGATGCCAAATACCTGAAAAATTACCAAACTCTGTCATTTGGCTCGGAATTAAGAGGAGAAAACATGAACTGATGAAGCCACATAAATAAATGGTGAACCACCTTCCAACACATGAAAAGCTCCGACTGGCCTGATTAAAATGCTCTGAAATACCTGCAGGACTGAAATTGTAACAGCATTTCATTAATGAGCGCTTGCTGCTAAAATGTGAAACATAATACAGCATTTAGTGAACTTAATAAAATATTGCTAACTCATCAGAAGACACATGTACGATTGCTTCTGAACTTTTAAATTACAAATGAATTATAATTTTAAAATCCTCCAATAATCACTCCAACACAATATTGTATAATTTTGTATAATATGTTTGCCTGTGCAAACAGTAACTTCATATTTTTTCTATTTTGCATCCATTTCTATATATTAGAGGTAAAATCACAGGTTAAGCTCAGTCAAATATGCACCTCAAACTCTAAGCAATTTTCTTTAGACTATACTTTTAAAGACAATTAAATGTTGACACTTACAGTGATTCGCTTGGCAGACATCAGTATGCTAAGAAAATATTCTTGTGTGTTGAAGATGATCAAGTATAACTTTAAGTCTGCGCAGCTTAAAACAGACAGTGTGTTTCTGGGTTAATCTCTATTAACAAACCAGCTTGAGGCTGAAAACAGGCTTCATGTTATGTCTTGGTGTTACTTAATCTACTCCAGAAAGTACAGTCAGTAGTTTAACCTTTCAATAAAACTAACTGTTGGTCCTCATTGGTCCACTGGGGTCGGATACAGAAGCTTTCCTCTTTTTCTTTCGAGATTATAATTTTTTCTCAAGAAATTTCAAGTGAGTTGGATTTCATAAAAAAAAAAAAGTGCACTAAATTCTTAGATTTTTATGAGTATTATTGTTTCGCATTTGAACCAAAGAGCATTTGGAGTTTTCATTATTTACAGCAGGGCTTCTCAGCCCCGGTCCTGGAGGCTCAGTGTCCTGCATGTTGTAAGTTTCTCCCGGTTGCAGCACACCTGATTGCAATGAGGCCTCGTTACTGAGCTTCTTCACAAGCATGATGAAGACGCCGTCGACACCAGACTGAGGAGGGAGAAAACAAGCAGGACACTGGGCCTCCAGGAGCCCTTGTGTATGAGTTACTTCTTCGTTCTGCTGAGCCAATCCAAAAAAGGTCAAATGAGGCTAAATGTGGCCCTGAAATAAAATGACTTTGATCCACGAAGATCCTTCTCCAGAAATGCAAAAATACAAGTGATATTTTCCAGTGATTAGTAAATGTGCTTCTCCTCTTCCCTCGCTGTGCAGTGTGATCATGACCGGAGCCTACAACAACTTCTTCCGTATGTTTGACCGCAACACGAAGCGCGACGTGACGCTCGAGGCGTCCAGAGAGAGCAGCAAACCCCGGGCCGTGCTGAAGCCGCGGAGGGTCTGCGCCGCTGGCGGGAAGCGCCGGAAGGACGATATCAGTGTGGACAGCTTGGACTTCACCAAGAAGATCCTCCACACGGCGTGGCACCCGACGGAGAACATCATCGCCATCGCCGCCACCAACAACCTGTACATCTTCCAGGACAAGCTGAACTCTGAGATGCATTAATGAAGGAATGTCAGACAAACCAGTTTACACCTGAACACAACTATGCCAGAATGTACACACGACCAGACAAACACTCTGTCACACTCCCGGGAAGATGCCTAACACACTCGCCCACCCTCACGGACACATGCGGCTAGACTACAATACATACACACATTTAGGTTTCCCATTTCACACAGTCCTTCACCACCTCCTCCTCCTCAGCCTCCCAGAACTGAAAGGACCTCGACAGGGCTAGAAAGGGAACAGGCTGGATTACGCAATGGATTATGGTTGCAAAATAGTCTGAATGGAGGATTTTCTTGATTGTTCGCCTCTGGATTGTGTTTGATGGCGTGTTGATCGCTGCAGCGCAGCTCGTGAGCAGGATCAACCTTCCCCCGACTGGAGAGATGTTTATATGTCTTTTTTTTTTCTTTTGGCTTTTTTTTTTTTTTGCTTCCCTCTCTTCCCGCTCCTCTCCTCTCTGCGTTTGTGTGGTCGAGCGAAGCCAGCTCTCATCCCGGGCCCGCTGTTTTGTGTAACAAAACCCTTTGTGGCCGTCTTCTAACAGCGCTGATGAGAAATGGGGCGTTTATATAACCGGCTGTTTGATTTCACATCAGTTATCCCACTTACGTTCACGTAACTTCATGCTTATTGATGTTGATGGTGGTAATTATGATGAAAAGCTTGGTGAGATGTGCGAGGATGATCGCGGGACTCCCTCCCTTAAACCGAGTGCACCGGACGCCTCTGAGCTCTCCCCGAATCCAGGAGAGGTGACCGCCGACCGGGCAGCGTTCAGCCAGGTGAAACTTATAAACGCAGATGTTACCAGATTATCACATCATGGCCTAAACGTGCGAACACACACTCGTATCCGCTCAACTCTGTGTGTTCATTGTTTGTATCCGTTCAAATGGGCCCGGAACTCCTCCGACTGGGGGTTTTCCGCTTCCGGTCCGAGGCTGCATTGTGTGCTACTTTGACATAAAAATATTCAGATCAAGCAAAAATTAAAAAAAATAAATAAATAAAAAAAATCTAAAAAATACCTGAAATATTATGTCAACAATCAAGCAAAAAGATGCTGCATGTCAAACAGATTTAGCCTAGGTGTTTATAAGTCTGAACTAAGACTGACTGACTTGGCTGCCTTCTTAACCATTTAGACCCAGCTGTACAAAGGCTTCAGGGGCGCCGGGGCTCCGTGCAGCACGAGTAACCATAAATGACCGAGCTCTCCTACCTTTATTTGTGTCTTCGGACGCTGAAGCATGTTTACCAGTGTTCGGTTCATTACACATACATTTTGAATGAAGCCGTCCGCAGGTCAGTTTCTACTCTCCGGAACTGAGAACCAAGAAGAATGGGGAATGTTTCTGATTATTGTTGTTCTCTAAAAGAAAAAGACAAAAAAATCTAAGGGCCTAAATTGTGTCTGTATATATCAGCTCTGTTTTTTTTTTTTTTTTTTTTTTTTTTTGACATGTATGAGGTTTAGGGTTTTTTTTAAGCAACTTTAAACAGACTGTGATCATCTGTTCTGATGATTATCTCCAAAGCTACAGCAGAGAGATGGTACTTTAATCTCGTCGGCCTTCCTCACTGATTCCTTTGCTGATGTGCAAAAGGTCTTATTTTTTAGAAAACAGCCTGTTCTTTTATTTTCCCTTCTGTTTTCTAACATCTGTCAGTCGTTTCCACATCCTTTACCAAACTAACATTGATTCACATATTTTTGTGTTAATGTATGTTGACGACAAACCTGTCGAACGGGCAGGTATAAATAATGTTAATATGTTTTTTTTCTGAATAAAATTTCAACGAAATTGCATCCAATGAGCGTACAGTTGTGATTTTTATTGCAGTGTAATTTGATAGCTGATAATAGGGCCATTATGTTAATTTGCCCCCTTTATAGCTTCAGTATGGAAAGATCTGTCAAGGTTTCTGTTGATGTGGGTTTGAAGTCATGTTGCAGCGCCACCTACTGTTGATAAACACTTGCTACATGTGGCAATGAAAAAGTACCACTGTTCAGGGTTTGTGACCTGAGATGCCCTCACGGTAAGGTGCAGACTGATTAACAGAGTATTATTTGAGAATGTATCGATAAAGTGCCTTATTCACTATCTATATTTTTGTTCACAAAAGACTTTTTTCGCGGTGATATTCCAAAGAATCATCTATATAAAACCTGCCATCAGCAACATTACAATAAGCATCATTTTATCGCAAAAAGGTAAGAGCCTGCTCCACAAATTGAGTATAAATATAATAAAACACAACAAAAACAGCATGAAGTCAAAGTTTCATCATATTTATAGATCGCATTTTGAAAAACAGTAGTGACATCTCATTTTCAAGCACACCATCACTGGGGGACAGCAAATATCTGGTATAATAAAACCCTGCACAGCAGAGAAGGAGACGAACAAGACAGGAGAAAAACGTGGAAACACACACTGCGTTAATTCATCATTAATGTTAGAGTATCTGGAGTTACAGTTTTCAACCTTATTATTAATTCTAAGGAGAGAGCGAGTAGAAACACAATGTGGGGAGGATCAATTCCAGCTGACAGCGGTCAGGCTATCACTGAGAATGTCTCATCATGTATTAATGATATGCTTGAAAAGTCTTAGTATTATATTAATCAGTATTGTGATATGACGTGATAATTGATGTCTTTGTGTTTTCAAGTAACAGTGTTGTTTCTCTTCTTGGACCCAATTGTAACCAGACACAACCGCACTGTCCTTTTCTTGTCTTGATCACGTGGATCTGTAGCTGAATTTCTGTGGTTTTGACTTCTGTCCTGATGGGTTTAGTTTTGGGGCCTTTCTATGAGGAGTTTGCATGTTCTCCGTGCACACGCATCTCTGGGTACTCTGGTCTGCTTCCACATTCTGAACCCATGCATCTGAGGTATTTGATGTCTCCACATTGCCTGAAGGTGTGATGGTTTGCACCGTGTATCCTGCCTGCGCTCAGTCAGCTGGGATCGGCTCCAGAGATCCTGATCTTAATTCAATCCCAAAATAAAGTACAGATCACACTGTAGCAAATTAAGCAATAAAAAAAAAAAACTACCACCATCACAGTTTTGAATTAATGTGATGTTCCTGTAGGTGAAAGTGCTGCTGGTTTCAGCTGTCTGAAAGTGGCTGTGAGATCTTCTGGTTTGTTGCTGTCAACATTTTTTTAGTGTTTCTCACTAACGTGAGCTGGACATGAGAGCTTTTCAGTCAGAAATACACCGATGTGTACATAAAAGCATGAACGCTGAACTGTGTGTTAAGAGCATGACAATGAATTAAATTCAAGTTTGGGCGAAGCCGCAGATAGCCTGAATAAAGAGAAGCTTTTAAAGGTAAAATCAGGGGCAGTTCAGTCTGTTCTCTCCGGCAAATCACATCTGAAGTCAAATCATTTAAAGGCACTTGAAACCACTTCACCATGACTCACTTCAAACACAATGTAAAATGTTTGAGGATCAAAGGCTCGCGTAAAAGAAAACCTTTCATGATCTCTTTTACAACTGCGAGCTAATTTCACCGCTGTAATTCTCGGCCACTCAAAAACGAGCACGGGTCAGTCAATACTGATGGCTTCTGCCAAAAAGTGTTACGACAGTCTGTGTGCGGCACACAGCATGATACAGTACACAAAGACAAATGAGCTAATTGCTAAATCCACACATGCAGCTTCAACCGGATGAAAATTTAAGAACAAAAAAAAAAAAAAAAAAAACTGAGGTGAGGAGTTTTACATCCAGGTTTTCCATATTTAGTATTCGGCAGTAAATTGAAAAACTGCATTACTGTGCGTTTCTCCCATTTGAACATAAAACATGATCAGAGGATCCGTCAGCCATGGCAAAGTAAATAACTCCTTGATATTGCAAACACTGATCATTCCCACCTGAGGGAAGCGCCTCCGTCGTCTCCTCCGCCCTTCATCCTTCATCCAGAGTCACAGTTTCCGTCTCATTCTCCGTTTCCGGGTGCTGCTCCAGCCGAGCGGTCAGGAAAGGGTTGAAGAAGAAGTCGAAGCCGAACTGCAGGGCGCTCTGAGCGGTGCGCCTCCAGTCGTGCTCGATCTTGTACTGCCTGCGGCTGGGAACGCTGACGTCGCCGCACGAGATGCAGTTTATGGCCTTCAGCTCAAACACGGGCCACTTGGAGCCCAGGCGGCCCTCCAGGATGGTGCTGAACTCCACCAGGCTGCCGGTGTTCAGGTGCAGAAGCACGGACTTGAACTCGTTGCTGGCGCGCAGGACGATGTCCTTCGTGGCGTCCTCGTCCTCCACGATGGTCCCGTTTTTGGTCTTGCGCTCCAGCGGCATCCCCATCGTGACCTCGAACTTGTACCGGTCGAAGCGCTTGATGTGACACTCGTGCTTGGCGAGCTTTTTCAGCTTGCAGAGGGGGTTTTCAGGAGGAGGCGCCGGGGCGGGCAGGGGCCGCGGCTCGGCCGTGGCGTTCTCCTCCTCGTCGCAAAGAGGGTACGGCTCGCCGTAGAGGCACCTCATCCAGTTCCCCACGAACACGGGCAGCAGGTTGATGACCGAGTGCGGCCCGTTCTCGATGTCCGTCACGCGGACGTACTTGAAGCGCCCCGTCCAGGTGACGCGGTGCCCCTCCAGATGGGAGCAGAGGATCTGCGTCTGCGCCATGTTGGACTCCTTCCAGGCGAGGGGGCCGCACAGGTTGCTGTACTCGGGCCACGTCAGCGTGGAGTTATACACCTTCATGCCCTCGGACCGGTAGACGTACATCCAGCAGAAGAGCACCACGGCGCTGAGCCACACCAGGATGAGCTTGACGATGCTGCTCCGCGACAGCGATCGGAAAACGGCGATGGGGTTGAGACTGAAGCGGGTCCAAAGCCTCAGGACCACCGGAACGAAACAGATGGTCAACGTGACCACCATCTTGGTCAGCTCCAGAGTGAGGAACCACTGCAGCAGCTGGATGATCAGCATGGCGGCCAGGCCCAGCGAGAGGATGGGCAGGGCGAACAGGAAGAGGAAGTAGCCCACACAGGTGCGGATGAGTCCTATCGCCGAGGCGTTGTTGAGAAACACCAAGCAAAGTTCGCACCAGGTGAAGCACACCAGGTAGGGCACCAGGCACAGGTACGTGCCCTTGAAGCCTCGCAGCTGCGCCATGCGGAAGAGGAGATAGAAGAGGTGTCCGTAGAGGAGCCACGGCATCCCCAGGTTCAGAGCCACGGCGTCTCCCAGCGGCACGCTGACGAACGTCAGCCCGAACACCCTGAGGAACCAGAGGGAGTCCGGCAGCAGGTACGTGAGGGAGCACGCTCCGGAGAGGACCTCGGTGGCCAGCGCTTTACGGGCAAAGAGCTGGGCGGAGGCGTGGAGGCTGAGGAAGGCAGTGATGGTGAAGAAGAGAGCGACGGCGGCCAGCTCCGAGCAGGGGATCCAGGACTTATCCGCCACGGGGAAGGAGAACACCACGAAGACCACCGAGAGGAGAAAATACCTGGAGACACAAAGACACAGCAAGAAAGGTTTTTTTATTTACTATATATTTTAATTTGACATCTTTTTAACCTCTTGAGGGTTACATAACTTTAATAACAGAAACTTTTGGTATTTTAAATTCTGATGCATGGCTTTGGAAACCAGAAATATGTTGTTTAATAATGCGAACGATCTCGCTGAAAACTACATGTCTGAACGTTTGCGTTAGGCAACAAAAACGTGTTATCCCTTCAAGATCAACCAGTAAAACCAGAAAACGTTCCTCATTAAAGAGAGCAAACACTAAATGAGGAAAAAAAGACCGTTCTTGTAATAAAGATGAAGAGAGAATGTGTTACAGGTAAGGCTCCAGGTGTGTCCATCCAAAGTTGGTCTCAGCTTGTTCCAGATCGAGACCAGGTTCAAAGTGAGAGAGCAGGTCGGTCAGAGCCCGGAAGTTCTCCCACGCTTTGGAATTCTGTGGGAACATTTTTTTTCCTTAGTTGTAAATATCTCAATATCTCTTCAACAACACAGATTTAGGGACGCAAAACATTGCGAGACAGAGTCGGAGGACAAACCTGAAACACGCGAAGTGTGCAGATGACCATCGAGAAGAAGGACAGGTAGAAGACCAGCAGTGGTATGAGGAAGATGAAGAACTCGATGGTGAGGTTGGAGATAATGAAGAAGAAGATGAGCGCGTTGACGTGGTGGGTGGGGATCAGCGCGCTGAGCCACTGCATGCCGGCTCGTGAAGCCCAGTCGATGAGATGCTCCTTTATCTCCAGCAACGCGTACAAGGGGAACTTCAGAAGCTGAGAGAGCCACAAGAAAAGAGGAGGAAAGAACCAAGGTCAACAACAAAATCCTAAAGCCAAGTGAACAAATAAAAAAGCTGCAGCTACAGATGATCTTTATTATAAGTCACCTTCACATCACTGGTAAACTGATGTAAAATATTTTCTAAGCTCCGATTCCAATGATCTGACAGTGCCAGCTGTCCTCAGATATTCTGGAGGTTTGATCAACACATGAGCAGAGAAACTGAAGCCTGTTTCAGCTTGTTTCATTTTGCTCCTGGGGATGCAGAGCAAGTGTGCTACAGATGATCTGAGGAGGTTGTGCAACTTCACATTTTCAGTGAAATATCAGCCAGAAATAAAAGTAATCAAGAAAAGTAGAAGTCAGTTCTTCTAAGCTGACAAAGCTGCAGGTGAACAAAGTTTTAAAATGTGCAACCACATCTGGGCGTAATAAACAGAAGTGAGGGGTGGAGCAGAGAAATTCCCCACCTTCTGATGCAGGGGGAGTTCATCTGGATGCTTCACTGGCACTTCATCGTCGTCGTCGTCATCTTCGCCTCCTGCAGCTGCCAAGACCGGAGGCGGTGCGATGCCCTGAGCATACTTTTTAGTCATCTCAACGAAGTCGTCAAGACCCACGTGAGAACTGGCTGCAGAGAAATGCAGAAGATGAGCTTGTTTCACCAGAACCACTGAAAAGGTTCATACAGGTGATTCTCCACACCTACCCTCACTGGTGACCATCGTCTCCAGGACTCTCCTCTGTTTCTTGGCAGAGCTGTTCAGCGGACCACGAGAGATTGGTTTACCTGTAAATACAAAAAAAAAAAAAAAAAAGGTACCATAACCTCATCAAAAATTCAAACATATCTAATGATACAACTGATCCGTGTCTCTCTGTTTTCACTGAAAAATCCCCCCCCCACCCCCACCTGGCTCTGTGTGGACATGCTCCACATTCTCCAGCATCTCAGAAACCGCCACAGACTTCTTCTTCTCAGGATTCAATTTCCAGTACATGAGCAGAGCCGCCTTCCTCACCCCCCTCTCGAACCGGGTCTCTGTGCACAGCTTCTTCACCTCCTCGAAGTTCTCCAAGGTGATGCCTGAGAAGCAAAACAAACTCCATCTTGAACACTGCATCGCTGCTGCTGAATTCAGACAGACCGTATAAGTGGGACACTCCCGTACCTTTCCTGGAGGATAAGCACTGCTGCAGCAGTCTGACGGCATCCTTACGGCCCTGTTTTGCAGCCTGGATCAGCCAAGTGACCGCTGTGCAGTTGTTGAGCTCCTCATCCCTTTCTTCTGCGAGTGCCAGAAAGTACCGGCCCATCTGGATACACACAGACTTTCAGACTTGCAGGACAGGCATTACTGTGAGTCATCGACCTGTCCTTGCTGTCAAAATGTCACCCTAAGATGACAATTATCATTGCTTGGCTGTTCAGCTCTGTGTGTGTGTGTGTGTGTGTGTGTGTGTGTGTGTGTGTGTGTGTGTGTGTGTGTGTGTGTGTGTGTGTGTGCACCATATGGCCGTTTAACTCAGGAGAATTATCAATATGCTCACTGCTACTGACCTTGGTTTGAGCTTTTGCGTCACCCGACTTTGCTTTCTCCTCCAAATCTTCAAAACTGACTTCCTCCTCTGGCTCTTCTGAAACAAACAGGAAAACCTTTTTGAGACAAATATCACACCTGGTTTCAAACAGATACAGCTTTCCTACATAATTATGAAGGCTAAAAATATTAATGGAAATAACTATTTCTTACAGCAATTTTACATCTCTGTCTAATTGTTCCTTTCTTTGTGGCCATGAACACGGCACGGTAGCTTATAACTTTTTACCTATTCTTGGCTTAAAATGCAAGGCACACATGACCCCCACAGACTAAAATAGCCCACGTAAATCAGGGCAACGTGGCAGTGGGTGACAGAAGCGCTCGCAGCATGAGTCAGGCCCTTCCAGTGACAGCTGATACGACTCTATTTCTGAAAAGTCTTGTCTTAATTATCATCATCTTTCAGCTAATGGCTTCTGATACTCTGAAAATCCACTTTCCTGGGGGAGTTTAACATCAAAAATGTGTCACATTTAGTGTTTAAAAGAAAAAAAAAAGATGGAGGCGGCGACAGGTTTCCCACGTTCACGACGCCCACGCCGTGTAAGTGATACTGGTGGGTGTCGGCTTGTGCCTGTCTGTATCAGGAGGCAGACGGAAACGTGATGAGATCTGGTCGCTCTCATTAGATGCTCCTGGGATGCTGCTCAGCTTTTAGCCCTCCGCATTAGCACGCATAAGCACTAAAATAACTGCTTGTTCAGCACTGTCAACAGCAGCTGGTAGTTTTCCTGATCCTAATGAACAATCTGTTTCCCCTTTTTAATCCTGAAATGTATTATATTTCCTCTGTTTTAGACAGATAGACACGTAATGTATTGCATGTGTTTTTTTCAGTTTACTTGAAGTGCAAAATATGCTTGTAACGTGTCTGAGGTGTCAGTTCTCACACTTTAACACAACGCTATTTCTATTTGTATGTCTTGGTATAATTTCAGACACATTTAGTACATAAAGTGTTTCTTTCACTGTTGCTCAAACCCCTCCTACTATGTGAACACTGCATGTGGCGGCTGGTGGACTGAAAAAGCTGATGGCAAGCTTTTTCTTTCCCTTCAGGTCAGCTAAATGGGAGAGGCTGCTTTGCATGTTGTGGTACGCGTTGTCATGGTGACCCTGCAGTACACACAGAAAAACTTGGGAGTGTTGGCTGCACTGATTGCTGAAGCCGTAGAAAGTGAAACCATGATACAAGACTTTATTAACATAAAGGGAATGCCACAGGTCAAAGGTCAGATTTTCACGCTCACCTGGCTCAGGTGTGGGAGGAGTCTGTGGCACCGTCCCAGCAGCTGAGGATCCACTTATGGGATTCTCTGTGGAGGCCGCATTGAGCTGAGATCTGCCCGTCTGAGAATGGCTCCTCAGAGGCTGGCGGAGCGGTGAAGCCGTGGGGGTGGAAAGTGAGGAAGAGCGGGAGAACAATCCCGGAGAGGACTGAGGGGAGGTAGTGGAGGGAGAGGACGAGGGCGTTGATGGCGGAGTCGGCATTGAGAATTTGGGCCTCGCCCGTTCTGAGGCTGGTGTCACCGTGGCAGGTGCTGCGTTCAGGGACGACGGGCCTGGCCTCAGGGTGGTGGGAGATGATGTGGACAGTTTGGGGATGGATGACTTCCCGTTGGCATCCATTGCTGAAAAAATATGTCAAAACAAATCATACAATAAATAATATGCAATAAATATTCACACTTCACTGCTGTAATGTGCATAACAGACGCGGATAGCAAGATAGACGACAAAGACAATCTTTGATTTCATATATCTCAGAGCATTTGTTATATTGTCATCTGAATACCTACAGTTATTCAGCTATGTATATCAAACAAAGTGTAGCACATGAACCAATCAAAATATGGTATATATATTCCTTAATGCATGAAAAAGATGGAAAGCATGTATTACTGATATCCCACCACTACTGAGGACCAAGATGCACTTGAAAAACTTAATAAAACATTCTCAGTTTACACTGTTTGGATCTCTTTCTTTTTCTGATAGTTTTTGGTGCTGTCTTTGGATATAGCACCTGAAACCAAATCAGTTACTTGTTAATGACAAGAAGATTTAAATTATACTTTTGATATTTGTAGCTAACAACATTATGAGTGAAAAAACTCTTAAACTGGAAAGCCTACAATGATATTTGTTATAAAACAGATATGATACTGAAATCTGCAACGACACGGTTAGGACACTTTTTTACTCTGTTGATCTATTTTACTGGTTAATGACATTTGATCTTACAATTTCTTTTCCTGAAAGTAAAGCTGACATGTGGTCCGCGATCTATTTCGGGCAATATTCAGTGCAGCCTGTGCAGCTATATTGAGAAGGTGACATCCTTGGAGGACAGCAGAGGGAAGCCCCCTCCTGACCACCAAGACTGGGATCCTGTGATCATCAGTGGACTGGTACATAAAGTATTGATCCTAATACAGCAATCATAATATACAGCAAATGGTTTTCCAACAATCAAAACACTGTGCGCTGCTGTGCAGATGTCATTTACCAGTCAAACAGTTACATGAGTTCCAGCTAATGCTAACTCACATTGACATCAAACTTCTGCTGCCCGCTCACCTTTTACACGGTCGATTTCGAATCCTCTTCAGATTTTAGTGACAGCTCAGTCCCCTCTGGAGTCCCTGACACATTGTTCCTGTTTGTGAGAAAGGTGCAGCCTGTCCTCTCCTGTCTCTCTGTGTGGTCAAACTCCAAAAACAAACATCCTGCAGGAGAGTCTGCCGACTGCACCGACGGAGGGACACGCCCATTTTACATTCTCGACACTGTCATTGGCTGAAGGAGGGGTGACGTAATTTATTTGGGGAAACCGATTGGCCTGTTGAAGAGCAACGTCATATACTTTCCTAGTCCGGAGCAATCGACCGTCGGTAAACTTTATGACAGTGGCTTGCAAAACCGTAACGGTGAACAAAGATCTGCTAGATTATCCAACAAATATTCCAATTTTTTATCTATGATCTAATTTTTATTGACTTTAGTTTTGACATTTAACATAAATGTTTTTCTTTTTATTCTTCTACAATGTGTAACATCAATTTTTATCCACTAGATGGTAGTATACAACATTTTTTTCTTTTGAAAAAAAAAATCTTTTTAAAACAAGTACTTTAAAATGTTCATCTAAACAGTTTTTCAGCCTGTTTTTATTGTTGATGTTGTTGTTGTTATTATTACCACGCCAAACAATAAAGACTGTTCTTCTACTTCTCTATTCCAGTCTTTTCAAAGAAGAGAAAGCTTAAAACTCCTGAAGTTGATCATATTATAAGGACTTCATCAAACCAAGAACCTGTAGCAAGAAGAAGGGTGAAAATATGCAGTAGGTGTTTTTTTTTTTTTTAAACTTTCTTTGTATTTCAGTTTTAACTTGCTTGTTGGTTGCGTCTTTGTTCTGTGGTTATTTAGGCTTATGAGAATTTGAATGGTTAAAAAATAACAGGATGCAAAGAGATGAACTGGAGAGGGGGTATGATTTAAAAAGTTCAAGCTTCTTGCTACCCCTTTTCGTGCATGTTACGTTTTAATTTTCATTGTATTCATAGTTTGTTTTCTATGCTGTGTCACTAAAGCAAACAAGCTCAACAGAGAAACACTGGCAGCAAATATCCATTTATTTGCATGGATAAGTGTTGTTTTAGATTAAACAGTGTAAGGGGCTGAATCTGCCAAGTATGCAAGCAGATTTACTTTTGTATTAATCAATCATGCATAATCACTTGGTTCAAACTCCATGGAGAATACATTATACAAAAAAGGCAATCAAGGTAATATGTTTTTTTTAAACAACTTTTTGTTTTGTTTTATACAAAAGTGGTATTTTTATGGAGATCGAAAGTGTGAATACTTTTCGTGCTGAGTGAAACATCCTGTCATCAGCAGCTATAAACACAATGATACCAAAGATGAAGTTCAAATAGGGGGCAAGCAGCTAAAAAAAAGGAAGGAGAGCAGACAAAGAACTTTAAAGGCAACAAGACTCAGGGGAGAGATTGAGATTAAGATTCGTGGCTGAGAATAAGAGCTTTTGCACTGTGGGAAAAGAAGGAAATTAGGACAGTAATTGCTCAACTGCAGCTGCATTGAAGCTGTTATGTAAATGGGTCTTGATTAGTAGATTTACACAATCCATTTGAGAGGATAAACAAGACTCCTTCAACTGGTTTTGGTCACTCACATGGACACATTAAATCTATCTGAGGCAATCTGTCTTTTAACAGGCTTAAGCACACATGCACTCACAAATGCATCTCATCTAAGTTAAACTGAGCAGCTAAAGACGGATATTTGTAATAATCAGCTTGTTATGAGTCCAAATCTTTGATTATGCAAATCCCAGATTAGTCAGGGCCACAATGCCCCTGTGCTCTCCTGCACTGTCAACACATGCCATTTTTAAACTATTTGATCTGTATTTTCATGATGAAAAGTTGAAATAAGCTCGTCTGGTAAGTACGGTGGGCTTGTTTTCTTCTTCAGAATTTCCCTCCAGGATGTAATGACCCAGGCCTGAAGTGAGGGAGATTCCCTGTCACCACTCCAGAAACACATGACATAACAATGGATTGTTGAAAATACACCCGGCCCACCTGCTTTCTCTACTCTCTGTTCTGTGGTAACAGTACAGGTATATGCAGTGCAGACCTCAGGCCCACCTCAGCAAAGCCAGTGACTCACCGAGGAGGAGAGGCCTGAGGTAGAGAAGAGGCGTTACGGTCAGTAACTATAGCAGCCAGAGAGCTTACTGGATGTTGACTGCAGTGAAGAAGAGAACTTCCAACATGAATGCAGCCTGGTGGTTATCCTGACCTTTGAAACTTCTCCCTGCCAGGAATGCAGTTCAGTAATACTCTGGCCAAATTTGAGAATCTATGGTGTTTCATTGATTCCTTGGCTAACCCAGTGGTTTAGTGGTCAGTGCTTCAGTTCAAGTCCAAGCTGGGTCATTCTGTGTGGAGTTCTATGTGTCTGTTTGTGCATGGGTTTTCTCAAGGGACTCCAGTTTCCCCCTAAAGTCTGAAAACATGTGTTTGAGGTTAATTGCATACAGGTCTGTCTCCCTTACGTTGCCCTGTGATGAACAGGCGACCTGTTCATCTGTGTCTTGCCTTCATCCACAGTCAGTTTGAATTTCCATCAACGATCGATTGATGTTCGTAGTAGAAGAACAGACATTATCTTTTCCTACAATCAGTTGCATGTTTGAAACCACTAATGATGTAACTTGACTTGTAAAATTACATCCTGTTCAAGCCGTGGACATTTCTGCACACTTTCAAAAGAGGGAAAGTGCAACATCCTCTTTTGAAATATTTTCTTTTTTTAAGCAGAATAAAACACAGACAAACTAACAACACAATGCATTAAACAGAAGAAATAGGACTGACTGTAAACAATAGCTTTAGATCTAAGCATTAATTTAGCATTGCAGATAAATAATGTTAGATTTTTGCTGTTCACTGTGTACTGTGAATTTAGAAAAAGGTCTGATGCTCAAGCATCAATAAAAACCTTCCACTTGAATCAGTCCACATCGGAAACAGAAAAACTATCCCACATATGGCCTACTTGCCACTGCAATAAATGTTAACGTGAACCTTAATGTATTTAGACTATAATTCGGTTTACTCATACTGCTGTGCTGTGGCCACTTTTTAAAGCTTTTCTTGTGACTGAGGCAGTAAAACTGTGTATTTGCGGAACATTCGAATAGTTGGACTGTATGGTGGAAAATGTGAGAGCGACTAAACAGCAGTTTTTCATGATTCATCTCATACCTCACACTGGTGCTCACCCCGAAAATAAAAATCTGTGTGACTTTGTGAAGATTTAACAGTGAAAAGAGCCATGAAGACTGTGGATTTATATTGTGAATGAAGGTTTTGGGGATGGATGTGGAACATCAAACTCAGACTTTTTTTAGTGACTAACAGCAGTGAGTCATGCCCAGAAAGCATAATTACCTTCATATGAAAGTGTTACATCACCATGACCACTCCAGACTGTTGACTGGGGTTTACATTGTATAAAACAGGTCAGTTTGGTGCATGAGTGCAGAAACAGACTAAAAGGGGAATATTGTTTGATTCCATGCCTCTTTCTGTGTGCACAGTTTAAAAAAAAAATCCTGGATGAACAGAAGGTTAGCTAGTTATGGTAATCATTTGATGCTTTGGCCCGCCTGTGAATACTGAAGGCACTCTCATGAAGCTATATGAGTTTAATCCGCCCGGAGTCATGAATATGTTAAGCTTATTATGGACAGCCTTCATAGATATGCTGAAAACCTAAGATGATTATGCTCAGCTCATCACAAAAGTGACTCCTGATAAAACCACGTTTTTTCAATGGGGAATGTAAATATGCTGACCAGATGTGTGTGGACACGTTTTAGTAAACTACAAAAGATACGCTTACAGCAGTGCTGTCACCTGAATCTAATAACACCTCAAGTTATTTTATCTGAGGAGGAGACGTCACATAGCTCATCACAAGGTCAGTGTGTGACGCCAAACAAGAAGGTTTCATTCATCCCGTTTCTGTGAGCTGGACTGTTGTTCTTTCTGAATAGCAACAAACAAACTGATAAAACACAATGTTGTTTAAAACACTTAAAAAAGAGCCAAAGAAACTTAGAGAAACAAAAAATACCGTTCTCTGTTACATAATTGCCCGATTTTTCACCAAACCAAAGTATTTCTGCCTGCCCTCGACCATTACATGTGTCTCAACTGGAGTGTAGAATAATACCTCAACCACATTCATTAATGCCCTACACAAATTAAAAAAACTAATAATAATACACAGCAACAGTTCTAAATGAGTGAGCAATTAGTCTGGAAACAGAGTGCATGTACACAATTGAATTCATCCCTGACTGTTTTCTTTTTGCTTCGACCACTTCCTGCAGTTTACATTGCCCCGCAGCAGTGGACCACATATGTTGCAGCTACAGAGAGCAGTGGCAGTGTGTGTGTGGTGCTGCTCGTGAATGGCAGACAGGCAGGCACAGTGTGGTGAGGCAGACACAGGCAGCTGTGTGTAAGTAATGCATCCTCCGGAAACTAGGTCACACTCGCACCACTTTCACGTTGTCAGATTATTTTACCCACTGTTGTGATTTGACAAGTCATACTGTCCTAGATTATAAAAAAGTACTCTCGGTTTAGAGGCCAACGTTACCTTTAAATTAAACTTTTCATTAGGAATGGAGTAGAATGTAAACATGAATGAGAGCAATGCTTGATAATGATGAATTTAAAATTACTGTTTGCTTTGTTTTCTCTGAACTTTGTTTATAGTGATGGAAATCCTCTGCGGGTTACAGTGAGACAGAATTACAGTATAGAACAGAATAATGGCAAAGAATAATTGCCCACAGTTTGCACAATTACCACTTGCACATGGCTGCCTGGGTGAAACTGATGTTACGATTGTTCACCAATAATTTAATTATTTTTTCCTGAAAAACTGCCATTTTAAATTCTTAATTTTTATGTGGTGCAATGGTTACAGTATGTTGCAGATTTGTTCACAGTGACCTTCTGTTCAAAGTCAAATTAAGTTTCATGTAACATATTGCTCCATCTTCTTTGACACCACTCTATCCAATTTAGTGGAGCTAGAGTTAATCAAAACTGACAGTGGGTGGCGGCAGGATACACCCTGGACATGTCACCAGTCCATCAGGGAAAATACAGAGGGACAGACCGCTAAACTCACATTTACATGCATTTTCCAGTCTCCAATTAGCCTGACATGCATGTTTTGGACTGAGAGAGGAAATTGGGGTATGGAAGAAATGACCCAGGCTCAGGGAGAATATGCAAATAGGGGCTCCAACAATTCAGGGTCACCAATCATCTCACATGAATGTTTTTGGACTGTGGCACAAAACCAGTGTACCAGGAGAAATAAACCACAAACACAGAAGCAGGATATACAAACTCTTCATAGAAACCCCCTGCAGGATCCACAACATTCTTACTATGATTAACACAAGTAACCACTACATTACAGCCCAAGATCAGTAATGCATCAGTGAAATCTAGTTACTTTATTAAATGTAAAGTAGCATTGGCATCATGCTTTCAGTGTGAATATGTAAAAACGTCATATATCTTCATGCATGCAGAGAAACATTCCTACAAAAAGGATTTCAGATGTTGGAACAGATTTAGAATTCCTATTATTATTATTATTATTATTATTATTATTATTATTATTATTATGCATATTTAGGTGAAATGATTCAACATGAGATATGAACGTGGCTTGGACGACATTGTATTACAAATTTCACTGATTGCACGAGGAGACATCGTTAAAAATAGCACATACTCGAAAATGCACAGCTCGTTCTGGTTTTGTGAAATATATTCATTATATTTAATTAAATTCAGGGTGTTTCATAATGTGCTTGGAGCTCCTTGCACCAAAAGAAGCTATTTTACTATCGATCTCGACACGCATTGCCTTTGAGGATGCGCGCGTGTGTGCCATCGTGCCAGCAGACGACGTAACGTCTCTCCCGCGCGCGCTGCGCTTCCACGCATTTACCGGCGCGCGGTGTCATTCTTGAACACGCAGTCAGGTGTCGCGCTTCTATCACGCTGCCGGTGACGCCCACCGGCGTCTCTTTTTTTCCTGCCGTCCACGTCCGACACCAGCAAGGAAACCGCCTTATTTATTTATTTCCTCCCTCGTGTGTATGGGAACGGATGACGTAGCGTGATTGTATGCGCGTGGGCGTGGAAGAAAAATGTCAACGTGCAGCGCGAGAAGGGGAGAAGCCCGGAGCTGAGTCGCCGGGTCCGCAGCCTCAGGAGGGTGTCAGCGGCGAGCGCCTGCTCGGTGGCGGGGGTTGGGTGCTATATCTGTGGGGGTAAAGTTCCCGGCGGTCGCCGCGAGCGGTCAGCGCATCTTCAGGCGCCGGAGGTGAGTTCACCCGCACCGAAGCCCAGCCTCCCTTCCTGGATGTGAGCACGCAGCGACGCTTCGACGGCAGACCGCTCGGGGATCGCTGGACGTCCATTTCGTGTAAGTTTGTGGACTCGAGGCTGGGGCAACTTCTACTGACCGGGTTGTAGACTCCAGCGGGCGGCAGGCTGCTGTTGCACAGGTCCGACATCCGTGTTTCATCAGCTCGCGGCGCGGTGACGGGCAGGGAGCCCGCCGCCCTCCCCTTTCCCTCCTGGGCTTCATCTTTGCAGCCTCTCTGTGTGAGTTGGAGCCGTCCATCCTCTTACAGGGATGTGAAAATCATGCTTCTGTTTGCATGCAGGAAGCTGTGGGGCGTGACGAGTAATCATAAATAGTGTTTCCCCCTTCTTATCTCATATAATCGTTGCATTTCCCTCCCTGTCCTGCCCAGCTTTAAACGAGGCCCTGTGGTGTGGCGTGGCTACTCTAGGTGCATGATGGACATGCTACATGGGAGTCAGAGACTTCACATGAAGCTGCCTGAGTGTGAGGACGCCTGTCCTCTGTGGCTGGAGAGGATGCTGCAGCAGCCCCATGCATGTCGCTGTGGGGTGTGGTTGGCAGAGCCGGACAGACTGTCAGCAGTAGTGTGAAAGCACTCTCCCCCAGCAGCAAGCAGCACCTCACCCCTTAATCTCCTCTTTGACAGCTCATTAGAGAGCCAGCCACATTACAGTAAGCCACCCCAATGTCTCCAGCATAATCTTTCCACCCAGCGAGCCCACTGCCATGCCTGACCGCTGTGTTGACAGGCGGGGGAGCCCTGCTTTCTGTAGCAGAGGCGGCTCCAGGAGGCTTGTAAATCTGCCCCAGTGGACGTCCAGCATGTGTTGCACTTCGGTTTGATCAGAGGCTGATGCATGTTGTGGCGCTCCTAATTGGGGCTAATGCGGTGTGGAACAAAAGCAGCTGTACTGTGGATAGTACCACACATGTGAATTGTATTTTCAAGATGACCTCACCCAGTCACTGTTGAGTCTCACATCAGGGATTTCCCAAAATCTTACTGACTTCAAATGTACATGTCCGTATTTACTCTTTTCATTACCCCTAAGCCAACAACCCTCCCCCTGTTTGTCACAACTTCATTTGTTTATACATAATTCTATCTTTTCCTTCATAGCTACTGCTGTCCTTAGTGTAATGATTGACAGGCGGTTCCCAGAATAATCCCAGTGGACCTCCTCTTTGCCTCCTCATAATTCTTGCAACCACAGTTTATCCTTACCAGACTGTCATGTCTTGTAGAGGAGGGTGAGGTTATCCCTGCTAACACATAATGCGCTCATGCATGCAAAAATACCCCTTCACATTGTTGTGCATGCTAACATGGAAAACACTCTGTGTCTCTGGTATTGGATAGCAGTATTGACGAATTCAGAGGCAAGGTGAAAGAGATCATAGCCCGTGCAATAAAACTCGCAACACCAGATCATATGAAGCAGCGACCTGAGTCAGGAAGACACTTTGCGCTTGTCTGTTTGGGTTGACTGGTCATTGAGGTCACTAACTAGTAGTGATTCTGCTGGCGTAATAGTTTTTAGGTCATATGCTCCACTCGTGCTGCTCTTAGCACGGTTACTCAGCCTCTCAGCGGGATCTTTACTGTGTTTTAAGTGTGTGTGTGTCTGTGTGTGTAGACAGTGGAACGATGTCGGGACTGTGGCCAGACCTGTTCTGACAGTCGACACTTGGCTGATGCTGACACACGGCTGCAATAACAAGGGTTGTATGTGTGTATGTGCACACGTTTGTGTATGAGAGAGAGAGAGACCGCTAAAGATAAGGCAGCAAATGTGCAGTATCAGGAGCACTCGTATATCAGTCTAGCCACACCCTTGATGTTGATGTTTATCCTCGCCTCGTGAGGTGTCTTTGTCTGAGCACCAGCTGAAACACGTTTTATCTTTATTGGGCTTTTATGTCACTCTGTAGCCTAGTTAATATATAACACATTGCGGACATATGTGGTCTGTCTCTGGCTTTGTGTGTGAAACAAGTTTGCGACCACTACAAAGACTATGAATCTGACTCCACCAAATCAAAGACTTGTATCTGCACAAGCTTAAAAAAACTGTTTCACTTTTCAGTTTTTGGGTGATTTGTGTTTTTGCCTAGTCTGATTGCTTGGTAATAATATATATGTTGAAGTAGTCGCATATCTCTCTGCAAACAAAACTGTGTAAGTGCACATAAAGAAAAGATAATGTGCTGCAGTTTGTAATTATTGTAAAACATGCAGTGTACTTCTGAACTGTGAGAAGCGATGAATCAGGTTGCATTATGTGGAAAATAATCCATCCGTCCATCTTCTTTACTGCTTTACCCTGCACAGGAACTCTGGGCACTGGAACCAAGGAAAACAACCTGGGTTTTTTTTTTTCCTTTTTTGATCTTCAACTTAGGATATCACATGAAGATAATTAATTGGGACATAAGGAATACCATTGATTTCGTAACAATTTCTTATTTGACATATAAAGTAAAGGAAACTGATGGTTGCATCCTATTCTTCGTATCAGGATGAGCTGCTTCTCCTTTCTCTCATTGTTCATTTTGTCAGACACAATGTCTTGCATTAGGAATTTGTACAAAACATGTTGATTAAATATTGACAGCGCAAACATGGTAACATGGTAAACGGTTAGTAGGAAGTAAATACGACCATATGATGAGAAAAACTAACAAAAAACATCTATTTTTCATTTTTAACCAGAGTGTGGTGCAGGCTGATCCTGTTTTTGTCAAGCGGTAATTGGGCTTTTTTTTTTTGAAACAGAGTTGTTTCCACCTCTCTGTGTAGCTTTCTTTTTCAGTAGGGAACGAGACAGACGTGAGAACAGAATAAAACTGTGTTTACCATCCATTCATCCATTTTCTAAGCGGCTTCATCCTTTTCAGCCAATCCCAGCTACTTCGGACGAGGGCAGGTTACACCCCGGACAGTTCGAAGTCATACAGAATAAATGTTGAAGTTTTGCAAATTAAACTCCCGGAATTTGAAACAACATCACATGTGACAGGAGACATGTCGGGGGCCCTGCTGGAGTCCAGATAGTGGTTTAGAGTAGAGAGTTGGCAGAAATGGTGGACAGACTCCCTGACCAGGTGGACGGATGAGAAGGTAATGGTGGCGAGGGAGGAGGGCTGCACACTGAGGTTCTAACGCCAGTTTGACTGTTAAACAGCAGTAATTTAACAACAGAGGCAACAGACCGGAGGGCTCTGGAAAATATGAACAGTAAAATAATTGTATAGCTTTAGTGATGTCAACATTAAAGACCAGGTGATTTCAACAGTGCAGAGAGAATAAGAGAACGGATGGAAAAAATCAACACAGCAGAATTGTGATTGCTTACTTGTAGGTAAATATTTGCAAGTAAATGTTTGTTGAACGTGTGAATTTATTTTTAGCTTGTTTAGTATGTTTTTTCCTTTGACTTGCGTTTGCTTTTCTGTTAGCTGAGTTCCTGAGATACTCTGTCACGGTTCTGGAGAAGACATCCTTCCAACTTCGGGCCTCAGTGTGCAGGAGCTGATTCTAGGTGACTTTGACTTTGGGCAATGGCAGGGTTCATCCTAGCCTCGTAAACCAGCCCCGCCCACTTCTCAGTCACGTTTGGATTTGGGAGTTAAGCTTAGTCTGGATAGGAGCCCATAGAAACTTCGTGCAGGGGGTGTCGGTTACTCCTTTGACTGACAGCGTACTTCAGCCAATCAGCGCTTCAAAACAAATCAAAAGCTTCTCTAAGGTTTAGCTCTTTAGCTCTAGCTTCTCTACACGCAAAGACACGCGAAAACGTCTTTTCCTGTTAGAAACTCACCAAGTGCAGACTCTTGCTCTTGTTGTAATACATGGTATTTTGGCTATAACTTTACTTATTGCAGCTTTCAGAAAAGGTTAAAGTTTATCTCCATAATCTCCGCTACGCGCAGTGATGGCGTCGCTTCCGATTTAGCCACCGGAATTTGCCAAGAAAATTTGAAAACAAAAAGCGGCAACGCTGATGGGCTCGGCCGTTTCATGACCAAGCCGAATCCCCTTCTATGGGCTCCTACCCAGACTGAGCCCAACTCCAAAATCCAAACTTGGATGAGGAGTGGGCGGGCCTGGTTTACCAGGCTAGGTTCTCCCTGGACAGGTTGCCTTTCCATCACCGGACAAACGCATCAGGTTTAACAGCAATACACCTGCGAGAGATTTAGAGACCCCAACTCTAAACAAACAGTGTTTTTGGACCGTGGAAACAAAGCAGTGTAACAGGAGAAAATCGATACATGGACTCTAAGAACATGCAACCACACAGAATCCCACAGCCTGAACTGTGACTGTGAGACACAAAGTAATATTAGTTTAAATGTCTGTCTTGTTGAACTTAAAGCTTTTTCAGTTGGCCTCTCAGATGTATTACTAGCATGAATATTTGTAAGGCTTTATATTGTACATTAACAGTGATTCCCACAAAATTAACTACCAGGTTAAACCCAGAAATACTTGGTGCATTGCTGTAAACCTTTTTTAGACCTCTCATCTCACACAGTAGATAAAATTAAACACTTCGTGTTCTGCCATTAGCCAGACAAGAATTACAGCCTTGCTTCTATGTGTGTTTAAATATTCTGATGTTTTGTTGATGATGATTAATCCATGTTGATACCAATATTTTCCTTCAGCAATAGTTCTCCTTGCTGTGAAACAGCAGAATTTCATCATCAGTTCCTTGTTCCCACGATTCAGTGATTTAGTGTTTAAGCTGATCTCCTGAGTGCTGCTTTCACTGGCTTTAAGGTGCAACTCTGTCGATGTGTTACCCAATTTATGTAAGTGGTTCCAGTACGGCTTGATTTAATGAGTCACACACTTTTTTGAGGTTGGTAAAGAATGTGGGATTGCATCAACCGGTTTTTTTTTTTTTTTTTATGTTAGGAGTGGTGATGAAGACGTTTTGTCTGTTGAAGGGTTTCTTGTCATTTTGTGAGACTCTCCAGCAGAACAAAAGATAGACTAACTGTTGATACTTGAAGGACACAAAGCAACTTAATGACTAGGACCTGCGCTGGCTTTGTTCTGCTTCTGTGAACATTGAAGTTGCTCGTTGGCGTCTCATTGCCCCAATAAAACGTTCTAGTTTCCCACATAACATTCCTGGTTTTCAGAGAACTATAAACTCTGAGATTTAGCGCCCGGTTGGCAGCTTGGGAACATGTGGTTCCAGGATGCTCTGTGGGTGGCTGATATTATTTGTGCCTGTGAACACATGTTGGTCTCAGGTGAAATTTGAATTTAGAGTGTGTGAAACAGATTTATTTGACCTGTGTGCTTTATAGTTTAGAATTCTGACAAATCTCTTTGAATTACATGGGGTGGGAAAATAAGAAACACCTGTTTTTTGTTGAGGCAGTTTAGAGAGAAGCTGGTTTTGTGATGCTGTTATACAAACTGTTAGCTTCCAGTAAAATAAAAGTACTGTGTCTGTGTAGCTGATGATACCCTAAATTCAGACATGACAATTATGCGTCAGAGCACTGAGAAAGCATGGTGCATGCATTCAGGCCCTCTGGGGCGCTGTGGAATAAAACCTGCAACATCTTACCTTGTGTCACTCAGATTCTAGTGATTTATATGTGCAAGTTGTGAGACATGCTTGCACGGTGAGCCTATCAACCGACTGTAAATCAATGGATGTTTGTGACCAGAGAGAGAGAGAATACGTGACAGCTGTATCTGTCCCTGGTTGTTCAGTTTGAGGCTGGAGTGAATGCGAGCCTGTCAGAGCTCGCTGTGTCTGAATGATCGCTCTCTGTCTCTGTGAATGAGACTGAGATCAGCAGCATCACCATGCCAGCAAATGGGGGGTGAGGGATTGAGAAGAATGTAAGAGGAGCAGGGGGAGATGGTTAAAGATTGGTTTCTCCACCAGTGGGCTGCATTTTTTTCTATGTAGCTCTGGCTCTTTCCTCTTGTCTGCCTCGCTATTATCAGCGTAATCAGCCTCCATCTCTCTCTCTCTCTCCCTCTCTTCTGGTTCTCACTCCGGGTTTGTCTGTGTGTGCTGTGTAAAGATTCATGCAGAAGAAAGCTTCCTTGCCCTCCAGCATCAGTGCATTTTTGTCTCTCACTCAACCTCGACTCAAAGATGGGACCAGATAACAAAAATCATGAGTGCTTGAAACACACAGCCTCTATACTACCATTACAGCGAGGGTGTGTGTGTATGGCGTTCCTGTGTGTTTTCAGCCCGCTTGAGACTCATCCTTCCCATCATCCTTTGGTATGAAAGGAAGAGTTTTTGAGAGCAAGGGTTGCCTTGGTAACTATTTCTGCCATCTGTGTATGTTGTGTGAATGTTTGGCAATGTGTGTGCAGAAAAAGATGGAGGCGCCCACGGTCTTCATGCTTCATCTCCCTTATCACTGCATTATTTATTTAATAGTAGACAGAACGACTGGGAGGTTACTGGGTTACAATTCACTGCTGGAAGAGATTAGAGGAGTCCACTTTCAGCTCAGTAAATGCGTGTCACTGTCACACACCTACATCAGGTCTATGAGTATAGAAAACATGCCTCAGCTGAATGGAGAGGAAAGGAAGAGAGAACAGAGTCTGTGTGTGCCGCGTTTTGTGGGGCTCAGTGTTTTGTGTAGCTTAGCTGAAGGCATCTACCACTAATTATTGGGATAACTGAATAATTGAACTCCGAAGCACAAGAATGCAGTACATTTTCTAGTGATCTTCCTAAATTATGTGGATTTAGTTGTTTGCTTGTAGCTCCTCCTGAGAGTTGGAACGATAGACTCCATCTTTGACCCGACTCGTAGATTAGTTTCATGATAAGTCACTTGACATAATTTTCATTGCGTTCTTCTGTTGGAAATTGAATCGCGACAGAAAATATATGCAGTGACTTCTCTTAACGTAACACATTTACCTCTTTTCCAAAAGTATTTCACATTTAAAGTAACTGAGAAAATACAATATAATTATGTTTACGTTCAAACATTAATTGAAAAAAGTGTATCTAGATTAACATGTTAATACTTACATACAGGTTTTTAGGTTAAATCCAAAAGCTAATGCCAGGTATTTGACCTTTGTAATTTTTCTTGTCTTTGGAAAATGAAATTTTAATTTTGAATTACACTAATGGATATAGTAAAATGAACGAATGTCAGGCAGACTGCTGGTTGCTGTCTGTTTTGAAATCTTCATGGAACTCATGAGGGTGCATAAATAAAGAGAAGCAGTGCGAAAGACAGATGAAATCAAGCAAAGTCCTCTCACCTAAATGCTGAATGTTTCTCTGGGACTCCATTAGAGCAGGCTGTCTTAGTTTAGGGAATTTGCAGTTAAGTAATGAAGGAGCACAGACATCACATTAGTTTTTGCTGGACAGAAAAAGATTATGTGCTCCCTTGACACAGGAATGACAAGATTAATCTAACTAATGGAAGGATTTACGAAGAAAGAAAGAAAGAAGCATCCAGCAAGGTGCTAGAAGCTAAGGTCTGAAACTGTGTTGTCCAGACACATTTTCATGCACTGTAGAGCTTCTAACTACAGCTCGGGGACTGCAATAGGATGCTGATAAATGGCCCACGAGTAAATGTTGGAGAGAACAGGGTGACAGAGGAGAGTGTAAATGTTATTCCCTAAAATAGTCTGTTTTCCCCCGGCTGGAGTGCGTCACATGTCTTTGGTGGAGAGCATTGTGCAGAGTTGTGCCGTGTAACCCAGTTTTTAACAATGACTCACACATTTTCCATCTTTTCTTTTTCCCTCTCTCCTGTCCACTTGTCTGTTTGTCAAACAGAACCTCTCCGACATCGAGCAGCTATGTAGACTTCTCGGTGACACGCTGGTGATGCAGGGCCTCGCAGGGAGGAGGAGCAGAGACTGACTCTCCTCCGTTTAGGCACACCCAGCACTCTATGTCTGTCCTGACTGGACAACTGGAGTGCTATGTCATCAACCACACCCCCGTCGGCCCAACCCCAAAAAAAGGGAAGGAAGCCTGAGAAATCGGAGGTGATGGCTGATTCGGTGCCGGCCACCAACGAGGAGCTGAGGAGCAAACTGATGGATGTTCAGATCGAGCTCCAGCAGGAGCGTGGAAAGGTGAGGTGGCAGAGAAAGCAGAGGAACAAGTGGAAGTGTACCCATTTGATTCCCACGAGAGTCTATAGACAACCTGCCATACGTGGTGAAAAAGTCCAGTAGGGAAAATGGTAAATGATTTTTAATGAAATATCTTGCCTTACACATTTTGGAGGCAGCAAAACGAGCCGTAACAGACATTTATGAATAGCAGCTTTAAAAATTGGAGGCTCACAGAAGTTGTTTCAGCCTTGTGATGTATTTATTTCTTTGGCATGCACAACACTGGATGGCTGCCCTTGAGGTCTTCGTGTCTCCAGATTGACAGCCTTACACCCTCTCACACCGCCTTTCTGTATCCTTATTAGTCTGAAGTACAGCAGCAGTTCCCAATGCAAGATGCACTTTGAAAGGAATGCATCTAATTACTTTACACTTTTCACTTTTTATCCATTCAAAAGGCAGTTTTTTAACATATACATTTTTCTTGTAAATTATAAGTAGCAAACGTGCAAATTTACACAGCTGATGTAAAATTTTTAAAGAAAAAATATGTGTAAATAGGGTGCTTGGATGCTAGGCTTGTCATCCAGGTGGTATGATCAGTGACCCGTTATTGTATTTTGGTGCACGGTGCATATAGCAAGACGCTTAACTAGCGCATTATCTATTTTTTTGTGCCTCTCTCAGGTATGTAAGCTCCGTGAGCGACTCCAGGAGCAGCGGCAGGCCCGAGAGCTCGAGCAGCACAAACATGCTGTTGCACTCACTGACCTGCGTGCCAAACTTCATGAAGAGAAGCTTCGTGAGATCGCCACTGCCCGCGAAGCTCTGGCACGACAGCATGAGGCTGAACTGGCCAGGACCATCAAGATCCGTGACGCCGAGGTGCAGCGGCTCCAGGGCCTCGTGAACGCTCTGAGAGATGGAGCAGCTGACAAGCTCAAAAACGCTCTGCTCGGAGAGGCTCGGGAGGAGGCCAGGAAGGCTTTTGATGGGGAGAGACTTAAGCTACAGCAGGAGGTAGGATATTTTCTTATGTGTAGGTGACAGTCTGCTATATTTTTATCTTGAGGTCTTAGAAAAAAGCTTGCATGGACTGTAGTAACAACACAGGAAATTGGCGTCTTATAATCTCAGAAAATTAATTATTGAAAACACTGAGTGTTGCTCTACATGTGTCTTTGTTCATGTGTGGCTGTGTATACCTTTTGAAAATTTGCTTCTGAAAAACAGGAAGCAGGGTGGAAAAGCTTGTTGCCAAGCTATTGTTTCACTGTGGCCTTCATAGACTGACATGGCATCTAAATTTACAACAGTTTAATGGGCTAGAAACACTGTTTATGAAAGCATGGATATCAGCCTCTGTTGTACAGGGCACTGATACTGTTGTGTGTGTGTGTGTGTGTGTGTGTGTGTGTGGTTGTATTTTAGATTCAGGAGCAGAAAACAGCCAGGAAACAGGCTGATGAGGCGCTGGCAAACGCTCTTCAGGCTGATAAAGCCAAAGCTGCTGATCTGCGAACGGCCTACCAACAGCACCAAGATGAGGTGCATCGTATCAAACGCGACTGTGAGAAAGACATCCGCCGACTGGTGAGACCGCATGAAACTGGAAAATGTGCATTACAGATAATTGTTATCACTTCCAACTGTATATTTAGTTAACTTTAATCAAATAAAACCTTCAACGACTGTGATGTTCTAACACATAATTTGTACTAGCTCTTTCTGTTTGACTTTCCTCTTGGTCAATAATACTTCTTTGCAGCAACGCTGGTTTATTTCTGCTTGTAAATTATACTACGTTAGTAAGGAACATGCATTTGTGGGATGAGCAGCAGAGCTGAGTGTGTGGGTGACAAACTGGTTACCCTCAGCAGTGTATGAGCTGCGTGGGCAACAGGAGAAGATTATTGTGGCTTTGTATGATTCTTTAAAAGAGTCTGGAAGATTCTATTTCAAAAAAATGATCATACATGTTTTTTTTTCCCTCAAGGCTTCCCTCATACAATCAAAAAAAGCTCAATAATGGAATAATCTATTAACTAAAAAAATTCCATTGGCACAATCTACATCTAAGCTCTGCGGCTCATCCCACTAATGTACTTATATTCCTTAAAAAGGATACACCTTTAAAGTGGGAAAAGAACAGGATTTCAAACATCAGAAGGCATATTACCAGGAAGCACTGTTACAACTAACACATTTTCTTATATGCTTAGCTTACAGCAGTGTCTGTTGCATGAGCAAACAAGCCCCCATTTGACGTCACGTTCAAACTAAATTTTGATTCCTGCAGCCACCAATAGAAATCTTTCTGTTTTTTCTAAGAAGCTGATTGAGAAAGCAGATTTTTGGGGTCTTAAAATTTGATACCGAGCATGATTGTTTCCCCATAATGACTTCTCTGTGATGTACATAACAGGAGACGTTGACTCTCAATGAGCTGACTGCAGTAAAGTTACAGAGTATGAAGTTACAGTAGTGGCCTGGATGTTGAAAGTGGGGACTTACAGGTTTGAACCCTCTGTAGGTCACAGAGTTAGATGTTTGACCCCACGGCCTCCCAGTACTCCACTCTGTTGCAGCCCACCGTTTTATGCATGTGCCGTCAAGGTTAACTATGAATGGGATGAGTGAAGTGCAGAGTAGTAGTTTCCCCAAGAGGATCAATAAAGTACGTTTTTTTCCTTTTTCTCAAATACTTCAAAGAAAATAAATAACACAAATGTATTCTACATTGATATTTGCCAAACAATCTGTGACATATAACAAGCAGTAATTCTGCGATCCCTTTCACGACCTCATTTTGATATCATCTAGTCCTCACACACCGGCATCTGGTTTCTTGCTTCTGACGTTCAGCTCCAGCTCAGCTTATCTGGTCTGTTGGTAGCTAATGGCTGCAGTGCCTGCCTGTAGTTTATCTTCACAGCGTGGTGCTTCTAAGTCTTTATACCTGCTGCAGTTAGTCATTAACCATTTAACACACAGCGTGGCTGCAACAACATGCGTTCCTAACTCAGGAATGTTTCACCAAGGAGAGTGAAAGAGTAGGATGCAGGATCATGGTTGAATGATGAAAGACGGCAGTGCAGGAAATACCAGTGTTAAAGAACAAAATACAGAGGGAAGCAGAGGTGCTCACAACTGTCATAATGAATTGTGTGAATACAGAGCAAGCTCAAAGCTTCCTAATTCAATCAAGGTTGCACTTTTTTTTATTGTGAAAACTTGCATTGATAATTAAAACCTTCCTAACATACCTTTACATCTTTAGTAACCATTCTCTCATTCAACACTCTCACAGATGGATGAGCTGAAGGCGAAGGATCGGGTGATGTGTGCTCTGGAGCGGGAGCTGGGAGTGCAGGCCGGCTATGCTCAGAAGCTCCAGCTCCAAAAGGAAGCTCTGGATGAGCAGCTGGGTCAGGTACGAGAGGCTGAGAGGCACAACCACGGCAGCCCCAAGAGAGAAATCATGCCTGGACTCGGGGAAAACCAAGACCTCGTCAACAACCAGGTAGACATGAATACACAGAAAAACAAATGTAGATAGTTCTGCATCGATACAGTCATTCATTGAAAACACCAAACAATGGGCGAAGATACAGATCAGATTTTATACAGTGATTCACTTTTTTGATGCCGACACTTTTTTCATTTTAGCTTTCATTGTAATAATACCGAATGCCTTCAGAAATGGTTACACAATCCCAGAGATAGAAATTAGAAAGAAAATAAGACACTGGAAAGTCGCACAGTTTTCTTGGTCCCTGAGATTTGCTGTTTTTGAGTAAAAATTGTGACTGATCCTGGTTTCACCTTTTTTCAGGAGGGAAAATTTCTACTTTGAGTAAATGTTCCATTCATTTGTTTGCAGCTCATGTTTTCCATTCCACTTGAAAGCTTATTATTTGGGACAGCCTAAATCAGGCATGTTTGAAAGCCGACCCCGTGGCCAATCACGACTCAAAGTAATATTTATATGACCTGCCCCCTCTCTTTAAATGGTTTTTTGTGCACAATCTAAATTAAAAAAAAAAAAAAAAAACTCAAAATGTTTTAAATAACTTGTGTGTTCTGCACATTTACCCCATGTGAAATGACAATTCATCCCTCATCCATCACCTCCTCTGTCCTGTCCACCTCCATTACCTGCCTGCCTGCCTGCATGTTCTCCCTTTATCAGTTTTTGTCTTCCTCCTCCTCTCCTCTCCCCCCGACTCAACAGGAGGTGGAGGAGCGTGACATGAGGAGGTTCCAGCTGAAGATTGCGGAGCTCCACTCAGTCATCAGGAAGCTGGAGGACAGAAATGCGCTGCTGGCCGACGAGAGGAATGAATTAGTAAGGAAGACACGTGTATGAGTACGCCTGTGCGTTGATCGCAGTCATACACATTTTCTTTTCACACAAAAAGATGAGTTAAATGAAAATATAAACCTACAGAGAAAAGTAGTTTCTGCGAAAAACTGAAACTGGTTACTTCAGGAGTCCTTCAGTGAAGCTCGTACCTGCTCAGCACAGGGAGGAATTTCAGTGTCAGAGGTCAGAACATAAGATTAAAGTATTTCCCCTTCCTGTTTCCGCCCTCTGTTCAGCTAAAGCGTGTTCGAGAAGCAGAAAGTCAGATGAAGCCCATGTTCGAGAAAAACAAGCGGCTATCTAAGAAGAACGATGACCTCCTGCAAACACTACAGCGCATGGAGGAGAAACTCAAGAACCTGAGCCGAGAGAACGCCGAGATGGTGAGAGCCGCCTGCTTTATTCTGTCAGCTCTCATTTCTCTCTTGATGTTACAGATAAAATTACATTTAAATACTTTAAACTGTACTAGAAGATCTTATTGTTTTCCAGTTCTCAAAGAGGTGCTTTGTTTTTCTCTTTCATTATAAAGAAAACAGGACCTCTGCTGGCTATTTGAGGAAAAGCCTCTGTTTCTCTCTTTTCCTCCCTCAGAAGGAAAAAGCCTCCTCTTCCCGTCCACCCTCACAGCAGCAGTGCATTCAGACCCAGCTGAAGCGTCCGAGCTCCCTGACAGACCTGAGCCATGCTCACGAGGAGCAGGAAGTGGAGTTTCTCAAGCTGCAGGTTGCTGAGCAACAAGGCATCATTGACGAGCTCACGCAGGTCAAGACTTTCCCAAAACCACAATAATCATTCTCCAGAATACAATGTCTATTATTCTTCAGACTTCTGACTGCCAGTGTCTTAGAATTTCAAGAGGTTTAGACTTATTAGGTGCTACAAAATCTTTTCTTGGTTTTTAAAGTCTGGATTATTATTGATTACGATAATTAAGCCTTCCAATAGAAACCAGAATTCTGTGTCATGTAAAATCCTTATTGGAATATATAAACAGTCCCCTCCTACATTGGTCATAGATAATATGAAAGTAAAATCCGTACATCAATTTTCACATCTGTCTGTGTGTTATGTGGGTTCCAATAACCTATTTAAATACAATGTCCAGACTGTAGTGGGAGGAGTCTCATAATCTTATTACTTCAATGCCACTCACTGTCAGATAGTTTTGACATTTCGTCACACGTGACATTATTATGTAATCTGATGAAGTAATGAACCGAGTAGGATAAGTGGAGTTAATGCAGCACATTACTGTTTTAGATATTCTTTTTACATTTCTTTGCATAAAGGTCAACTGAGCCATGCTACTTTCACACATTTGAAACAGGATTTTTTGATTGTGTGAATGTACTTTAATGTTTACATTTAGTCTTCATCAGATAACAATAGAAAATAAAATGATTCATTTTGATATTGCCACATGAGTTCTGTCACGATTGAATTTAGTAATAATTAGTTTTACATTTTCAGAAGCATCATTAGTTGTGTATGAGTAATCGATCCAATTATTTGAATAGATTTTCCCTTTCATTTCAGTTTTATTTATGCAGCAATATAATGACACCTTCAGAGAGGCAAAGCCCAACAATTCCCTCTGAGCAAGTAGAGAGGAAAAACTGACTTTGAGACAATGTTATCTTCCCTTAGTAGAATAGGGAGCCAGTTCCACATTAGAAGAACCTGAAAACACCGCAATGAAGCATCACTCTTAGGAAGAAAGGCTCTGCTGGGACGAGCAGCTTTTAAAGATATGACGAAGCCTGACTGTTACCTTAAATTCTGTTTTAGATTTGACAGGGAGTCAATGCGTAGAATCTAGTATGTGAGAGATGTGATTTCTGCAGCCCGTTTCTGTCAGAATTCTACTGCGGTATTTTGAATTCGTGAGAGACTTTTTGGACACCCTGAAAATAGGGAATTATAAATGCAGGGATTAATTTTTCAGCATCACTCTGAACCAAAATGTTCCTGACTGTCGTGATATCATGGAGAATTTATTATCTCTCCATGACAACATTACTTTTCACAATATCTTTTTTTCCTTTGAGAACCTCAGATTTTTTTTCCTAAGCAGTCTAAATTAGACAATGCTGAATGAAATATTAAATTTGGCTGGCGGTTCATTCTTTCATTGATCTATGCGGCTGCTCAGTGCACAGAGACATTGTCATAAATTCACATGTGATGGTGGCTTTGTCAAACTGTTCAGGCTGATCTGCTGGTTTTTTTTTCTCTCTCTGTAGGAACGTGACCGATTAGTGATGTGCAAAAAAACCAGAAGAAAACCTCTCAAAATGTCAAAAGTAAGTGTGAGTTTTTCCAACACATCTGTTGAAGCAGTGAGGTGTGACTAAGCAACGACCAAATCTGTGGCTGACTGATCCTCAAGCAGCCTTTTCAGTTGTGTGTGTGTGTTTTTTTTTGTGTGTGTTTGTGTTTAATTGGACTCATGAGACAATAATGACAGCTTCCATTCCAGCTGGGAGCATCATGCTGAGCATACACACACACACACACACAGACACACACACACACACACACACACACACACGGCAACGATTCACGTTTTCAGTCGTGTCTATTTAGTGATTTTTTTTTCTTCTTTAGAATAGTTCACAGATGGGTCACTAAAGCTTAAAGTTGAGTTTTGCATTTAGTGTGTCTGTGCTTCACTGACTAAATGTGGAGAACAGTGTTGACAGTATCTAATTGGTTCTGAAAGAAAAGTGCTGTGTGTACGTCTGAGTCGGCATGTTTGTTTGAATACATCGGGGGCATTTCAGAGTGTGATGTTGCTAGGAGGAGGAGTTTGGAGATGCTTGCCGTATATTTCCTCTCGCCTCTCCTGCTTGAAGCAGTTTAGTGAGCTTGGAAAGTTCGATGCAGGCTCGGGCAGAGTAGCTTTGCTTTTGGACCGGCATCTGGAATTTTTTTTTTCCCTCTCTTTTTTTTTCAAACACTGGAAAGCAGCTGGGAGACAAACGCAGCTTCGGGCCTTCTGCTTTATCTGTGATAGCAGCTTGATTAGATCTGGAAACTTTTTTTTATGATAGTGAGGGAAAAAAAAGAATTTTCTTTGACACATTTTTTTAGATTTTAGATTTTTTTTTATAGTTTATTGTCGATGTTTTTCATTGTCGTGACAGAATGACGGAGTACCTCCTCCTCATCCTTTATTTCTCATCGTTCATTTGTTTGTGTGCGCTTGTCTGCCTTTATTTCTCGGGTTGCCAGGAGATGACTTACAAACACGACGGTGAGGAAACAGTTCATGAGAGTCGCTCCAGGAAGTTGCGACGCTGCATTTTCTGCTATTAATTTAAATTCAACCGATCTCTGTGCGACCTCGCAATTTTGTTTGATCACCACAAGTTGGAATTGCAGAATCGCAACTTTTTGAAAGGACTTTAATGATAAAGAAACATGCAGCAGCTTGAACTTATTTGACATAAATTACAAAAAGAAGTTATTATATAACGTATTGTTTTGTAAAGTAGACTGACATGTTGAAGTAATCTAATCTATTTTGGGACATGTTTCTGTGACTTTATAGTTGTTATCTCTCTACTTCCTCCAGAGGCATGTTGTGGAGACATATTTTGGATTTGATGAGGAGTCGGTGGACTCCGAGACGTCCTCTCTGACCTCCTATAACACTGACCTCACTGACCGCACGCCTGCCACCCCGGAGGAGGACCTGGAAGAGGTGCATCTTTTCTAAGTTTTCATGTTATGTTGTTCTTATAATAGTTGATGGTTTCGCTAAATAAATGTTACAATCATTGATCAAAAATTAAACTATTTACAAATATGAAAATGACTCTCCTACATGTGAAGGTGACGGCTTTCTCGTTTGTTTGACCTTGTCCTTCTTTGACACTGCAGAGTGTTTCCCGTGAAGAATCAGAACTTCGTTTCCGTCAGCTCACCAGAGAGTATCAGGCTCTTCAGCGGGCTTATGCCCTCCTGCAGGAGCAGACCGGCGGCTCTCTGGATGCGGAGAGAGAGGCCAGGGTTTGTATCTGTCCCCTGTCCCTTAACAAAGCACAGCTGAAAGTAAACACGAGAAATAAATTGTTTATAACTTTCTTCTTTGCTGAATCACTTTTTCGCTTTGTTTTATTTCTCCCGCAGACCCGCGAGCAGCTGCAGGTGGAGCTCCACAGCTGTCAGGCCAAGATTGTTGACCTGGAGAAGGCCCTGGCCGAGAGGGGGCAGGTAATAAAGACAAAGGATGGGGACTGGAGCTCACAGGTCCTGCTGTCACTGGCTCTCCTGCATGTGTGTCTGGCTGCTCTGCTCCTGGGCTGGCGCTATGCTGACCAGGTCTGCCGCAGAATCCTGTGATGTTTCTTCTTGCATGTGTGACTTCCCAGCTGTGCCTGCATGCTCCACTTCGCCCTCCGCCCGTACTGTCGGTGATGGTGTTTCTCATTGTTTCTTGGCCTCTCGGAACTGTTTGACAACTATCAAAAAGACGAATGGATTATTAGAGATAAACTTGTTGTATTTCACTATCATTACAAACATGAACGTACAGTTAGGGTTCATTTTAATTTACTAATACAAGCAAAACTTATCATGAAATATATTAATCTGAGAAGTAAACCAGTGCTACCTTTAGTTTTGAGCACCTTAATTCTCACCTACAGTTAAATAATGTCATGAGAGACTACTGATAGTACAACGCTGAATTAATCTCGGTAAGCCTCCTATATCTCATCGATTCTTTTTCTTTTCTGCATGTTGCCTGTCGGACTGTGATGTGATCCAGCGCTGTGGTTCTGATTTGCTGCTCCGCTGTTATTTTTTTTTTTCACCTCACATTGTCTTCTGTTCCTCTCATTACTGTGAACTCCTGTTGTGATTTGTGAATGCAACTCTTTCTGTTCTGTTATCTCAGGACCGTGCTTCATCCCTGTGGATCAATAAAACTCGTGCCACTCTGTTCTTGCCTCTCTGTGTCTGTGTTTCATCTGCATGTGTCAGGAAATGGTCACTCGGCAGTAAGATGTGTGAAGACCGGTTTGTGGTCATCACGTCCTGTCACTGGGGATGCTTTCCTTCCTGTCCTCTTCTTACCGGTGTTGTTTGTTGCTGATGATTTGTTTGGTTGTTATGGCAGGATTCAAAGTGGGTGGAGGAGAAGCAGTACTTGCTCAGGACCAACCAGGAACTGCACGAGAAGGTAGACTGAATCACTCGCTAGCACCACAGCATCCATGGATACTTTGGACCAGCTCGGGTTTCTTTTTTGCAGTACCTCATGTGAAATATAAATCTTGTTTGCTTAAAAAAAATTATCAATACAAAAGCTTATTTTTTTTATGCAGCCTGAAACAAAACCTAAAAAATTGAAAATAGCAACAATTAGCTTTAAAATGACAGTATGAATGTTTAATACTAGCATAAACCTTAGCTGAGCCCTTTTTAAAAGACACATTTTACTTATCAGTCAACTAATGTATGTCATTGAAAATAAGCATCTCTGTCTTCTAATATGTGCAAATTTATTGACTTCACTTTCGTCAAAAATGCTGTTGAAACCTGAGCTTATTTAATTAATATACTTAGTTCTCTGAAACTCATTTGATTGTTGTTGCCATCAGTAGTTTTGATCCTTCACTGTAACACTGAATCATGTTTAAAGAGGTTAAAACAGATGATGATCTGAGAGTCGAGAAGAGTTATGCTCAAATGTAGTCAGAAATAGTAAAAGTTCATCAGAAAATAATGTTCAAGTAAAGTACGGAAACTTGAAATATCTCCTTAAATTCAATAGTAAAACACAAAGCCTAATCACTAATGAATCTCTGTGTAAGATAGAGAGGCACATATCTTTTCTACCTGCTCATTTAAGACTTTTTAATGGTCATTAATATACAGATGTGCAATTATGTCAGTATTTATTTCAATGAACTTAACATAGAACATGATACATGAGCATCTTATGCATTTATTCTAATTTATTTAGATTATGATATCTATTGTGTCTGATTCATTTTTATTAGATTGTGATCAGTTTTATCTCAAATCAGATATGAAATAATTCTGCTTCAGTGTCGCAGATTGTATTTATAGGTCATACAATGAAAGCATCTTGAAGATTAAAGATAAATTTCTGTCTGCAGATGTGTGCCTTGCAGCAGACGGAGTCGAAGCTGCAGGCTGAGGTTCAGGACGCTCGGGACCAGAATGAGCTGCTGGAGTTCAGGGTGCTGGAACTGGAAGTAAGAGACTGTACCAACATCAAGCTGTCGCCAGGAGGCGACAACAACAGCCTCAGCTCCAGACGCAAGACCTACATACAGTGACTCCTCAGACAGACATGCATTCCCTTTCGCCACTCATCTCAGTTCTTCACTGTATTTTGAGTTCCCTTTTTTTGCATGGCAGCTGTGCGCATACCCCGTCACTGGACTGGAATATTTGTTTTTTACAATTTCATTTAATGAATGTTTAATGTGTTGAGATGAATATAATTTTTAATTGAATAAAAGTGTATTTGCGTTCACCATCCATTCCCTCCCCTGTTCATTTTGTCTACCGTTTTTGGCATGCATTTCCACTCTGTTACATTTTCCATGAGACAAGAGATATATAGCACTGAGAAGTGAAACGGTACAATAATGTGGTGCATTACTGCATTTGGTTATTTTTGGTTTAACATCACACATACTGTATGAAATTTAGAAAGTAATCAGTCTGCCAGAGTGAGATCAGTGGCTCCAGTGTCTCTCAAACCAGTCAGATTATCTGTTTGTATAGCTGTTGTGTCATGCAGGTGAAACACCAGATCACAATTTCAGGTTGTGGTTTTATGAGCATGACTTCCTTCTGGTTTGGTTGGATTGTCCTTTTTTAATTTTTGAGTTTCCACCTCCCTCATTTCGGCAGATCCCGACCATGTTTTCAGTGTCATGTGAGTAAATTCCTCATTCCCTTCCATTTCACTTTTGCATTTACAGAAAGTGTCTCTCTTTAGGTTTTCCTTCCACTGAACTCACATTCTTGGTGACAATGAATCTTGTTGAAAAAAATGTACATCAATGTGTTTGTTGAGCTGCATGAGTATTAACACGCTGTTTCCTTCTCACAGGAGAGGGAGCGCAGATCTCCTGCCCTCAATCTGCACATGTCTGCCTTCCCTGAAAACAGCAGCAGTGCCCTGCAGATCTACTGCCACCAGGAGGGAGTCAAGGTGAAAATTCTTTCAAAAAACAGACTTTCCCATTAATTCTGTCCTTCCCTATTTCTCACACGATATCTTGGTTCTGACCTTTGTGCAGGATGTTATTATTCCAGAGCTAATGAAAAAACTGGATATTCTAGGTGATAATGGGGTGAGTTTGAGTAACCTGTCACTGAAATAATCTCCAATGGCACTCTTTTTTTTAAACATTCAATTTAATATTATTTAATATAATAATTCATTTTCTGTAGAATTTGAGGAATGAGGAGCAGGTAGCTGTGATTCAAGCCGGAACAGTGATTTCTCTCTGTGAAAAGGTGAGAGGAAATCCTCCCTGTGCTTTCAGTGACACCCAGTGGACGCTCATTGCTCATCTCTCTTTGTGGCCATTACAGCTTTTCTATTTGAATTAAAAAATTAACCAATGTAATTACTAACAATGCACGCTTGTCTATATGACTGATCCTGAGATTTGAATCTAAAATGACTAAAATATCAAGAAAGATGAAACCCCTGTGACTCTAATCTTTCGATTCCTGCAGTGGTTAAAGCAGATAGATAGCACCGAGGCTGCTCTCACGCAGAAGATGATTGATCTGGAAAATGACAAGGTAAATAGAAATGTATTTTGGACATTTTACTTTAGCACCCACAAAGTGTTTGTGTTTTATTTGTCTGAAATGCATTCAGAAAGTGTTTTTTTTCCCTGCTATGAAGTTGAAAAGCCTTTTTGTGTTGATTTTTATAGATTTTTTTCTGTTCATCTTCCATTGTGTGTTCTTTACCACGCTGTTGTCTGATCTTGTTGCAGGAGCTATTCAGTAAGCAGAAAGGATTCCTTGAAGAAGAGTTGGACTACAGGAAGCAGGCCTTGGACCAGGCCTACATGGTACGAATCCCGGAGCAGTATTACACAGTGTGTGGTCTTACTTGTAGAAATTACATATTTAATATATCAGAAATCCCCAAACTCTGTTTCAAATATTATTCACCAGTGTAAAAGGCAAAACAATGTCTTATTATACAGTGATTCAGGAATGCAGGGGCACCACACTGTCATTACAGCATGACACATAAACATTTGGGACCTCATTAAACATCATCAACGCAACATACTCCATGAAGGTAAAATTTGTCACATCGTGTTGGGATACTGCATCTTTTACCACTAAAGTCTAAATTATAGAAATAATCTGAGGTACTCAATTGACAGAGGAGTTTGTCTGCTTATTTGCAACTGCTTCCTGTTTATCCTCTAACGAGGCCAATCACAGTTTTTCTCTCACAAAAAGCACGAAATACAACAATGAACATTCGCTTCACGAATATCTTATTTAATATCCTTCACATGGAAGTCAAAGAAAATTCCAGACAGGATGGGCTGAACCTGACTGAACGGTAGATTTGTCAGAATGAATGATCTGTAAATATTCTCTTTCATACTGACTTCAAGAGATGATTGCAAATAAACATTTAGGTCAATATCCATCTATTTCTAACCATTTTGTTCGGTCAGTTTTGGTGTTGGTTTCTGTTTTTAGTCTGAATTGACATTGTGTTGCTCAGATCTTGGTTTTTACATGGTATTTGCTGTGCCAATATCAATTTTCCTGTTAGAAAATAAGACCAAAAGCACAGTTTGTTCAGTAATGAAATTGCCATGTAAAGGTCAAGCTTAAGTACCCGCTAATATAAAGTGGAACAGTGTCCCCACTATCTGCCATAGTCACAGTGATGTGTGTGTTTGTGTGCTTCCATGTGTGTCTTTGTGCACGCTTGTGTGTTTTTGCATGCGCATGTGCATGTGTGCGTGTGTGTGTGTGTGTGTGTCTGTATACCTGTATGTATGTATGTATGTATGTGTATGTGGCTGGCTATGCAGAGGATCGAGGAGCTGGAGGCCACGCTGTATAGCGCTCTGCAGCAGGAGCAGCCGGCATGCCAGGCGGTGGCTGAGTCGCTGACAGACAGGCAGAGGGAGGAGCTGAGGCTAGCCGTGGACAAGCTGCGGCGTCAGATTCTCAGGCAGAGCCGGCAGTATGACAGTCAGATCTTACAGGAGCGCATGGAGCTCCTACAGCAGGCCCAGCAGGTAAGGCTCAAAGCAAACCAAGTCAGGTTGTTGAGTCCTGCCCGCCCTCAGTCTGAACCCTGGTACCCACCAGAAACCTCTGACCCCACCAGACCTCTGAAAAAGATGCAGTATCCCTGTGCGTGCTACCTGTACAGTACTGAAAGAGTGAACAGATGAGTGTGTGCGTGCGTGTGTGTGTGTGTGTTTCATGTTGATATGAATAGCCCCCCCCCCCCCTCCAACTCCTTCTGTGTTCCTCCATATTCCTACCAGCTGAGTAGTTTTACACCCATGGCTTGAACACTTTGTTGTTGTTCTTCATTGACCGCACCAACAATCACCGCGCCCTAAATGCCATTTCCGTCAATTGAATTACTCCTACTAACAGCGCCTTGGACCACCGAACATCAACATCCCTTAATAAATCAGTTTGGATTGACAAAGTGATCAGATCAAATAAATTCTGTTATTTTGTGGAACCGCTCAGCTTTCAGCCTGCATTGATTTGCAGCAGCTGGTCATATTATGAAACGGCTGTGTTTCAGTGACCGTGCAGTCGTGTAGCGTCGCGAGGACACAGAGGCTTTCTGCCGATCGCAGCGGAGCGCTCTTTCATCCAAAGTGTTGCTGAGCTTTAAAGTCCCACAGACGGACTCACTTCAGCCATTCAGTTCAATCTGCTGCGTGGTTGCCATGACAGCTCATTCTTATCCAGCACAGCTGCCATGGAGACAGAGGGCATGATGGGAAGCCAGCAGATTATTTGAAGTGTATTCAGTGATAATTGGTTCATCGCCTTTAAACGGCTGTTTTCTGGTGTTATTACCTTGTGTCTAAACAGATTTTGACCCACTAACCACTTCTGTTTTTTGTCTTGCAGAGAATTAGAGAGCTGGAGGACAGGATTGACTTGCAAAAGAGACAAATAAAGGAAATAGAGGAAAAGGTACATGTTTAAATGTAACTTTTGCCACTGACTTGTAGAATATGTGGGCCAGAATTGATTTTTTTTTTTTTCAATCTCTGCTGCAATTAAGTTGTGATATTTTACAAATTTCATGACACATCTTTTCTTCTCTCTCCTTTAGTTTCTGTTCCTCTTTCTGTTTTTCTCTTTAGCATTTATTCTTTGGCCTTAATGAGAATGACAGTGGAACCACATCAGGTAAAGTGTGTGTGTGTCAGTTAAAGTGTGTAAACAGAGTTATGGTGTTGATACAATGATGATGCTAAAATCAGAATCTGAATTTTTTTTTTCTTCTAGGTGTTAAGGTGCTGTGGATGCAAGCAAGGATGAAAGAGAAGCAACTTTTTTTATGCATATGTAGACAGTTCACAAAAACCTAATGGCCTTTTTGATAAACGCGCACTTTTGCAGAGGACTCCTACCTGGAATGTGAACCTGTTTGAGAATTTAATGCATACCCAGATATTACATGAGATTATTGAGATTTATTTATAGAGTGGTTCTTTAACCTGGACCATAAAACCTTAACTCCTCCGTGAGAAGCAAACACGTGGATTTACAAAGAGGAAACTCTGAATCAGAGGACTGACTTAAAGGGAGCCACAGCCTGAGCCGTGGGACTGCTCAGTAGTACAGTGAAAAAAGGAGAGACTGAGCCGAAATCTGCATGCCAAGTGGAGAGGATAGAGGATTCTGGCAAAGTCCAACGTCTGCGTCGTTTCTAAGGAGACGGCAGTGAAACCAAGTTCACAAAGCTGGAGCTGAACTTACTGGAAGCTTGTTGTTGCAGTGTGAGGAGGAAACCAGGACCAATACAAAACCAGGTTATTATTAAACTTTACCTCGAAGAAATTTCTTCTTTAAACCTTGTTTGCTTATAAGTGATAATTTATGCCGGTGTTTCTGTTGCTTTGTTTTCCATACCTCATCTTTGGATTATGCTCATGTGAAGTGGTCACACATTAACTTGCTATTTGTATCAGGTTATGCATTAGCCAAACTCCCTGCAGAGTTCTGAGGAAAAGTTGCGCTTTTTCATGTCCTATCTTAAAGCAAAGCAAAAGGCAGTTCACTATGTTTTTAAGGTAAAAGATGCACAACGGTAATAATTACTCCAAGCAATAGCCATGTGAATGACCATGAGACTATATGAATATTGCTGGAAGAGGGACTTGGAGAGATCGACACTCCTCGGTTCGGTGTGGTACAGTCAGAGGTGGAGGAGCAGACAGGTCGAATAGGAGTTGGGGTAACCTGAGAGATACCATTGCCCAACAACTTGCTACCAAGCTGTTGACATGTTGAATTATAGATAAGTGAATATTAAGTACGTGCATCTTTTTCTGTCTTTCTTTATCTCTAAACAGTGGCAATGTCAGATGTGTGAATAAAATGTGTCACAGATTTTGGACTTTCAGGTAACGAGTTGACATGATCCGTTCTTGTACCACAGGTAACACTCACCAAGTGGGCACAGGCTGACCGGTGGAGGATCACGTGACCTCGTCCAACAGAGCAGGCACCGTAAGCGGTTCAGTCACCATTGTGACCGGCCAGGACCTGCAGGTTGTGCCTCACAAACAGGAGGTCCTGGAGCAGAACGCAGGTTCCCGCATTCAGACTGACGGCTACCTGACAAAAAGGTAAGAGACGGAGGAGGAGGAGATCCAGTGACACACACTCACACCTGCTACTATATACTCACTTTTGGCTCTGGTGATATCATGTATCTTACACACACACACACACGCACACACACGACTGCACTGCATGCTTCCAATGTCTCGCTAGAGGAGATTCTGTTTACATCTTTTCTTCATCTCATGTGACAAAACTGAAGTTTGTTGCTTTTTAGATCAGAAATGTTACTTGTTGTTGATGTTGTTATGCTGTTGTTATGTGGGTTTTACTGTTGGGATTTTAGAGTTAGAAGTCTGAGAAGAGCCTGCTGTTACAGCTACATCATTTGGCCTTTGTCTGTCAGCTGCCCAGCATGCAGCACACCCAGAGGCTGGATCAGAGGCTCCGCGTGCTAAGGGACGAGGTCAGGACCATGGTGAGTGAACAGCTTCTGTCGGCTTTAATATCCAAACTCTAGAACATTTTCCCAAGCTTGTGGGTTTTAAAAGCTGCTCCTAACGATTGGAGCTGACATCTAACAGATGTACTGCAGATATACAGGCGAGTTTGAGAGGTATATGAAGAAATGGACTGATAATAAAAGGAAAGGTCTGTGCAGACCAAGAACATTATATGTTTTTCAAGTCCAAAGAGTAATTGATTTATTCCCAAAAATGTCTCTGTATGAAGTAGTTTTGAAGACGTCTCTGGTTCCTGTGTTGCATTATTTGAGTATACACATCAATTACTATTTAAGCAGCGGGGTTCTTAGTATTTTTTTTATAAAACTATTTGTTTTATATCATATCATCTAAACCTTTATTATTTGGCCTTAAAAACTGCAAAGGCGCAACAGATGTGCAACCTTGTCAACAATTAAACCACATTTAATGTTTTCAACAGATTACATTACTTTTCAATGATAAACTTTGCTTGCTTAAATGTGGCACTTTGTTCGATACAAATGTGAGTAGTGGTTAGCACACTCGCCTCACACTGAGAGAGTAGAAAACCTGGCTGGACTAGAGTAGGTTTTCGTGTGGATGGGCTGTGAGGCCCTTAAAATAAGCTCTGAGTCATTGTGTGCAGAAGAATGATGCCTTGATACTGACACACCGGCATCCCTCTGTCTCCAGACTCAGGAGGAGCAGCAAGGGGAGCGGGTGTGGAGGGAGAAACTGCAGCGCTGCCAGAGACAACTGAAGGCCAAAGAGGAGGAGATGAGTCGTCAGTCGCAGTATTTTGAGAACTTTAAAGTGCAGCTCCAACACAAGCTGAGCGTGGCCCGGGACAGAGAGCAGACCCTGCAGAACCGCATTTACACTCTGGAGAAGCAGCTGCTGGAGATGACTGTGAATGCCGTCACTGGCATGGCAACCATGAGAGCAGTCAGAATTACTGCTGGGACTGTCACACACTTGGAGGAACAACACAGGCTGTCTTCCATGAGAGGAGAGGGTGAAGGGGAAGAGGAGAAAAAGGAGGAGAGGAGGCTGCAGTGGCAGTCAAACGTGGCGACTGAGAGAGAAGAAAGGAAAGAGGATGATGAAGGAAAGATGGAAAATGATGTAGGAGGACAAAACAATGATGCAAAACTTCCCTCAAACGAGGCCAGACTGCAGAGCTTCATCATCAGCCTGCAGGAAGATCTAAAGGTGCTACTGGAGAGAGAGGAGGACAGGGTGACTGAGCAGAGGGGCTTAATGGAGCAGCTCCAGGAGGCCCAGGAGAACAGCCACTTCCTGGGCTGCAGGGTGGAGGACATGAAGGCAGAAGTGCAGCAGCTGAAACTTTCTGAAAGCTCCCTGATGGAGGAGGTTGATGAGCTGAAAGAGGAGAACCACAGACTGCAGCAGACCCTCAGGGAGGCAGCAAACCAAACACCAAACCAGTCTTTCTCAATCCCTGAGTCCTCATGTCCAGGTTCTGGGACCAGCTCAGCGGGCATCAAGCCTAAACTCCCTCTCACACTCGCCACTGGGATGGGACCGTCTTTGACGGGGAGCTCCGGAGAGGTATGTGAAGACTGAGTTATACAAAAATGTTAATGATACTTTTTCAAAAAGAGGCATTGACTTTATTACTACATTTTAATTTGAATCGATTCATTTAATTTTTTTTTATTGCTCAGTTTCTCACAGTTGCTCACAAAAAATAATTCAATATAAATTCTCTTTACTTCATTATCAACTTCTATGAAAAACGTTTGCTGTCTTGAGTTTTGTGAACTGTAGTTGTTCCTTTGAGAATATAAATGACATAATAATGCATCTCCAGTTGGAAACAGTGAATCACAAATGCTGTAGTTAAACACGAGGGTTATTTTTCCTTTCATGGGAGGCAGGACCCAGGAGTCATCATTAAACCAGTTACCTCCGACTCAAACCAGCAACTTTACACAATGCAGGATGTTTTGTTTACCCATTACAGACAGAAAGATAATTTTCACTCCAGATCATAACATGTTCTAATATGGTATAATAAATATTTTAGTTTCTGTGCAAGCTATTCCTTATTCTGTGTCTGCCCAAAATCATGTCAGGAAGAGAAAAATACGTAGAAACAACTTGTGATTTCATCATTATGTGTACTGACGGAAAATGTGTTTGAACATGTTTCTCAAATGTGGGTTGCTGCCGGTGCAGGGAGGTTTACCCTCCGGCACTTTGAGAACGCTGGAGCTCTTTTTCATTACTGCATTCTGTAACCATTTCTCCCACTGTAATTATAGGAACATTTTGCATCTTGATGCAAAGATAAAACCTAATCCTGCTGGAATCTTTGTGTGGTTTCAGCCATCCTCAGAGGAAGGAACAGTTCCAGCTGTTCACCACCAGGCCGCAGCAGAGAGCACACACAGGCCAGCAGACTCTCTCTCTCCATCACCCAAATCAAAAACCCCATCTGAAAATGAGCCTCTCAAACACTTTCTCTGCTTTGGCTCGGATTCCAACCCCAACTTCAAGCCACCAGCGTTCACTACAGAGTCATTAGACGAGCTAAAACTCGGGGACTGGTGCTCTAAAGGGATTTTTAATGTGGAGGAATGCCCAAGTGAGGAATCTGATGCCCTGAGGGCAGCGTATAGGAGCTTGGGGTTCGGGGAAGATCTTCAAAAGCTTCAGCAGCAACGCGACCACCTCCAGGCTGCCCTGCAGCACATGCAGGAACAGCTGCAGAGGATGAGCGAGGAGAACACTCAGCTGAAATTACAACTCAGGAAACTGGTAGAGGAGCAGCGCTCGATGTCAGAGGAAGGCTCTTCAGGAGGAAAGGTACGTCTCAGGTCTGTTTTTGACAGTGAACTGTTTCACATCCAAGAAGTCATTAATCAATTTCTCTCTGTTCAGATATGCAGAAGTTCTCCTGATCATGGAGATCTTCCATCCTCTTCAACCGAAGACGAAGTAACTCATGCCCTCCCCCAGGAAGATCTCATCCAGGCCCTGAATAGGGAAAATCGGGCGTTGGCTGATCGGATCCAGGAGCTGTTCGTTCACATTAAGCTCAGAGAGGAGGAGACCGTGACGGAGCAAGCACAGCTGAAAGAGAGTATCTCAAGGCGAGAGGACGATGTTGTCAGGCTGGAGAAGGAGAACCAGGAGCAAGCATGTTTGATCTCAGAACTTACAAAGAAGACTGAAGATGATCTCAATACTATTATGGAGCTGCAGCAAAAGTTGTTGGAGAGTGAAGAGCAGAGGCAGGAACTCAATGATAATCATCCAGAATGTAGCAACGCTCTGTGGTTAAGTGATCATAATTCTGTAATATCAGGAAGTTTTCCCCTAAACAACAAAGACGAATGCGCAGATGTCCTCAAAGGAGAAGAAGCACAGTTGATAGTCAATCAGGAGATTGACCTTTTGACTGCGGATTCAGCATCTGATTGCCTAAAAAGTAGTCACAGCGACTCATTATGGAGCAACTCACAGAAAACTCTGCATGTCAGTGTACTGACGGATGAGATGGTCCAGCTAACCACATCGATCCAGAGCCTCAAAACAGAGCAAAAAGTCCTGACTGACAATATAAATGCCCTCAAAGAGCAGCAACAAGACGTGAGTCTGTCAGTCCACCAGCAGACAGAAGAGAAAAAGCAGCTGACACGGGCAGTCTGGGGGCTGAAGGAGGAGAAAGACTGCGTCTCTCAATCTTTGGCTTGTCTCAAGCAAGAGAAGGAGCAGCTCAATCGGACGGTCTGTGGATTAAAAGACAAGAAAGACCAATTTGATAGGTCCATGAGTGGTGTAAAACAGGAGAAAGAGTGTCTAACACAGTCCATTTTGGTTATTGAAAAGGATAAAGAGGCAATAACAGAGTCTCTCTCCAGAGTAAAAGCAGAGAGGGATCAAATCATGCAGTCACTGCAAAGTTTACAGGCCGAAAGTGATGAGTTGTGCCAGGCAGTGATTAATTTAAAAGAGGAGAGAGATAAACTAACCAATTCCCTCCTGTGTCTCAAAGAACAGAGAGACCAGGAACAATTATCTGATACTCTCAAAGAAAACCCGGCTGAGCTGATAAAGTCAGTCAAACCTCTCAAAGAGGAAAAAGAAAGCACCGTTTGTTTGAAACAAAACAGAAAACAGATAATGTTAGTAATCCAGGGCCCAAAGGAGGAAGGAAGCAGTTTACAAGCCGAAGACATCCAAACACCAACAGAAGCGAGCACTGAGAGGCAGAATCTGCTGAATGCAGACAGCGCTAATGTGACAAAGAAGATCCAAAGTCATGCTGGAAATGACGCTGCACAACGATGTCAAACTAACCACACAGGAAGCCTTACAGAGGTAGGAGGTCATTCTACCACTGGATTTATGCTGTAAATCCTCTCAGTGCTGTAGTTTACTATCTGTGTGCCGTTTTGATCTGTAACAGGAAGAACGTGACCTGATGGAGGAAATTGAAGCCTTGGGGGCAAAATTAAAGAGGTCGCAAGAGGAGCTGGACAAGAGTCGTGTTGAGGTGAGATGGAATGAAATTACTCAATCTGAGGAAAATGATATACATAACGTCCATCCATCTGTCTTTTATACCTCTTTTACCAGAGTTAGGGTGTTAAGATTCTGAACATGTCACAAGATAGGGAATAGTTATATTTGATCATACGTTCACTTCTCATTTATTTGTACCACAACTTTTATCATGTATTTAAACCGCCTAAATGTACTCCAGACAGATGGAAGCTCCTGGGATCATTTATCTTTACCAACATTTTTTGCTTTCATTTCAGAACCCTCATTACTTTTTTCATCATCACTTTATGTTTTCGGTGCCACAGTCCATCGCTGATAGCTTTGCCAATTTATTTTTGTCTGCATTTCCAGACAGAGAGATTGTGCAGTGAGCTGTGTCACTCAGACATCAGGAGGGAAGAGGCGGAGAGAAAAGCAGGTCAGGCGGCTGAAAAGCTGACGAGGCTGTCAGACGTCACCAGTCAACTGGAGGAGATCAACAAGGAAAATGACAACCTCACAACCCAGGTATTTAACTCTGCAATCAACACTGTGTAATCCTCTCAGTCTGTGTTTAGATGAATATACATTGAAGAATAAAACTTTGATAAAGGGTCAAAAGAAATATAATAAAGAAAATATTTGAAGTTTCACATATTGCTGAGTTGAAATCTGTTGTATTGTTTTCTCTGTGCTTCTGATTTTCACATAAAGTCTTTTTACACATATTCAGTTGTTTTACATGCAGTGACTTTATTTTAACACAATTCACATTTATTAATAAACAGAATGCAATAAGCAATAACTTAGCTTCATTTTACTTGGTGATGCACTTGGTTTGTTAAGCTGTCGTGTGGTTTATTTATGACGCCTGTCAAATGTTCAAGTTCACCAGCAACACACTCAGACAGCATCACACATCCATCTCCATCTTTAAGGGTCCAATGCCCAAGCTTTGGTTTTCTTAAAACTGATTCACCTTTGGTCCTGGAATAAATGCATGTTCCAGTTTCGTCCCATCTCTACACGACAGACCTCCAGAGCTCAACAAACTTGGTCAAAAAATGTTTTTACAGCTCTTCATTGTTCAAAGCTGCATGTGTGAGGGTTCACTCTTGAAGTTGTTTCTGTTTGTATGCCCTGCCTATGCAGTTTCACAGAATGTCATTAGTGGCTGTTTTCATGCCAGATATTTCATGTCTCTTAGTGGTGTAGTGGTTAGCCCTTTCCTCACATGAAGTAGCCGCCTTCAAAAATGAACTGTGGACAGTGGACAGTACAAACAATGACAGGACTGTGTCTTCTCAAAGTCTGGGTCAGTACGACTTGACCTCTTCTCTGCAGGAGGGAAACCCGAGAAGCTCAAAGAGGCTGTTGCACCTGTCTGTCAGTCCTAAATGTGTGTGTGTGTGTGTGTGTGTGTGTGTGTGTGTGTGTGTGTGTGTGTGTGTGTGTGTGTGTGTGTGTGTGTGTGTGTGTGTGTGTGTGTGTGTGTGTGTGTGTGTGTGTGTGTGTGTGTGTGTGTGTGTGTGTGTGTGTGTGTGTGTGTGTGTGTGTGTGTGTGTGTGTGTGTGTGTGTGTGCGCGCGCATGCTCCCATGTGTTTCAGGTGAGGCAGTTACAGATCAAAGTGACGAACCTGCTCAGGGAGAAGTCTGACATTCTGTCACTCAAGTCTCAAACCGAGGAGCAATACAGTATCCTCACAGCTCAACTCAAAGCTAAGGTACAAATGACAAACGCCATTCTTTCTGAGAAATATCGTCAAGCTGACAAAGTTTGATCGTAAATTTCTGACATTGCTCTCTCATACATGATATATTATATATAGAAACCCCAGATTACGCTTCATCTCTTGTGATGTGTGTCTTTGAAAAACCCTGCAGACCGTCGCTCTGGAGGAGTTGAACTCGGAGTATATAGTGCTGAAAAGAGGACAGGGCAACAGGGATGAACTGAGTGCTGCTCTTGTTTCGCTCAGGACACGATACAATGACATCAGAGCCAAGGTGGGTCACCTGTCAGGTGTGGTTTTACACTTGGATCACATTTATGAACTGTCATCTTTATTTATATTGCTGTCATTATTTTACTTTGTGTATAGTATGACGTCCTGCTGAAAAGGAAAAGCCAGACTGATCTGGACATAGCGCCCTTAAAGGTGAGAAAACAGAGTAATACCTTTTTACTTCACAGTGACTCGTGTGTTTCCGACTGATGCATCGGCCGCTCTGTGCTCTAACGAGTGTTTGTCCAATCACAGGCCAAGCTGTCTTGCCTGGTGATGAAGTGTCAGGAGAGGAACAGCTTGTTAGCTCAGGTGATGAAGATCATGCACAGAAGAGGCTTCGTGGACTCAAGTCTCACACAGCAGGTTGAGATGCTGCTCAAGGACGCCGCCCTGCAGGACTATACCTCAGCTTTCACCCCCGTGGACGTCATCAAGAAACAGGATCACTGGACTGGATTAAAACCAGAATTCATTTCAATGATTCAAGATTATAGCAGGGGATTCACACCAGACCCAGCACCCCGGATTGTGCTTAGCAAGCAGCAACAAAACTGGGTCGCACCTGAAGCTGGAACACAGTGCTGTGGAGGTGAAACACACACTTCTGCTGGAGTTACATCAAACCCTCCAACAAACCTACAAGTCTGCATTCATGAAGTTGCAGCAGCAGGAAAGAAAATCACCAACTCACCTGTGAAGGAGCCTGCTAGTGTGCCAGAGTCATCGCCTGCTGTGCCACTGAAGCAGAGTCTGGTGACCGTCCAGGTAAGACATCATAAACAAAACCTTTTTCAAATGCATCTTAAAGCCTTGAAATGCTGGTTGGGCTTGTGGAACAAAAAAAAAAACAAAACAAAGCAAAAAAACAATTCATCAAATACATTTTTTTGCTTCATGTTTCCAGTGACATATTAATAACATGTTTATTGAGAACTGCGAGTGTTGAAGAAGCACTTCCTGTGCCATCTTTAACAGCACATCTTCAAAATATACTCTTTAGTTTGACATATTTGTTATTATTATTAATGATTATTTAATTTGTCATTTTGGCATGGGATCTCATTTAACCTGTCTCAGACAAACAAACGGACAACATTTAGTTTCAACAATTAACAGTTTCTGTGCGATGAAGTAACACTGATACCATAAAATAGAGCTAAAAGCCAGAACAACCTTCCAGGGACTTTTAAAGTGCTCCCGACGATTGTTAGAAATATTTCAGTGGAAACTAGACAACTTCAGAGCCTGTTGTGAAGTGTTCCAAGTTAATGGGTCTGAGGGAAATGTGCCTTTTTGCTTCTTGCTCCGTATGTATGAACTGAAAGCTGTAAAAATAGGCCGGGACTGCAGACTGTGACTGCACTGACATTGTGACATTTCAGAGATGCATGAGAGTAGGTTATATTCAGGAAAGTTGACAATTCAGCACAGTATGTTTAAAAATTCATTTGTCCATTCATCTTCAAAACTGCTTTATGAAAAGTTCAGAGTTGCTGCGCATTGGACCAAGTCACAGCTACAGGCAGGAGCAGAGAGCAGCCTTCAGTTTGACCATAATGCTAATAATGAGCTGCACGAACTGAAAATGCATCGACAATAATTCTGTCTGCTTTTTAATTCCACAGCAGTCATCTCATTTCGTCAGCGGACCTGAGGAAGCTGGACTTCATCACATGGATGGAACAGAGAAACCCTCCTCGGATCGAAGCACTTTGATCGGATCCTCGCTGAGTCGTGCCTCTCCCTCCTCCAGCGCACACCTCAGTCCCAGCAGGCGGCTCAGTAGTCCCGAGAAGATCCTCCACTTACATGAGCAGCTGCAGAAGACGCTGATGAGCAGCTATCAGGTACACAGGGAATTTTGAAAGCTAAAGTGCTGTGCTTCATTCTGAATTACATGATGTTCTGTGTTTTGATGATCGTTTCTACTGAAACTACAATAAATAACTGTCTTTATCTCAAGGATCAAGAAACCAGAGGGAGACAACAACAGTCCAAGAGGGGCCTACCACGCTCTGCTTCGGAAAACCTGAATGCTTCCTCTCACACAAAGAAGCAGAACCTGAGTTTCGATGTTAAACAGACCGCCTCTCTCCCAGCCACCGCCGCTTCCACACAAGCGAAGCCCCCTCCAGCAGAAACAGCTCAACCTGCCGCCACAAATAAGTCAGCAACACTCTTCAATGCAGTGATATCTCGGTCAGCCGGTGCAACATTCCGCCCTGGCATGTTTACTAACCTTCCCTGTAAAGGGCAAACATCTAAAACAACATCCACTCCTTCAAGCTCCTCTCCTGTCACTGCGGCGCCGAGGGAAGATAAACCCATTTCAAGGAATGGCGTTGTCACCGCAAGTCCCGAAACACCTGACGCTCTCCGTCCAGCTTCTGCAGATCAGAATCAGAGAACCACTGCCAGCGACGGTAAAAGTGGGAAACCAGAAATAACTGCCTCGAACTCAACTGCCCCAGAGATTACGGTGTCAGACACGGCCTCCGGAATCAGTGGCACTGCCCTTGGATTTGACTTCCATGAACTTGCTGCATTCTGCACTCGCTCTGCTTCTTCCTCTCCGGAGAAAACCAAGAAGTCTGCCAGAGAAAGGATCAAGGCCGACAAACCCAAACCAGGTATGCTGCCTTTATTGAAATTTCAGTGAGAAAACATTTCTCTTTGATGAAATGGTAACTTCTGCCTTTTTGTTTTGACAATAAAACACCATCTGTAGCGTTGTTCATCATGTTGCAGAATATGAGGTTTTTTTTGTTTTTTTTTTCCTGCTGCACTCTGCTGTAATGTGATTACATTGTGCCCGGATGGGTGCCGTTTAGATCTGTCTTGTGTATTAGGGGAAAAACTACGGCACATTTTCTTTCTCTCAGTGCGGTGTTGTGTTTTAATGTCAAAACAACACACGTCAGTGAACTTTTAATAAATCACTGAGGTTTCTAAATTACTGGAATAAAAAGTAAGATTTTTTTTCACAAAAACAGAAACCAAATAAAGGCATGATGTGTTGGACCATTTAAAAAGAATATGTATTTATATTTCCCTCCAGAGGCTCCAGCTGCGGTTGGCTTCGTTGAGGTCATTAAAACAGTGGGTCAGAGCAGCCTCCTGATTGGCTGGGAGAGACCACCGCTCGACGAGCTGTTCTGCAGTAACGGCACTTTTGTCTATGGATACAGGGTAAACAAATATCAACTGGAATTTCTAAACATCTTCTTTGTTTTCAATGTATTAGAGGAAATACTGTTGTTCATATCCTGTTTCCTCTCAGGTGTTTGTCGACGGGGATTTCCACAAATCAGTCATGAGCTCAGCCTGCACGAAGGTATCAGACACCCCGAGCTGAATCCTCTCACTGGAAAAGATCAACCAACAGAGTACGTGTGCGACACCTTTCCCTCTTTTCAGTGCGTTCTGGAGAATGTTGACCTGAGCGTCCCGCACCACATCAGCGTCCAGACTCTGGGATCCAACGGTTTGGCTTCAGACAGCGTCCACACCGCGTACAGGACATCAGCCCGATCAGCCCAGCTCTGAGCCTCAGTCTCCTCGGTAGTAAAACACCCAGGTGAGCAGGCGGGGGCAGGAGTCTTGTTACTTTTTCCCCTTCACGTGTGCCTGGCACTGTGTTGAGCATGTTGACTGTCTCTTTCACGTGAACAGTGACGTGCGTCCAGAAGACTTCTCAGTGAAAGACCGTCCCGGCAAAGGATCAGCTTCCGATGGTGAGTCAGCGTCTTTACATCTGTCTGTTTCTGAGCTGCACCGACTTCACTACAGACACTCAACTTCAGTTAAATATAAAGGTGCCTCACAAAGGTCATGTTACATTTTTTTTATCCCATAATTGAATTCAAACAACAATGTCCACATATTTCAGATTCATTACACATAAACTGAAATGATTCAAGCCTTTTTTGTTTAATTCTTCGTCATTTTAGCTGATTGATCATGTAAATCTAAGAATAATGCAGTTTCTTTACATAATACCATTTTCACAAGAACAGATGCTTTTACTAATTATTTAACTAGATGTCATAGTGATTACAAATAAAAAAAAAAATGAAACTGGTGTTTCTCCTTTCGCTCTCTCTGATAGTTTTTTCAATCATGAAATTGAGACACATCTGGTCAGGTTAGCTTTTTATTCATCTTCTTATATTTTAGGATTTCAACAAAAATACATCCTGATTGAATTTTATGTTTTTATACTTTTTGAGTAGTTCTTCTCGTATAAGCTGATTTTTACTAGCTGACATTCTTTTATTGTGTTAAATAGTTACTGCGTTTAAACGGATGCATTTTGTTCCCTAATGTCTTAAAAAGGTGTGTGTGCGTGTGTGCGCGTATGTGTGTGAGAGACACTTTTTTCACTGTGTAAAAAACTTTGTGTTGCATTTTGACGGAAACCTCCCTGACAACTATAGAGTGATAAGTGGAAAAAAAAATGACCTAGCAATTAACCTTTAAATGATAATGAACGTATATTTATCATAACACATGACTTTTTTCAGTTTGTACGTGAAACAAATTCCAGTTGTTACTGTAAAAGCCTTTTACTGAAAAGTTTAATCTAAAATGTCTATATATTTGTCATGTTTGGTTGAGTTTTGTACGTATATAATCACCAGTTTCCAGTAATGTTGGAAACCACACGACATGTATTTGATTGAATGGGGTCATATCTACTTTTACTTAATTTCTTTTCATTGAAAAACTACATGAACATCATATCAGAGTGTGAAAGAATGAAACCAGTGAAGGAAACCTCCTTCATGATGTGTATCATCAGTTCTGCAAAGTGATTATTTCCACTAAAACTCTGAGAATAATTTTCATCTTCATAAAGTCTGATCCTTTCCAGTATCGATCTGCTTACTTTTTCCTGTCCTGTGTGTGTGTCGTGTGTGTTATGTGTGCGTCTGTCCGTCTGTGCACAGCCATCTGTAGCCGCTGCCCCCCCTGCGGGACCGTCCTGACCTCCACCTCCACTCCGAAAGCGTCACACTGCTGGACGACGGCGCCATGTGAGGCTCAGGTTAACCCATCAGAAATTAAAAAACAAAAAGCTATCTCGTCGTCATTACCAGCCTGTAACGTGCAGTAACCTGTGGCCAGCTGCTAAACCTCCAAATGATTCACTGAAGATGTCAAAAAACAAAACAAAAAAAAAAAAACCCAGACTGTGACTGAAACAAGCTGATGGTCTGGATGGACTCTGTTTCAGCGCCGAACCCGATGGACCTCTTAGTCAGATTGCCAATACAAGTGATTTCCAGAGTTGCTGCCAATCAGACGCGTCCTGAGACTTTTCTGAGAGGAAACATTTCTGAGGTGAAGTTGAGTCGCGTTGTGAAAAGCTGCAGATGACACCAAGACACCGTTTACTGGAGTGATGTCTGCATCATGTTTACACACCGAGAGATCACGTGTCATCTCACTTCATCAGAGAGCTCCACTGATGCCTCTCCGGACTTGTGACAAGCCTGTAAAAGCCCCCCGGCCTCCTTTTTTTTTTTTTCTAACAGCAACAAATACCGTCCACAGGTCATAGTACTTGATTTTTACACATGAAGCCAAATATGTGAGAAGATGAATCACTCCAAAGACTTTTCTGTCTCCTTCTCCGCGCAGGTCTGTGACGTGTCTTCAAACACAGAAGCCAGATGTTGGTTAAGTTCAAAAGTTTGCACACAGCTATTAATATCAATATCTAAAGGATAGAATGAAAAAAGAAATTAAAATATTTTTTTGAAAAGAATATTATCACTATATGCCAATATACCACACACTGTCTTTGTTTTTAACACCAATAGAGCTCATTTTTGCACGCTATATTGTTTTTCTATTCTCTATTTGTTAAAAACACGTAATTTCTTCTTTTCCTACCTACTCACTGTATGTACGGGTGTGGAGTGATCATGGTGCAGCAGAGTATTTTTCTATCTGTAATTGATAATATTGATTTCCCATTGCGACTGTACAGAGATTAAATGTTTCTATGATATTATCTGTCAAACCAGCTCCTGTCTTTCTCTCTGTCTTTCTCTCAAAACACAAAACTGTGATATTTTATACATGCAAGCTGCTGAAATGCTGTGTGTTGGTGATTTGTAGTTTCTTGGAAAAATGGAAATGTTTAGTGTGCCCTTGCTGCTGAAGGAAAGTCAAACTATTTAATACTTTTTATAGCAACGTTGTACTATAAAAACAATTTATTTCCTCAGGACAATAACAATTTCACTGATCACGCTGAGTCTGAGCCAAGCTCTTAACTGTTTTACATTTTAGATCAGGGGTGTCAAATGTATGGTGCTGGCGGCAAAGTCGGCCTGCCGAGATGTCCACTCCAAGAAACAAAGAAGACACGACTCGTTTTTCAAGATAAGTTTCTGCTGCTTCTGGTGTGTCAGAACTGAAGAGTGAGGCCACGAGCGAGACAACAAACCGCAGCAATGTCAGCAATGCTGCAGTGAGGACGAAGCATGAGAGCTTGTCTGTGAGGGAACCGTGCAAGATACAGAATTATAAAGTCAAAGAAGCAACAGGTGTTTTCCAACATCAGTCTGGAGAGAAGGTGTAGCTTAAAGCACACTGGTGAAGCACCGCTCACACATACAGAATGGTTGTGTTTTTCTGATCTGAGTTTGCAAAAAGAGGAGATTTATGTTTATGAATCTTAATTAATTCCGCTAACAGACATATTTTCAGGGTGGGCTCCCTGATAAATTTACGTGTTGAATCATCTGTGCATTTGACAAAATGACCATGCTGACAGTGCAAAGCATTATGGGCTTTGTTCACTGACATGATCAGATGATCTTAATGCTCATAAACTCATAATACGTCAGTAAGGTCACTTTATGGGACAATTTGATCCCTCTATCATCACTTTCCGGTTGCTCGTTTTGCAAACAAATATTTAAATAATTATGACATTTTTCAGGATCTAGATGTATTTCTGTGCATTAAACACTGATGGGATGTTTTGATTTTTCATTGTTGATGTTTTGTTCAGCTTTCCTCATACAGCTCCGGCCTCATTGTGATGAAACTGAGATGAATCATCTGGCCAGAATACGTTGATGGGAAATCCCCTCCAAATGAACACTAGATGGCAGCCAGCAAGGCCAAAGCCCCTTTTTTAACCACTCTGTATGTTTACATCTGACAGCTGCTCTCGCCAGAGATTAACTGGAGTGGATGATGCTGATGCGCTAAAGCAGTCCAAAACATCTTAGCCACTGCTTCACCATTCAATACAAATCAGGCACAACACCAAAAAAACTGTAGTGAAAAAAAAAGAGGAGAAGCATCAGCAGCAGGGAGGAGCTGAATATTACCTGCTGTGCTCTGCAGTCTGCACCTTCGGGAACTCATTGCTCATGCTCAGCAGAAAGAGCACAGGTGGAGGAGGGGACTGAGCTGTGGGGTGGTGGAGGTCTGAGGCGAGCTAATCGGCTCATAAACTGTGTGAAAACACAAAGCAAGGTTTCAGTCTTTTTTTAAACTTATGCAAAGATAAATACTCCCCACATCTAAAGACCGGGATTCATAGGATTCATGTTGGTGTAATGGTTTCCCCTTCATCCTCCACGGGGTTGTCTTTTGTGTGTGATATTTGAACAAATCACAGCTTTGTACAATGTAGAATAAACACATTTAGTTCTGATGTGTCAAAAAGGATTAGACAACTCATCCTTTATCCATTATTTGTTGGATTGCATATTTGCTTGGTGATTTCAGCTCCGCCAACGTTATTAGTCTCAAACTTCTTATTAAACGTGGTCCGCTGAAATGCTGCACGGCACCTTGAAAGGAGGCTTGGGAAAAACAACAACCCTGCAGCGTCAATGTCTTTTATGCACCTCGCCGCTAAATCAGAAGCTGTGCTGAGCCCACAGGACTCCACTCTCCCTCTCGAGGGACACTTGCCTTTATTAACAATATGTGCTCCAACATGCACGACGCAAAGGCCTCCGGTACTGTAGCGTGAGCTTAACGTCTTGTTTACATGAGTTAATGACCCCTGGGTTAATTAATTTTCCACGCTGGATGTTAATGATGCATAGCTCAGCTCTTGACTATTCCATGCAGGCCATCATGGGTGTTGGAGAGAGATGGAGGAAAACCAGGAGCTCCGGATCAATGTGTGCCTGTGCACGGTTTGTCAGAGGTTGGTCAATAACGGCGACAGACGCACTTTGGGCTTCTCGCAAGAATATTTAGGATTTAGGTGGTGGAGCTTAAAGACACTTCTGGAGCTTCCTGCAGGAGTTGGTGTGCACGTCTAGCGCTGTGCATGTGTCTGTGCAATGATGCAGACCGACAGTTGTCATCAGCAGGGAGGCTTGAGGGGCTTCGCTGGAAAAAGAGCGGCAGATGAGAAGGAGGAGAGGAGAGGAGGGATGGAGGGTCGGGGCTGTAATTTCACCCAGAGGGGACGATGTCACTCCACCACTTGCCACTGACACTCTGAGCATCGGCGGCCTGAGCCGGGTGGCACTTTGAAGTCGACTTCCAAGACCCTCCAGGGCAACGCTTGCCACTCACACCCGGAGATGAGCTCTAAATGTGGGTCCATCCTTCTGCTGTGTCCGGGCAGATGGGGCTCCCTGCTGGAAGGTTGCTGTGTTTTGTGGCGTTGTCATGCAACAATAATGCTGTGGTGATATTCTTGCCGCTGGTTATATTTGTGGCCACGGGCACGTGTTCTGTCAGTGCAGGGAATCGTATTATGCACACACACACTTGTATGGAGTGAAACTGGCATCACACAAAAAAAAAAATTAAAACTGGCAAGTGGCAGTTGTTTTTGTTTGTTCCTCTGCGCAGGGCATTTAGCATCCCGCCTCTCTTTAGGCATGGGTTGTGAGGCGTTCTTTATTCTCACCCTTTCAGTGTCTGTTGTTGTGGCCCTATCAGTCCATCTCAGGCTGTTATATTTAGAGGCAGAGCAGTATCAGAGCTTACAGCTGGCCGCCTCTGATTCAATTCTGACAGATCTACGGCGTTCAAAGCAATCTCCCCTCTTTTTGTCTCGCTCATTTTTCTGCCCATCTCCACCTCCCCTTCTGTCTCTTTCTCTCTCATCTCCCTCACTGTCCTCCCGTTTCCTTTCTTCTTCATCTCCCCTTCTTCTTTCTTCTCCTTCTTTTAGGTTTTATTCATTTGCATACATGTGTCTTTGCAGTTCCGTTTTCTCCCTTTTTCTTTTTTTCTTGTGTTCTTCGTGAACTATAATCTCTCTATTTCCTTTCAGTCTCTATTCCTTTCACACCTCTTAGCAGCACCTCATAGGCTATTTCTTTTTTCTTCCATGTTTCCTCACATTTTGATTTTCTTTCTTTTTTTTTTTTTTTTTTTTTTTACCAAGTTTGTCCATTTCTTCATTCATTCTGAAATGCTTCTTGCTGTTATGAACCATGAAACTCAATCTTCTCCAGCCACTTTTGTTTTCCTCCTCTCCTCTCTGGTTTCCTGTCTATTTTCTCCCCATCTTTATCATTTCCAGTGCCGATCAGGCAGGCACTGCGTCCCACCAGGCAGAGAAAACTAGAGCTTCGCCGCTTTGAGCAAACCCATGTTGAAGCAAACATCAAACAACGCAACTTCTAATTTGGGAAGATACAAGCAATTAGCTGCTATTACATCCTTGAATCTGTGTGCTAAGGCAGGCCTAATCTCATTAATCATGAACAATGGGGGCGGTAATAGAGAAGCATGTTTATGCAAATTCCCCCGCAAAGTAATCTCCTTCATTCCAAACAGCCAAGACAGTGGTGGTGCCTGAGCAAACGATCTCTCCTCTTCTTTAAGCATTTGACTTGCTTCTGTTTTCTTCCCTCCTTTCTTGTGTTTCTCTCTCTTCTTGCTGAACTCACTTTGTGGAGCGTACGTTCAGCTGCTTTCAGAGAGTGTAAACCAGAACGTTCAGAGCCTGTATTGATCCCCATCCCTGCAGAACCTTTCAGTTTGACAGCAAATAACCCTGAGACCGTATGGGACATTGAGCTTTACACCCCAACACCTCCCTCCTCCACCTCCTGGCAAACTCCCCAGCTCGTTCTCCCTTCTCCTCCATCTATTCTCTCCATTTCTGCTGTTTTTATGTCTTGCATTTGCATTTTTATTGTTTCATTGCTTCCCCCCTCCCCAGCCCCATAGTGACTGTTTTCATCTATTTCTTCATTTCTCCTCCTCGTAACTTTGCCCTTATTGCTGTTTTTTTTTTCTCCCAGCGTTTTTGCATCCTAACCATTGGTCCAGTAACCATACATGATTCAATACTAAATATAGCGCAGAAGGACATTATAAGATTATCTTCGTACATCCTATTTCTCATTTGTTCTCTCTCATGAGTTTGTCTTTTTTTCTTTTCGTCTGTTTTAGTCTCACATCTCTCTTGAGTTATGTGCCAGTTTCAGACGATGATGACGGTGCAGTGTAAAGCCTTGTCAGGACAAATCAGCGGCCTGATGAAGGTCAAAAGCACAAAATCCAACAGCTGCATTAAACCGATTGAGGTGTAAAGCAGATGGTATTAATATGCAGGTCGTCGCAATTAATGAGGTAAAATATCTGAAGGAAAAAGACGCAGTAATGATAAGAAAAGCGTACAATAATCTCGATTAAAATTCTCAAGTGCAACTTAGACTAACATCGTTCTTTTAGAAAATGAGTGTGAATTTCAGTTGAGTTCAATTATATTAGAACAGCTGCTAATTTCTTCTTCAGAAACTGAAATTGTGCATACATGAAACATCTATGAGAATAGGATACACTGTGTTGTTTTCCATTAGGCTATTCTTGACCAAGTGTAACTGACTATCTCTGAAAAATCTCAGATTAAGTATATTTTCTGATTATGTATGTTTTTAGTTTATCTAATAACACTTCTGCAAATTACGTTTTGTATTGAGGACTTGCCACTGAAAAATTATTCATTAATTCTTTCAACTGAAGACTACATGTATAATTGTCTTTTCTTTTGTGCCTGTGGCCATTGACTCTCATTAAAATTTGATCATCTTTTTCTTTTTATCATTGTATTTATGAAGAACTCCGGTTACATGCACATGTTATGTGTTAAAGTAGGCTGATGTGAATTGTTTCCCCTGGGGCGGTTATTTCTTTTTAATTAAAATAAAAGATACAAAGAAACTGAAAGACTACCATAAAAATCATGTGTACACACCAATAAGTATCAGATGCAGAAGCAGAAAAAGATTTCACTGTGCAGAAATGATGGGAAAAGTGTACAGAAGAAGGTCACTTGTAATATTTTATGCTTTAAAATGATAAAATATGATGTGAGCAGTCACTAAAGATATATCTCAAACAGTCAAACACGCATAACAGCTGCATGTTTTGATGAAGGAGGTTGACTACACTGAAAGATAAACACTCATATCTCATATAACACTCACCACGAGCACCAAGTGTGTTCATGTGCTGTGTGAGTGCTGTGGGAGGGGTTAAAGGAGGAGTGTGTACAGTAAATGTGAGTGTGTGTATGTGTGTGTGCGTGTTTGTCGACAGAGAAAAACAGAGGGAGCACAGTGTGTTTGCTGTACTGCATTGTGGGGAGCTGTCCATTGTCACTGGTGCTGAAAGTGGATTACTGCTTCGCCACTTAAAACGGGGTCGAATTTAATAAGCGGCGGGGAAGAAAAAGAAAAGAAGAAAAGGGAGGAGAGAGAGAAAAATCCCCAACAAGAGTTCATGAGATACCTTCATTACTCCAGTCCCAAAAGTCTGACTGCAGATTGGAAGGAAGTTTTTGAGAAACTTGGGTTGGTAAGTGTATCTCTAACAAGCTGTAGCTGTTTCACTTTGACACTGAATTTACTTCTTTAACACCTTTTACAATCTGTCTCGCTTTCCCTCCCCTTTCCTTTTCATCCTCACTCTCCCCACATGCACACATCTCACTCTCTAATTTGGACACATTCAGAGGTGGGATGCAGAACGAGGAGGAGGAGGAGGAGGATGAGGGGGAGGAGGATGTGTGGGGGGAGGGAAAACGGGGAGAACAGAGGGAGATCACCACTTCTTTTTTTTTCTCCCTCCAGCTTTGCAGGACGAAAGGCGGCACAGTGAGAAGAGCTCGGATTCATAAACTGCACCACAAGAAGTTGTATTGATTGCCACTTTGACGAGCGACGGTGCTGCTGCTGCCGGTGCTGACCTGGACCTGGAAGCCCCTGTCCTGCTCTGGCCCTGCTCAGCCTGCTGTGTCCCGGGTCACTGTCAGGATGGCGGGATGTGCCAAACGCTGCAAACAGGGACTCATCAAGTTCGCCATGTCCGTGCACAAACTGGTCACCGGGACTCTCATCAAAGGTACGTGCTTCAGTGTGAGATTTGTTTTGTGCGTTCATGTGAGTGAAGTCTTTACATTGCAGGCATAAATAGCACTTCAGAGTGGTTCACTGTGCTCTCTGTGTAAAGAGGAACAGTCTTGCAGGCAAGTTCACAAATTTATGTTTCAGTGCCACTAAAGCAGAAGTCAAAGTTCACTCCACTTCATCTTTCGTCTCCTGCTCCTGCAACTCTTTTCTTCACTCTCCTCCGTCTCTACTTTTGTCTGCTGTTGACCTCGTTCTGCTCGGTGTATGCTCTCTGGGGAGACGGGAGAAGGAGACAGAGATGAAGGCGGTAAGCAGCTAATAGAGAGGAAAGATAAAGTTGATGTAGAGCGCCGAATGTGTCTGAGTGAGCTGCCATGATGAATGTGAGTAATAAAACGTGTTTGTGTGGCAGGGAGGCAGAGCAGCTGTGCTCAGGCTGATGCTGAGAGAAGGATGGGCTGTTTTACTCTGGCGATCCCTTTTTTTCTTTTTCATTTTTGAATCTCTGAAGGTCCAATTTTTTTTTTTTTTTGGGTTAAAATCCCCATCTTTTGTTCACAACATTCAAGAGACACTCTGTAGGTCTTTTTCTGGTGATTTTACTGTTGCAACACATCAAGAGGTACATACAAAAGCCTTCAGAAGCCATATGTAGTGCAGCATCAGCCTGGAGGTACACACACACACACACACACACACTTACAGTATAATACTCCATGAACCAATTGACATTTTGTCTTGAGGGATAGGAAACGTCAAAGAAGTCACTCACTCACTCATATACAGTAACAACACAAAGATGAACTCAAATGCACACACACACATACACACACACACACACATGCTTTTGGAGGGCTTGAGCATTCAGCCACGGTGGGTAGAATTGCCCTCAAGGTCTCACACACTCATAACGTCATGAAGGAGCTGCCGCTGAGGTTTGGTTGCATAACAAATGAGTCTTTAGCAGAACAACTCATACAGTCTGTGGGGAGGAAGCAGCAGTAAACAGCAACGTAAAGCCTCACTTTGTCACAAATCATAAAAAACAAAGTCTGGCTGATGAGCTTTCATGAACAAACACATCCACACACTGTATGTACGTGTGTGAAAAATTACCCATGACATGCAACACTATCGAAACGCCCACACACACAGGCAACTTGGAAATGAGCTGCATTGCCAAGAGACATTTACTCTCACACACACACACACACACACACACACACACACACACACACACACACACTTCACAGAGCTTCATCTGATCAGACACTGGTCATAAAGCCCCACACACACACACATACACACAAATACCAGCCGCTTAAAGAGCCATTACACTTTGCAGTTTTATGGATTGTATTTACTGCCTATTCCCACTCAGTGTTTGACGTTGTCTTAATTGGGTATGAGGAGAAGCTGACCGTGTCCCCGTTTTTTTACAGTCGATAAACATCAGAGGGAGAAATACTAATTGTGCTTAGTCCCAGCTTTTAATAACTAATGATAATAACACATATTATCTTTTTTTTTTTTTTTTTTTAACGCTCACTGTTTACTGAGGGTTGGGGTCCCATGAAAATCAATTTCAGACTGCCTGCATCAGAAACTGGATAGTTGTTATGAAGCCATCTGGCATAAATGGACTGAGAGTGTAACAGTGATAATGCAGTTTCATTTGGTTTTATGCTTCTCTAATGATACTTAATTGCATCTAATTTCATGATATTTTGTTTTTCTAAATATAATTTTCCATTAGGCTTCGGAAGGTCAGATGACAGAACTGTTTCATAATAAAAGTGTCTACAGAAGTGAGGAAAGTGAGGAAAGCTTTTGTGATCTATTCTAAGCATGGCACTTATTATTCACTGCATTGCACTTTAAATTGAAGGGAAGGTACAAAAGACGGTAAATACAATGAAAGACAGCTTATAATTCTCCCTGTAGAATGTAAAACATTGTTGCTGAACCTAAAGTCTGAAAGAAACATCACAACCTCCTCATGCTGCTTTCTATAAATCAGTGGTTATTTTCTGTTGCTGCTTCTAGTCTGCGGTGCTTTAAAATACCCAAACCTATTACATCCTTTCAGAATTCTTGCACGGTCAATTACAAGCAAGCATAATCAATCAATGAATGCCTTTTTTAGGACATTGATCCAAACATCCATCTCTGCATCCACTCCTGGCTTTTCGCACTCACTGCCCGAACAATTAATAATATTCTCCACTCATATACAGAAATCTGTTGGCTGGAGGTTGAGATGCTTTGCTAAACTCTTCACTGAGTTAGACTTATTGTCTGATGACCTTTACCAGTCAGCATTTTAGGACAGTTTGAGATTCACGGTAATAAACAACATGATGAACAGCTGTGCTCCTCTTTCATCACCAGCCTCAGTATCTATATGAGGAGGGTCAAATATACTGGTTTGTGTTTCCTGGGAGCTGGAGGGAAACGTGGATGCTGATTTTCTCAGTGGATTTAGCTTTAGAAGACTGTAAGAGCAGCATTGACCTCTGCTGGCAGATCCAAGAAAATACAAGCGGTCTTGAAAACCTGCTGTCAAAACTCACCTGATCACAGGCTTCAGATTCAGTGTTTCTTCTGTCCTGTTTCAAAATTCACTGCACATATATTGTGTGCTTTTGTGCTCGGTGTTGAAATATGTGCTGACAAAAAGAAAGAAAGATTAAAGTCTGAGATGAAAGAGAATACTTTCAAACCTGTCCTGTACATCAGGACTTCTTCGACCAAGATCTGTCATAGACGTCCCACCTATTGGTAAAAGTCTGGATGAGACTGGAGCTGCACGGCACACTCAGACAGTTTACTCAGAAGCTACAACATTTTTTTACCCTGCAAATTGAGATTTAGTGCTAACAAAAAAAAAAAGATCACCAAAATTCCTTCATGCATTAAGCTCTATTGATTCAAAATAAATGCAAATCAAGCCCGAAAGTAAAAAGATTCTAACAGTGTTTAGAATGAGGTTTCCATTTTAAACTCTCTGAGATTATGAGTAGAAAAGACCGTCGAATGTAGGGAGCGAAAGAATCCTCTCAAGTGCCATGTTATGAATATGTTATAACTCTCCACCTTTGTTCAGAGAACAGAAAGGAGGAAATGAAGAGGAACTGTACATTTTCTGGTTCAAGATGAAAAGACCTGAACAGTGTTGATCTGATCTGCAGCTGAAGTTATAATTTATTCTTGGTGTCTCATGGAGCCATTATTCTGCACATGCTCAGTTAGTCTTTGTCGGCTTTAATTTATTAATGGTAAGAAAATCAGGTGATTAATTGAGGGGGGGGAAAACATCCCTCATTTATTTACTTGCCGGTATTTCACGGAAATCACCTCTAGAGTTGTGCACTCTTCCTGTAGCTGCAGGCTGATTAGGCCAAATCCCTGTTATCACTTCAGCTTCCCTTCTCGCTCGTCTCTATCTGTCTGTCACTTTTTGCCCTGCCTCAGCTCTAAACTTCTCCTCGGCTTCCTGTCATCTCTAAAAAAAAACCCCGTAAACATCCTGTCAAGCCGCGGCTGGCAGTAAACAGCCTGCCTCATTTCACTTATCCCCTCCGTGCAGCCTGCCCTCTGGAGCATCCCACTGGCACACAGAGCCAGCCTGCTCGGTGGCTGAAATGTGTGCTCTGCAGTCGTCTGGGCACACGTGAATGCACCTGATGGCAGTCATCAACAAACAAAAAACACGTTTGGCTGAAAAGCCCAAAGAAAACACAGAAAATGCCTGAGCCAGAGCAAAGCCAAAAGGAGGGCTGCTGCTACTCGCATCCCTCAAAGAACATGGCTCCCGAGCGGAATTTCTTCTTCTTTGCTCCCTTTCTTATAGTTTGTCTTATTTTCTCTCTCACTTGACTCTATGTATTGAATCAAAAGCGTCCCGAAACTTTATTCAGACTTTCTGAATAACTGAACTTTTCTACATTTGCCTCTGGATGTTCTCCACAAAAACAAAAAAAGGAGTGAAGCTCAGCTCTTCAAAGCACGGTGAGAAACTTTCACTGTGCCGAGTCTTCTGCTGGGAAAGGGAAACACATGCAATGTTAATCACCCTCACTGTCCTCCTTTCTGTTTGCTCATTGTTCAACTGAAAACAGCTCATTTCTAGTAATGAAGATAAAACAGCTGTCGCTCACTGACGAAAACAGAGTAGAATCAGAAGAGTCCGTTCTCCTAAATGTCTCAGTTCATTAACACAATATTCTGTCACAAATAACACAATTGTGTTTTAAAAAGGACTGTCAGTATTTGTTTTGTGCAAATAATAATATGTTTTAATGTTGAACTGAAGGGGGCTGCACAGTGGCGCAGTGATTAGAAGTCTTCGCTTAACAGCAAGATGATTCCTAGTTTGAGCCTTGTTGGGCTCTGGGGCGTTTCTGTTTGGAGTTCTGTTGTCCATGTGCGTGCATGAGGTTTCTTCTGAGATGGATGGATGGATGAATAGACAACCAGCCTTACAGCAGGATCTGCTGCAGGCCCCTGTGATTTGAATTGAATGAAATGGGCCAGAAGATGGGCGTTTGACTTGATGTCCATTTTTTTGTGTTTCTCAGGCTGCACAGCAGAGGGCGTCAGGTTTCTCTTTGTTTTCAAATCAAACACATTGTGCAGATTAGAGCACAGGTGAAGTTGCTTCTCACCAAATTAAACTTAAAATATTCAGCTGAGTAAAGCGCTTGCTGATGAGGCGGCTCGTTCTCTGATGGCTGATGAGTGACATGATGCACCGAGGTGGTTTTCAAGCTGAGTGTTCGTTGTCATCAGCCATTGCTCAGCTCTGCGGTGTGCCTCATAAGCACCTGATCAAATATTCAGCTTTTCTTTTTTTTTTCCATCCATCCTATCAAATATTCGCTTCAAGTTCCCCTCAGCTTTGAGTCGGGGGGACCTGGTTGTACATTGGTATTCAGAAAAGAGAAAGAAGGACAGCCAGATCAGAATAGAGAGCAGGGAAGAAAGAATAAAAGTAAGAGAGACAATATTCCAGATTGCACATGCAATCAGCCACATTTCTTATCTGTGCGTGCATGCTTTTCATGTGGGTACACTGTGCATGGGTGTGTGTGTGTGTGTGTGCTTTCCTAATCTGTTCTATTTGCATCTGTGTGTGAGTGTTTGCACTCTGCTTTTCTCCAAAGTGCTGCCATATCACTTTCAACGTGCCACAGGGGACACGTCCAGTGTTTAATACAAAATAAAATAGATAATAATTCATAAGAAAAAGGTTCTCTTAGGACCAGCTGCCGTTGTCCCCTCAATGCTATAATCAATCCCCAAGCTGCATACAATTAAGACTCCCATCACTTTCATCTGCTGAGGTGCGAGGAAACAGGGAGCCTCAGAGGGGAGAGTTTGTATTCAGTTCACGCAAAACCACTGGGGCGCCTACATGGTAAAGAAATAACACGTAGCAGCAGCGAACAAAAATGCAAATTGGATTTTCATTTGTGCTTTCGAAGAAGCAAACACTGACCATGTCCAGGAATGGCAGCTGTTGGAGGGTGACAGGGCCGCAGTGCAGCTGCACCCACAGGCAAGGTGACGCTGTAAACATTTATGGCAAATGAAGTGGTAACTATTTCACCCGAGCGGAGGAATGAATGGATAAACAGCGTCATATTGGAGTGCTTCCTACTGGTTTATGTCCTCCACGTTCGCCTCACGCTGACCGGAGTTTAAAGAGTTCTGCGGAAAGTGTCATCCGTCCGCTGACCAGAGGGCGCAGGCTGGGCTGAAGCTGCTAAAGTGCTATTTTTCACATCTTGACAGGAAACATAAAATCCGTGGGCGGCGTGCAGCGGCGAGTCCTCGGAGAGAATCACCGCGGGACAGAAAAATAGCTGCTGTGGCCGTGAGGGGAACAAAACGTTGTCATGGAGAAACACGCCAGACTCACCAACATGAGGCCTCAGTTCTTTTTAATTAAACAAACTGTTACTGCCGTCAGCCGAAAAATGGGCGAAGAAACATATTCCTCCTGTAAGATGTTCTGTTCCTTGTCTTGAAGACTCCCATAGGCTCCCATTAATGTTAGTCCCTTTCATTATAAGTAGCATTTTTAGATCTTGCGCCTCTGAACTATATGTCTGAGAATCATATTCCCTCTGAATTAATACCACTATAACGGCGTCTGTTTGAGCTTGAAGCAAGTGCAACCAAACAATCTATATCTAATTGAGAAAATATGAAGCAGGCTCATACATTATGAAAGTCTTTGGTGGTGGCAGCTCCCTCCATTACGGCTAAAATTCGTTCCATTCTCTTGCTATTTATGCATCAGCAATACAACATCAGTCGCTTTTCTAATACGGTCACAGATGTGGTAATTCTGCTCTGAGGATTTTTATTTTAGTCTAAGTACTGTTGGCTTTTCAGATTTGCATAATTTTATTATGGAGTATGGCTTTAATTGTAGACCTTTTGCTTGTACAGCCTTTTCCTCACTGCATCATATTAGATGTTTCACTGAAGTTAAAAAAAAAAGAATATCAACTAGTGTCTTGAATTTTCTTTCAGCCCTTTGATCATGAGGATTTGTGCAGTGTTATTATTTCTTAAAGCATTTAGGGCGGAAAAAGACAATAATGAATGTGATGAGCTTGAAACAAAAGGGTAAAGTTGGAGCATTAAAATCCAAATGAGACTTTGCCTGGTGCACAAGTAACTTTTTTTTCCTGATCGATCCATTCATCTTCTGTAGCCGGTTCCAGCTGGCTATTGGCACCCTGTTCAGGTCGCCCATCCATCACTGAGCAAAACAGAGACACACAACCACACACACACACACATTTTCATTCACATTTATAGGCTCACATCTTTGTTTTTAGGCTCTAACAAGAATCCAGAATACTGAAGGAAAACCCATGCATGGAAGGGGAGAACAAGCAAACTCACCACATAAAGACTCCCATGAGCCAACCACGTGATCCATTATTTTGAAACATCAGATCTGAGCCCATTTCACATGGTCATATTTTCTTCTATCATGCTGATGCATGGCAATCTTTTACACACAATTTTGTGATTTGTTTTCCAATTGTTTTCTTCAGTTCTTTACCAAAGAAACAGTCTCTCTGTATGTGTTTGATTGCAGTTATCAGGACAAGTGAAACACTCATTCCCATTGCGCCGCTTTTTCAGACATCTCAGATCGGCACATTGCAGCTTGAACAATCAAAACAAAGACTGTCTGCTTGACTTGCCACTAATAGAGATATTTTCTTTATTGTAATTTGAATGAAATGATCCAAAATAATGATGCTATGATTTACTTGTGGTGACCGATCGAATTGAGAGGCGAAGTGATTTTGGCAGTGTTTGCTCGCTCGCTGCATATTGATTGCAGTGGAGCCTTGTCGTGCACTGTGGTTTGCCAGTGTTGGAGCAACTGACACACGCATTTGTGGCTTTGCGAGTGTAAAACTGACTCGTGATTGGCTCTACGCTGCAGGAACTGACTTTTCCTGGTGTTACTCCTCGTTCCCGTGTCTGCCGGGATTGCTGAGTTCATCTCTTTCGCTTTTCACTTCAGTAAATCGATCTCTTTGTTTTGATGACTCAGACGTCGCTGAGCGTGTTGGAGGCCAGGTGCAGATTTAGTTTGTCTCCCTCACGTGTTCTCTGTTTGGTCTTCTTCCTTCCTTCTCTTTTCACCTGAAGGTCCTCAGTCCTCCTCTCCTCCCTCACAACTCGACTCTCATCCCCTCGCCAATCTATCTATAGTTCCTTTCCCTCCAAGATCTCCACTCTTGTTTGTCTCACTCTTGTCTTCTCACTTCCTGGAGTTATTGCTCCCTTGTCTCTTTTTTACCTCTGCTTCCCTTCCCTCTCTGCCTCCTCTCCTCTGTGTGGTCATTGCCATGACAGATTCCATCCAGCCTTCATCTAATAAGACCAGACAGCGGCTAACCAGCCAATTTATTATTCACTGCCTGTTCACCACTTTGTGTGCTTGTCAACACCTCCTCCTGCTGCTGTCAGATGCTTTCTACTTTTCAAATCCCCCAGTCTAAACCCATGTTTCCCTCCATTTATTCACCCGGGCTGCCATCTCGGTCCTGTAAAAGGTCTGTTGTGTAATGCTTAATAAATGATGAGGAAGAGCTTGGCTGGCACTCCAAATTATCCCCAGCGTCCTGAAGAGGACGGCGAAGCGGCGCAGACGACGTCCAGCTTAATGTCTTGGAAGAATGTGGCGTTCAGTCTGATGTGACGAACCTGTTGCCGTGAGTGTGATTAAACACTCCGGCTTCAAGCCCACAGAAGTGTTTCAGTCTCCTTGTTTAAATCACTAATAGTTAACGCCGCCACACAGTGGTGTCAGTCAGCCTCGCCTCACTGTGAGGAGATCCCCGGTTTAAGACCGGGTTGGGCTTCGAAGGCCTTTCCGTGTGGAGTCAGCATGTTCTCTGTGTTCTTCGGGAAGTGCGGTCTCCTCCCACGGTCCAAAACCACGCATGTGAAGCTGACGAGTGAGTAACATGTGTGAATGTGCCTGAGCTCATATCAGCTCCGGCACATCAACGCTGAATGAGGATGAGGACGACAGCAGTCGATCTAAACGTTCACGTTTTCATCACATGCTGGATACTGACCGTCTTTCTCAGTTACAGGTCAATAACGAATGAATAATGGAAGAGTTCTTCCATACAAATACATTTTTGAAATATCTTTAGCAACATAAATGTGTGTGTATATATATATATATATATATATATATATATATATATATATATATATATATATATATATATATATATATATATATATATATGAGCCAAGTAAATTAGATCTGCATCAGTCATTTTGTAAATAATTTCCAGGCAATTCCCATGAAAATTTGGCTGCTTAGTTACTTCAACATTCGCTTCAGTCCAAGCTGTTCTTCTGCAGCTGAAGGAATTATGATTCTCATTTGTCTGAAGCAAAGGTGCATTATATTGTTTAAGGGCCACAAAGCTCACAGATGGAGATGATTGTGGAGGGGAGGGGTGTTAAAAGAAATGTGTGATTCATGCCACTGGGTCATCCGGTGTTCTCTCCAGTTTTACATCTCATTGAGCGCCATTTATTTGCGAGTGTGAATATTAAAACCGAAGGCAGGATGCGTGTTTCTCAATTTCAGAAAACAAACCTCCAATAGTTTATGTAGCTTCAGTTAATATTTATAAAATGTGTGTTTTAGAATGTTTGATCCATGTTCTTCACCAACAATCAAAGCTTAAGTATCAGAAATGATTTCTTGAAAGTGAAAACAAACTTTTCCACTGATTAAGTAATTTGTGCTGTCTAAATGAAATCAATACATTTGTAAGAAGTGAAAGTTGCTGCGCCTCTGCAGCTGTTTGGAGGAACGATGTTAGCCTCCAGAGATGTTGCTTTTGTTGCTCATACAGACATGTGGTAAAAGTGAAGGACAGTGATCATCGGTTCAACAGTTCGCCTGAAACAGAGGCCATTTTTGATCACCATGCGATAAACCAGTGGGTTAACTAAACCTTAAAGCTCGTGTCCGGAGTTTTGAAAGAATGAGTTTTTTTTAAAAAATCCAACTTCTCGAGGTTCCGCCCTCCCTCTGCTTTCATGAGCGACCAAGCCACGCCCTTTAATTGTGCACACCCATTAAGGTGAAAATGAGAGCCTCCGAGTCCGCAAGCATACATGTTTAGCTGTTTATGGTGGATGTTCAGCAGACAATGGATATATCCGAGGTAAACCGGGCGGCTGCTGCGTAGCTAACTCACCTCTGCCTGGGCTAGTGCACACGTTAATTGACAGCATGACAAAGCGGAAGCTCGAACTCTATTGGCTGAAGCTGACCGGCGCGTTTTCGGATAACATGGGGGATTTATGCTAATATTATATTATAGTATCGAACCAGACTAACACATTTAAGCGCTGTTAAAAAAAATGACACAAACATTGGAAACGGACGGAAACTCCGGACACGAGCTTTAAGCAATGCCAGGTCGAACCACAAGGCCACACCATGGTGTAGTAACCTACACTCCGCCTCACGGTTAGGATATCCTTGGTTTGATTCCTGATTGACGGACTTTCGGTGTAAAGTGTGTGTGTCCCCCCTGACCATGAGTGTTTTTCTGTGGCCAAAAGTACGAGTTTTAGTTGCAATAATGACTTTAAACTGCACAAAGTGTGGATGTGTATCTGTGACGGTGAGATTGTGTAAATCAAATACGGAATTCTGAAAGACACCGCTGCTTTCCACTTCACATATTTGGAGCCCTAAATATGACCACTCGCCTGATAAATGGGGATTTTCTTATCATGCTGTATATGAAATATCACATGATAGGGTTTTTTAATTAAAATAAAATATTGAAAAGTAGCTCAGACATTATATTGATGTCTTCAACAAGTGTCCTGTAAAGAAAAAAATAAGCATGTTTTGGCCCATTGTCCTCGTCTTTACAGATTTTGTGGCTCTGAAACAACAGCATGTTGTTTTCTTTGCTCCTGCCATCAGACAGGAGCTACAGCTCTTGATGTGAATGAGCACCGCTGAATGTAAACATAGGAGCTTTTTCTCGCTGAGATGATGGATGTTATTGTTTTTCTCAGGAAGAGATTCTGGGGCATTCTCTGGGTTGTGAAGCAATGGTAATAAACTATTTTCTATTTCAGTTGACAAAACAACCTCACCATGAGATCCATTTCAAGGACGTTCAGGAGCTTTCATATATATTTTTCCTCAAAAGTACTCTGGGCGCCTCTTAAGAGATTTTTGAGATTCAAACTTGACCTTTGACAAAGCAGTTCACAAAAATCAGTACAAGGTCGATCCAGTAGAAGTTCTGATCTTGAAACAAGATCTTCTATTCTTTTACTGGAGCGATTCTATTTTGTTCTATTCGATATTCTGTGATTGCATTCTGTTTTCTTCCTCCCGTGTTTGAAATCTTGGTATTTACAAAATGTCAGCTTTGCAGAGACTGAGCCAAATAGCCAGTTTTTCAGCTCTCTCCCACTGTGGGCTCCTTTTTTTTCAGTTTACTGGGTTTTGAAAGTGTTTGATCAACCCAGCTCTTTCTTTCCACTGACAGATGTGAGTGCAACTCCTCCGCCGAAGTTAAACATCATCGCTACAGCAAATCACGCTGCCTTATCTCGTCTATTCAGCCGGGTCTGCAGAATTTAATCAGCTTGTCTGTGTGTCGCCGCTGTGGAGTGTAGTTAAAGACCTGTTTCTTCTGATACGTGGCAACTGTTACATGCTGTAACCAGTGAACCTTTTTGCGTATGTACACATGTGGGTGCGTGTGTTCATGTGTGAAATGTTTGAGTCTGGTGTTTGATGTAGGTAAGCTGCTGTCAGATTTGTTTTTATCTGGAGAGGTGGGAAAAGAGAGTGATGGTAGAGAAAATGAGTGTGGGGGAAAGTGTCTCACTATGAGACACACACTCCAGTCCTAAAGTGCGGAGTTTTTGAATATCTTTGTTTTTCTTTTTCTTTTTTCCATTGTTGTCTGTATAATCTCAGTCTCTCACGGTGACTCCTTCCCTCTCTCTGTTTTCTGATTTTACCCTGAATTGATTCCCAGCATGTAGCCTGCTTCAGCCAGCAGCTTTTAATGAATTCCGTGGCCTAATGGCTTTATCATTGGCCTCGGTGGCCTCGGTTCAGCCACAGCGACGGCTTGCCTGAAAATTGTTTTCTTAACTAAAGCCATGTGAGGAATTTCAATAAGGGGCAGCCATCAATCGCATCAGTGCAACATGGCAGTCTGAACCGCAGAGCGCTACCCAGAGACCAGCAAGGGGTTAAGCAAGACTGGCAGAGGAGTACATGTGTGAGCTGGACTGAGCTGTAGACTGGAACCATTCACTTCACCCTGGATAGACTGCTGCTGAGGGAGTGCGGTATACACACATCTGAGAGAGTATGTGTGTGTGTGTGTGTGTGTGTGTGTGTGCTTAGTTGATGGATTCATCAGCACGCTTGCGAGCGAAAACACGTCCATTACAGCATGCTGATGCAGACACTGACATATGCGAGGCGACGTTTCTGCACATGTAGTGGTGTCGGATGAACAGGGTTTTGTCCGTGACCCGCCAGCCAGCGGAATAATTACGCACACGGACGGACGCGCGCACGCACACACATGCACGCACGCACGCACGCACGCCACCTGTCAGACGTTGTGCATGTGAAGATAAAGCCGCAAATACACTCTCCGCAGTCAGACTGTTTGCCTGCTGAATCACAAAGGGGGGACGGATCAGTCGAGCCCGCCGTTATCTCTCCTCACCTCTTGCACTCTTCATCTCGCTCTATCTCTTTCTTTCACCCTCATGCCTCCCACCCTCTCTCCTCCTCACTTTGCCTACCCAGCTGTTTGCGAATCCTCCCAATATGTCTCTGTCTGCCTTCTCTTCTCCTCTTTTTTGTTTGTCAGCCTCTTCTTCTCTCTTTCATCTCAAGTTTCGTCCTCTCTCGTACACTCCCTGCTGCTCTGCCCCTCTCGCCGTCTCTATCCGTTTTCCGTGCAACAGTGTGCAATCCCCTGTTCGCCGCCAGACAGACAAAGAGACGGAGCGGCTGAGAGGAACAGGAGAGGAGGAGAAATCAGGAGGAAGCAGAGACACAGAGAGGAAGATACATAAAGAGGCACAGAGGAATTGATGGAATGACAGGCTTGTGGCGGGGGACGAGCTGAAAGAGGGAGTCAGAGCGAGGGGGAGCAAGGTAGAGGGGAGGATGGGGGATGTAAAATAGGAAGCTTCAGTGACAGGGTAGACAAAGGTAGCTTCAGAGAGCATGTGTGCTGTTTATTTCATTCACACACACACGCTTGCTCTCGCTCGCTCTCTCTCTCTCACGCACCCTCTCCCTACCTCTCTCTCTTCTGCTCTCTCCCTCGCTTACACACACCCTCAAGCAGAAGCAGCAGAGCTGTGTGGGTGTGAGGCAGCATGAGAAGTGATATCTGTACTTCCTCACATACAGCTGACTGATGGACTAACTTAATCCCAAATTACACACGCAGATAAACAGACGCTCCTACTGTACACATACTCATTAACATACCTTATCAGGCACGCTGAAAAAAAAAACAAACAAAACACACACACACATAAATACACAAGCAAGCACTCTCAACCAGAAGTCAACATGGGTCTTGTGATGGGAACCTTTTCAATGCAATCCAAGCAAGTGAGCTACCACAAAGGTAAGAATTCATTTTTAACTTGATGAAAATTAACTTGATGATAATCAAGCCACTCAGGATGCATGCAAGTGTGTTGTAATTAGCTGACAGTGGAGCGCAGCACCAGGCATGTTGTGTGTGTGTGTGTGTGTGTGTGCCTGAATGATAAAGCCATGTATGCTTGCGCTGATAAACATGGCATCAGAATGCACGGCTGGAAGAAGTTGAAGGGAAGCAGGGTGACAATGTGAAACTGGTCTCTAAAATGCAATTTACTGTCAGTTTATGATGCAATCACTGGGCCACCTGTCCTCTGTTTGAACTGTCTAGTTAGGTGTGTGTGCGTGTGTGTGGTGTGTGTGTGCCAGTGGGTATGTCTATAATAGGTGATGGTATTCACCCATGTCTGCTCTCCAAACCGGGCTGCATCCTGCTCTGCTACTGTTTGAAAGCCGCTGACACTTGTCATGTGGAGGCTGGCTGTATGTATGTATGTATGTATTTTAGATTACAAGAGCGCGACAAGCTTTATCCACATATATATTCATGCAGGTAATTTCCCGCTTAAATGCAGTGTGGAAGGGTGGCATTTGTTTAGCGAGTGTTGTGTGGTGGCTGTGGTTGTGGGTGTGTGTTATAAATCAGGGTGGTGTAATCTGTCAGCCTTTGGCCATGGTATGTCCTGCATCTGCTGACCTTAAAGTTGATGGTTATCACTGACAGACGCACAGCTGCATGACAGCGCAGACACAGAAATTTGAAGCAGGATCAGTTTTTAACAGAGATAAAAGAAAAATGAGCGGAATAAAAATCAGATGTCTATATATAATTTAACAGTTAACCAGATTAACTGGAGACGATGAAAAACTGGCAACATTTAAGAGAAAAAAAACATGTAAGTGATGTAAATGATGTCCTGCCAGTGCAATTCCCTCAGGAAAACGCCTGCTAAACTGCCCATATTTTCTGGTGTACCTGTCAAACTGTGCAGTCAGACCTCAAAGAATATTTGGAATAGCTGAGAGAAAAAAAAAAATCGGTAGAGATTCTATAAATGGTTCCCTGAGATACAAACATATATAGCATCCTGCGTGGGTTGTTTATTTTAATTCATGACCTGCAACAGATTTTACTGCGTGGCAACAGCTCTCAGCAGACACTTCAGATCTGGTGGAGGTTTTTCTGCAGCGTAAAATATGAAACCTTGAGGTTTCGGATGACAGAAAACAACACAGATATCGTGTTGTCTTCTTCCATTTCAGGGGCGACTCATTTACTAATCAGGAGGCAACAATGCTTATGAAGCAAGTTTTATTTTTAGCCAATTCAGCCAGAAACGCTCTCCACAACTCGGGACGAACACCAAATAACAGCCTCTTTGAAGTTTGCAGTGTTTGGGTGTGAGGAGGAAGAGATAGATGAGTGGTGGAGAGAAAATGAGAATAGTTGAGAGAGGAGGAGATGTTACTTCTCCGGGGGCTGCAGTGTGCATGTCACTGAATGTGTGTGTGTGTGTGTGTGTGAGAGTGTGTGTGTTTCACCATCTGCTGCAGTGTTATAAAAAGTGGCCTGATGGAAGCAGGGCGGAATTCATTTAGTATGAAAGGTTGGCCCGTCGTTGATCACAACCCAACATGAGGAAACGACCAGCTGAGCGCGACCCCACGTGAACTGGATGAGGATTCAGGCGGGATGAAAACGAGTCTGTGGCGTCGACCCTGACTGGACTCCGGCCGCATGCGAGGCAGCTCGCAGTCATGAAAGCTCGTGATGTGAAACATGTGCAAAATCCATTGGGGTTTGATGTTGTTGTTGTTTGACTCCCAGAAATGACAAATGATCCTACAGCATATTCTTCAGTGAAATAGCACTTTTATCTCTCTTTTCTTTTCTTTTTTTTTTTTTTTTTTTTAACAAAAAGGCTTTTTAGTAACAAGAAAATTCAGGCTATCAGACGACAGACTTCATCCCTGTTTACCACATGAGATGATCAACAACAGCAAAATGTTTCGTACTAATTAATTATTAAATATTAATTATATGGCAACTTCCTCACTCAGCCATTGCAGCACTTTAGAAAGAACATGTTGGAGCACAGAGACACAATCTGATCTTCAAAATGAGCCACTTAACTGTTATGTTATTTAATATATACGAACGATACACATTACTGACAAAGATCATTCTTGCGTTTGCAAGTTTAAAGCTGTATTGGCTAAGACTGGTTCAAAAGGTTTAGGTGAGACCTGGACAAGACCTTCAGCCGTCCCTGATCTGCACCACTTAGTGATGCAACAGTCACACACCTCCTCACATTTATATTCATGGGCAGTTTAGAATGAGCAGTTAATCCCAACTCGGTGTTTCTGGACTGTGGGTGGGAACTCCTGGAAACTGATATTCCAGCAAAATGTACGCTTTTGTTTGGTCTCCAAGCAGGCGGCTTGTATCATTGTGTGCTTTGTATCCAATCATGTAATGCTGCCGCATCACTTTGATTTCCATAAAATGAATTGCACAGTGAGATTTATACGGACTTGCTTGCAACGTTTTATTACAAACTGAAATAAAACTTATTGGATCGTATTGTTTACTGAAACCAGAAAAAAAAGAAACAACACAAAAACGAGCACACGGAGGGAAGAGGGCTGAATACACAGCGAGTGACTTCTGTGACTCACAGCGTTTGTGGTCTGTGCTGCATGTTCACTCATACGTATACCATAACCTATAATTCCACGAGGAAATATAATTTATACTTGATAGACTTTTGTAATGACATTTACTGTTACCATGGAAACCTTGGAGATTGTGTGTAAATGTTTTTTTACACATCAAGCCGTCTATCCTTGCCTCCATGCGTTCCGCCAGCCAGCCAGCCGTTCATCTTTGCCTCCTGCTTTACCCCAGCAAATGTCAGTGGGGCTGAAGCCAATTCCAGTTGACATTGAATGAAATGTAAGGTGCCCTTTAGAGAGGTCACAACGGCGACAGAGAGGTGGACACACCTTCAGATCATTTGAAGCAAGGAATTAACCTTGTGTGTCTTTGAACTGTGGGATGAAGTCAGAGTGCCTTGAGAAAACCCATGCAAACCCACAAAAAGACAGTGCCACAGTGCTGACCGATACACTAATGTGCCACTCTGTTTCTGCAAAAAGATAACTTAACTACAAGTATTCAGCTTTTTCATTCATAGGGAATGTATATCATTTAAATCTGTATCATGAACCTTAAAGTCATTGGTGTTTCCTGGTATTGGAAATGGATTTCTCAAAGATAGCTCAGGTTGAAATAATAAATTCAACAGGAAGGACTTAAAACGTATCTTTAAAAAAAAGATGAATTAGAATAGTAAATGTTTTCTTCCTTTTGATGATTGTTTTATGAATTTTGTTCTTCATTTATGATTGAGGCAGACAGCAGACGTGGGATGAGAGCGAATGAACTGCAGCAGTGTTTGCAGAGACAATTCTATTTGTGCATTTTGACCATCGGCACAGCCCATAATTGCTGTTTTTGTATCAGGTAGTAGGTTAATTAATTTCAGTATTTTCATTAAATTTGAATAAATGAGAGAGGACATTCGTAGTGGACTGACATATTCTTTTAAAACACTCACGACTGGACTCATTTATTTTCACTGGAACACAGGTACTTTTCTTTTAATCAGTTCCTGGACTGAGGGTCACTCAGTGGTGTAGTGGTTCGCTCTCTCGTCTGATGGTGGGAATGTTCCTCCCACAGTGGAGATCTGGCTCTTGATCAGATACAGTCGGCGCCCTGCATGATCGCTGATACCCGATCTGATGGACGGAGGGGAGTGCTGGATGTGCACAGACGCTGACATGGTGCGTGACCGGTTTAGATTGCAGTCATCACCCTAAATTTAGCAATTAAGTTCAAACTATGCACTGCAATCATTATCTAAAAGTCTAAGGTGGAACTTTTCAGAAATGGAAACACACAATGCCATTTCCAGTCTGTCGTCATGGTAAAGAAAACATCTCTCATTTCTGTAGTCTGAAACTATATATTCATTATTAAAAAAAGAGATTTTCATTTCTGAACCCAAACTTCTTGAAGATTTGGGTTTTTATTTGAAGGTTTGTCTCAATGTGGCAATTATGTTTAAGCTGAACCTCAGTAGCTGCATTTGATCCTTCTGTTTTTCCAACATTGAGTATTTTGAATATGTAGAACCACGGCCCTGTACAGTACACCATGACGATAGACTGGAAATGGCATTGTGTGTTTCCATTTCTGAAAAGTTCCACCTTAGACTTTTAGATAATGATTGCAGTGCATTACAGGAAAAAGCCACATTCTCCCTGTTTTCACAGAGACAGAGAACAGTGTGCTTCGAGAACATTTCACTCTGAAATAACTCACTGACTCCCAACAACATTGCTGTTTAAACAAATAGCCAAAAGACAATGAAAATTTGCCATTTTCTCTTGGAAACAGTGCTGTGTAAACAGGGCCACAGCGTCCCGCCATGCAGTGTGTATTTGGGGCTGACTGGTGACTCGTGTGTGTGTGTGTGTGTGTGATTGACTTGTTCAAATTGTATCTTGCCTTCGCCCATATTCAACTGGGATTATCTCCTGCTCCTGGGACCATGAGTTGGAAAAAAGCAGAAAGCAGAATAAAAGATGCATCTCTATCAGCAGAGGTTCCCGAGGTGGAGATAGTTATCTTTTTACCTCATGTCGCTGGTTTAACCCTGACCTCCTCCTCTGACACTCACTTTTGAAGCATCTTTGAGCTTTAAACCCATTTGCTCACCATAACAAGTTTTGTTTTGTATATATAAAAAAAAGCCCAAGCCTTTTCTCAAAGCACTTCAATTTGAAAGAGCAGGATGAATTTAGACCATTTACAGTCCGGTCCGGAGCGTTTTATTGTGATGAATTGACCGAAACAGAGTTTAACAGAGTTGCTAAGCTACACAACTAAAGTAGGTGTGTTTGTTTCTGGTGTAGGTTACTAAATGAAGCTGTTCTGCGGCTGTGGCCTACATAAAGCCATCGCTTTTGCACAAGGGAATGAGGAAGGCAGATGTATTAGCCGATGCCCACACTAACTCATGAACCCATAGGTTAGCATCAAGGCATTTATCTGTATGTGTCTCACTTCACCGCCAAAAAAAAAAAACGTTATCTTCTATCTCTGAGCACAAACTACTGCGGTCGGTTCCGTGAAATATTTCCCAGCGGTTATAAACTACAAAACCTGCAGCTTGTCGGCACATTCATCTCCCTGTCCGTTCGCTCCATTTGTTCCTGTCTTTACTTTCATTTCTGTGTACCCTCTCACTCTGTCAAGTAAATTTTCACTCTCTCCCTCTTTGTCTTACTCGCCTTCACCTCATTTCACCTCGTTTTATCTCTTATGTGTGGGTCCTCTCAGGTTTTTTTTCCCCCCCCGTCTTTTGATTGAACTGCCTTCCTCTTGATCTGTGGTTATTCGTCTGCCTTCGCTGTGGACTTCTGTCTCTTCTGTTCGCTCGTATTGTTTTCTTAGTTATATGTCCTTGCTCGACTGTTAGATCACTCTGGCTGTTTGATGTTTCTCTAATCATGTAAAGTTTTAGTCTGGGGTTGGCAGAATTTATGTAAATATGTGTGTTTGTGCATCTGAAGAACAAGCGTGTTTGGTTCGATGCTTCCATCCGCTTCAGGCCTAAAGAGGGAAGCAGAGAGGATCCCTATTTCTTTAATAGGCTTTACAGTTTCCACCTCTCCCTCTCATCCCTGTACATCAAAAGACGTGCACTGAAAAGGCCAATTAGGACAGCAAAAGAGCTTTATTAGGCACATGGCAACATGAAAACGGGTTTCTGGTTAATCTCGTGCCTGAAGCTGGCGTGTGTTTGTGAGAACGTGCCACGATGAGATTGTGATATTACAACCTCAAATCTCATATTTCTATATGCTGCAGTTTATACGGTGCGGGCAGCATTTCTATTAAAAAAAAAATCTTTTAAGATCTTCTGCCAGTGTTTGATCTTCATGTGTTGCAAATTAAACCTACATTAAAGCATTTTATTAAATCAAAATATTGATATAGGGGATACAGGAAAAAAAAAATACTTGATTTGCATGTCATATGCAGGCAAATGCTTTGCTCAGTTCTTGAAAGATAAATAACATTTTCCAGGCCATTTATCTCTGAAGACAGTTCGGTCTTGTGCTTGCCTTCGGGCCTTTGTAATCCTGGAGCCAATGAGAGAAATGTAGATGATGAATATAGATAGCTACTTATCTTTGACTGTATAGATCAGTTTGTTTGCTCAGTTCGGACAGCTGCGATGCACATTAGTTCGGCAGAATTAATCATACAAACCAAATAAGACTCCGAAGGAAAAAAACTACAATGTACTGGGTGTGATAATGCGTTGACCAAAACCCTTCTGCTGTTATTAAATATAAACAGCAAAGGGAATGGTGCTGCCCAGGGAGCTCAGTGTAGTTATTATGATGGCTGAGTAAAAGCAAAAGAACCATTATAGAATACAGTAAATCACCGATTAAAGACAATCAAACTGAGAAGTAATTCTATGTTCCTTCCATATGTTGCCATTTTACTCCAAATGGAAGCTCTGAGTGTAGAGTTTGCACCTCACAGCCGGAGGACCCGTGTTTGATCCTCAACAGGGCTTTTCTGTGTGAAGTTTTCATGTTCTCCCTTTGCCTCTTACAGTCTTCTTCATGTTGTCTAACCTCGTGCTTAAAACCAAACACACCCTGTAAATAATCATACTAAATTGTGCGATTAATTTAGTAGAGACACTGAACCTTGCTCACGTTTTTCTGTGGCCAACTCCAGCATCAGTCAGCGTAAGTTAAAGAGGTCAAACTCTCACCTTACACAGGATTTTTTTTTCCCAAGCAGTGATTTCAAGTCAAATATCAGAGTTTTGAATGATTTTATCTTATACGATATTGTCAAACTCTCTCAGTTGTTGCTTCTTATCAAAAATTGAATCCTAACAACGTGGTTTCAGAAAATAATTATACTCTCCACTAGGGATGCACCTATACCACAGTTTTAAAGGACTAGTACGAGTACGAGTTGAGTACTAACCTTGAGCTGCTTGCCAATACGAGTACTCATTAAATGCCATTAAGCCTAATTATGCTCCATTTGCAAACCATGTGCGAAGCCGATTCCTTTTCTGTGAACCAACCCCCGCACAGCCTCAGCATCAACGCTAGGTGCTCCTCCAGCAGCCTACAGCCCCTACCGGTACTCCGGCTGTTCACCGGTCGAGTGCATCAATCATACTGTAATCACGTTTAGCATGTCGCTCGCTGGTGTGTGAGCCCCGAAACTCTTTAGCATGTAGCATGTAGCACGGCTTAGAGTGAGATCCTCGAAGTGCTGGTTCAAATAAGTTGCCGGTGTCGTCGCGTTCACCCCTCATCCTCACATTTCGACGGAACATACTTTACACAGTCTGCCTTGCTTTTGTCAAAACTACAGACTTCTCTGGTGCTTTACTGCACACCTGCGTGTGACGTTGCTGACACATGGCGTCATGGAGTACTCGCCAGGTTGTGTCCAGAGAGCTTTCACGAGTGTCAGAGTACTCAGTGCAGTATCTACCCGACAACGGAATCGCTATCAGTGCATCAATACTCTCCCTTCTTTTGACTTTTTTTCATCATGTTTCCCAAAAGAATATAAAATAAAATGAAACATCGCGGGATGATCATCTGCACAAAGCAAAAAGAAGTTATTTTGCAAATTATCAGACAGATTAGATCAGACTGTGCTGCAGCCTCTAAAATCTGAAGAAAATATATAGGATTACTATTGTAACAACACATCATCAGTAGGGTAAAATGAACCTGTCTCACAACGGTCTAAACCCAGCTCACGTTCTCGATCAGTGGATGAACAGTCCAGCGCTTGGTGAATTCTGCTTCACAATGACAGGAAGAGCCAACATCGAAGGATAAAAAAAAAAATGGAGGCTTAATTTTCAGTTTACTAAGCCATGATAAAGTCTGTCAAATAATCTCTATGGTGAATGGCAACTTTCTTATTATTAACAGCTCTAATCTGATGTCTCCATCGTTTTGCTGGAGACACTGAAGGCAGTCGTATATGGGAAGTTATTTCTTACTCCACAAGACAAAATAAGCTGAGAAAACAAAATCAAGACAACCTTATGGAAAATATATCACAGTTGGACAGAAATCAGTCAGGATCCTCATCTTCTAAAGAGAGACAAACTCTGAGGATGAGTTACAGTCTCGCCTCAAAGGACTGGAAAGTTACTCTTAAGGTCACGTGGCCTTTTTTTATGAACACGGCGAGATCGCAGGAAGGCTTGTGGCACATCAGATGAAGAGTCAATCATCCTCCCAGCAAATTATTTCCATAAGATCCCCACCAGGTGAACTCACTGTAGTCTCTTCAGGCATAAATGAAACTCGAAAACATTTTATTCTGAAATACCTACTTCATAATTTCCCACTGATTATTCAGATATGATCAGATTCCTTGATCAACTGGAATTTCCCTCTGTAACTCCTTCTCAGAGAAGCAAGACGGATCGACCTTTTAACTACAGTGAAATTGCAAATTCAATTAAGTTCATGCAAAGCAGCAAGGCCCCCGGCCCTGATGGCTTTCCAGGAAAGTTTTTCAAAATATTTTCTGACAAATTAATTTCCATTCTTTTTATCATATTGGTGGAATCTCTGGACCGAGGAGCCGTGCCCCAAACACTAACAAATGCTTTAATAACCCTCCTTTAAAACCAGTTAGAGATGACGCTCCTATTGTCCCACATCTCTTTTAGATGCAGATTAGAAAATCCTCGCTAAAGTACAAGCTCTGCGGCTTGAATCAGTCATGCCAAATTTATTCCTACAGATATGTTATCAGTGTGTACTGTATTACTCTGTACCACACTGAAAAAATAATAACAAGAATATTTAATTTCATTATCATAAGATAATGCAGATGTGACACAGATATGTTGCTCCACTCTCTTGTATCAGTGTTTCAAAATTCAGCTGTTTGTTTTAAAGCAAAATATAAGCCTGTATGTGACACACTGACCGTTCATCTGTTCAAAAAGCGTGTCATCTGACTCCAAGGTTACATGTGTTTGAGTGAGTGAGCCCTGTGAGTGCTCTTATATCAGGTCAGTGAGTCATGCCTCCCAGTATTGCCATGGCTTTGATAGATGTCCTCACACAGTGAGGACACACAGAAACACACACGAATAGACACAAACACATTTTTAAACCATTGGGTCATGTGATTAATAATCATGAGGTCTCTCTTTGTGGAGTTTGCTTATTTTTTCTGGCAGTTTGTGTACTCGGGCTTTCTAGCACAATCCAAAAACACACGCTTGAGGATCATTTGGTGTCCAACCTGTGGCTTGAGAACCAGAGTAAACCTCTAAGAAAATCCACTGTTATCCACATCAGAACCTTACAAAGTGTAAAAATGACTGAGAGGGCATTCTTCAATGAAAGTAAGTGCTGTTGCCAGTCCGTCCACTGGGTGTCACACTGTTTCAGTCAGAGTAAAGGTCATAATGCTTCAGACCCAAAACTCAACAGCAGATGGACCACAACGCTTGCAGCCAGCAGATCAGAGATGAAGCTCTGAAAGCCTGCTACCGTAATGCCAGTAATGAATATCACCAGCAGTTTCTGAAAACATGCTGAAGGCTGCAGGATTTTGGCTTTTGCCAATATTAGTCTCATATTAGTGAAACACTTACTGATATGGGGAAATTGGCATGAGGTGCAAAAATTCCATTAAATGTTCATATTTCCAAGATGTTCTTGTATTATTTAGCGTTCTATTTACTGATATGGCTCTAATGCTATGATTTTGCTGATCTGGCTCAGGTGAAATGAAGTTCTGCTTTTTGTGGAACCTGCACTGAAATGAGGACACTGCCTGCTCAAAACCTTGGCCAGTGTCAGTCTGAGTGTGTCTGTTTGTCTCTGGATGTTAAGCTTGCGATGGACTGGTGATCTGTCCAGGGTCCCGACGCCTCACAGCCCAGATCTGGGTGAAGAGTTATCAAAAATTAATGGATCAACACGATGACTCATAGCTGTGAGAAAATCTCCACATCACTAATTGGACTAAAACTACTTAAAGCTGTGATTTCGGTCCTTCCTGTTCCCTTCAGGAGCTGCACATCAAGACTGTCAGTCCCAACTCTTACTTCTGTTTTCTGTCCTGAAGCTAAAAACAACCTCTTCAAAGAGCCAAATGAATGTGGATATCCCCACTCTGTGCCTGTGTAGCAGTGGATGTGTTTACTAAGGCATCACATCCAGTGCCAATCCAGATAGCTGAAAGAACAACAGCGGAGCAGACATGAGGAATGGAGTAATACGGCCATTTCCTCTGGCCGGTCTTTCTCCCTTTATTGATTCCCCTTTTAATCACTCCCTGTCTCCCATTTAAACTTTATCGTCTGCTTTCACTTACTCCAAATTCATCCCTGTTTGTGTTTGTCTCTTTTTCCTGCTACACATCTTTGCTTTCCAGATTTATGCTTTGCATTTATTTATATTCCTACTTGCCTCTTCCCACACGTCATTCTGTCTTTTTTTTTAATCTTTCGCCCTTGAAAATGACGGATCGATAGAAGAGGCTTCTTTAATTATTCCCTTTTTTTCTTCTTAGTGCAATAGGGGAACCATAAGAAGCTACTAACAAAGATACAGAGAAGTGTCCGTGTGAGAAGTCATTTGGACGGCGTTAGATATGAGTATTGATTTTCCTAATAGATATGTTCCGTGTCCAGAGCCGTGCTGTCCACGATGAGCGATCGCCACAGCCTTGTGCGTGGACAGGATGGTGTCGTACAACAGCGTGATAGATAATAATCTGTAGCTGCTGGGATGAATTCTTCAGGAGGAAACGAGTGATTTCTAATGGTGTTGGCACTGCTGGCGAGCTTTGAGGTTGGTCTGAATGTGCAGCTCTGAGCAGATTCCCGAAAGCTTCCACTCAGCGTTTTAATCTTAATCAACATCTTCAGAGTTTCATTTTCTCTCCTGCTGGTGCTCTCTCTCTCTCTCTCTCTCTTTTTTTTTTTTTACCCCCTCATTCTCTTTGTTCTTTCATCCTCGTTTCTGGAAATGTGGTGTTTTTGGATGTCCCACTTGCTCCGCTCTGCCTTTTCTTTCCCACTGTACCGCTCGCCCACTCTCCTGGCTCTTGTTCCCCACTTCTTTCGCTTTCATTCTCTCCCAACATCGCACTCTAATCTCCCGCTGGAAGCTTTTCTGCTGTTTCCCTCTTCCCCCCTCTTCTTCATCCTTCATTGCCAAAATGTGTTTCCATTTCCACCTTCGCCGCTTTCCCTTTTCCTCCTTGCATAACAGGAAGGGGCATATGCGCTCCACGTCTTTCTCTACGCCCACAGTTTTCTTCCACCTGGTGTCTCGTATCATTTATTTCCTTAAAAGTGTGACAAGGGTCTTGTAAAACAGTCTGCAGCCTCTCGCTCACATGCCTGCAGGGAAACACCAGCCAGTTCAGGAGCAAAACTGCACACACATCCCCGAAAACAAGCACACGCGCTCACTCCAACCTCCAGCTCTTCCTCACCGCTCCACAGTCAGACTTTGAAATTCTTACTAGATAAAGAAACATTTCTGTCAGTGTGGAAACAGGCCTGTCAGCGACCGTGGGGAGATAGAGGAGGACGGAGATTTTAGATTGGAGCAACCCGGCAACAGTGTTTGAAACGACAGAAACACTGTGCTGATACAAGCACCTAAGATTTATAGGGGGAGATGACGAGATAAAGGTGTATCGGCGCAGACCGTACGCCTGAAGAGAAATCGGGGGAGGAGAGAGATAGATAGACAGATACGGTTTAAGCTAAAGATGAAGTGTGGCGCAGCAAAGATGGGAAGAAATAACTTTGATGCCCTATAAACTCCTATAGGTGCAATATGTTCTGAGTTTCACTGCAGGGCAAGCAGAGAGGGAGAGCAGTGAGTGTGCTGTTTGTGTGTGTGTTGCAAGAAATAGCCATGCATGATGTGCATGCTGCTTGGACGCCACTTTGGCCCACAGAGACTGCTTGTTGCATGTGCAAAACGTATGTGCTGATCTCTGTGTGTTAGAGTGGCTGACCGTGTGTGTATATGTGTGTGTGTGTGTGCGAGGACAGGGCGAAAGCACTGCTCCCCACTGCTGTCCATTCTGTCCCGCTCTCTGCTGTGAGGGAGGAAAGAAAAAAAAAAAAACACATCCATGAGCACATTTTCACAGAAACAGATTGCACATTTTTCTCTCCCACAAGCCAAAAAAAAAAAAAAAAAAAAAAAAAAGAAAAATCTTTTCAGCTAAATCGGCCCATATGGCTTTGTAACAATCACACTTCATTCATTATTCACCATCAACTGACAAAAAGTGCCCCACATTTGGAACTGTTGCCACATTCACTGAGGCTTTATTACAGGCGGCTGGCCTCATAAAAAAAGGACAAACGGATCTTTTCTGGAAGTCAAAGGCTGAAAACTTTATAAAAACATCATTTTTTTTGTAAACAATTTCTAGTCTTTCCAAGCATTTATCTTGATAAATTTAGTTGCAAAAAACATGTTTTTCACCCATAAAGGTAACTGTTACAGTGGTCAGTCACAGGTCAGTTTTGATCATGTGTGCTTGTAAACACGTTATCCCTTTTTCCTTCCACATGAAAACACAACAACAGTATCAAATGTTTATAAGTAACGTATTGATTACTGAGTGTGATTCAGGGTGGGGTGCCTCTTTTAACTTCTGAAATCCTGTAAGTTCAGCAAATCACGATTAAAAAGTTAAACATAGAGTTTACAGCTATTTTCTTCTATTAAAATCCACGTTTTTAGAACAGAGTGTGATGTAAATACAATGAAAACGCAAACAATTTACTGTAGAACAACTATAAGTGGCACAATGCAAGCTTTTATAAAAGAACAACATTCCTGTAATCAGATAAAGCAGGTGAAACTATTTAAAGTCTTAAGAGTCTTTAATGTTGCGGTCAGGGCCACCATTTCAGAATAATGAAAGGAAAATGGTTGTACATCTATAATACACTGTTGTCATTGCAAGCTCCATAATAGTAGGCTTAATGGGGTCACAGTTTGTTATATTGGATTTAAAAATGGACTGTTTACAGATATCATTGTGCATTATGCAGCATTATATTTGCATCCGTGCTGAACTTTTTATTGTCTGGATTCTCTCTTTTCACAAAGTATTGCAACTACTGAAGAGTCTGCATGACGCATCCCTCCACCAGCACATCATTAGTGGTCTGTTTGGTGTGTGTGTGTGTGTGCAGTGTTTAACATGTTCAACAGCAGCACATGCTGTTTGCCACCTGTAATTGTTTTTCACACGTTTTCTTTGGATTACGAAAAATTGCATGTTTGGTTTGCATTAATTGGACTGTAATTACAATGTGATTTAGTCTGCGTGTGCAGCAGTTACAGGCAAAAGCAAAGCTCACACTTGTGCAATATTATCTGACATGTGTCTGGAGCTCTTTCTCATGCTATTAAACATTTCTTCCGTCTTACCCCCTCGCTTCATCCTGCTTTTAATCTTTCTCTCCTCTCCCTTTCTTGACTTTAAGCTTTTTCCTTCTTTCCTGTCCGCCCCTCTCTGCTTTACTTCTTCTTCCGCCGTCTTGTGAGCCACTGTGCTACCACACACACACAAAAAAATCCCATTTGTTCGGTGTGTGTGCACGTGAATGTTTTTGGCATCATGGATGGATGAACGAGAATGATGGATTTCACTGGAGGTGCTGATGGATTGAGGCGGCCTTTTCGTGATGTTGAGGAAAAACAGAAGCAACGCTCAGGGCTCTTCCTTTTTTCTGTCACTTTCATATGTTTTGCCTTCACTCCATTATTCATACTTACCTCTCCAGTCGATATTTGAGCCCATTTGCATATTCATTTTTCATCAGAGAAGTAACAGATGCTTTTAGGTGTGCAGATCCAACAGGGCATGTTTGTTGTTTTTGTCCAGGATGATTCACGCCGTGTTATCATCAGCAAATCAAAAGGTACACTCATGCTAATTCATAATTTAGTGAAAAAACATCCCGGCGATTTCATCCTGAATCACTGATGCGTTTGCCCTGGCGTTTGGCTTCTGCTGAAGGTGGGCGGGTGATAGCTGTATGGACAAGAAAATGGAAATGGGAGGGAGGCTACAACCCCTAATGAAAAAATAAGGAATTGGGAGGGAGGGAGGGAGACTGAGAGTGGAAGAGTGTGGGGAGAAATGAGAGAGAGAGGGAGGGAGAGGGGCAGAGAGAGAGAGAGAAAGAGAGGAGGAGCACTGTGAGATGGAGTGAGAATGCATGAAAAGAGGGATGATAGGAAGAGGGTTTCTGCCGAGAGCAGTCATCGAGAGGAGGTGTGGAGGGAGAGAGAGGAGAAGAGGATGAGAGAGGGAAAGAGGGCGAGGGAGTACGTGTGTGTGTTCTAGCTGTCCAAACACGTGACGAAGAGACACAGACTTCAGCACACAGACGCATTTGTTTCCACGACGACGACGGCAAACATGGGGGCCGTGGTGGGTACGTTGACCATGCAGACCAAGCAGAGGAGGCCATCCAGGGGTGAGGGAACACACACACACACACACACACACACACACACACACACACACACACACACACACACACACACACACACACACACACACACACACACAGACACACAGACACACACACAAACATAAACACATGCACATGTATTCACATGCCCTCACACACACACCCACACACAATCACAGACACTGTGTGTTTTCTCTCTTCTCACTCAGCACACATGCAGGGAAACACACGTATAGCCGGTGAAACTTTTAGCAGTGTGTTTTCTTCTGGCTTACACACACACAAACACACACACACATGCACAGGCACACTCATCAGCATACAGCTGCAGAGCAAAGAGTAATAACTGCTGGTGTTTTGGTTAAAATGCAGCGAAGTAAAGATGATTGTGGAGAGAAAGAAAGCAGTGAAGCAGGAGGGACCAACAAGTCCCAGATTTATAGAAGAGGTGTGATTGTTTATTTTACAACAAAGTTTAAGTGAGACAGTTTGTTTGTGTCTGTGTTATTGGTGCTGAGTGGTTGTGTTTTTCTGTTCAGACACCGCAAATGAAGACGTCAAGTAACGTAACGTGTGTGTGCGTGTGTGTGTGCGTCCTGCTCTGTCTGTCCGGTTGTGTGTGCAGACGTGAGCATTGGCGCTGGGGTAAACACACACACATGTCGAAGGTATTTGTCACTCCGCTCACACACTGCTTTTCTGTCTTGCTGTTACCTTGGAAGCACGGTAGCCATGGCAACAAAAGATGTGGGTTTTGGGGTGGGGGTGGGGGTGGGGGTGGGGGGGTGGGTAGTTGGGGGCGTTGATGAGATTGGGGTTTTCCTAAGTAAGTCATGGCCGTGCAAAAAGAGCGAGACAGTGAGAGATGCAAATATGCTGAAGGATTTTTTTTGTAGAAACCTGTTGACTGCAAGAAATGTTTCACTCTCTTGTTAGTCATTCCCTTAAAGAGAAAATAAAAAAAATCCAGACCTCATTTGTAAAAATTTCACACATCCAAGCTGGCAGGTTCAATGAATGGGCACCAGTGAAAATATCTCCTATTAAATGTGTGTAGTCATTTAACTCATTTGCTGCAGCAGGTAAACCATGCAGGATATTTTCCAAGTGAGTACATATGGCTGGTTTCATCCTCTGAAAAAGCTTTTTCTGTCTCCACAAGCTGAAACAAACACCTTTCCCGAGGGGTGTTAAATTGGCAAGGCGCAAATTTGCTGCTATTTTGAAAAATGAGGTGGTTGTAGGTGCACTTAGAATGTGATTCATGTGTGAAATGTGACTCTGCAAATGAAAACACTCATTTTTTGCCCCTGCATATGCCTGCAAACACATGAAAGAATTGGCCGTAATGCTGGAGCTGTTCGGGGGGTTGATTGTAATTCCGGTGTTGTGTTGTTACCCCAGCATCCTTCTTTTTTCTCTCCCGGCCTGACATGTTTGCTGCTTGGAGAATTAGTGGAGCAAGGCATTGTATGTATGCCGCCGCCTCTTTCTGCGGTGTTGCTGATAGTTCAGCCAGGATCACAACATCGACGCGCAGAGAGGGAGACGGGCACAGCTGTAATATTGTGAGATTAGATTGCAACATGATTGATCTTCTGAGCAGGGGATCCTCACTGTGAAAGAAAATACTCGGACTGTTTGCATCCTGCACATGCCTGGACTGTCAGCACTGTTGTTTGTTGTTCTCTTTAACTTGTCTTTTTTTTTTTTTTTTTTTTTTAGTGCGCTTGCCTTGTTTTTTTCTTCCTTTCTGGCGGTGTTTCTTTGGTTTGAATTTCCTTGAACCTGTTGTTGTGTTTGCTTGTTTAGCAGCGGTCTCGCCGCTTTTTGCTCCCAGATTATTCGTGGTGGCCTTTGACAAGTCATCTCTCAAGAAAATATTATAGCTAGTATTTTTCTTCACTCTCCGATGAATCTTCCACCCCCCCCTCATATCACTGCCTTCCTCACTTACTCCCTGAAGCTATGTTGTCTCAATCTTCCCCCTGCTTCTCTTCTCCTCCTGTCACTTCTCTGCTCTTCCTCTTATCTTCGCTTTCTTTTTGCGCTCTTCTACCTCCCTCTCATCCCACAACTGCTTCTTCTCCTTGTTTATTTCTTCACACGTTCACTTTTTCCCCCCCCCCCTCCCTTTTACCCCATGGTGTTTGTTTCCCCCTTTTTCTCCCTCCCACTCCTTTTTTTTTCATGCTTGTTTCTTTTCATCTGACTTTCCTATAATTTTCCCTGCCACACACTGCCACCACCTTCACAATCCTCATCTCCAAAGCTCTCCCTGCTCTCTTTTATGCCTCCATTCTTCCTCTCATTTACTCCCATTCTCCATCACCCACACTCCCATTAGCTGGTGTGAGTGCTTATTAAGTCATCTCGACATCCTCATCCCTTGGTATCCAGCAGTGTGTGTGTGTGTGTGTGTGTGTGTGTGTGTGTGTGTGTGTTCACTGCAGATTCTCAGTCGAGACATGTAGTTACTCAGAAATCAATATTGGTATGCTGCTACGAGTATCTAAATGAGCTCTATTCGACTCACCCTGCCCAAACATAATCAACAGTGGCACACAAATATGTGAGGAAATGACATGAGGTTGCTTTGTGTGTGTGTGTGTGTGTGTGTGTGTGAGACACTATCACCGCATTACATACACACGATGCTGCAAACACCCTTGAGCATTTCATTCCTTGGTGAGCACGACGAAATGTGTGGGAAAGCAAAGAGAGTTTGAATTGTTTATGCACACGGCTGCTTTGATATTCTGCTCATCAGTGACTCTTAAAAGGATTTGTTCATGTTTGTGTTGTCAGTAGGCGTGGGACCGAGTGTGGAAGTGGAGTGCTCACTGAACCGCTGATGGCCGGCGAGGAATCGTCCCTGTGACCACTGACTGTGGAAAACAATGCGTCTCAGGACGAGAGCTTGAATTCCTCGGTAAAACCTGATTATGTGCCTCGCCTTCGGATGGTTTACACCAAACACGACTGTTGCGGCTGAAATTAGCTTTCAAGGGCCTTTCCTCTAAACCTCCCGGAAGCTTGTGTGACCATCACTTTCCTGGAGAGTTCATTTCACCATTAAGGGGTCCAGAGAGAGTAACGCCTCTCTATCACCGCCAGGACGGCAGATTAGGCTAATTCAGATTATGCAAATGCCACACTCTCTGGCAAGGATTACAGGACACAGTGTGAGGAGGAGGAAAGAGAGAGAGAGTGGTGGACTGAGAGGAGAGTTCGGCAGAGTGAGAGATAAGAAAAAGGAGAAGGAAGGTTCAGTTACAGAGAGAGAAGAAAGAAGCAGATGGAGGAAAAATAGGGCAAGAATTAAATAGCAGAGGCAGCAAGGAGTTAAATCCATTGAACAGGCTCCAGGAAGTGTGTGTGTGTGTGTGTCTTGATGTAAGAGGTATTTTTTGTGACAGCCGGCTGGCTTGGAAGACTGACAGGCAGTCTTTCTCCGCTGACAGTCGGGGCTGCCCCTTAAACCTCAGAACAAGCCCTGAAAGAAAAGGGTTGGGGCTGTTGGTCACTGTCAGCCTTCGCAGCTCATAGCGGCCTCTGTGACAGAGAGAAGCTGCGGTGGCGGCTTTCTAGGTTGGATTTGTTTGAGTTTATTTCAGGGGTTCTCAGCCTGCTACGTTTGCAGATTTTGTTTGCATGAATCATGCCGGTGTTTTTTTTTCTAGAGTCCACCTGTTTCGTAAAAAGTTTTTGATCGCAAATAGGGCCGATGAAAACTCACTTACATGCTGACCCAGTTGATGCTGCAGTGCAAGTCTTTGTCACAAAAGCTGGTGTAACGAAAACTACAGTGAGATCCAGACGATTTGAAAATAATAATACGAACACTTTGATCAGCTGGATTCCTACTTTCTACTTTCTATATTGTAATTATCAAAAGTACCTATAATACTGTGGTGATATTGATCATGGAAAACGTCTTTTCTTGTTGGAAAGTTTCAGTCTCAGCTGAAGATGGTTTTGCTTCTAATCCTCGCCGGGTTACATAAAAAACACACACGAGAAATTGAGCACATAAAGGTAGATTTTCAACTCATAAAACATCTCCAACAACATGATTATATGAATTTATTTTTTATGGAAAGCAGATGATGAATTTTGACTTTAGCTATGTGATCAAAAACTGAAAGAAAGTATACTCTGTACTATATTTGGCTCAACTGATTTGCGACTAATGAAACTCACTAGGGCTCAAATCTCCATATTTGATTTATCTGCATTGGGAAATAAGCAAAAAGATCAAGGTTGCACTTAAAAGTAAGGAAAGATGAATAAATTCTTTGTGTCTTTGGTTCTTTTTACAAGTGAAGAAAACTCTTCAACTCTGCTGATCTTAGGGAGATACTGAAGGTCTGCAGAAACATTTCCCCAGATCATCAGTCCTTCATTATTCAGTAAGAGCTTTGGATGAAAGCTTAATGTTTCACTTTATACTTTCTTAAATGGTCAAACAGGAATAATGTGCTGGAAAAGTCATATATCGAAGCACTGTCTTGCTGGTGAATAAGGACAGAAAACAGATTAATATTATATATTTTTACTTTTCACACTTAATTTTCTCACTTATTTGAAATATTTAGCACTTTTACCTTGTAGTCAGAATGTTTCTGGTTTGTTTGGGCTTGGGAGAGTTTCATCGTGAAGTTTGCATGTTCACCTTGTGTGTGTGGGTGTTTTTCACTACTTTCTCCCCACAGCACAAAGATGTACAGTTTGTTCAGTCAGACGAAATAGCTTGCAGGTGTGAACGTGTGTGTGTGTGTGTGTGTGTGTGTGTGTGTGTGTGTGTGGTTGTTTGTGTTGGTCCGGTAATGGACTGGTCTTTTTCCCAATCTGCCTTTGCTGGTAGTCAGCTGGTGCTTGAGCGCCCCATGACCTTGACTTGGGCAAATTGGTTTATAAAATAAATGAAAATGGCTTAAAACATGTGAAATCCCTGTTTATTAAGAAATTATCAAGTAGCACATTGTCCTGTGTGTTAATTTAATTTTAAAGCCAAATCTCACACTCATGGTGCTGTACTGTCTTCTATCTATAAGAGAAACATTCCGTGCTCCAAAGTGGAATCACACTCGATAAAATGTGTTGTTTCAAACCAGGGACTTCCCCACTGTGTGTGGGTGGTGGTGTGACATAAACACAGATGGCAAACGCATGCTAATGGACAACAATTGTTGGCTTGTCAGTTCTGTTGGGTTTGTTATATTGAATGTTATGAAGTCAGTAACAGGTGGAGGCAGCTTTGCGGCAGTACAGGTTGCCTGTTGGAGGGTTAAACAATATTTTCAGTATTAATAGCTGGAAAATTAGGTTTGAAAGAGACAGAAACATGTAGTGTGTTTTGGGATGATGTATGGAATGTGACATGCTCATTTCATGGAGTGGATTAAAGGAGATTCTTGGCTTATTTAATCAGTGATCCTGATTAGTCTGTGTAGTTTATGTCAGTTTAGTTCTTGCTCATTTACAGATTAATGTTTCGAAATTGCCTGCAATGGGTCCATGATCATTACACTTCTCAAACGCAGAGACAGATCTTCTATTTTAATGTGAATTATTTCCTCCTGCTTCAACACTGGAAGTGTGATTGAATAAAATCCTACAAGCTACACTGAGAACTTTCTGGCCCAACATTGAGCTGATCTATCCTAAACCTGATACGTCATTGTGCACAACACTTAGTCTAATAAAGTACCAGATAATAATACAAAGCTATTAATATTGATTTTCATTGATTTGATCTGTATAATCATGAGCAATATGCTGAGCGGTGCTAACCTGTTTACTGACCTCCCCATGGAGCCGTGCTCGGCAGGTGCTGCTGAGCGCTAAACTCTTGTAAATGAAACATGTTGTCACCGCTATGGAAGCTGTTAACAGAAACACTACGAGGAGAAAATATAGAGCACTGCAAATTTTGTCATAAAGACAAGAGTTTGGAAGAACTCTGATATGTTGAACAGAGAGCGGCAGCATCCACATGTCCCTGTGTGAAGAATCTTTGAAAAAGACAATCCTTCGGTCGAATGAACAAGTATTAGCTGGATTTGTTACACTTGATGATTGGCCATTTTCATGGTTGAAACCTGGGGATTTAGGGATTTCTAATAAAACATTTGAGTTGTGCTGCAATCTCACACACAGCTTCCCTTTTCTCCTCATGTTTTCTTCCACACCAACCCCTCAACCAAAGTCACACATAAAAAGGCATCACATATATGTCAAAGAACTTTGCTTAAAAACAGAATGCAATACGTAAATAGCAAATCGTCTTCATTTTTAGTTAATAGAATTTCACATCTTCACATTTAGAGGGCTTTTTTTGCCATTCATGCTTTTTAAATTTCATCAAAAAAGTTTTAATACATTATATAAATGACAAGTGATTTCAACAATTATTAGACAGGTGGAAGAACATATTATGTTTTATTATATTGGTATTCTCTGCAGCAAATGTCTGTCAGCTCTGCCACTTCTAACCTCTGTGAGGATTATGAGTTTTCTTCAGCTTCTGCTGTGGGTTCAGCTTCCAATATATGTGATTAAGTGTGAATGAATGAACCAACCTGCTGTAATCCTGATATTGCTTCATGGTGTAATCCTCCATTGCCTTGTTGCACTGTTGATTGTCCTCTGGTACAGTCTGACCACCGTGAAAGTCAGCATCACATTTCAGCAAGCCATTCGGCCTGGAGGACTCCGCTGATTGGTTCAGCTTTGCTACCTGACCCAGATAGAAACCGCTAAATTAAATTATCATTAGTTGTGCTTAAAAAAGCAATTATTTAATATGATGAATGTAAAAATAGTTTAGTTGCAGAGAGCGTTGTTTTCCTCATCCCCAATGTAATCCTAAATGAGGAAACCAAATTCAGCATAAGTTAGAGACCCAGAATATAAACAGTTATCCAAAAACAAAACTGGCTGCTATTAATCCAAATGATCCTTTTAGTCTGCAGTAACAAATTTGCTTTTGCAACAGCCAGGGAAATGTAAAAACATTCAATATTTTATGTTTTTAATATATTACTGCTAATGTTAGTCTCATATAGTCCAGAATTACCCCACCAGATCGTGTTGTGAATGTTTGGGGTGGAAAAGAGGCACAGGTTTGATGCAGTTGTATATTTTGGTTCTAAAATGTAGTGATGGCTGCTGATATTCAGAATAAACTAAAGCTACGAGAATAAATTATGGTCTTATAACAACCCGAAACTGTCTTGTTTACACTTTCACATGATTTGTGACAAAAGGAGACATTTTATGGGAATTTATTTGGTAGGAATTTTGACTTTTGACCTCCTCATGACAGCCAAACTGGACTGTCCAGCTGTTTCACTCCAGCCCCTGCTGACGCTATCCAAGTGGCCGACTGTGTTGTGTTTACAAATTGTTTTCAGTCCACTTTACAGACACAGAAAAACTCCCACACAGGCAAGTAAACTCTTCAAGGGTCACAGTGTCTCGTTTTCATTGTCAGCCATTTGTGACGTGCTTTCAATTGTAATCCAAGAGGTGGGAGGCGGAGGTGGGAAAGGAAACAAAATGGGAGAAACAGGATGAGTCAATATACCAGCTCATGTCAGGTTCCACACACAGTTATGTTCAAGCGGTACTGGATCATCAATTATCCTAAAAAAATGTAATTAACACCACGATTAGCCCCAATACACATATCTTGTAAAATCTCTACTCAGATATATTGGATAATAAAAATAATATTAATACAAAATACCACATTTTTTGTAACATTCTTTAGTTGATTTCCCTCAACATTATTCGTACTATATCTTTGAAGAACACAGTTGGTGTGAATCATCAGTTGTGGGAAGTTTTTCGTTTTCTGTATCTGTGAGTAACATCAAAGCAGCAATAATTAAGTCTCTGAAGCAGCTCATTGTTCATGACTTGAATAAACACAATATACAATATGCTTAATCATCCTTATCGAGTGCTGTTCATGCTAACAAGCATCTTTTCCAGTGTGTGGGAAATTAAATTAAATGCGGCTCCTGCTACTAAAATTAATTTTGCTCAGCACTGCTGCTTTACCTCCAGAACAGTAAATAAAACAAACTTGCAATTGACAACTCTGTGGGAAACCTCCTGATACAGCAGAGCCCCCTGCAGTCTGCAAGTCAGCAGTCCGGTCTGCAAATCACAGCTCCTTTCTGCACCCATAGAAAACCAACTCATTGATGTGGACAGAGCACACAAACCAGATTAAATCCCTTTAAATTCCTTTTTTTTTTTTATCAGTGTGTGTTAGCTTAACGTTAGTGTGGAAAGACACTATTTAATAAAGATATCAGATCGAGCAGTCACGTCCCTCTCAGCTCAATGTGAGTTTTAATGCCAAACAATGAAAGCTGCCACATGTCTTCATTAGCAGAGCTGACGCCTGGTGGCCTCTTTGTTTGTGTCTGCTGCCCCCTGCTGGTCAATATAAGTTAGAGCAGGTGAACGACCAGCAGCTCCTTGAACTCAAACCTCACTATAATATTTAGTTAACAGAAAGTCCACAAGGGAAATGAGGATGGATTCTGTTGTCTCACCAGCTGCGTTCATCAGTGACTTATACACACAGTGTTGATGATTTTATGTAGTGAGTCACATGAAACGACTCCAGGCATGTGTGGCCAGGAAAGTCACTTTGTGTTAAATTAAGCCTTCTGTCGCACTGGGATGACTGTGTGTCATGATGGCAACAATTAATCAAGCACTGATCTGCTCATAAGCACACACACCACACACACACACACACGCACACACACACGGTCATACAGTGGAAGGTGAGTTTATCATTGTTACAGTGCTCTCAGGTTGTAGACCCAACTTAAAGCCCCTGAAAGACTGAAGGACACAGTGGGTGTAATGCACAGTTTGGAGCAAAGGACAGAGAGAGAAAGAAGGAAAGACAGGAGAGAAAGTTAGAGAGAGAAAAAGAGAGAGTGAGAGAGAGAGAGAGATGCCCTTAGGGAGTGCAGAGACAGGGGGATAAAAAGACAGAGACAGAGAGAAGCAGGTGAGTTCTTATCCCACAGTAGGAGAGGGCAGGATAAAGGGAAAGTTTCTAACAATGAGAGAGAGAGAAAGACAGAACAGTATAGAAGAAAACTATAGATTTGCTTGTGGTAAAAAGCTGCCGTCAGTTCTTCTATCTTAAAGCTCTGAATACATAGCATAGAGATCCCAAACCACGGCTTCAGGACTGAAGTAGCAAAGTTGGAGACTTCAAGTTAACAACGAGGCCAGAGGAAAGAAAGAGGTGAAGAAGGGACCAAAATGGAAAGGGAAGAGCAAAGTGAGAACAGCTTACACGCCATAGCCGTCATCCTGCTGTGCTGTGGGGCCGTTAAGATGCTGCACCTGCTGGGAGTCATCACCGTGGAGGGTGAGTTTATTATGAACACTCCCATTCAGCTCCAACTAAGGCAAGTGAGAAGAGAAAAACAAATGATTGTTTTATTAATGTGTGGATTTTGAATAACTGGGACTCATATTTTATTCAGAAAACAAAAGGAGAACCAAAAAAATAAATAATTGACAAACAGTGAATAAATATAAACAGTTAGATGCTCCTGGCTGTTTACTTGTCAGATTTCTTTTAACTAACTTGCATGAATGCTTTGATTTGTCCACTGATGGCAATACTGCTGCAATACTCTTTGCTTCTACCATTGTGTGATGCCATGCAGTGCAGAAAAGAGCCACTTTTACAGCTGTATTGCACAAACTTTTAGCAATAATGGATGTTTGTAAGCATTTGATAATTTTGTCTGTTGTTTTAATGGCTAATTGACTATTCAGTGGTGCTCATTTAGTTGTTTTGTCCCTAAAAAGACAGAATAACAAACCAGTGAACTGTATTTACTGGTTATGCACATTCTGTTTAATTTCTTCATAATCATGTATTAATGTTGTGTAATTGCTAATTTTGCTGCTAACAGTAAATTAAATTACCACTTGGTAACTATTCAGCACAAGGAGAAAGCGAGGAAGCTTCATTTGAAGTGTTTTTATTTAATCAGCAGCTTAGTGTAGGTGTGGAAAACACACCTGAATACTAACTCATGTTAATTTTTACACTAGGGAGTCCCTTGTCATTGATTCACTCCAATCCAATCTGTTTATTCAGGCCAACATTGCAAATTTGCTTGGAACAGCGTCACAGTCTGGGAGAAGTTAGACCCACTCTCTTCTCAGAATAATTGTTCTCTTTGCCCTTGGTGTTTGTCACACTACCTTCATAATGTTGTACTTACGCTGCTCTGTTTTGACAAACGTTCACATTTCCGTTGTGACTATTCTGGAACAGTCAGAAATGTCCTGTGGAGAGGTGGTTTTAAAGCTAAGTGCTCTGAGTTTTCACACTGAGGCCTGTCAGAAAGGTGCAAAGATTTTAACTCTGACAGGTGTGAAATTTCAAATCGCAAAAGGATTTTTAATGGGCTGCTGTTGTAATGTTAAATGTATCTATAAAAACACACACATCCCTGTGTTTTATGATTATGTTGTATTTTGAAGCCCTTTTGTCACATTTTCGATACCTAAAGGGAGATAAATGTAGCTCACCTTGAACATGAGACTTAATGTGCAGCCAAATGTGAGGCTGACAAAGTTTGATGTACCTGCTGAAGCTGTTGAAGCAAGTGACCTTCATCTGCTGTGGGAGCGTGTCGTGTGTGTGCATATGTGTGTGTGTTAAACAGTGTAAGGGCAGAGAGATAAAGAGCTATACGAGGACAGGCGGCTTTGGAAGTTATGCAAAGTCATAAAGTGGCATTGCTCCCATAACGTGTGGATTTAATGAGTTCTTGCTGCACGTAATAATGTCATATGGGTGACGATCAAAGTATTAAATTCCATCAACGTGTCACTAAATATTTCAAAGCATCTAAAGTGTCAAAGAGGTGGAACAGCAAAACAGAAACCCAATTCACTGAAGTACAAACAATAGCTACTGAAACTGAAAAGGTCAGATGCTGCAGATGACCGACGGCTAATTCAGCAGAGAGATGAAGCGGTCTTTGCCTCTCGCGGTAAAATGCTGACCCAGGACCTATAATTCATTGAGCGCGTTGAGGAGTCACTGGTGTACAGAAGCTTTACAGTGCAGCGATGGCTCAGCCACGCAGATAAAATCGTCTCTGTTTCAAAACTATTAATGTTTTAAAATCCAGGTTGCGGAGGACAGAGTGAACCTTCCACACAGTGACACTCCATTTAGAGCTGAAAGGAAGCTTTTAAAGAAGGTTTGTGTCTCTGGAGACTGTCACCACGCCGGTTCTTACTGTAACGGCTTGTTTTCATTGTGCAGATGCAGGAGTTTAAAGCAGACTCACGAACACTCAATATACCGATGACTGCTGTGGAAAACATAACCTTGTAGTCCTTCAGACAGCAGGTCTGGAGCATTATTTTGAGGCATTCTGGGCAGACTCCAAGGAAAGAAGGTTTAGAACCACTGCACGAGAAAACCGCCTGAGAACTCCAATGAATAATAGAAGGAGTGTTAGACATTTATCTTGACTGATCCACACACGTACATTAAAAACGAACAAGCTGGGTAAATGTCCATTAAGTTGATGCTAACAAACTGACTTTGTTTGAACATGGAAGACAAAGATGAAACACCAAGCGACAGCTGTACTAATGACCGTTTCACAAACACATCTTGATGAAACAACTAAAATATCATCCAGTTTCTATTCTTCTGTGATCAAAAGACTGCATCTTCATTACACTCAACTTTTAAGCCATGCAGACTTTAGTGAACCGGCTACAGTCTCAATTTAAAATGTAGACCCCCACACGCTGTACCTCTAGCTCTTTTCGGTACATCTGTGCTTTCTGCTGTGATTCAGCACAACAGATCTGCAGTTTAGTTTGAAATATTGTCCGGCTTGGTTTTAAATCATCACTGAATTAAATAAGTTTGTAGTTAAAGATTTCATTCGGCCCATAGCATATATGAGAAGGCTGTTAGAGACAACGTGTCTAATTTATGGCTGAATTGTACACAGAACCACGTTAGATGTGCATGAATACCTAATAAAATGGCTGGAAAATGATAATGAGACTAAAATGTGGCTCAATCACGCAACCATTACTCTGAAAAGATTTTGATTAAACACAAAATCTTGTTATTCAAGTGCAGGATTTGATAAATCTTTTAACTAGTCTTGCCTTTTACTACTTTACATTATGACCACTTCATCATATTCTGAATTTTTATCCCTACTTCTATTAAATTATGCACACTTAGAACAGCATGCATAATTATCCCACTGAAGATTGCTTCTGGGAACTTGTGTAGATGAGCATCTGTAAGAGAGAGAGGTCGTCTTGATTTTGAACCGTCATGTTCACCTATAGGCAGTGTGTGTGCGCGCGCGCGCGTGTGTGTGTAGAGTCAGTGGTGTGTCCTCTCTCCCCTCCCCCCCAGCGAGGAGAGTAATGAGTTGTTAATGATAGGGCCGCTGAGAGGAGAAACAGAGCTGTTAAACTGACCTCTACAGCTCTGCACCTACATCTTTCATCCTCTCCGCCTCTCAGCCTCGCTGTGTAATTTAGGCTCCGCCGTACCAGAGTTAATTTCCTGCAATTATGTGTAATTTTTTTCGCCTCTTTACCGGAGCCAACTTTTATTTTCTGCGGCTGTGCTGTAATTAATAAATTGGTTTTAAGTGACATAGTTGTGTGCTGTCTTGTTTTGTTTTCGCCCCTTCAGACAAAGCGGACGATGACTTGGAGATGACCATGGTGTGCCATCGGCCGGAGGGCCTCGACCAGCTGGAGGCTCAAACCAACTTCAGCAAAAGAGAGCTTCAAGTTCTTTATCGAGGTTTCAAGAATGTAAGTGACATAATTATCACAGTAAAGAGAAGAAAAAAAAAACCTCACTGAATTTATGCCCTCATATACCTGAAGATGAGGACACACACTTTAAAATAGAATAACACGAGGACTGACATATCTTGTTTGAAAGGATTTCTTGTGAATACTTTCCCCGTTGTTGTGTATCTTCTAAGCTGTATTCTCTCTCCAGATGGTTAATGTCAGGATTAATACATGAGGGAGGGCATAAACTCTACAAGCTATTAATTATGAGTCTCCATCATTACAACAACACTCTCTTGAAAGCTCTTCTCACCCAGATGGATCAGTTATTTGCCATAACTCTGTGTATTTCTGATGTGGCAGTTACAAATGTTTACAATAAAAATGTGCAGGTGACATAAAAAAAGAAAAAACTCTTCTGATTTCATTAAGGAGCTCAAACATACATAAAGTGAAATCATGCATTTTAAAAAATACGGTCTCTATTATTAATGACGTTATTGTTTGTTTTCATGTTTTATTTGCATAGTGGTGTAGCGTTTAGCACTCAGTCCCAGCCAGAATGTCCAGAGATCAATCCCAGGTTTTTGCAGAGGGTCCTCCTGTACTGAGTTCGCATGTTCTTGTGTGTATCAGTTTCTTTTCCGGGTTCACCGGTTCCCTTTCACAGTCCAAAAACATGCATTTGAGGGTAAATGGTGACCCAATATTGCCTTTTAGTTTGGTCACAACAACACATTAAAGTTGATCTATATCTTCAACTTCATGTATTGTTATTGACTCTCTCCCATTTCATCCACTGAGCCCTCGGTCAGCTGCAAATGGCCTGTTCTAGGAGTTATAGCCTCTCTTCCTCTCTGATTTCTGTGTCCCTCTCTCTCTCCAGGAGTGTCCAAGTGGGGTTGTTAATGAAGATACCTTCAAGCAAATATACTCCCAGTTTTTTCCACATGGAGGTAAGACAGTCTGTTGGTGTGTGTTGTGACTTTGTTGATGTGTGAGCCCATATTAGCCTCTGTCCCTTTTTTCAATGCATTAACAAGCTTTTCTTTTCTTCAACAGATGCCAGCACTTACGCACACTTCCTGTTTAATGCATTTGACACAGGACATACAGGATCCATAAAATTTGAGGTATGTTTTAAACTCATATCTTGTGTACGTGAGCTCACTGAGAAAACCTCAGAGGATGTTTAGATTTCAGGCTGTTGAAAACTACTTTGTGTTTGGGATAATGTGAAGCTTTGTCTCCTCTGAGGTTATCTAAATAATATGTCAGAAAACAAAAATAATTAGATTATCACTTATGCCTCGCAGTGAGAATATCTCTGGCTCAAATCTCCAGAATCCAGTTTGTTTTCACTTGAGCTCTTTTGAATTTCTGTCAGAGTTTTGATGCTTTCATTTTACTAAGTGATTCCCAGGAGCCTCAGCCTCTGCGGTGCGTCTTATTCAATTTGCCATTAGTCTCATTGGACTGAGGACAGACTGGACGCTGGATGTGCCAGACTCAACAGACTGGACCGAAATGGAACTCACTCACTTCAGCAGCACAAGACCTTAATGAAATGAAATAATTACAGTTGTTTTCTTTTATTAGCATAAAAGGGATTCGGCTGTGGCTCGATCGGAAGATTGCAAAATAAAGAAATAAATCTGTGTCTCCATTGAGCCCATTGTACCATGAAGAGCATTTCCACTGACTCCTTACCTCAGTGTTTTCAGGTTTTCAGAATATCTCTGTCCATTACTCAGCTTGCAGTTTTCTCTTCTTCAGGACTTTGTAACCGCTCTGTCCATCCTGCTGAGGGGATCCATCACGGAGAAGCTCCAGTGGACCTTTAACCTCTACGACATCAACAGAGATGGATACATCAACAAAGAGGTTTGCGTTTCTGCCTCCGTCTCATTTTTCCACCCCCACATTTAATTAGTAACCCTCTGCAGTTCTTTAAAGATTGTGCCTCTTTGTTTCTGCTCCACTTCTCAGGAGATGACGGACATCGTCAGAGCAATATATGATATGATGGGCAAATACACGTACCCTGTGCTAAAGACGGATGCTCCCAAGCAGCATGTGGATGCCTTTTTTCAGGTACCAAGGCCTGAGTCCTTTATTTATGTCCAATCAAACCCAAAATTGATACAGATTTAAAACAAACAAACAAAAAATATTAAGGCTATATACATCACTCATTTAGAAGCTGTTCCAGCACCTCATGAGCTCAATAATTAAAAACAACCTCATTTAGCCAACACAAAGTCACTGCAGTCTTGAAGTTGACTGATGATTAATAGAATCCATGACGTTAAACATGGTCACAGTGATGTTGAAATTGAGATACTACTTTTAGAAAAGTGTATTTCAGGTATTTGTTGAGAAACAGCATTTCTGTGTTAAAATCCGACACTTGACATCGGATGTTTCTCTGTCCACAGAAAATGGACAAAAACAGAGACGGCGTGGTTACTCTCGATGAATTCATTCTTTCCTGTCAAGAGGTATCTTGTTCTTATTTAATTCTCATAGTTTCTGTAACTTTCATGTTTTGTTGCAGTGCAGCGGGAAAGCAGGAAGTTGTCGAATACCTCATGATAGAGTTATTACCTTATTAAATGAAATGACTGTATGTGGTGCACATTGGCTCACCACAGCAAATGATGTGATTTGTTCATTTCATTTATGTCATATTCCCTTCCTGGAGACCGACCGACAGTGGGAGTCGAAACAGTGAACTTCTAGTTATGAGCTCACTTTCATCACCTTCAGGAAACCACTGCCAGAAAGTAGAAGCCATAACTGTAACAAGTCAGAGTCCTCATACAACTGAGAGAGAAAGACAGAAAAAAAGAGAGAAAAACATAATTAAACCAATTTTGCTGATTGTTTCTCAACGGCTCCCATTTTTACAGGTCGCAGCGCGCAAGCAATAAATCAGAATATTTTTCTTTTTTAAATCTTTTATATCAGTTTGTTTGCTTGGTGAACACTGAGCGTTTTATGGGCCTTGACTGCCCCCTTGTGACCAGTAGATGAATTTAAAAAAGATTTTTAAACTACAGATACTCTGACAGTACACTCCTTTGCCATTTACAGGGCGCTCATTGAAATACAGGGAAGCTTTCCATTTTAACCTGAAGCTGATGTTACAGAACATTCTTTGAGTTTATTTCTTTTTATTTTGTGAAGATTTTTATATTGTCAGGTGAATGCCTCCATAGTGAGAGCAGTCTGGGAGTGGAAGTAATGAATACCACAGCTAATGAAATGTTGTGTGGCTGTCGTCATTTTCTGCAGGTCACAAAATACGATCACTTGCTTGATAAAGGGTTGATTCTCCTTCTTCTCTGCACAGGATGAAAACATCATGAGATCTCTACAGCTCTTTGAAAATGTCATCTAGACAACAAAAGTGGCGGAGATGTTGCATCTGACAAAAGCACAGCACAATGAAAGACAAAGAAGAAGAGACAGAAGGAGGACGGTGTGGATGTGATTCTATGAAAAAACAAAAAAAAAAAAAAACAGAAAAACAAGGAAAGCGCCAAACAAAGTCAATGAAAGGAAAAGGAAGCTTGGCACTGGGGGTGGCAGCGTGCCACAGAACCATATGGAGGGCGTCTTACTGTAACAAATCAATGGCGACGAACCACCGCTGGTTTTGGAAAATGTCCTCTCGACTTCATTTAACCTTTCTGTAGCCATTTACCTCGCCCACATTTCCATTGCGTATTACTGGTGTTACAGTATCTTGGACTGTGTGTAAATACTGCTCCCCTCCAACGTTCTGTCAAATAACTCTCTATATTACAGAAATTTTTCTCAAGCGGAACGGATTTTGCTAAAAGCAGCTTAGCGATGACACCAAACAAGTGCACACGTTGCTCATCAGAGGCTTCAGTAATAGCTGTTTTCATTATGAACGTCCGTGTCAGTACAAGAAATATGAGCAATATTGTGAAGCATGCAAACAGAGGCCTTTCAGCATATTTACTGTATATGTCCCATAAAAAACCCTTGGTGGCAATATACTCTGCTTTTTGCAGGATTGTTGAAATTTTCCAGATCTTACAGAGGCGCCTCATCTTCTTCTGACGTCGTGTAAATTCAGACTTGGGCCTGCACAAGGTTTTCAGACGTGAACACGAATTCCGCTGCCTCGCGACAGCCTTGCGTCTCAGTCCAGCTTGTAACAGTCTCCAGCAGCCTTCTGAGGTCCTGCTCCGTGTTCCAGTGGTGTTGATCAGTGTTTGAATGTCGTATCGACTTGACTGTAGATATTTATTAACCGTTGTGTTCGTGGCTTCTTCTTACCGTCCTGAAATCGGTCGTGTCTGTCTGTGTTTTTGAGTCGGACTTCCTGTCTGTCTTTCTGTCTGACTGGATCTAACTCTGTGAATTATTCTCCCCGACATCTTTGAAAGAATTGAGAGGCTTACTTGCACACGGGTGGAGAGCAATATAGAGACGTGCATGTGTTTGTGTCTGTGTCGTCCTGGTGTTAAAGGTCCTGTTTCCTTCAAAGTGTCATTTATTAGCTTTATTTCCAGGACACTACAGTGACTGTTTTTTTTTTTTTTTTCCTGAGAGAGTTTTGTCTTCAACTCTGTGTTACAAACGTCGATCCAGAGTGACCCTGAGGGAGAGAGGTGGAGGCGGGCCAGCGAGAATCAGACGGGAGATGAGTGTGAAGACCTTTTCACTGATCCTGGAGGAATGGAAGCCATGTTTCAACCAAGAGCCATCGTGAAAGACAAGGCAGAAAACACGGATTTAGAAATGATTTACTGTCACACCCGCTCACTGTGCTACCGAGAGGGTCACTAAAGTGGCTGCAGCTCCTCTGAATTGAACCCGGACACACCTTCAAATAGACCGACAGACAGGACGGATAGACAGGCATACAGACAGACACTTACAACTGTCAGAATGAAATAATGTGTGTATTGAAATATTGTATAAAATCATTATATTTATCAATAAACTTTTCAGAAATAAAATTAACTGAAGTCTGCTTTTTTTCTCTCTCTCTCTCTGCCTCCCAACTTTGTGGCATCATTTCTTTTCTTTTACCTTGAGATTAGAGAACAGTTTCTTAAAACCTTCAAATAATTTCCATGGCACATCATTAAGAGCAAAAAAGGGTCACAAGAACAGTTTATACTGTTATTTACACATATACAAATAAAGTACAAAAAAGAGATGTAGACTTGTGCCTCAGTCAAAACGGACACGGGCTACAAACGAAGCATTATAATGTGCATATGTAAGAACTTCACCACCGTCACTGAGCATGCACCACTCTCCTTTATTCCTCCGCTCACAGGCTGCTTCATGTTTTCTTCACCACTCCTCTCTGATGATGATATCTACACTCTCACTGCTCACAACACTACTTTTTTTCTTGGGACACTGCTGTTGTGGCCAAGGTGACACATTGTACCTTACATGTGGATGACTGTGTGTGTGTGTGTATTCATAAATGAGAGGAGCTGAAGTTTCAAGCACCAGTGAATCAGATGTATGTAACATTTTTGATCAAACAGAGCAGAATTTGTCATTTAATGCAGTTACTCGATTTAGATGCTGAAGTCCTTGGATGGGCAGTTGGTTTCAGATTATTGAGAAGGTTGAATTAAGACAAAACACCTTCAGTAACACGAATTTTCTGTCTGTAGATAATTTATGACCTCTTCCAAGTCAGAACATACATTTCCCCCCATCTTATTCGAATAAACAGAATAAGATGAGGCATAAGAAGACAATCACAGGGTGAAAACTCCTTCTGTTCCCAGAGCTGCAAACTAATTGTCCAGCTCAAGTCTCTGTGTCACGACAGGCGTCACTCACCATCGCTTCAGGTCCTGTTTTACAAACATCCAGTCAAATGTGTGTGACTTTTTTTTTCTTTTCCTCCAGAGCAACAGCACAAATCCCACGCTCCAATATACATTTGTTTTTGTTTTTTTTTCTGTCTCCATCCGGGCAGAGCAGGGAGGGCACTCGGTGATCAGCTCCGGGGTGGATGCTCTCTATTCCCGGTCCTCGGCCCAGGGCTGGAGGTTCTGCAGCGCGTACAGGGAGGAGTTGTGAGCGCACAGAGGATCCGACACGGCGGATTCGCTGAGGGACTTCTGGAGGGCGGACTGCTGCAGCTGCAGGATGAGCCGATTGGCCTGCTGCCGCTCCGCCTCCCGCTCCTCGGCTGTCTGTCTCCTGGAGGATACCAACAGGAAAAAAAAAAAAGATGGGTTTGAAAATATGAATAAATAAATAATTGAAAGAAAGGGCGAAAGAGAGTGAAAAATCAGTGGAATTTCTCCCGTATTACATGAAACAACAGTGACGGGTTCTTGGAATAATAAAAAGATGCTGTGGAGTGATTTAGGAAGATATTTAATTATTCTCGGGCTTTAAAACTACTCGAATAAAAAAATATTTGATTATTTAAAATTCGGAGGGGATTAATTTTGTATTAAAAATAAAAATTACAATTTGACATGCAACTGTACTAAATGTACTGTTTGTATAAAATTTTAAATCGACAGCAAAATTCTATTTCAGGTTTTCTTTTTGGCTTTTCAAATGCTTACACTACTCTTAAAAGATTTATTTGGTTATTTATTGAATTTTTGTGCGGATCTCAATTACCAGGAAATTACGCACGGGGTCAAAGGGGAAGAACAAACTTTTTTTTTTTTTTTTTTGTAAGAGGAACGTGAGTGTTTCTGTCACAGTTTTAGTATTTGGGTCAGAGTGTGGTCCTAGAGGAAGTGTTGCAGGTTCCAGTCAGGACGTTTCAAACCCACCTCCACTTGGTCCTGCGGTTCTGAAACCAGGTTTTGACCTGCGCGTCTGTCATCTTCAGGCTCTTGGCCAGAGCCGCCCGCTCGGCGCTGGCCAGGTACTTCTGCCGGTGGAAGCGTTTCTCCAGCTCGCAGATCTGCACCCTGGAGAAGGAGGTGCGGGGTTTTTTCCGCTTAGGAGGCGTCCGGTTCTGGTACGGGTGTCCTATCCGCCGCGTCACGGCGAAAGGCACCAGAGCCGCTGCGGAGACCGGAGGACGCGCCGGGTGAGTGGGAAACGAGGGTTACACACCACCAAACACACGAACACACTCCTCAATTGTAGGCCATATATCAAGAGTATCTGCCCTGTTTGAAAACATTCCTCTACTTTTACTATTTAGGCCTGATGTAAGAAAATTGAGCTTTTATTCACAGTGGATGAAAACATTTGAAAGCATAACATTCAAATACAGATATTTAAATTAGCCTTGGTTGGTTTGACTGAAAAAGACCTTGTCTGAGCGGATGATAGAGAAGACAGAAGGCCTTTTGGCATTTTAATTGTGCTATTTTAAGTGTGAATACGTTTTTTTTTACATTAATTCTTTAAAAATGAATTTACATGGAACAATTATGAAACTTAAATTTGGTAACTGAGGTGAATACTAGTGTACTTTATCAAAGATATATTGAGTGCGTCGTCTTACAACTCAGTTGTCTGATTTTTTTTTTTTTTAAATAATCTTTGAACTAGTGGATCAATGATATTTTGGGTAATTTCAGGGTAACATTCCATTTGGGACAAGAGCCTGTTTCTGTGTGATTTATTGAAGTAGAGGTGTGTGATTATACTGCGTGTGCTTTACTTATAAACCCAGTGTAACATTAAATATTTAGTTCAATAAACACCAGATGAATCTACCACATGGACGCAGACCTTTTAGTATTAATTATTTGAATAAAACTGAAGGATGCTGTACCATAATGCATCAGACTTATTAATTAGTAACGATATTAATTGACTGTAAAGAGGAACAAATAATGTTTTTAATGGCCACTGCCGTTTGTGTTTACACTTTTTCCACTTGATAAAATATTAATAAGGGTAAAGAATGCTGTCTAAGAGCCGGCCTACCTGATATTCTGTCCTTGGCGAACCTGTTTCCAATCCAAGGGAAGCACAGACCTCCAAAGCCCGGAACGGCGCTCTGAACGGGGGCCGCGGGCCCCGGGGCAGCGACAGGTCTGTGGGCTGGGACTCGGATCACACCCCGGCTGCCCAAACTCCGACTCTCCCCGTACGAGCCCGACGCTTCCACCGGAGGCATTATCCCGGAGAGGGAGATCGACAGCGCGGTGTACGAGGGCGCGCTGGCCCCAGCCGGGCTTCCTAAACTGTAGTAGCCGTCCCCGCTGCTCAGGTCGGATCCACTCTGCCTCCCGGCCGTGCGCCCGCTCTCCGGCTCCGTCCCGGCTCCCAGAATCTGGTCAATGCCGAAGCTGATGGGCTCATGGTGGGCCGGTTTTGGTGGAGGGCTCGGCGCGCTTGGTGCTTGTTCCATCCCTCGCTGTGCCGCAAAAAGGACGCGAAAACTGAGTGGGAAGCTTTCAGGGGAGGGGGGCGCGCTCACGGTCGGGTCAAACAGTACCAAAAGTCATCATCAGAAGTGTTTCCATCGCCGTCCAGCCGTTTGCCCCAAATCCGGCGCGTCCTTGTGTGTGCCAGGCCCCTTTCAGAGGACTGGGTCCTCTCTACAGGCTGTGGTGAAAGTTTGATGGGCGTTTGGAGAGATGTGACGCTCTGTCCTCCTCTCAGCGCGTCAAAACGCTCAGTCTAGCAGCTCCGTCCTCCTCCATCCCTCTCCACCTTTCATTGGCTGGCACCGGGATGACTGATTGAATGTCAGTGGGGGTAGGCCCGCGATTTGGCACAATAATCAAGATTTCCCATACCCACGGACCTCGCGTGTTGTAGATATGGTAAGATATGGTGTATTCATGCCGGGTGAGTGCGTCAGTATTTCATTTGACATGTTTAATTCTAACGGCAAGGCACAACTCCATGAAAATTTAAATGGCACGTTGAAAAAAAAAATCGGACCAGTGAGGGACACCGATGTTATCTGTGGTTTGAGGGTGAATTTGAGCTTTTCTACCTTATTTAGTCGGTCACCTCCCCAAAATGTCTATAAACATATAGTCAATGATTTTTTCTCTCTCTCCAGTTTTATTACAGGATATTATGAAAAGGAAAAAAAAAAGTTTTCAAATACTTAAGTGGCCTATCGAGATTTGATGATTCATTTTATTCCCATTGTTAGACATCAATTAGACTTTGGGTCATTTTACTGTCGTGTAACTTCAGCCTTTGTCAGCTGAGACATGTAAAATGAAATATTCACATGAGAACGGATTGGAGTTCCTTATGATGGAAGCCAGCAGCAGTGGATATATTATAAAAAGAGACATCAAAAGAAAAGACGTATCAGTCTCAATCTACACCTCCTTAAATTTAAACCCCTCATTTCGTCTACGTCCTATAACCAAATGGGAGACTTATTTTTATACGCATATATCCTCTTGCACTGTGGCTTGTAATATTCAGCTGTTTAATATGTCCGACTTATAAGTGGAAACAAAAAATGAATTCCTCACCGTTCATGGGCCCAATGCGTCAAAGTTGAAATAATCTCTACACCTTAACCAAGCGAGTGATTCTCGTGCGTCTGCGGTTGCAGATTGGTTTTAAACCTTCTCAAATTTCTGATTCAATAATCTTTTTTTCACACTTTTTAAATAAAAATGACAAATTATTCTTAGGTCATAAAAGCTTTTATAAACCAACACTAACTGCGAAAAAGTGCGTAATTACGCACATCCAGTTCGTGACGTGACACCAGTCACGTTCCTCTTTAACATAGAAAAGGACAGCAGCCTTATTGAACGTTGGCAGAATCACCAGCACCTATTGAGCTTGGCAAAGCGGTAACGTGGCCTTATTTGTTCCCGGTAGCCAGTGCCACATTAAATGACCTGACAAGGGAAAGCCACGGGCTACTTCAGATAAAGTGTCCGGGCTTTGGAAGCTGCTAACCGCTCAGATTCAGTGTAACAGGCGCCCAAAGTGACCGCATAATCTCATTTCCACTAACTTGTCTCATGGACAGACAAATGCGCATCGAGTTTGGATGCGGCAGGTGGCTTTTTAAGCGATCGCATTACACAGCTTTAACAAACTAGTGACCAGTATATTCATCCAGTGACAGTGCGTTTCAACCTGAAGGCTTTTGCTCAATATTCTAATTAATCACACTTTTTTTTAAAATCCAATGGCGACATTTTCACGACAGAGTTGGATTGTAAAAATATCATGTTTCATGAGTTTCTCTTTTTGGGGGCCTATATTTGCAGTGATTTCTTATGTTTCTGACAACCATGTCGTGTTTTTTTTTTTTTTTAAATTTAAATTCCAATCGGTTACTTAAATAGTTGAAACTTTAACGTGCACCTCACGTGAATTCATATAAAATGTGATTAGTTATTATTATGTTAAATAGGTGAGTTCTCGTGTGTCAGGTCACAAGTGACACAATCACAGAAAATGCACAGAGTTGGTATTATACAGTATATTTCATTATGAATCATATTTTCTCCCTTTACAATAAAGTATTATGAAGCAATAAGAGATAGGACGAGGCCCGAGGTGTTTGTTTGGCAATATGGACAGACTCGGAGTGTTGGCTGCCTCAGCCCGCCATATGTGAGCACACCGGTGGCTTTTGATGGGGGAGAATTGGTCTGTTATAGCTGTCATCATTTCAGACATTTTTATGTTTCTCTTGATGACTTTTGAGAGAAAAAGAAATCCTTGAATGCAATTTATCTCACAGTCACCTCCATTTAATTGCACGGACACATTTGTCAGATGACTCATACTTGAGTCATAATAATTAATGAATAACAGTCTCGTGAAAATTAATAATAAGTGTATTTATCCTGCCTGCACGGGCGGATGGAGGAGGTCCCAAAGCAGAAGGGGTCCCAGATGTTATTGTTAGTAATCTGGTGTAATCCAGTGATTATGACACATTATCTCTGACCTGCCGGGATAACACTGACACCAGTGATCCAAAATCACACACAGCTCACTTCCTGTCTGCTTTAAAAAAAAAAAAGGATTTATTGAAGTCAGCTTTGGACATTTTCATCGCTTCAGTGAGAAGTAAAAAAAAAAAAAAAAAAAAATGACACAGAAACCGTTGAAAATGAAGTCTTGGGTCACCAGGTTTGGACCAGAAACATTGAGGTGCAGCTTCTGAGAGAACCTACACCCAGCTTTTAACAATTACTCCGCACATCAATCCTCGTTTTTTTTTTTTTTTTTTTCCACAGGCAATTTAAAAGCTGACACCCTGATTCCGAAAGTCCAAAAAGAAGCGACAACAAAAGAGTGAAAGAGTGCGATTTGTTTGAGAAATTACCACTTGATCTGCATAATCGGGGGGTCTGGGCTGCAGCTCGGTACCCGGGGGCTGCGTTTTTATTGCGCGTCTCTTCGCCGTTATCAATTTCAGCAGCGCGCCTGACTTTTTAAAAGGGGGACGAGGCCGGCTGCCTCTGAATAATGAATGACACGCTTTTATATTGTCGCTAAAGTGCCCGTGATGTTACAATATGAAAAGGCAGCGGTAAGTAATAGTGCATTTAAAGGGGATGTAGTGTATTATTATGATGTAAAAGAGAAGGAGAGAGGCGGTGGAGAGAGGGAGATGAGTGGAGAGCAGAACCCAGAGAAAGAGAGAGATTGTTTTATTACAATAAGAGGAGATGAGTTTGCCTCGCAGCGAAATGGGGACCAGTTAATGAAACTTTACCGCAGCTAACGATTTCCCCTCCCTCGCTTTAAAAAGCCGCCCTTATGAAATATTTAAACTATTTAATATAGGTGGTATTAAGCTGAAAGACACTGGCATTGGCCATCTGACAACATTTACAAGGCTGTGGATTTTTTTTTTTTAAAGTTGGGTAAACAAAGCTTCATGCCCAGCTTTTCCTTCCACCAACATACAACCAACATCATGTAGTAAATCAAGCTTACATTGAGCGCAATATGGTAAAAATGTGTTTCACTGTTTGGTGACTCGATTTAGTCTAATTTACACTTTTCTTTGCGCGCAGGCCATGCATCTTCTCTCTGAGATACAACAGTTATGCTCGCCTGTCCTATCCATATCAGACTGTGTTGTGTGGAACAGGAGGGATTGCCCAGCATGGCCCCAGTGTGTGTGTGTGTGTATGTGGGGGGGGGGGGGGGGGGGGGGGGGGGGGAATAGTGTTTCATATTGACATGCTCACTGGGATTGTTGGATGAGAAGAGAGCAATGGGATCCCCCAACAGGGACCGGGACAGGACCACGATCATCATCCCCGGACTGTCACTGGAGCACTGCTCTGTAGCCACTCTGTGTGGGCACAATTAATCTACCAGACAGTTAAAAAGCAGATAAACCATGTAAAATGTCACTGTAAATGTCACTTTCTCAGCTTGGTAGATATTAAAGGATTTTAACGACCACATATAAAACTTTAATCCCAAAAGGTTTTCTTTATTGGAAAAAGAAAAAGATGTGTTATATTTCCTTAAAACACAAGTGGCAGTGAACATTTTGATCTTCAGCTCTTATCGCAGATGATTATAAGAAAAAAAAAAGTTTGAGTGTTTGATGTATTCTCAAGTTAAGCAGCAACAAGCAGAGTATCTTTAATTGAGGTGTTTCAAGGTTACAAAAACACCGTCTTGCAGGTATTAACATTCACATTTAGCCGCAGAACGATTCCCGGATATGGTAGGTATTTCGTTCGGTGATCATCACTTTTTTTTGTTTTGCTTAGAACAGTATGCCTAGGATGTGTGTGTGTGTGTTTGTGTGTGTGTGTGTGTGTGCACACGCGTGTGTGTGAGGGGAGACCATGTTAGCCTGTCTGATGGTTGAATGCATGGCTGCTTCTTCACGCTGGTTAAAAGTCAGGGAGGGAGAGGAGGGGTGAGGCGGGGAGGAGTGGGGGACAGAGAGGAAGAGAGCGAGAGAGGGAAGTATAATAAACCACACAGATGTGAATTATAGGGGTGGGCAAGAGCAAAAGCAGGATGGATGGATTGCTAAAACTAAGATGTGAGAGAAAGACTTAAAGCATTAATGGGGATCATTTAGGGCTGATGATAATTGAGCACATGGACTGAGTTTGGACAAGAGGATTCCCACCGTATTGTCGTGTGTGTGTTTGTGTGTGTGTGTGTGTGTGTATGGTTTCATGTTGGTGAGTTAACCTCTCTTTTTGTAGTAAAAATGGTTCTTTTCAAGTCTTTGAGTGCGCTCAATAGCTTTCGAATGGGTCCATCGCTGATGAATGACAGACGTAATTAATAAGTGTGTGTGTCTCTTATTGCTTTAATAACTTATGACTGATTGTGTGCTCGTCCAGAAGAGCGAGCGTGCCAGTGTGGGCTAGCGTTTAAGAGCAGCTGAGTGCTCTTGATCGCCCCTGGTTTTGGCGCTAATGTGTTAATTCATTACTGCTTGTAGTCAGCTGTATTGTGTCAGAGCGGCGTCGCCCTGCTCCCTCTGTCTGTGTCCTCTCCACTTCATAAAAGCCGATTATGCTGCATGTCGCCGCTGTTCCACTCATTCTCTGCTGCCTCTTGACCTCCTCACCCCTCCTGTTGCCTGCCCGCGGGGGCGCTCATGCAGGGGAGCAGGGGAGGGGGGGGACCAGGGACCAGCTGCCACCAGCCATAGTGCTCTGGTGCCTGGCAGAGGGAGCTACTCCAGCCCCCTGCTTTGCAGGCCCTTCTGGCCCCTCGGGCTGGAGGGGGGTGCACCAGCCTCATGCCACCAGCCCCACCTGTCTTGCCCCGGGCATTGACTGAACGATTAGACACACACGCACACGCTCAAACTCAGATGGACACAGAGAAGACTGCATGTTAATGACAGATGACCCCCCCCCCAAAAAAAAAAAAAAAAAAAAGTAATGTCAAGAGTGTGAATGTTAGTGGCTGCAGGATTAACACAGCCTGAGTCATCTTTAGTCACATTAAAACATGTGTTCCACAGATACAAGATCAGACAGACCTCCATCACACACACACACTCACACACACACACACACACACACACACACACAGATATCCATAGAGGCACTTTGCTGTGAGGCGTGAAAGAGCGAGAGCTAAGTGAGGCCACTCCAGAGCGCTATTCTCTATATTGATTTCCCATTATCAGACCCCAGTCCCCGTGGAGTCATTAGTGCCGGGATCAAACAGACAGACAGAGAAGGAGACTAATACCAGTCACTTACACCAGCAGAGGGAGATCACCTTACCTCCCCGAGGGTAGGAAGCCAAAGAGGCGAGCAGCAGAGGAAACGAGGGGGGAGATAGTGGACGGACATGTGCAATGGCCCAACAGATGGAGGCGGCAATGTGTAGAGTGAGGAGAGAGGAGGGGTTTCGCAGCGGAACGTTCATGGGCAAATGGTAGATGGTTTTTGATCACTTTATTTGGCCATTGGGTTTTCTCTGCTGCAGTGGAAATATCTTGTCTTGTTTCTCGCTCTTCCTTCTCCACAACTCTTTTTTTTTTTTATTATTATCCAGGCCTCTGCAGCATCCGAAAACCATTTTAGCTTGGCTTTTGTTTTTACTTAATTCCTCTTGTCATGTTTTCACAGATGGGCAACTTTTCTCTTTGTCCAACCTTGTAAAATGTAGCCAATATAGCTCCTTGTCCTCCTCTCTGTCAATAATTTTAGGGTAAAGATGCAATGATGAATGGTTTTCATGTAGCCGGCAGCTGTCCCCACACCAGAGAAAGAAAAACACACATACACACATACACACATACACACACACACACACACACAAAGAGAGAGAGAGTGAAAGAAGAATATGAAATGTGAGATACTCATTTTGGTCCCTTGTTTCATAATTTCTGTGGATGTATTTATTCTCCATGGATTCAGTGGGAGCAATGAATTCGTAGGCTGAATCAACACCATCAATCTTATTCACTTCTGCCTGCCAGTGAGCCCTGGAAGTGGTGGTCAGGCTTCACTGTACTCACACACACACACACACACACACGCACACACGCACACACGGATGCAAGCACACACAGCTCAGATGGGGGTGACCCTGGCCTGACCCCCCTGCTGACCCCCAATCTGTTCCCCAACCTTACACCATGAGAGACCGGGGCACACTGGGATAGGGATACGCATCCTAAAAGACACACAAACACACGTATAAACACACACACACACACACACACACACACACACACATTCACACTGGCAGATTGTGCAGTGTGCGATCTGATGGATATCTCCTCAGACAGTACCATGTGTGTGGGCAGTGTGCGTGCAGACTGTGTGTGTGTGTGTGTGTGTGTGTGTGTGTGTGTGTGCGCGCGCTGCCTTAGCCTCTGCCCCCTCCCACTGGTGTTAATTGATTCTTGGTGAGCTTTGCTGATTGGTGTGAGGACCCCTAGAGGCGGGCTCAGTCCGCACCAATGCCCCCTCCCCATTTGAGTAGCACCTTGGACACACTTGCTCTTCAAATATGCACACACACACACACACACACACACACACACACACACACACATCTAGTAACGTACATCACATGCATACATCACCATATATCTCTATACACACTGTGAGTCCACAGTGTTCAGAACACTTGTGTTGATTGCACGGGTACACACACACACACACACACACACACACACACACACACACACACACACACACACACACACACACACACTCGGTCATGTCTTTCAGGGGGTTTTCACACCCTGATAAAGAGGAAGCTGGCTAGCTGACATGAGCAGATTGTGGATCATATGAGATGATCCACACCAAAAAAACAAACAAACACAGGGTGTCTTAGAGGTGATTCATGAACAATATAGGTGGGTGTAGGTGTGTGTGCGTGTGTGTGCATGTACGCGTGACTGTGTGTGTGTGTGTGTGTGTGTGTGTGAGTGTGAGAGGGAGAGCGAGCCAGAAAGACAGTAAGAGAGATGAATCTCTGGTTATTAATTTCCAGCCGTGGCCCCTGGGTGAGATGTTAATATAGGGCTGATTGTGACTAATTTCTTATTAATTGCCATCAGCGATTACACAGTGGCCAGTAACGTGGCTAATTTGTTGAAATGAATTTGGTTTTCGGAGGCATTTTAATTGCTGCAGGTGGGCAGCGTCCTATTGCACATTGTTGCTTTTGTTTTTCAGCAGGAAACTTCTGAACTTGTGCTGCTGTGTTGTGTGCGGATAGTCTTCGAGATAATGTGAAAATTATAGCCTATTATCATAACAGTGTGTGTACATGTGTCTGTGCATGTGTAATCCTTGTGTGTGCGTGTGTGTGTCTTTCTCTTAGACTGCAGACATGCACACAAACAAATCTTTGCAGCATCATTGTAAATGCCCTTGATATCTTATTCATCAGGTTTATGCATCCTCCTACTCCCATATATCTCTGCACGTTCACGATCATTACAGTGGGGATGGAGGGACATTTAGGTTGTTGCCTTTGTTTGGTGAATGTTTATAGCTTCCGTTAGCACAGGCTCAACGACCACTGAGGAACCAGTAGATACAAAATCCAAATCCTCCTATAAAAGAGAAGATGCCCTCTGGGCAGCCATAGCTCATAGTTGGCCTGATTTAGTGGCAGCCAGGAATCTGGGCTTGAATAAAGACAGAGAGAGCGAGGGCAGAGTGGGAGAGAGAGAGAGGAAAAGATAGCTCCCCGTGTGATAAATAGCCCCGGCTCTTTCTATTGCATTAGCCGTCCGGGCCGATAGATTGCGAGCCCAATAGACCCAGACGTATGCGATTGGTTTCTCATATAAAAGTTGCATATTAAATTCCTTCACAGGACTGTGCCCCCCAAGCATGAAGGAGGGAAGGAAGAAATGGGAGTTAAAAAGCAGAAAGTGGAGAGAGGAATAGAAGAGCAAGAAAAAGGCTTTTTATGAGAGATGAAATGAAGGCAGAGTTGGGGAAGCCTGAGAAGAAAGCTGAGAGATAATGGCAAGAGAAAAGTAGCTTGATGGTAGAAAAGACAAATGGTGATGTCATGTATTTAATAAGTCCATGGATATTGGGCGATGAGTGCGACTGTACGTCCATTTAATCAGTATTGCTTCCCAATGAAGATTTCTCTCTGGTTTGGTGCCTGCCCTCCCTTCTCCTGCTCTCAGCAGCTCTCCACATGCTAACGACCTCTCTAATTGTTTCCAAGCTCATTAAGGTGCTGATGTTTTAATAGTAATTAATCCGTCATTTGCCTACATGCAAACACGGGCCACTGAGGTTTGTTCGCCGCCGTTTCAATACACTGATAATGCAGTAACATAGTCAAAGGAGACAATATCCTGCTAATTTAGCTCATCACTGTTAATTGGTTGTTAAGTGCCTTTAATTACCAAGCAGGCTCTGGGATTTAGGTCGGCAGAAAGAGAGGGATCGCCATGATTGTCCCTGTCTGGCTAATGAATCTTGAGTTGAACTTTGAAAAGTGGAATAAATGACCAAAGAGCAGAAGCAGACACATGCTGACCCTGTTCTCCTCTCTATCTGTGCCCTTTTTTCTCTTTCCTCATTTCCTTTCTTCCTTTTCTTCCTTTCCTCCGTCCTCTTGTCCCTTCCTCCATCTCCGCCTCACTCCCTATCTCTTTCTCCAGATATTATTAACTCATTAAGTTTTTTTCATTATTTTTAATAAAAGATGAGTTATGGCTTTAGCCTCACTGTGGCAGCATCCCCCTCCTCCCCCCTTCCTCCTCCTCCTCCTCCTCCTCCTTCCCCTTCAACCATTCACTCTCTGCCCTCCTTCTCTTTCTCCCTACCCCCCTATTTTCACCTTCCTCCTCAGCCATATTGCACTCGCTCTGATGTGTTTGACCCCTGAACTGTAGTTTTTAACCTCGGCGTTTGTAGTTGCAACCTCCTGACCATCTTCTTTGCTTTCGCCACAGTCAGTCACATCTATCAATCATCGGTCTTTCTCATAGCGCTGAGCAGTCTTTAGATGGCATTCATATGATTTATGATTCATGATTCTTTCTGTCTTTGTGTGTGTGTGTGTGTGTGTGTGTGTGTGTGTGTGTGTGTGTGTGTTCATGCCGGAAAACAGTAGAACCAGAAAGACAGACTAGAAAGAGAGAAAGAGAGGGGCTTGTCGATGACACGGTTGAATAATGACAATATCTATGATTGATAGCTTATTCAAGCCCAGTCAGAGGTGTGTATTTGTGTCTGTGTGTGGATGTGTATTAAAGTGACAGAAAGAGAGAAAGGGAGTTTATGTGTTCTGCCTTCCACACATTAAGTTGATGTTAAAGAAGCAATGATGAATGGTTTTCATGTAGTTTCAGCTGTCACTGGTCGCTCAAAAAAGAAGAAAAAAAGAAAAAATGCAGAGGGGGAGATGGAGAGAGGCAGCAAGTGACCGGAGTTATCAAGGGATACTCGAGTTTTCTGCAGGAATGAGGAGCTCTTGAGGGGGAAGGATGCATCAAACAGTCCAAACAGGACAAACTAAAGCTACAAGAAGCTCTCGTTTTTTACTGCAACTGTCCTTTTTATAAAAAACAGTAACACAGATTGGAATAGAAATTATTTGTTTATGCAATTAAGTGAGGTTTTCTTTTTTTTATAATGAAAAACATGCATTGCTGCAGTCATTGCATATGTATACGCGCCGCGCACGTGTGTGTATATAATGCATGCTGGGTAAATGACACTTTTTTTCCTGCAGTCCTTCAGTTTAAGTGATGAGAAAGAAATCCCACAGTCCGACTGAAATCAGCTGTCCAACGGAGGCTGGCTGTTTTTGACAGTCTGTGTCTTGAAAGTCAAGTTAAAGGTCCTGTTTTTATGATATTTATATGAACTGGACCTTCATGCCAGCCCACATTGACATCTCTCTCCAGTTCATCTTCCCTCTTCTCTAACAGTTGTTGATTTATTGGAGTTGTTTAATATTCTTTGCTGGATTTAGTGGATTTGCCAACGAGTAACTTTCAATAGTTTACATTAAATACTTTATATTTGGCATGAAGGACTGACTAAACAGGGACTGTCTGACTCAGCATTGAAAAACCATACTTGAACGTAATGGTTATTCTTCATTTTTAGATGAGAGCTGGGTTTTTTACATCCAGTGAAGGCTGACTAAAGTCAGATTTTTTTTAGTTGCATCTGCATCCGTCAGTAATTTTCAATCCATCATGGTCCCAAGTAAGACATGAGACAGACTATCACAGGACTAATGAAGAGAAAGAGACAATTACACACCCTCAGGTAGTTTCTGAGGCACCAATTAACCTCAGATGCATATTTTTGAACTGAATATAACAGCAGAAAACACATGCATGCACAGTGAACCTTCGACAGACAAGACTCTAGTCCTGAACTGAGAATACTGTAAAATATTAAAAGCAATAGTGATAATGGTAATAATAATGGGATAAATTGCTTGGATTTTAAGAGTGTTCACCACTACACTGCATCTATAAATAAGATGTCAGTCATTTCTCTGAAGCATTAGAAGGAACTTTGAAGAAAGCAAAGCGTTAATGTGGCATCAGTTATGTTGTTCATGTTTACAGGTGAAATTGTTTCAAGCTTTCTTGTGTTTCTCATTTCTCTCATCAAACCACTCGATAAAGCATCTGCTCAACAGAGTCCCGACCGAAGGTGGAAAGTTTGATATCATTTATTGAAGCTGCTCTACTTGTTTTTTTCTTCTTCATTTTTCTCAAGTTCTCAGGTACATTCATGTAATGATTTAATACATTCAAATCTTACACCAACCTATAACATTTACCAATGATTAAAAATAAAATCACATCCAGGACTACTTTACATTCTTTATAATCTAAACATGGCATTTTTTTTGGCATGCTATACATTTGGAGATTGCACATGTTACAACACATAGATAATAATTAAAAACAAAACTGTAGCCTGGTTTATAGTCTCTCCTTAAAGATGTGGCACTTTGTTTCCACTGGAGAGCGCTATTGAGTCATGAAAAATGGCCTTCAGTTTATGATATTGATGGGAAACAAGCAAACTGGCTGGTGTCATTCAGTCCTGCAGAGCACCAGTCAGCTCCGAAGCGTTTTAGCACCATATGTTGCTCAATGTGTTGGATGGTTGCAGTGATCCGATTGAGGGAGACAACACGGAGCTTAATCTGCATTCACAGAAAAGCATCATCGCGTGGAGGGCGGCGAGCGGCCGGCTGTGCGGTTGATTCTTGAGAGTGAGGAGCTGCAGGGCTTGCCGAGATCTCACTTTCTTTGATTTCTGTTGGTTGACTGTGGCGAGGGACTTCTGAGAAAGACACAAATTAAAAGGTATCATCAGTGTTTGGCTCTATCCACACATCTTTGATTTACAATGTGCAACAGCAGAAATAATCACTCAGTGAAACAACTTCTCCACTGCAGTGAGTGCGGATTATCTCTTCGCTTCAGACCAGTTTTCTTCAGTTTATTGCAGCAACAGTCGCACAGGGTTCACGGCTACCCGGTGACTTTTAGCAGGCAGTAGTGGTGCTGGGAAGGAAACCGTTGTATTCATGCAGCATAGTATTGAAATACAATTAGTGTACAGGGAAAAAAAAAAACAAATGCTGGTGAACATTATATGTTGTGTCGTTTGATGGTAAACTTTTATTTAATTTCCAATAATTAGAAGAAAGCAAATTAAATTTAAAAAAAGCCCACTCAAGGTAATTAATCACACAATGCATTAAAAACACTTGGAAACCTCAAGTCTCAACACTGATTAGAGTGAGTGGGTGTTAGTGTGCTGCAGCGCTGTTTTAATGGACATCCTACACAATGTTTTGATTCATATGAAGGAACACACACACACACACACACCTGATTAGCCAGTACTGTGCACAGAATGCCAACAAAAAAATGAAATCAGGATGTGAACTGGATAATGTATCTCTGCTGTGCTGAAAGCACATTTCTTGGCCTGATAAGCATATTGCCATATGGCCTGATGCACCGTGGATGACACAGCGAGGATCTGCATGTCACACTTCATTTGTTTGAGCCAGACTACATGATGTGTGTGGGCTACAGGGATGTTAGTATGTAAATCTACTTACTTGGTGTTTTATAGGTCTTTCTGCTGTGGCACTAAAGACGACAAAATAGGGGCACTAGGTTTCTGTCCGTCATTTTTCTGTCTGCTGCTCATGTTCCTGTGGCTGATGTATTCTACTTCTAGGGTGTGTAGTGAATGCGGTTTACTCCTCTTTGGCACATGCTCAGGATGACCTGAGATCATAGAAAACAGTAAGAGACTAAACAAATCAGTGTGATTGTACAGTCTTATGAGTTAAGGAAAATATAATAACATACTAATCACAGTACCGTAAGCGCCGCACCGATGAAGACTCACATAAAGATCGGCTGTCATGATATTGTATTACAGTTTTTACATATGTTGCCTCTTGTAATTGAAAATTAATCTGATAACACTGTTATCCAGCGATTTTAAAATAACTTCATATTTGTTAGAGAATGGTGGTGTTGAAATTAACTTCCTCAATTCACTTCTGTGTTTAGTAACCATAGGAGTAATTTCAAGTTGGATTTGCAGATATTACACAAGTTTTTAAAATGACAGCGATATCAGATTTATTTTTTATCAAAATAATATCAACTTACTAAACAACTGTTGTGTCAAATTGTACCTTGTGTCTTCTGTGTTTCCTGAGATGTGACGCTCATAGTCTAGTGAGAAAAGTTACAAAATCCCATAATGTATAATTTTACTTCAGGCAATAGTATGATTAATTATTCAGGGATGGTTTCAAACAGTTCTCACAAAAGGTAGATAATAGTTTCAGAGTTACAGAGTCACTGTCTCTCACAGCGCGACTGTCAGCACGACTCGGAGACGCTCTCCTAAAAGCTACTGCTGTGCTGTCGCTTGCAGACGGGAAACTTAATGTTCAAGCTCAAGAAGCAGAGGAATTCACATGAGTGGAATATTTTTTTTTTTTTTATGATGAATAATCTTAACATAAACAGCTTAATTGCATTTGTTCAATTAGCAACAGATGCAATCTATATTCAATACATTTAGCATTTTTCATAGAACTGCAGCAAAGTGAATTGTTAAGAGATCATTTTTTTCTGGAAGTGTTTAAGTCCTGTTTAATTGAATTTCAGCTGTTGTGGAGAAATCTGAGTTGGAAAGTGTTCAGCTATATTTTCCTCAATGTTAAATCCTTCTCATATAACATGGAAGACTCAGACTGTCAGTCAGATAAACATGAGGCTGCGTTCACTCAATCTGTATAGGAGAAATTGTCTAGTACGATTTGTTAGTCGCTGATCTTTTTATTTGTTCATAGACGTTTTATAAAATATTTCTTTCAAGAACTGATGGGTTTTTTTTTTTTTTTACCAAATAATGTCAGTGTATGAAGTCCAATCCCCAAACTAACTGATGGAACGTCAGCTGATCTTCAGTGAATTGCTCACTAGACTGAGTCACACAGAGCTGACAGTTCAGGTGAGTCACAGCAACGCCACAGTAACACTGTCTGTTTATACAACAGTAAGATCACACAATTACCAGTGACAAGAATAGTTCTTTTCCAACAGCTAGTTGTTCTCCTATTGCTTTTTTGTTACTTGCTCAACAAAAGCCATGTTAGCAACCAGTTTTATGAGAAATGTTAGCCACATTGTTATCAGCTGCAATGAAAAAAAAAACCCCTTTAAGAAATGTGTTTAAAAAGCTGATCAATTTCAAGCTGCACATTATTTTACCTTCCATTGCCGTTGGCATCTGTGGCAGCAGATGTGCCATTTGTGAACTGGATGGCCGTGGCTTTCCTGCAGGTCGCCTCTTGAAGGATGAGGTTTTGATCTGTTTGTGCAGACCTGCAGGTGGCAGGAGTGTGTCCACACAGCAGGGTCGCCTCAGAGACCTGATTCCTGCCTGAGGTGTGCAGAGACAACAGCTTCAGCTGGACGTACTCCTGATAGCATCGTTTGCAAACTTTTGTCGTGCATAAATACACTTTATCCATAAAATGCAATGGATTCATGAATGAAATATTGTTACGCAGATTGACTTGCACTGTACAGAGATTTACCTGCGTTTAAGTTGGGAGAGGGTTGTCGGTTCCTCCAACTACTGTAAGAACACCATCGGCACCTCAGCAGCTGTGTGTAGGCTGACCTGAAGTCCCTGTTGAGAGCTCCATAAAGGATTGGGTTGATGGCTGAGTTTGCGTAACCCAGCCACAACACAATGGTAAATTCTGGTTCTGTGCTCGGGTCCGGATGCTCCTTTAGGCCTAGAACAGTGAATAGGATAAAGTAAGGTAACCAGCACACGACAAAAGCACCTATCACGGCAGCCAGAGTGACTGTGGCTTTGTGCTCCCTCAGCGCCACTGCCGTGACGCTGCAGACCACCGTGGTCTTGGTGGGGGGATTGCTCCTGCAGTTGTAGCTGGTGACGCAAGTAGGCCGAGCGCTGATAATGCGCTTGGCTTGCGCCCGTGCAATGCGCAGTATCCTGAGGTAAGTCCAGCACATTGTCAGCAGAGGCAGGTAGAAGGTAAGGACAGAGTCAGTCAGTACGTACGGCCTGTTCAGTTCGAAACGGCATTTCTTCTCTGAAGCCCCGGGCCCGTAGTTCTGCACGGTCCCATTGACGGTGTTCCAGCCCATTTGGATGGGCAGGAAAGACACAGCCACAGACACAGTCCAGACACTCGCCATGGCTACAGCAACTCTCCATGGCAACACCAGCGAGGCGTACCTGAGTGGCATGGTGACTGCCAGGTAGCGGTCCAGGCTGATGACCAGCAGGGTGAGGATGGAGGCAGTGCACAGCATAACGTCCATGGAGATGTAGAAGTTGCAGAAGACGGGGCCCAGCGGCCACTCCTCTCTGAACTGCAGGAGGGCCGAGAAGGGGAGGACCAGGAGGCCGAGCAGCAAGTCCGTCACAGCCAGCGACACGATGAAGCAGTTCGTGAGGCAGCGGAGGCGTCTGGAGGCGCAGACTGCCAGGCACACCAGCACATTTCCTCCAACAGTCAGGAGGATGATGAGGGACAGAGTGACACCAAGTATTACTTTCTCCAACATTCTGACTGCTGGTCATTGAAGACAGCCCCAGGAATTCATGTCCAAAGCTTCAAGTTAAACAATGTTATATTTTTCTTAAATTCTTTTAAATAGATGAGCGTTACGTGATCATAAAAATGTATGTATTTGCACATAAGCTTCAAGTTCTCTCATAAGATGTCCATTGCTTCCCAGTACACCAGCATGCACAGCTTACTAAGTAGAATCCTCTTGTATTTTGTATCTCCATGGTCAAATGTGATATAGGATCCTTTGTGTCCAGCTCATTCAAGAGTTCCAGTTGTGGAGCCGCCAAGTGTTTGTATTGTAGTCTTGAAAACTGGAGATCTTCTGACTCCCCTGTGACTTGAATACAGAAGCTGTGATGATATTCACAGCAGTTATTCGGTTGGCTCTTCTGTCAGCGGCAATGTAAAATGCAACAGCAGCTTGATTTTTTTTTCCTTCAACAAATGATTACTGAAAGTTGCATCTCAGCAGTGTGCTTTTAGACATGCATCCGCTGGCGTGCTGGATTCCAGGGACTCATGCCATCATTTTCCGAGGCTGCAGTGCCACCTAGTGGACGAAAATGAAGAGTACAGTTAGTAACAAAAATACTGCAGTTTTAAATTTACATAGTCCTGCTCACAGTGTTGTCAGAACTTGTGTGGGCAGCCACTATGTTTGAGGTTGAGGTCTCATCAGTATATAAATACTGTATATTAGATTTTTGAATTTAGTCATGCATCTCTTTGAAAACAATATTCACTGAACAGAATTATAGACTTGATAAAAAAAAAAAAAAGTTTTCCACTTATGTGTTCTTCTCACTCAGTGAACAGGGTCCTCAAACAATTCATGATGGACGTCCCCTGTGAAACGTGTGAATTACATGATCAACTGTGGCAATCCCTGAAGGGAGCACCGGAACGGCAACAGTATTGATAGATCCACTTTATTCAGGGGGGAGCCTGGAGCTGATGGAGCACTGCCTTAAATCTGCAGCACAATAACACCAACATGATGTGAAAAAAGTTCTTTTAGGACTTACTCCAGCAACAACAGCTCATTAACAGAAGAGTTTAAAAAAAACTGTCAGCTTTGGTTAGCAAAAATAATTATACAAAAAAAAAAAGAGAGACAACAACTACACACATTTTAATTGTTGTTTGTGGACTCATTACAGGCATATGGAAATGTGTTTTTAATTCAGGGATGTCAAACATGCTGCTTACAGTCCGAAAATAGCTGCTCATATATTTCCCACTGACGCTGTAGACATAGTGCATATGCATTAGTAGCAGAATAGCATTATTATGAAACAGATGTTACCCACACACACTGCAATAGAAAGCACTTATCCTTAAATACTGTAATTATTTCTAAATATATTTTTCAGGTATCTGTGCCTTACTCAAGTATTTTTTTCCGACTACATTTACTGCAAACTCCTTTCATTTAAATTTGTACTTCTTCATTCTCAACACTGCTTCATTGTATGTTTTAGTCGACAGATGATGAACCTAACCAACAATTCAAAAACACAGAGAAGGAAATTTATGAATACATTTCAATTTGTATTTATTGCTTGAAATTGTATCGGGTCACATTTTACAGTTTATGTTAAAGTCTATCCTTCAAGGTAATCTCACCATATTACGTTACCAAACTCAAAGCATTCAGCTGTGTTGTTTTTATTCGAAGCTGAGAATAGTTTCACCTTTGTCTTTTTACTCAGAATTGCAATATATGTCCAGTTTCAATCTGTTAGCCATTGCTAAGTGTACATGCAGCCATTGTTTGGTTAAAATGATTTTCCTTATGCCATCATCTGTACAGCTAGATAGTACTTGGAATTACTCTGCATTACTGTATTGCTTAACTAAATCAGAGGACAAACAGAAAAAAAAATCGTACATTTTTGTTGAATCAGTTGCAAAAACTGTGACATATCCTTGTGGTAGAAATGTTTGCATACAGAACTTGAGTTGTGAAGATTACATTATTCAGCTCCACACAATCATTGAAGTCGTCCGTGATTGCTGTAAAAGAAACGGAGGCTTCGCTCGACTCGGTTCAGGGTCGCACATTTATATCAACTCAAAGCAAGATAGAAAGAGACAGATAAGAGAGAGTGAGGCAATCAGAGACGGACACCCTGCTTCACATTAAAACAAGAAAAGCTGCATAAGCTCAGAATAAAGAGTTTTAATTCACCCTGCTTTCAGAGAAACCGCGTCAGCTTTTAACTTTTCCCACTTTCACTTTTCTTTTGCCCACTCACTGCTTTGAACTCGGTCTGCAGCACTGATCACACTGCCACTGATGTAGGAAGTGCCGTTAGCACCCATGACATCCGAGCACTACCTGACTCTCACACACAAACACACACACACACACACGCAGACAGTTTTCATCATCAAATCAAAAGCTCTCTCTCTCAATTACGTTCTAAATGTCTCCTATCTTTCTCCTCTTCAGTTATAATGAAGTGGGTTCAAGAATTATTTGACTCAACATTCAAATGATTTTCTTTTTAATCTTACCAGCAACCTGCGACTCTGGAACCACATGGCCCTTTGACCCATTTGGTGTGGCTCTCTGAAGCTTTCCACTAAATTATACCTATATAAATGTTTTATTAAATAATTACTTTATTTACGCACTAGAGTCATTTTCCAAATTACTTTTATGTTTTGGACTGGATAAAAGCTTAAAAAACAACAAAGAAATCTAGGAAAACTGATTAATATTTAATTTTTATCATGTCTTTTTTTAATATTTAACTTTATTTCTATTTATTTCATATGGAGCATTGCTTAAAGGAGCCCTCTGGAAATAAAGTATTTCTCATCTAAATGTCCTAATTGCCTGAACAATGCTGACAAGGAAGGATGAAGCAGCTAAAATTACAACAAAAATATCTGTAAATATATTGAAGTGCTTACCATCCCAAGTTGTTTGTACACTGTAAAAAAAAAAAAGTTGCTTTTACAGGAAAACGCTGGCAGCTGTGGTTACCAGAGAATTCCTGTAAAATAAACGACAGCACTGTAGATAACTTTACAGATGAAATATGTAAATTGATTAACAGGAAATGAAATCACAGCTGAACGAGGGTTACGAATGTAACTACGGTTCTATGAATCCCGGATGACCGCCAGAGGCGGTGCTTACAGCACTGGAATGTTCCCTTCGCGCATGCGCAGTTCGAGTATGTATACCAACAAACGTCATTCGTGACCCCTGGGTGACCCAGGAACTGTATAAATTCGGGATCTTGACCCAGGAACAGCTCCTACGGAATCTTCTCGCGTGATCACAAGGATTCCGAGTGACAGAACGCTCTGGCTGTCGTCCGGGATTCATAGAACCGTAGTTACATTCGTAACTCTAGTTCTATTTCATCCCTACTGACCGCCAGAGGCGGTGCTTAAAGCACTGGAATGACGAATGCCAACTCAGTCACGAGGAATCACAGAAACCAACCTCACAGAGAAGCCTCTGCAGGACTCAGTACCACCCGCAGTGCATGTGGAGGCACAACGGCCAGCCTGGAGAACCTGGAAAAGGTGCCAGGCGTCATCCAGATGTCGACAGCACATAGCTCATCCAGGGGCACCCCCTTCAGGGCGACCCAAGACGTGGACACCGCCCTGGTGGAGCGGCAACGCACACCCTTGGGCAGAGGCCGGCCTGGGGCCTGGAATGGCGAACAGTGCCCACAACCCAGTGGGACAGGCGCTGCCTGGAGAGAGCAAAGCCCGTACTAGGGCCTCCGTAGAAGACCACTGGCTGGCCAGATGTCGGCACTTTTGCATAGCTGCCATGCAGCTTCCCAGAGTTCTAGCCAGGCACAAGACCCCCGGCCGGCCCCCCGGGTCGTCCGACGGGGGGCCCACATAGTGAGTCACATAGGTTGGCTGTCCGCAGCCCGACAGCACTCTAGGAAGGCAGCGGCAGTCAAAGCGCGATGCCCGCCCCAGCCGGATGCCACCGGAGACATGCAGGGAGAATAGACAGAGTGTGCAGCTCCCCCACATGCTACGCCGTGGCAATGGCCAGCAGGAACGTTGTACTGCGCAACACCCACTGCAGCCCCGTCGCTGCCAGGGGCTCACAGGGAGGCTGACACAAGCTCTCCAGTACCAGATGCAGATCCCAGGCGGGCGCCCGTGGGGCTCTAGGGGGGCGAGCTTCAAAGCCCCCCTGAGGGAACTGACACTGGAGTGTGGCCCCAAATCGCGCCGCCTGCAACCCATGTATGGCGGGCAGATACCACCGCCACATACACCCTCAGGGTGAATGGGGACCAGGCTCGGTCCAAAAGGACTGCAGAAGTCCAGGACCACGGGGACTGGGCAGAGCACCGGGTCCTCCCCATGGCCGCTGCACCACTGTGCAACCAACCTCCACCTACTACCATACAGCCGCCTGGCAGATGGTGCCCTAGCATTCAGGGTGGTCCACCTGACAGGCTCCGAACAGCTGCTCAGCAGCGAGTCGGGCCCCTCAGACGCCAGGACAAAATAGAGATAGTGAAGCCGGGGGTGCCCCACTGGCCTCCGCGCTGAAACAGCAGAACCCTCCCGCTGAGAAAGCGCCATGGCCCACTGTGGAACAGCCTGTGGAGCAGAGGAAACCAAGCTCACGCCGCAGAAAGTGGGTCGCCTCTGTAAGCCACCGCAAATGCACGGCTCCCCTATGGAGGCACCACACCCCCGGTGGAGGAGTCCAACAGGAGAGGGCACCTGCCAGCGCCGTGAGGCCCCTGCAGGTACACAGTCTGCAGGCTGGCCAAACAGGTCGCCGACCACAACAGCCGGGTCTGTAGAAAGTCTGGAGAAGGGTCATCACCAGCTACAGGCTCCGGGCCGACACCAAGAGCGCGGCTCAGTAGGACAAGACGGGCGAGTGCGGGAAGCTGAGGGAAGGGGGCGTACGCCACCCGCACAGTCAATGCAACATCACCATGCCAGCAAAGTAGCAGAGCCACATCCGGGAGAGGGAGCGGTCACATGGCGACCCCAACTCCCTTCCATCCTACAAGACATCACCTGCTGGAAGCCAACACTCACTGCGTGGGAACCACCACCGCGGGGTCCAATGCAGGGGAAGCAGCACATGTGGCTTACAACCCACGGCTAACCAACGCCAGCCATGCCGCTATAGCGAGGATCGTGAGGAGCGCATGAACAGTACACTGTCCAGGAGGGGGAATGGCTGCCCAACAGCACCCGCCCCCATCAGCCCCCATAGCAGTGCCACCCACCAGAGCGGGGGGTGCAACGCAAATCACCGGGTAGCAGCTCAGAGAGCCACCCCCAGGCGGAGTGCCCAGCGGCCTCCAGCTCTGTCCGCCGCCCTCACAGTGCCACCCGCCGGAACAGCGGGTGCACACAACAGGGCGACACAACGGCAATGCGATAAGCCGGGGGAGGGCGGTGTACACCGCCCGTATGGCGGACGCCATACTACCAAGTCCATGAAAGCCAGCCCGGGACGTGCTGGAGAGGGGGAACAGCCACCCAGCAGCCCCCTCCTTCAACAGCCCCTATAGTGGCACCACCCGACAGAAGCGGGGAGTGCACGCGCACCAGCAAAATCAACTGAACAGTCATGCGGTAAGCTGTGGAAAGGGCTGGCTACTCCCAGCAGCAGAAGAGATCTGCGCCAGCCCAGTAGTCCGCCACGCATATGGCATGTAGCCACAGCCCATGCACAGGTTGTTGGACCGCGCCTCCCTGAGATGAACAGGACCACGGCAACTGGGACAGCGGTTGTGGCCCCTGTAGGGGGGGCTCCACAGGTAACACCACTGTGAGAGCCACCACGTCCCGTCTGCAGAGGTTGAGTTGAGGGAAGGGGCGTACGCCACCTGCACAACAAACCAGACACCATCCACAAGCAACAGAGAGAGTGGCCACCAGGCGGCTCTCTCTCACCACCTGCCTGACCGCAGTGCTGCGTGCACGCAGCAGGCCAGAGTTTTTGCAGCACGGAAGCCGAGGGAAGGAGGCGAACGCCGCCTGCACAGCAACCACAGCTGAGCCTGTCGGAGGAACAGGCACCCGGGGTAGGAGATGCTAGGGCAGTAAGCCGAGGGAAGGGGGCATACGCCACCTGCACGGCAAACGCAGAGTGTAGCTAGCAGCCGGGCAGCACCACAATGAAAGAAACAGTCGACCGGGTCCACCTGCTCCCCACTGCCCTGCAGTGGCACCAGTTGGAATATCAGGTGCCCGGGACGGTGGTGCGGTAAGCTGAGGGAAGGGGCGTACACCATGTGCACGGCAAACAAAGTGGGTGCAGGGGGGAACGATCGCCCCGCTGCTCCCGCTCGAGTGGCGCCACACACTGAGCAACGGGTGTGGGGAAAGGACTGGGCGGCAGGCCGGAAATGCTGGCCGCACAGCAATGCCCGCCAAGTAGCACCAAGAACGGACGGATATGCCACCTCTCAGGCAGAACACAGAGCGGTCCGCGGCACAATAAGCGCCGGCAACGCAAACACCACAAACAGCGTAGGCACTGCCACAGCGGGGACACCGCTCACCAGCGGAGACACTGCTACAGCATCAGAACTGCTACAGCGGAGATACCGCTCACAGCATGTGTACCGCCTACAGCGAGAGTACGCAGGGGTACCGCCTACAGAGGGAGCACCACCTACAGAGTAGCACTGCCTACAGCGGAAGTACCGCCTACAGCGTAGCACCCCGCTGCCACCCGCCGGAGCGGGGGTGCGTATGATAGATCAAACGCACGTAACAGTAACAGTACGGTTGTGCACGAGGAGACTGTGCCTTTCGCCCATAACGTACATCACTGATCAGCCGCTCAGCCGAGCTACGTGCTAGCGGCTGCATGCTACCACTTGGCCACAGCAGCGGCACCCCGTCCGCCTGCTAGCGACGGCGTACCCGCGGGAGCGGCTGTACCCGCAACAGACCAGAAAGACACGCAGCAGCCAGTTGCAAGAGGCGGCTGTCCTCTTACACTGCAACACACATCACAGGCTAGCTGCTTAGCCGAACTAGCGGCCGTATGCCGCCACCCGCCGTGCTCCTCGCCAACCGTGGCAGCGGCACCTCGCACGGCGGGGAGCTCAAATGCGGCTTTACAACAGTCAGAAGCACAGTACCACACCAGCCAGACCGCCGCACACTTCCTGAAGCCGGGTGAGGGACGCGGGCGGCGCCCCTGAGCCCCAGCAACACCGACCATGCTACAACGGCCGCGGTCATCAAACAAACCCGGGGGGAGCGCTACCGCAAACCCCCCCATCAGTCATGAAGAGTAGTAGATTCAGCAACCTCACCTTCTGCTTGGAGGTCATGAATGAATCTTTCACCGCAGGCAACGCTGCCTCAGCGTTGCAGAGCAGGTGAACGGGACCGGAACACGTCACAGCCTTTGGAGGGCATCCGCAGCTCCGACCTACATGGTCACAAGGCTCCCAGCGACGGTGCGTCATGACGCCGCACAGGCATGTCCCGCAATCCACAATGTGTACGAACTGTACGCGAGAAGAAAATAGGAGCCGTTCCTGGATCAAGATCCCGAATTTATACAGTTCCTGGGTCACCCAGGGGTCACGAGTGACATTTGTTGGTATACATACTCGAACTACGCATGCGCAAAGGGAGCATTCCAGTGCTTTAAGCACTGCCTCTGGCAGTCAGTAGGGATGAAATAGAATTAACAATAAAAAACTGTTAATTTTGCAGTACAGAACTTTTGTTTACAGTAGTTTGCTGTAAAATTAACAGTGAAAACGTAAACCTGTTTACAATATTTATAATAATCTGTCAAAATTATAGTCTATCTCAGTAATAAACACAACAGAAACTCTATATCATGTACTTCAAAAATTAATGAATGAATATTCGTTCATTTTCCACACACACACAGGGAGAACATGCAAAGTCCACACAGGAAGGCCTCGAGCCCCACCGGTATTTGAACACGGGACCTTCTTGTTATGAGGCAAGACCACTAACCACAGTGCTACCGTGCAGCCTCTCATTATTTCAGCTAGCTGTTTTAGGATACGCTCATGCATTGCACGCGCTCCCCTTGCGCTCCAAACAGTCAGTTGATCACATTAAATAACGGCTGATATTATGTCATTGTGAAATATCGGTTTTCTTTAAATGAGCAATATGTGGACCATATTTTGAACATGCTTTTTCTGTAGAAATGACAGTGTATATCATGCTGAATAATCAATGGTATTCTCATGTAAAAATAAATGTACACATCAATGGAATTTGTGATTTATACTGAATAATACTGTAGATTTTAGGCTTATAATACACTTTTGTCTTTATGGTAGTTTCTCATAAATTTTACAATTGTTTGAAGAAATCACAGTAAAAATTTCTTTTTTTTTTTTTTTTTACATATTACACCCATAAAATTACAGTTGTGCACTGTTTCTCTCTTTACAGAAATTCAGTGTATTTACTAAACTGGCAAAACCCATATTGACATGTGCAGCAACGAATTGCTTCACATGTCAATCTGGGATTTCACTCGGCAAATCCGTTTGGGGAAGGAGGGACTTGCTGTTGCTTTTTAACAGTTTTTACTGTATTTTTTACAGACTTTTTTTACAGTGTAAAAAAAGAATTTTGTATGTGTTTCAAAACTACTACACGTGAAACTTTGGAAGATGTGTTAGCCTCATTTTGTTTTGCGTCTCCAGGTAAATGTGAGTTGGTGAAAAAACAAAAATCACATAAATGGCTCCTTTGGTCATGAAGGTTGCAGATCCCTGATGTCCACCACTCATCACATCGATTTTGAGAAGGATAATGCAACTTAATGGGGACTTTAAATTAATTTCTTCTCATAGCGACATTGTGATAATTGTTTTCTATATTTGAAATTTCTTTTCCCTGATGGAAAAAACTTGTTCATATGATTACATGTAGGCTTCCATGGACTCACTACAATGATGAAACCATATCTCAGTAATAGATTTGGAGGACTATAATGGACTGTAATGACCGCTGAGTGCTCATGTTTTTCTGCAGGATGCGAACGGCTGCCCTCCTTTGAGAAGTTTCCCACATAAGATCTCTGGTTCTTGTTTAAAAAACAAAAAAACAAAGTATTGCTTGGATTTGTGGTTTGGAAGACGATGCTTGAAGGGTTCATCGGCGGAGTGTTATATTTGTGCGTAACCGAGGAGACACTGAGCAAACAGAGACGAGATGTTCTCTATAGGTCTCTTACACCGATCTCGCTCCTTGCCACCTTTCTTCCAGCGCAAGCAAGATGCAAATGAGCTGGAAAGCCATCATGCCTCCGTAAAGTGGTCCAGTAAAAATAGACCAATTTGGACGTTGAGGATAGTGTTTGGAGCAGTGGCTCTTCATCAGACAAGGCCTCATCGTAGATGAGTAATGCAGTTATTCACATCTCAGTGGGACTCGCTGACTAAAGTGTGAGTTTCTCCAAATACCGTGATCTTTCTTTACACCAGCACCAGATGTGTCTCATTAGAAATGAATACATAAGCAATGTCTGTTTTTTTTATAACTTCCAAGACGCAATCAACTTAATCACGTCTATCGTTACCAACTCCAAGCAGCATATTTAAATTTCACACCCTCTTGAAATGTCAACAGGGTGTAAAATTAACTTTTCTATCAGGAGATTACAGATGAGTCGGCGATACAGGAAGGAGACCTTTCATTGAGGAACTCGTTTCATGTCATTTTCAGGGGCTTTGACTATTTGCATGTCATGACGCACTACAACACTGGTTTTGTGCTGCCATTGCTGCTGAACTCGAGAGGAAAGGAAGAACTAATAAAAGAAATCTCAGTAGATTCTGAATGAGGCAAAAAAAAGTTGTCCAAAGTAATTGCTATGTGAACTCTTCAATTTCTTTCCTGCTGCCGCTGACGCGTTGCATCGGTATACCTCACAGCCAGAACTCCGAAGTGGTTTAAGAGATTCAAACACTACCAGAATGCAGAGGAATCAAGCTTCCCATCTATACAGTCACTAAAGAAGATCCAGTGACTTCTGCGTCGCCTTCCAATCACAGACAAAATTCACCTGTGCGTTACAAATGTGCAAAGTTTGTTTCTCAGTTCAGTCAAATGCAGTGATGTTGAAGGTATCTTGGAAAAAGGGCCAAAATAATGAATTCATTGTACATTTTTTCACTTCAGTTTGAGCCATAAAATCTAAATACATACAAGCATCGTAGCAAAAAAAAAAGGTAAATGAAGGAGGAGGATACGACTCCAGCTCCTATGTAAACTAGATAACTTAATATTACTTTGGTTGAAGGTCAGAATTTAACCATTGTCCCATAACTTCCTGAAGAGAGGTGAATTAATTCTGGTTCAAAGTAGCAGCTGTAGTAAATAACACGTCATATCGTAGTATTGAATTAAATAAACCATCTCTTACGTGAACATCCTGTCGGTACATTTACCCGTGCAGCTTTTTAAAGCCGTGTTTGTTGCTTGACTACACCATATGTTTACAGTGCAATCAGTATTTTTTTTTTTTCGAGAAATCAACCATAATTTCTGTGTGTGAGTTGCACTGAGATCCATCCGACATGTTTAGTAGTGATTTGTCAACTGCAGCTGGGAGCTCTAAATATTTTATAAACCGTAAGTGGCAGGTGGTCGATTGATTTCGAAATCTGCTGAGTCTTTTTCTGATGCTACCTTTTTTTTTTAAATTACACATTAACCAACGGCAAGGGAGAAAAAGTAAGTTTAGTTTATGGATTTATCATTCTATTTAATGCATTCACATATTTGAATGCATAATATATTCTATCTGTCACTGCTCTCCAACTTCCTCTGCATCTCCGAAAGATTCCACTGATCTGAATATGAGTGTGTGAGTATGTGCACATCTGTCTCCTTGTCGACCTTGGCTTTTGTCCTTGAAACCCAGAGGGCAAGAGGCAGGAGACGGAGGTGCGCGGTCTGAGCTGGCGGGTTGCTTGGTAACAGTTGCGTGCCCTGACCGCGAGAAGAAAGCTGTGAAAGTCTGATGAGGCGTGAAAACGAAGAGCGTGCAACAAACACGACTGCAGACAGACAGCAGGGTCAGACACATAAAATATGCATAGGCAATAACAGCATGCAGTGCGGAGACACACACAAATGAAGAAACATGCATGCACAAACAGGCTCTGGTCACATGGGGATAATTGATTAGCTTGTGAGTGTCAGCCTTGACCTCACTACACTTTTGTTTTGTTTACATTGCAGCCCACAAAGTGTGCGTCACCAAGAGTCATTTCTGTCGTTTGTAAAGAAACTTGCTCACAGGCAGAGTCAACAAATGTCTTGTCATATCTCACACTTGAGCTACCAGCAGCTCCTCAGACAACTTTGTTCTGAACTTCTTTGCAGTGCAATCTGTTCCCTTTTCATCCTCTTGACAATGAACCACGGCCTCCTAATACTGTCGCTGGTTCAGATCCATGCCGTTGAAGACTTTAACCGTATCGTTGCTGTTTTTTGACTGAAAGGCACTGATGGAGTTTTAGCCAGAGGAGAAAAATGTGACGTAGGTCTGCAGCTACTGATTTGGATCGAGAATAGTTTCCTTCAGGCTTGTTAGGTGAAGGTGTCTCATGCTAATGGCACTTTCACACATCCTGTACCTGATAATGAGGAGAAGACTGCTTTCCTGATGTTTTGGAATTTTTTTTTTCCTGATACGAAGCCAATTTACTGCAGGCTCAGGTGGATAATAGTACCACAGAACACTGATGTTAAGATATACTTCAACATTCTGTTTCGAAACCCTCCATGATAAAGACAATATCCTTCTATTTTTTTTTTTAATCTGATAAAAGAGCAAAGCTTGTATTTTTCATTCAGACTGTGTCTGTATGCAATCTGTCTAAATTTACAGATGAATGTTGTGTTTCTGCAGATGGGGTTTTATCACCTTTGTCCTCAGATGTTTGTTTTAGGAGTTTCCACAGTGGATCATCTTCTTCAAATAGGCTTTGCTGCCTGCGTTTTTTCCACTTCACTCCATTGACATTCTCCATGAAAAACAAACAGATCCACAGTCAGTGTAAGCTGAAGGAGTAGCTGCTCAGACTGCGGCACCACAAGCAGGTTCTTCGAAAGAGTCAGGACTCAGACAAGTCCAGGAAATTGGCGGACACGTGTCTCTTTCAGTCACAAGGACCAATTCACCTGCAGGTTGTGGGCTTGTTTCACATCTCAGATGTCTTCTGGAGGGAAATTGAAGAGGAAAAGAATTCAAGCTGCTTCAGCTCCAGTGTGAAGTGTCTACTGTCAGCCATGAGTCGGACTATCATCCACTCCTGTTGGTTGTACTGCGTCCAACTGTATTGCAGCAATCTGCCACATTTCACAACTCTCCACACTTCTGTCTGCTAAAAGCTTTGTGAAGGCCGTGATTTCCTTGAGCTGCATGACTTTCCATCAGTCTACAGTGTCAAATCATCTCAGAGCTGCTCTGTTGACCATGATTGTGAGTTTGAACAGCCTGCTAATTAGCCTTACGTCCACATTGTAGAGAATCATCGTCAGGAGCAAGATAAACTACACTGCATTACAATACAGATGAGCGGAAGGTCACCGATAAAGAAATCTTGGTTTTTTTCAGCAGCTCATCCAGGCAACAAGGCTCATGCTCTAAGAATATATGTTATGAAATTTCAACCATATTTAGAGTAACTGATAAAAATGCTCATCAGTTTTACTTCTTGTATCATACAGTCATTGTTTTTGCTTCTTTAAAAAAAATGATTTTGTATTTTACAAATCAGTATTTTTTAACTGAAAGATTGATCTAAACTACAACAATTATTTTTTTTATTCCTTGAAAGGTATTTTTTGTGTATTGTGATAATGTCAGTTGGTTCTCCTGTAGGCAGTGAGAATCCATTGGAAAATAAGAAAAATCATGGCCAGGTTCTCTGTTAATGTTCAGGAAATCTGAGCTGTATTTTGATCAAATGCCTTCAAACTGATACTGAAATCAGTGTTTTGGAAGCAGATAATCAGAAATGAGGAATTCCACTACATGAAGACAGGACTGTCATTTTATTAGATTCAGATAATGAGCAAGTTAATAGACTCTCTATTAGCTGTGGCTATTGTTATTTTAATGACCCCCTTTCTCGCCCTTTTGTCATCCATTATTCCGGTTGTGTGCTACTATGATCAGCTCAGCAAGGAAATGTCACTTTTTCTTACAATTTCAGGATATCATTTAATTTTATTTCTCTCTCTGTGTCTATCATGTTTTCTAGACTTGTATCTGTTTTTATTTGTTAAAGGTGGAAGGACAGTGACAGTGCAACAACACGTAAAGCAAAAATCTGCTTTTGTTACCTAACATTATGCACGTGGACAGAATCTCTCCATTCATTCATCTTTTCTACAGGGTGCTGGAGCCGGTCTGTGCTGGCTTGCATTAAAGCAGGGTACACTCTGGACAATTCGCCAGCCTGACAGTCACACTCACATTCACACCTTGAGTAACTTTAGAAATGAAAGGAGCCAAAGCCCAACCTTCTCGGTGTGAGGCGGGAGCGCTCACTGCTTCATCATTGATATCACTGATAGTTAAGAATGCTTATGCGACACCTGTATATTTCTGTCACTGTACATAGTTCACAAGCTCTCAGCAGAGAGCTCAGCCGAACTCTCCCAAACCTCGAAGCTGTGAATCTGAATTCAAGCTGTCACATGTCCAACTGAGGAAGGAAATCACCTCTCAGCAACTGAGCTGACTCAAAGATCTCCTGATGCAAAATATCAGCAAGCTGATGAACAGATACACACAAATGGCTTCTTTATCAATGATTTCCTTTTAAGGTTGTGTTGAAATAGAAGCAGACATGAAATGGGAATCAAAGGAGAGGAATCAAACTACATATTTATTTGCTGTACTAACATTGGCAAATATTAAGGGAGTTATGTGTTTAGCTAAGTCTGTACCTTTATGGCTTAACTCATGCAATGCATGCCACAATGTATTATTTTATCATCTTATCAAAGGCTTAGAACTACAATATGCTGTTTCATAACAAAAGTATTGTTTGATCTGCATCTCCAAACAGTTAATTTAAAGTCAATAACATTAAACTGCATCAATAAAACACAGTTAATCAACTCACCTCAGTGCTGTTTCTTTCGATCTCTGTGGCAACTGTGTCCGCTACTGTGCTGTGCTCCACAGTGAGAGAGAGAGAGAGGGAGGTAGAGAGAGAGAGAGAGAGAGAGCAAGGGGGGTGTGTGGAGGGGAGAGGGAGAGAGAATTAGAAACATGCTTTTAATTGCTCTTCCAAGCTTTTGTCGTCTAACATGCATGTGCCAGCTGCCGCTACAAAGCACACACTCCAGCAGATTGATTCCTGATGGTGGTTACATTACTTCAATAATTCAATCAACCTGCTGCATTCAGCCCTAACAATGAGATTCAGACCAATATTTCCTCTTTGTCTCCAGAGTAACACCAGACGCCATGCATGTATTGTTTATTGCTCTAAAAAGTTTTTCTTGTTCATAAATCGTGCTGACAAAGCCTCATGGAGTTTCATAACACAGTCCTTTTAAAGGTGCCTTGCTGGATAAATCCATCAGAATTGGCATCAGTCTGGCTGACATGATACCGATGACCCCACGGGCTAGATCAATGTCTAAATCCATCTTTCTATTTCTAGCATGCTTTATTTACTTGGGAATTTTTTTCCCCGTGTGCTTCGGCTACTGTTGAGCTTAGCCTTTTTTTACTGCTTCTTTTTAGCGTCAAGTCTCCTGCGCTTCAACCGATTTTCAGAAATCATGATCACTTCTACTTTCATTCATCCCTCAACTTTTCGTAACTGTCTGTAGTTAGAAGTTAGTTATCCCCACTTTTCCTCCTTCTTGTAGGTTCCAGTAAGGAGCTTCCAGTTTTCTTTTCCCCCACCATTCATGATCTCCTGGTTCGGTTGTCCCCCCTTTCCTGCCTCCCTCTTTCTCCCACAATCAAACACAGCTTTCCTCATGCCGATGTGACAATACATAATGATTAGGTCTCTCTTGGTGTTAAATCTACATCATGCTAATGAGCTCCGTCTCCCGGTGTGTTTCCATAACGACAAGGAGTCCAGACTGTTTTCTGATCATTTCAACATGTCAGCGAACACACGGCTAAACCTGCTGGCTTGATGGTGTCTTTTGACATTTGGCTCACCTTATGAAATCTATTTTAACTGGGGCCAGAGTTGGTTGGTGCTTTGACACGTCATATCCTGACTACTTGTCCAATCCCAGTGGAGTTTGGAAAAAAAAAAAAAAAAAATCGATCAACTCAGGCAGTTTGGAGTGGTAAATGAAATCCATTAGTATTATAATAATGTTCAGTCCCATCAGCACTGTATGTGTTCAATCCCATTAACATTGTAAAATTAAACAGACATTGCAGGGCTAAATCGAGATCATCATATTCTAAATATAATGTATCATGATAAACACAGAAGATTTACTGGTTCACTGCTTGTAAATTAAAAAGTAAGTGAGATCAAAGTGAAAACTGTTGCATGTCTGAATTTGCAAGAAAAAATACTTTTTGTATTACAAAAAAAAAACAACCAAACAATCCTGCTCTTTTTTTTCCCCATACATGAGACAAAAAAACACAATCAAGGCTAATTGAGGCGAGAATGTATTGGTGGAGAATGCCAGTGATGTTGGAAGAGAGACCAAACAGAACAGCTTAAAGGTAAATGGGAATTTTTTTATTCACAAACTTGGGTGTTAACTGAAGCATGGAACAAGCATCAATTAGAACATACAGTAATTGCTCTTCTGCATTAATTTCTTTAAATAACCTGTGAAGTGAAACAGGGTTGCACTTGAAAAATATGTGAAGCTAAGTGTGTCTTTCAACACGTATTTAGCAGCTCCAAGGGATGTCACAGAGATGTTAGATAACAGAAAGCGCTCATTTAGGGTTTGTGTGATGATGGACCAGCATGGTCGTGTTGTGGTTCGCTGGTTTTGCCTCACAGTGAGAAGACAGATCCACAGTCCAAAGACATGTTTGTTCAGTTAATGGTGTCCATGTGTGTGTGTTAATGAATTTCTCCAGGGTGTACCCTGACCTTCACTATATGTCAGCTGGGCTGCTGCTCCCTTCAACTCTAATTTGTACATAGTAGGCATATAACATGCACTGATGGATGCTACTGTCGTCCAGCCCATAGAGACACTCAGTGTGAACCGTTACTGCCTGATTGAAGACATTTCACTGCAGTATATGTAGCTATTCTCTCATCATGTCTCTTGCATCTGGTGTCGTTTCATCATTATTTTCATTTTGATCTTCATTGCCAAGGACAGAAAATGTGAGTTGAGGCCATCTATAAATGAATCGAAGATCAAATCTGTCCTTTGACACTTCATCCTCCAACTTAAAACACTTTTGATGTCGCAGGCTTCAAAGCTGCTGCTGAAAGGGGAAGGATGACGTTGAGCTGCGAGAAATGGCAGCGTGAGCAGCCAGACTATCGATTGAAATTCACTGATGTTTGACTGTTTTCACAAAGATGCATCAATCATTTTGACATTTTAGCACTTTTTTTATGTTTTAGTAGGAATCACATGCAATTTGCCTTCTGTGTTACATGTACGTACAGGAGCAGTGACATTACAGCTCTCAGTCCCCTTTTATCTTCTGAAACTAATGCCACCTATGATTTTTTTTACATTATTATTTTAGTCAGTGAAGATATACACTGTGCTTATTTAGGCAAAGTAGAGACTTTACACTGTGCACAGGCTCTGTGGGAGTCCACCTTGCTGTGCTCACCCACTTCCTCTTAACCGCTTGAAGGCAGGAAGAGAGAAGAGACAGAAGAGGAAGAGAGGCAGAGGGGGTGGTTTTACAGTTTTCATTTAAAGTAAAAATACAGAAGTAAGAGAGAGAGAGAGAGAATAGAGTCAAAGTCAGAAAAATAACGTTCTCCCCACTGGAAAGTGGGCTTAGAAACTCCATGCAGGCATGGCTCCGTGGACGACGACCTCGTCAGCGCGGTACGGAGTCGGTAAGTTGAGCTTGCGTTTAGTATTTTTCTGTGTGTGAGTCTGTGTTGGTGCATTCATGTTGCTATACTGCTCCAGTGGGATTGTAAGCTGCCTGCGCCATCAATCAAAATGAGAAAAACAGCAGCCCATCATTTCCTGCCCAACAGGATGTGAGCAGGTGCTACAGGCCTCCAACAACGTTAGTATCCTATAATCACATCCATCATTTAACTTCAGTGCTTTGAAACTCGCGATAGCTGCCACTGAATGTGAAATGACATTATGAGCGAATTTCCATCTGATGGGGAAAAAAGAGAAACCGTTAGTCGGCGATTTATATGCATTAAACATTATGCAGCACATGGATATTAAAGCTTCAAGATAAGTTAGTCTTGAAGTTTCATGAAATTTAGAATTACTTCTTTCAAGTGAGTTTTAATTTTGGTCAGGAACAAAATTTCAACTATGCAATCACAACCTTTCAGTCCGATCTGTGCTGAACGTGGGTTTAATATGGCGATGCTGATCACAGCCTGTTGCCTCTAGATATGCAGTGCAGCCACAAACTTGTCAAAGAGACAGATTTCTGACTTGTGGTACATATGGACTGTAAAAAAACCAGAAAACAGAAACCCTAATCTGTTGCTGTCAGTCATTTCCTCAGTTACATTCAACAAATCGTTACGTACGGTTTAAGTGTCAGATTGTAAATGGTAACCATTGGAGATGGTACTTATCCTTTACACCTTAACAATAAAGAAAAAATAAAGAAAAATCAACATGCACGAGTCTTCTTGCAACAATATTCACATTTATTATGTATTTTATTCAAAGTGATTATCTTCCTGGTCTGTGTCAGCCTACAACACAGGAAGTAAAGGAAGGAGGAAGGGCGCCCGGTTCAAGCTGTGTAGTTCAGTAGTGTAGAAAGTGCTTGTTCAAAAAAAACACTGGCAATGTAACAGAGTGAATCTGTATCATATGTCACTCTAGTTTTCAGAGTCGGGTCGGGTTATTGTTATGTACACATTGGTTTACAAAATGATTTGCCACTTTCGTCACGGTCGTAAAATTCAAGTCAGATCGGTGTTATTTTGTAGCTGTTGTAATTGTATAATGTCCAAACCATTTCTGACACAGATTAAACACCCCAATTTGCATGTAAGGCAGACAAAAGGGAATGTGGCAGAGAGGAGCTGTCACCAGTTCTGCCCACTCTTTGTCTCTGCCATGCAGTTGCTAATTTTCAGCAACATTTGTTGCTGTCAAATTCATGATGTTAACGAAATGTTAGCATGGCTTATAACAAGGTTTATAAAGCATTAAAATCACCATATATAATATGACTTTATCATTTATAGTGTTATATAATACCAATAAAAGTGTAGGTGTGATTTGTAATTTGAACTGCTGTATTAAGCCATAAATAAAAAAAACAGGAGTACCGAAAAGCCTAGATAAAATAATACTGTGAAAACATAAATGACATGTTAATTTATGGCTCACGGTGTCAGCACTTTCTGAATAATGTCCGATTAACATTTCTTATATTTTGTTTTGGTCGTTTATTAATATGCATTTCTAACACGTTTCAGAGCACATTATAATGCCACATGAATGTTCTCATAATGCATTGCATAACAGACCTTCATAGAAACTGCCATTAATATGCCATAACTGTGTATTTCTTTAGTGAAATGGAACTTTGTCGGCAAAAGAGAAGAACATCTTTCCCTGGAAGTGGGAGATACAGTCCACATCCAGGAGGTCTGCGAAGGTAGGACTTTTTATTGCAGTAAAAATTAGAATCACATTACATTGTGTGAGTGTGTGAGTGTGTGTGTGTGTGAGACCTACAATGTGCCGAAGCAGCTAAAAAATGCAATTTAAGTGAAATGAATCCCATATTTTATAAAGCATTTTATAGAATTTGATTCTGAAAAACAGTATGTGATTCATACCAGTACACAAACACCAACTATCACCACAACTTGCAATTTGAGTTTGCTGCTCAGATCATTGCTTCACGTTGAGATGGCCTTGGCCTGGATTGGTTTTGTCTTTCAGGATGGTACAGAGGTTATTTGACGCGGAACAAAACTCAACAGGTACGACCCCGCAAGCATGTTGCAACTTACTAATATTAAAAGAAAGATCATCACTCATGTAGTGGCTTGCAAATATATTCATACTTCCTGAACTTATCCACATGTTGTCACATTATAAACACCAATGAGAATGTTTTTTAATTGAGATTTTAAATGATTGATGAACACAACATTCTCTATAATTGTGAAGTGGAAGGAAAATGACACCATGTTTTTGTATTGTATTATATTGTAGTGTTGTGTGCAAAAGTCATCTTTTTTAAAATTCTTACCCCCCCCCCCCAAGTAAAAATAGAGTACAATTTCCTTTCGCGGCAATCACAGATTTAAGTCTTGTTGAGACTGTGAGAGGAAACCGGAGGTATTTGAACCTTCTTGTGGTGAGGCAACAGCATTAACCGCTGCACCACCATGCTTTGATCAAATCCAAAGGTGTCAAACTTGTTTTATTTTAACATAGAGCAGTGTTTAATCTCCAGTAAATTATAGTATGATAATAAATAAATAGAACTTGAAATCTCTCTCTTTGCTTTATTGTGATAAAGCTTTAAAGCGACACTTGATAACTTTTCAAGCTCAATAAAACATTTTAATATCTTTTGTGATGATACATCGACTTATAACTAGTTGAATGACCCCTCTGTCACGGCCTGAGGGCATCAGTATTGCTTTCACTTGGACTAAGCAGCTGTGAGGAGGGTGGTAGGAACCCTGCACACAAAAAAACTGCTGAAAAGCCGCGTCGATTGCAGGGTTGAAAGACCCGGCTGGGTCTAATGCAGAGTGAACCCTTTCCCACGGCCATGAGGAGCCGATTAATTAGCGGGTTTAAACGGGTTTTTTTGGCCAGTGTGACAGGGGCTTATGTGTCGCTTTAATATAACATTAAAAGCTACAAACTGTAAATTTTAATAAAAGAACCACATATCCAACAACATTTTGTTTCATGTTATTGGAGCTCTAAAATCTAGCAGACTAGTTCATATTACAATCAGAACAAGTGGTTAAATTCTACAAATTATCTTTATTGTACAGACATTTCTACATCTGTGTAGTAATCCTGACTCTAGCGTCCTGTTTCACTCTGCAGGTCATATGTTTCACATAGTTAGCTGATCTGGTCAGGCTGTATGTTTTAGGGTCGTTGTATTACTGGAAGTACTCCAAAACTCAAGTCTTCTGCAGACTCAATCAGATTTTCCATCGAGATTGTCCTGTATTTGATATTTGCAAATCATACTTTGTAGTATGTTACTCGTATAACAAAACAAAACAAAACAAACAAACCATGTATAATTTTCCTTCTACAGTTAGGCAGCATGTTATGTTGGTCTATATGAGTGGTTCTCTAATGGGGGTACTTGGAGGTATGTCAGGGGGTACATGAGATTACAAAAAAAATACCTACAATTCACCAATAAGTGATCAATAAAAAAAAGGATGCACAATTATAAACCTAATTCCATATCAAGTCGGCTCGTCCATTTCATGTTCATAAACCCAGTTTCCCTTCATGATGGTTTGACCCTACCTGGCATCTCCTACATGTTCAGAATTAAGTTCATGAAACCAGATGGTTCTCTATTTGAATCCTAAAGACGTCGCTTTAAGTTAATGATTTCTTCTATGTGTGGAAATGTATAATTTATCATTTATAATTGAATCATTATTTGTTTTAGTTGTTAGATGTTTTTACATCTTTGAAACAAATAGTTCGAGAAACATCACTACGAATGAGCAATATTTTTACTTTAATAAATCATAAACTGATGACATTGTGCTGTATTTTATATTTTTATCTGTTTTTTTTTTTCAACCAGAAATAATTTGTCCTGGTTAGAGGGTGCTCGAATAAAATAATGGATCGATGTGGTACATCACTGAAAAAAGGTTAAGAACCACTGATCTATATCACATAAAACCCCATTTAAACACATTCACGTTTGTGGTTGTAATCTGACAAACTGTATAAAAGTCCAAAGGGTATGAATACTTTTGCAAACTACTGTCTGTAGAATTTCCGTTGCAGTTTTGAGGAACATTGAGAAGGTGTTATGTCTACATTTATTCCTCACCAGGGAGTCTTCCCAGTCAGCTTCGTCCATCTCAAAGAGGTCATCATTGAGAAACGAGGGTGAGTAAAGAAAAAATAAAGTATTAGCTTGAAGTATGAGAATTTGTGTCACTTTCACACTTGCGTGTGTCTTTAAATGCAGAAATGAAGAAGTGGTGGTGTCTGCAGAGATGCCTCTGGTGAAGGAGGTGACCACCACTCTGAGGGAGTGGGGCAGCATCTGGAAGCAGCTGTTTGTGGTACTGATTAACCACCTCACCACATCCTGCTTGTCTCTGTGTGCACGGCTCTTTAATTTAACAACCTACATTTACCTGCCAACACCAGGCCAATAAAGAGGTGCGTGTGAAGCAGATCCAGAGGCTGATGTGGGAGCTGATGGAGTGGCGCTCTCAGCTCCTGTCTGGCACCCTGCCAAGTGATGAATTCAAGGAGCTCAAACAGAAAGTTACTTCCAAGATTGATTATGGCAACAAGTAAGTCTGCGTTTATTAGGTATTGACTTATCGTTAATGCTGAAACCTTGTCTGCCAATCAGACTTTTGCCACACAAGACGAATAATTTCCTCCGATATTCTGTACATTTCATTTTTCACTTTTATATTTTCCTCCGTCATTGTTTCTGTTCTTTTGTTTCTTTAACTGTGATCGCCTTCCTTTAATGCTGCCAATTCTTACTCCAGGATCCTGGAGCTGGACCAGGTGGTTCGAGACGAGAATGGAAACATCTTGGACCCAGAGCGAGCCAGTGTCATCAGTCTCTTCCGGGCTCACGAGGAGGCCACGGCCAAGATCAATGAGCGCATCAAAGAGGAGCAGGTACAAGAAAGCAGGGAGGGATCGAGGGAGCCCAGCAGACAGAGTCTCTAATGAAACATTGATGTGATGCCAGTTGTTATCGCAGCTGAATTTATTTGGCTGGTTGGACTCTGTTTTGGTCTCTTCGCTAAGATGTTTTTCTCAGATGCAGCTTTAATCTTTTATAATTTGATATCAACATGCTACTCAGAACTGATCACTGGGGAATCAATACTGGCTTGATGGAGAAATGCCTGTACCCTTATAATCCTCATGCAAAACAGAGAAAAAAACATGTGTTTAGTAGGTTAATTCTTTTCTTTGAAAAAATTCTTCTGGACACACAAAATTGTCAAGTCATACAATTGAAACGCCTGATTTAAAAAAAAAATTAAATAGGGGAACATTTGTAAGGAATGTGCATTTGTGGGATGAGCAGCAGAGCTGCATTTATGGTCTGTGCACATACAAAATTGGCAAATCATTTTTCCCAACAGTTTTTGTTTGAGGGATTAGATGACTGCGGTCTGACAAAACAAGACATTCGGTATTTGCAATATAATCATTTCTTGGAGCAGTACGCTCAAATCGATCCCACAGGTGCTCAAAGGGGTTGAAGTCAGAACTTCAATCAGATGATAATAAGGTACATCTGCAGCTCTGCTGCTCATCCCACAAATGCATGTTATTTACAGCTTTGAGGAGGAATCATCTGGTTTTCCAGAGATATGAAGTTAATTGCTGAGTGCTGTTAGGAAAATAAATACAGAAATGTCCTTACTTATCAGGTTTTGACATAAAGATGATATTTTTTTAACCCGGTGATCAACACAGAGCTGCATTAATATCCTGGCTCCATTTACATGGTGGGTTTGTCAGCTCAGACATGGCAGGGTGTTGATGGTGAGAGTAACAAACCCACATCTTTCTTTGCATTAAAATGTCCTTCAACTAACTAAACAACGGTTGAATAATTCTATAGCTGCATGAAATTTGCCAATAATGTTTCAAAGATAACACTGATGGAAACATATGTTCATATAAATGTGTTTGCTTGACCTTCAACATCATGTAACTGCATTTCTATTCCAGTAGAGACTTCACCAGTAGGAAGAGAATAAGTCCATTATGATGCTACTTCACAGCAATTTTGTTTCTCTTCCTTATGAATTCAGAATTTGCAGGCTGGAGCTGGCACATTTTAGAATAAATTACGCCTTGTTATGAACACTCAAACCAGCCAAACAGATTTTTTTGGTCTTTGCCAAAAAATAACGCTTTTGGTTGGCATTTTATTCTGTTAATCCTCGCTCAATGTTATCCAGCAAAAGTAATATCCTGTCTTGCAGTCCAACATCCAGACAGACCACAGTGGGATCTCCGCTCGGATCCAGTCGTCTCCCACCCACAGCCTCTACGTCTTTGTCAGGAACTTTGTGTGTCGCATCGGCGAGGACTCTGAGCTCTTCATGTCGCTCTATGATCCCATCAAACAGACCATCATCAGGTGTCACTTCTTCCTCTTCCCTTTGAATTCAGCCCCTCAAGATGCTTTATATATGTTTGCGAATGATTTTAAACCTTCCAGTTTCATGTCTGTGTCTGATTTAGCTTATGTTTTAGATGAAGCCTTTATTTTTCTCCCTTTTTCTGCATTGAGATGAACTTTATGGTGTGTTATTAACTCCACAAAGAGGCAGAAAAATAGCTGTTGAAAAGGACAGTATAGCTTATTGTATATGCTTGCTCAAACAATACTAAATCACCTGGAAAAACATTCTGATCTTTGTTCTCTGTCCCTGAACACATGTGGGCACACATACTGCAGCGTACGCAGATTCTTGAGTTCTCCGTGCCTACATACCTCTCGTTCTCCTCTCCTCCTTTGTTGAGCCTCGCTAACTTAGAACAATGGCATGACAAAAATAATTATACTGAAAATACAAATTATAGGGCAGCAGATACTGACTGGCAGCGCTATGTGGGGCCTGACAGGGTTGATGTTAAGCCCTGTCACTCAGTGTCATACTGGCTGTATCCATGTCTCAGCCAGTACTACTGGAAGTATTAAGATTGACCTGAATCGATCATCTAGTTTTTATTTATTATTGATATTATTTCTGCTGCTATTAGCTCGTGTTTTAGGTTCTTTTAACTTTCATCTTGCTTTTCATGCCAAGTCTGTTAAACTGCTTAAATTCTCAACCTTTTATGTTAATTTTTGTCTGATCCATTTCAGACGGTTCGTCTCTGTACTGGAATAACCAGCACATTGTAGGTTTTTTTTTTTTGTGTCTAGCAGTGGCTTTTAGGAAAGTATTAAGTTTGTCTACCGCTTTCGTTCAGCCCGCTGTGCCCACAGAAAGATTTACTTTGTCTCCCTTTCTGTCTATCTTTCTATTCATCCTTATGTCAGTGCCTCGCACATATTTGTGTGCCAGAAAAATGCCAGTGGGAATAGCAGGGTTGCGGTTTTACCACTTCAATCAACTTAATTCTGCGACTCTACAGGGTGACATTAGTGGCTCAGTGTGCCTGTCAGGACATGGCATCAAACAACTGAGCCTCGCTTTTCCTGAAATTGTTTAAAGTCCCTTCATTACGCTGAACAAACTGTGCTCTTGTATATCAGCCAGCCTTTTTTTTTTTTTTGCTGCGGTGCACTGTGTTGCAGAAAGATTTTATTTTTGGCAGAAATAAACCTATTGATACGGGATAATCTTGATTGTGGCTGCAGCAAATGTCTGCATGTGAAGATATTGCAGTGATTACTGAGTTAGTATTTGATAGTTAAATTAAAAGTATAACATGTGTTTTGGTGCATTACAGTGAGAACTACTTGGTTCGTTGGGGCGACAAAGGTTTCCCCAAGGAGATCGACATGCTGAACAACCTGAAGGTTGTCTTTACAGTAAGTGACCACAGGAGGGTACTGGTGTACTGTTTTATAGCTCCCACATTGTGGCACTGTCCTGGAATTAAAAGGCTCAAGGATTATGTTGTCTGTTCATTTCTTTCCTGACTTGTTTCAGTCACACTCCCTGTGATTCTCTCTCTTTCTTTGACCCTGTCTGTGCCCACCAGGACCTGGGGAACAAGGACTTGAGCAGAGAGAAGATTTATCTGATCTGTCAGATAGTGAGATTGGGCAGGATGGACTTGAAAGAGGCAAACAACAAGAAGTTCACTCAGGGCCTGAGGCGACCTTTTGGAGTGGCAGGTACACCGGGAGGGAGAAACCTGTCGCTCTTTTCCTTTTCTTTCCTTTCTTTTCAACATTCCGATGTTAAAGAATGTGAATCAAATGTTCTGCCTCATTGTTACTCCTCACGTACAAAAAAACTTTTTTGTATTGTGTGATTGCTGAAGGCTCCTTTCTGAGTTTTTCAACACTCTAAGCTGTATTTTAGGTGTTGGTTGTTTGGTCACATGTACGCAAATGCAAGCAAGCATTTTTTTTTTTTTTGGGTGCCACACATGTTCTACCAGATGGCCTCACGCTCCGCTGATCCACACGTTAGGAAACTAACAAATGCTCCAATGAAGGTGAAGAATATGGCAAGCTACTGGACTGAATAATGCAGATTCGAAACTTTCAAGAAATGCTGGCTGTGTTAATGCTTCATGAGGGAGAAAATGCATTCACGGTGATTATTAGCCCTCAAGGACACACAGTGTGTTTTTAGAATCTATTTTTTAATATAAACAGGGACTTTATATGTGTGTAATAAAACTCACAGTGCGCATTTGCCTTGTTTCTGAAAGCCTTTGTATGTTTTATGACAGAGAAGGCCATTGTGTCTTACTCCATTACCAAAATTCACCAGTTTGGCTAGCAGCAGTGACTTTCAATGGCCTCTTCAGTCATTTTTTTTTTTTTTGCTTTTGTTCTGTAAAGGTCAGGCTAATTTTGTCTGATCCATCAGCCACTGGACGTATTAAAGCCCATATTTACACCTAGAAAGTGCCCAGTTCAACTGCAGTCCTTTGTACAAAACTAAAATATTGATGATGACCATCCAATAGTTTTTTTTTTTGTCCTTTTTCGCTAAAGTTGCTCTGACTGGCTCAAAGACTTTTCCCATATCCTCATGTAACCTCCACAAGGAGCGACCGCATGATGTTTAAGAGCTGCTGTTCACTGTAATCACTGCACGGGGCTGTTTTTGACACATTTGCTTTCTCTCTTTGACAGTGATGGACATCACCGATATCATGAAAGGGAAGACTGAATGCGATGAGGAAAAGCAGCATTTCATCCCATTCTTCCCGTATGTCCCGTTTTTGTTCTCCTGTAAAACCACCACATCTACACTGCTCACACATTTAGTTCTCCAGAAGACTTGTTCGCATATAATGATGCAAAATTCCAATTTTGTTTGCAAGAAAAATTCAACATTAACACTATTTTAGCTTTTTTTTTTTCACTTTAAGTTTGTGTGTTTGACTCCAGGGTTGTGGCCGAGAATGACTTTCTCCACACCTTGCTGAACAAAGTGACAGCGTCTCGAGGAGACAGTGGCGGCCAAGGTACTGTTTTCACACTCCCAGGCTTTGCACTCGTGTTTCCTCGCCGTGTGATAGCTCATGCGAGTCGGTGGTCCTGTATGTGCTGAAGGCTACCGCTGGACTGTGCGAACTGCAATCAAATTTAGAAAGATTTCCATTTCTCATTGCGTCCTTGTCTCTTTTTCCTCTGCACAGCAGGCGAGAATGAAGATCATTATCCTGATGGATTGCATTTGCCTTCATGTTTTCATTAAGCTTGCGCCTCTATTTTTTCCTCGCTCTCCCGCCACCGTGCGTTTGGCCGTGCTGTTGGTGACACTGTCTTGTTCCACATGGAGTAACCTACATGTCGGACTGCTCTGTCATATCGTTCAGTTTTTATCTCCCTCTCGCTCCTGAGAGCTCAGGGCATAACCCAGATATGGACGGAGCAGCCGGACGAGGAGATATGGACGGAACACCTGAGGCCGCCGGTTGCCTGTTCTTCACATTACTCACCTCTAATCTCCCCTTCCTCTCACTTCGAGATGCTTTTTGGACTTCTCTCTCCCTCGCTCCTCTCTGTTCTTTCTGTCCTTGCTCTCCAACACACACAATGTATTTTCTCCCATCTATTTCCTCTATTTGTGTTTTTCACATAATTTCTCTGAAAGCTGTGAGAATTTCTCCAGTTTCAAATGTCTGTCTGTTTTAATAATACCCCCATCTTTTCATTTTCCTCTTTGATTCACTGCTTGACATCCTCTTCTTAAATCGGCGACAGAAGTTTTGTATTAATTTCAGTCGAGTTTGTAACACTAGCAGACATTTCCGCAGCTCCACTTCACTTTAGGATTATGTTTCCCCTAACCATAACATTTTTACACAAAGTGGAGCATGCATTAAGTCCAACCCTCAGGCGTCTTGTTTCAGCATTTGAAAACATCTTAAAATGTTTTAAATTCAGTTTGCGCTTTGGGACCTTGAAAAACCTTTTTACAGTCATTTGACTTTCATTTGAATTTACTTACCTGCAAGAGAAATGAAAACTCATTTCTCTGGAAGGTGACTAAAAACTAAGTAATGCAGTGGCACTGTTTGTGAACACAAATGTTCTTAAATTATTCATATTTGGCCCCGCAACGTCCTGTGAGGGACTCGGATGAACTCCCTCCTGCCTGTTTGGAACTGTATGTCGGAGTTAGAGTCACACTTCAGGCTTTGTCAGAAAAAAAACAAAGTTTCAATGCAAATCTTCCCCTCTAACCCTGTCCTGCAGGTCTGTGGGTCACCATGAAGGCTCTGGTCGGCGACATCGTTCAGATTCGGAAGGAATACCCTCACCTGGTGGACCGCAGCACCGTGGTTGCCCGAAAACTGGGGTTCCCAGAGATCATCATGCCGGGAGATGTCCGAAATGACATCTACCTCACCTTACAGGGCGGCGACTTTGACAAATACAACAAGACAACGCAGAAAAACGTGGAGGTCATCATGCTGGTCTGTGATGAGGAGGGGAAAGTCATACAGGTGAGCAGACTGAGGATGCAAGAGAGGCCGACGTGTGTTTTTAAACTTAGCAGGGATGTGTTTGAACGATGAGGGGAGGTTTGAGGTGGCCGGTGCATGAGTGGTGTTTTAGGAGATTAACTTGATTTTGAACAAACTGGTTGAGTATTTACTCACCCTCTCATAAACAGACACAGCTTCAGTCCTGAACAGAAATCTATGGTATTCATAAACTCCCGCACGTCCCGCACTCGCTCTCACAGTCTTTCAGGGACATCGCATCAGCTTATTCTTCACTGTACAATAACTACTATTAGTGCTAATAATTAAATTAAAATATAATTATATTTTTGAATGGAAATTAGCTTCTTGGCCCCAGGAAGACGACAGGTACCCATATTATCAGTGTGTGAACAGATTTTGATTTTAGCAGCCACATAAAAGTCACATAGACATAATTTTTTCTCTCTCCCTTAATTTTTTTTCTCCCCCCCAGAACTCCATCTGTCTGGGAGCCGGGGATAAGGCGGTCAGTGAGTACAGGTCCGTCATCTATTATCAGATCAAGCAGCCCCGCTGGATGGAGACATTCAAGGTGTGTGTGTGTGTATGCTTGTGTGTTAGAAATTCTGTTAGTTAAATTCCATTTGCATTCTGTTGGGCCATTGCTACTGATATTGTGTATGTTTGAAATATTTGAAATATTGCATTCCATTGTTAACATAAGATCCCCTGCAGGTGGCAGTCCCTCTGGAAGAAATGCACAAAATTCACTTGCGCTTCATGTTCAGACACCGCTCTTCCCAGGAATGTGCGTATCACCCCGTTTCCTCATTACACTCTTAACTCCTCTCTTCGGAGTGCTGGAGCCTGATGTGACACTGAAAAGAACCAAATGATTGCAGCCAATTTGGAAAACGACCCAAGTCATTACTGCATACCCTTGATTATACAAATGAGTGCTTTTCTTCCTTTCATGTCTGATTTCTCTCCTTCCCTCCTCTGTTTCTCTCCTCCCCGGATGTGTTTTTTTCTTCTAACCTCTCCTGGCTTCATCTTACCTTCCTCTTTTTCATCTCCAGCCAAGGACAAGAGTGAAAAGAACTTTGCTATGGCCTTTGTGCGGCTCATGAAGGATGATGGGACGGTTCTACAGGATGGCCTGCACGATCTCGTGGTCTTCAAGGTCTGGACCAGTAAATGCTCGTTTGTTGTTGTTCTCTTTAAAGAATACCAGTGTTATTTGAATACAGAAATGTAAATTATTTTTTGCCACTCAAGTCCTGTCTTTCTCATCGCACGGTTTGCAGAATAATGCTGTGAGGTAAATGAATAGTACATTAACCCTCAAAGCTTAAAGAAATAAACAACTAATATATGACAGTGAATTTTTTTGTATAAGTTTCATCATATTAAGCCAGCAGTTTTGATTTGACCTGCTGAGCTACAAGTATTGAATATGTTTTAGTCTTGTGTCAATAATAGTGACAACCCATCATGTAGCCTTTACTATTAATCAATGTTGTTAAAATGCAGATACATATTAAAAGGCACATCTAAGACCAGAGGAAGAGTGTCCTCCTGTTTATTTGCAACAATCATAGTAGTGGACAGAAACATAGACTGTCTGGACAGGAGATTATAGTCACCACGACAAGTTGAATGAAGCCAAATAGATTTGCTGCTAAATGAGCCAGAGCTAAGATTGAATCCCCTTATTGATTAAATGCCAAATGCAATGAAGATTAATTACTGTTGATTCACTCAAAGACCAAATGGATGGTTCCCCTATGCCCCCGTTCTCGATTATCTCTTGTTATCCCTGCATTCCTTTCCATCTCTCTGGACTCTGAGCTTCAATCTCTTGCTCGCTAATTTTTCCATCCAATCACTCACTGTTTGCTTGGGTTCTGTTCTGATTTGTTGGATTTATTTATTGCTTCAAGATAAGAATTAGGGTTTGGACATTAAAATATGAAACAGTATAAAAAATGTGTTGTTGTTTGGACATGTGTTTTTATAATTTGTCTGACCCTGCATTTAAAAATAACTTGATAAAGTTGAGTGGGGCTACAGTAGATGTGGCCCAGCATCATGTAAGTTTACAACTGTGATATAGGTAACCTCACTCATTGTTTGTCATTTGTCCCTGATGTCTAGCTTGATAAATCGCCTTAACTCCGTGTCTCTTTGTTTTCCGCACCCTTATTTACAGCAAGACATTTTGGGTAAACACAGGAAATATAACTCTTGTCGTAGAGCAGCTGGGACTGAACATCTGCCCCGTCATTAACAGAGTTGTAGCAATACTGGTCAGGCACTTTTATTGCAATAAACACTCCTTTTGTCCTCTCAGGGAGACAGCAAGCGCATGGAGGATGTAAACTGCTACTTGTCTTTGCCCTCGACCCGACACCACCACGGCGAGCCCCACAAGGGGGCGGGGCTGGGCCGCAGCTCCAGCAGCGTGTCCGGGAGTGGAGGTCTGTCCGTCAGCTCCAGGGACAGCTTCAGCATCTCCACCCTGGTCTGCTCCACCAAACTCACCCAGAACGGTATGTGTAAGTTAGGCTGACAACGCTACTCTCACAATTTGACAGGGAAAGACATTTTCATATATATATATATATATATATATATATATATATATATATATATATATATATATGTGTGTGTATATATATATATATATATATATATATATATATATATATATATATATATATATATATATATATATATATATATATATATATATATATGTGTGTGTATATATATATATATATATATAGTGTGTGAAACACATGCAGAAGAAGGTCAGGGCAGAAGTTATGAAGAGGACGGTGGCAGAAATTAAACCTGACACATCGAAAACATTAATTAACATGTTCTTTGAACAGCGTAATAAGGCCAGGCAAAGACAATGAATCATCGGCTGGCTGTGAAATTGGTAGAGCACAAATCCACTTGCTTAGAAACCATCTTTATGTCTGAAAATCTGCTGCTTCGATGTGGCGTGGAGACTTTGAATTACCGGTAAATGGCTGGAAAATAAAGATTCTCTATGGGGCGCAAAGGATGGAGGATAGGCCGTGTAAATACATTCACTTTGTCCCACGCACTCAGGTAGTGAGCGGCACAAGCAAGAGGTGCACACACACACACACACACAGCGGTGCGCATCAACATCTACAAATGCCTAAATGCACGTACACTCCAGACACCGAGGTGCATCAGACACAGGTGCAGCGCAACAGCTGCTGCTGAGGAAGACAGTCCATCACTATAATGAACATTATCCTGCCATATTAATCACCTGTAACACACACACACACACGCGCGCGCACACACACACTGTCTCTCTCTCTCTGTAGCTGTCTGTCCGTTTCAGTCTTTCCCTCTCTGTCAGGCATGCATTCATGCAGTGTTGTTAAGGGCCACCCGGCAGATGTGCAGCCTGGCCTGGTGAGTCAGAACTCATTGGACGGGGATGGCAGTGAGCTTTAAGCAGGCGTCCCTGCAGAGACACGGAGAACTGCGCCGTGTCGGAATGAAGCCAAATTAATGACAGAAACATTGCTTTAAAATGTCAAGTTTTAAAAATCCCCCAGCCGTCATTTGACAGATTGCTTTGTGTCATTTTGGATGATTTTGAAAATACTCATTAACTATTCAGTCCTGTTTAGGGTAGGAATGGTGATATTGAAGCATTTATTTGAATATGAAATGGAATAGTGACAAAAATGGCTTAAAAGTCAAAATTAGAAGTGCTCAGTTTATTGATTCAGATGTAGAAAACAAAGGTTTGACTCCATCATTTAAAATATCAGAGCGGTGCATTATCTGCACACATTTGACCCAGTATTGACAATATCCATCATTTTGTGGCCATGCAGTATTCTTTGCTGTGATACTGAAAAAGAATTGGAAGATAAACTCAGGTTTGTTCTTGTCATGAACCTTTATGGCTCCCGACTGGCTTCAGTTTTTGTGATTATTTTTTTAGGTTAACCTTTTTGAGTTTGTTTTTTCAAATCTTATGAATTCAGGCACTTTGATGCAGACATAGTTTGATAAACACAAATGCATTCACAGCAACAATCACAGCATCGCATTTCGAGTTGACAAAAGACGATGAGTAGAAGAATGACAGGAAACAAGAACAGCAGTCATGGTTCTTTGTTCCATAATGCACACACACATTATCGACCGACCATCTTGTTTTGCTGTCTCCGCTGAGTGGAAAATCAAAAACACCATGGATGCATGTACCTGAACAGAAAATACTCTGTGTGTTTCCTCTCTTCAGTGGGACTGCTGGGACTCCTCAAGTGGAGGACTCGTCCTGAACTGCTCAGAGAAAACCTCGAGAAACTCAGAAACATCGACGGAGAGGAGGTGGTCAAGGTCAGTTCAGCCAATATGAGTGTGTTTTCACAAAAACGCAGCATTTGTGTGCTCTTTGCTGACCTTCTCCTTTTGTGTGTGTAGTTCCTGCAGGACACACTGGACGCTTTGTTCAACATAATGATGGAACATTCACAGAGTGACGATTACGACATCCTGGTGTTTGACGCCTTGGTGAGTGTGTGTGTGTGTGTCTAACTGTATGCATGCCTTGTCAACAGATACGGGTGATTTCTTGACAGGTTGTCTTGTGTAACGTGACATCGGTGTGTCTGCCTCTCGTTCACCTTCCAAATCAGCGTATCTGTCACGCCATGTAAACATGTAACCGTCTCCAAATGCGTTTTTCCATTTTCTCTGACAGATATACATCATTGGTCTGATTGCTGACAGAAAGTTCCAGCACTTCAACACGGTGCTCGAGGCCTACATCAAGCAGCATTTCAGTGCCACGCTGGCCTACAAGTAAGCTTTATAATCATTTTTGATGCCATGTTTTTCCTGACCAATTGAGTGAACACATTTTTAAGAACTGGATTTCGCAACGGTTGGTCTTGGGTGTACAGGCTTTGTAGGCTTCTTCAAGCTCACCTGCTATTTTCACTAAATGCAAAAGGATTTGTTGAAAATTAAAATAAACCAGAAGGATTGCTGCTTAATTTTCCATTTTTGGACAGTCACGTCATCTTCTCTCTTAAGTGACTATGCTAATCATGGTGACACATGATGACAACGGCTCAACAAATGCAAACAGGCTTCTCCGTGAAATTCAGTTTACTGTTTCGAAGGTGCGGTGCAGCATTACATAAGCATGCAACACCTCCAATGTGCAGTCGGAGGATAGTTTCATGGGTTCATGCAACTTTAACTGTGATTTGTGTAAATAAAAAGATGTGGTTGAAACCATTTTTATGATCACATGATCATGTCTCATGTTACACTATATGCAATTCATGCATTTGGATTTTGAAAAGGTGTGAAGGTGTATGGGAAGCAATGGCGCATAGCTTTTCAGTATGCTCAAAAACAGACACTGACAGTCATTCAAAGATGAGTTTATCTTGAAAAGAGGGGCAAAAGCATTCACTCATTGCACACTTGTTTTGACATTTGGGCCATATAATCAAAATACATCAAGTGAGGCTTGTAGTAAAAAGGTCAAACATGGCTTCCTTTGAGTTTCAAAAACATTAAATTCACCATGTTCTCAAACTTCAGGTTTGCTCTTATTGATAAAAGTATCCACAGCCTGATGTTGTATCCACAGTAGACTTAATTAACTCAGAAAAGGCAGAATTCTTCTGTTTGAAAACACCACCAGGTCTTCTAATTTTCCTGTTTGCATTTCAGACAGCTGAATAGTTTTATCTCTTCACAAGACGACGTTCCGACATCAGAGGCAACATTAAGTGTTTTCGAAGCGTTCAAAATACAGACTGTGTTTGCTGCAAATAGAAGTTGCTTAATGTCCAGAATCAGTCATTAAACAACCGATGTGGAGTAACTGCACACACCCCAGTTGCCACTGGAGGTCAGTGTGTGTGTGTGTTGGCCTTTAGAGTGCTTGTCTGAAGATTAGACTGCACTTCTTTACTTGTTGCCAGTGTTGGAGCACTGCTGGCTGCTTCTCCCTCTCTGTTAATTCACTTTACTTGATTCAGTTGGACAGAACAGAAAACATTTCTCTGCCTTGCCAAACCCTCTTTTAGGAAATGAAAAGCATCTCTAAAGATAGGTCAGACTCCTCCTGTTGCCAGTGTGTGTTTTCCTTTCCCTCCTGTTGCTTTACTCCTCCTCTTAGCCTCCTTTTGCAGTGACCCCGACAATCTCGCCGTTCAGTCTGCGTTTTCCTTCCCTTTTCTCCAGCTATTCATCTATTTCCCCATCAGCACCCCATCGCTGCCCCGCCAGCGCGTTGGTATTCACCCTCTTTAAGAGGGTCACTGCAGCTTATCGCCTGTCAACCACCAGGCTGTTTTGTAAAATGGTCGGACTCCCGCTCGCCACACTTTAAACTGCATTTTAAAAGAATAAATCCTCATATGTTTAACTTCGAGCCATTCACCAAAACAAAACCAGTTGAGACTAAATGGTAATGACCTTGGTAATACAGTATATAATGAGGCCACCCCGACGGCAATGAGGCCAGATTAGAGAGAAGTTTTTAAGGGCTCTTCTTTATTATTCAAGAGGATTAGTAGTTTTAACCGGTTAGTGGGTGATCCTTTTCTGTGGTTTCATTTAAAATGGAGCCATCATCACGGTCAGAGTCTTGACCCCATGTGTGCCTATTAAAATGTGTATCCTAATTGCGTCAGTTTTAAATGCCGTTGACGTACTGTGAAGGAGAACCGGCGTGAGTGTGTAGTCATAAACTTAGCCTGAACTCTGCGCCACCCACACCTTTCTCCAGCTGCTCTGGCACACCGATATATTTATGTGTGTGTCTAAAGACGCCTTTGGGGTGTGCATGTGTTGGAGAATGATTTTTTTTTTCACCATTCATCTGAGGGCAAATAAAAATGTCTGTGAACTGTGCGAAAGGTACATCTGTCGAGGTGTGAAATACTATATTGTGACTTTTCCGCCGCCGCCACCCTGCCAGTCTTCCTCTGTCACTCTGTTGCACTTTCGCCGCTCTATAGATGTGAAAAATGAAGTTGGTGATTAACTCTTCCTACCTGTGAAACATGAGAAAAAGAATGACATTTCTGTGTGAATGATTCTGATTTCCTCCTGTGCTCTTTTTTTTTATATCTTTTCTTCCCTGTCGTATTAACTTTCCCCCTGTTTTATCTGTGTCATTCGCTCACAGAAAGCTGATGTCGGTGTTGAAAAGATATCTGGACGTGTCCAGCCGTGGAGAACAGTGTGAGCCTATCCTTCGAACCCTCAAAGCCCTCGAATACATCTTCAAGTTCATCGTTCGTTCACGCATGCTGTACTCGCAGTAAGTATGTCATTCTTTTGCAGACTGACCATTATGGTAATGGCTTCAAATTTCTTTTTGGAGCCACAGAGATGCAAGTCGAGATTCTTCAAGACACACACACACACACACAGCCCTGCATCTCCGCATTACCAAAGTAATCATTTTTGACAGCCTTAGTGAAAAAAGGCTGCTGATTGCAGCACTAACGTTGCTAATAAGCATTGATGATGAAGTGCAGCAAGCAAATGGGAGCTAATGTCAGGACGGCACTGCTGAATGGGCAGTCGACACGGTCAGACAGCGCTCCTACACAAAGGCTGCTCGCTCCGCCGCCAGCTCTGACATGCAGCAAATAAGTGCAAGCATCTTTTATAAGGGACGTTCAAGTTGCTGCTGACCAGATCAAAAACTGTTAAATGCTGTGTGTTTGTGTTCAGGTATGCAAATTTCACACAATCGTGTCTAAAAATGTCATTTTTCAATTGAAAAAGAAAAAACTGTGTATGAAAAGTTTCATGAAAAAGGGCATGTGTGTGTGTCACTCCATCAAGAGAGCAGCACAGTCCTGCACGTCAGTGCTTTGACTGTATGAATTTAGGTCGATTCGTTTTTTTGCAGACAAGAATGATGTTTTTGCTTAATGAGACTGAAAATCGTAGGTGAATAATGAATTCTGACCACATTTTAGTTCTTGTTTTTTTTTTTTTTTTTTCATCAGTAGTTTCAAGGTGAGTCATTTCACATTAAAAGTTTTTGGAGCGTTTCCGCGAAAAAATACTGCTCCACAATGTCAAATGACTTGGTTTTATGCATGAGAAGTTATTTCTTCTTGTCTTAAAGTAAATGTGATGGTTTATTTATTCTAATTTTGCAAACATATTCTCTGAACTGTGTGTTAAATATCTTTGGTAGTAACCTCAGGGGAAATAATAAAACACCCACTATGGTGTATCAAGGTAGGGTATTTTTGCTGAAAACTTTTTGTATTTACTCACTACACTTAACAAATAATATCTGCACTACTGAAATTTTAAAATCTTTTATTTAATTACCAACTGTAGTATGGTTTATTGTATAAAGCAATCATAAGTTTGTTACTTTAAATCTTTGTGCACCTTCTTAGCGTCCAGAATAATGAGTCTAAATGAAGTTGATATGCTGGATAGATGCAAATTAACATTTCAATGAGGACTGATCAAGTTAATCACTTTAATTTACTTTTGAGTGTGGTGATCAGACTTAACAAGTTCTTCATAAGTAGGACCCCCGGAGTCAGTCATGGCTGGAGAGGGAGTGTGGCTGGCTCGACTGTTGTCGGCGTACTCGGGAGGAAGTGGTTGTGCTTCAGCCGTTTTTCGAGGGCAGAATGGAATCCCTCTGAATCTGAAAGGAGATGGAGCAGAGTCGATTGCCTCTGAATAAGCAGGCAGAAAGATCATTGGCTGGGGACTGGTGACAGCAAAACTGACATTCAGCTGATTTTAACTTTGAGGATGGCAGGAGCAAAAAAAAAAAAAGAACCTCTTAAGGACTGCCAAGACAGAATGTGCTTGTACAGAACTTTCATGTTGAACTCACTCATTAAACTTCTTTTGTGCACGCATCAGCACATTTTATGTGTGACAGATGTGAAAAGTCAAAAATTGAATTATGTGAAAGACGTAAGTGGATCATAAAGTACAGATGGCTTTTGAGTGTATTAGCAACATGGCTGAAAAAAAAAACTGAGTACCACAGATGATAGAGCACATTTACTGGAGTAGAACCTTGATTAATGCTGCTTCTTTTAGCATGTATACTTTACGTGACTGTACAGTTTTTAGAAAGTAAGTGTACCTTAACCACTTCAGTTTTTCTTACACTTTTGACTTAACTTGATTATTATTATTATTATATTAGGGTTACCTGAAATTGGCAGAGTAAGTTTCTTGGTCTCAGTATAACTGTTAAATTAAGATTACGTATAGATCTTCCATAGCACACATAGTTTTATCTTTGCAGAAGAAGCCTTAAAGCGTGAATCTCAGTGTCGCACACTGGATGGATGGATTATTTGCATGAGCTGGGATTTCTGCGCAGGTCACTGTGCGTTTCTAACACATATTCCTGTCACCACAGTTCCACATTTATCTCGAATGTTTGTGAATCACATTACCCTTCCATAACTCTTGCTTTGACTGTGCATCACTCAGGTTCCCATGAGTACCTCTGTAGTCTCTCTCTCTGCGCTTCTCTCCTCCTCTGTTGCTTTTGTGTCCCTGTTGCTGAGGGTTTTGACTTCCCCTGCATCCAAAGTTTTCCTAATGAATTTTGTCCTCTTATAGCGCCTTGTGCCAACAGAAAATCAGGCATTCAAAGGAGCCAGCGGCGCTGTAGGTGCATCTGTGAAGCCGCATCATTATCACCACCCAGACTCGCAGTCATTAATGGTTAAATAGGCAGCATTGAAGATTTATTCGCTTGTCAAACCAGCTTTAGTATACATGCAAACTCTGTTAAAAAAATATGTGATGTTTACTCCCAAATTATGGAAGGCACGTAATAGCAGCTTTTGCACTTTCCTTCACCTTCTTTCTGTCCTTCATGCTCTGAAGCTTCTCTCTTGTCTACTTTATCGGTTGTATCTGTTTCTTTTTCCTTTCCCTAAGCGCCTGCTATGTTCTATATTCATCATGCCATCCTGCCCTCATCCTCGTTTTCTTTCTTCTCATCAACGTGAAATCTCTCTTCTTCTTATACATTTTTCTTTGCAGGTTATGCAGGTTGACTCAAATCTGACACATGAAGGATGTTCTCTAGTGTAATTTGTTTATCGTTATCCCCATAGTGTAATTGCTAAATTAATATTTAAGGTTTTCTGGTGAGAAAAAAAAAGAAAGATTGAGACAGATATCACAATTTGGCCAAAATATGAATGAAAGAATTGTCTTATGAGATGAATGAAAGCATAAAACAACAACTGTTGTGTTAAAGGTCATCATAAATCCGCTCTAATGTCTCACATTTTAATTGTACGCACTTTGTTGGTGTAAATGTTCTTACAGCAGCTTGGCTTCATGATTTTATCCGTATAATAATGCATTAATTTTTTTATTTCTGCAGATTTACATAAAATGATCATTTTTTTTATCCTCCACTGAATAAAGTATTTCATAATATTTAGGACATAAAGATCTCCACGTTGCACATTAAAGTTATCATTTCTATTCATGAGAAAAGAAAATACCCGGCTTTACACAACCAATTATATTTTCATGAATTCCAGCTTTTCCACGGTTATGTTTGTTGTCATAAGACGCTTTGTTGAACATTGTGCACAGACACGCACAAACAGGATTTACCACCTCGTGAGGATGTCCACGTCTCCCTGCACCATCCTTGCAAGTGTAAAAAAAAAGAAAAAGTTTTGAATTCTGAGTGTACTTATGCCGTATATCAACATTTAAAACTTGAGCACACCCTAATGTTAGATAATTCAGTGGAGAGGTCACAGAAGCTGTAATGTTTAGCTCTATATGCATCGGATTAAAGCGATTCTCCATCGTACTAAATATAGAGGACACGACTTTTAGCGCAGTAATGGGATGTGATTGTTCAATCCAGTGTCATCACAGGGACACCTACTCAGAAACATCTTGATTTTTCCAGATCAGACACTCGTGCACACGCACATTCACTTATGCGCCGACAGGGCTGGTGGATTAAGCAGGACAATGCTTCTGTAATCAGAACTGTACTCTGCAAAGAGCCCAGTGATAATACCTCTGTGTGTTACTGCTTAATCCCTCCCTCCACATGCTAAATTCGCTGTGTGCCACATGCTAATCCTTCCCTCCAGCACTCGTGGCTTCCATTGTAATTAATGGCTGCGCGGCACAACGGAATACACGTTGGGGAAAAAGGAAAAAGATGGAGGGAAGGATAACTTAGGGCTGAGGAAGTGTTACCAAAGGGATGACAGAGAGATGACATTTTGAACAGCAGCGACAAATTTAATCCACTTCTTGAGCTTGGACCATCTAGCAATCGCAGCGGTCTTTGCTTCTCAGTGTTTAGTTTTACCTTGCCAACATAATCTCTTGTCAACATAACTCCGCTCTGGTTTTATGCACCATTGTAATTGAATGTAGTGCATTGAATGACAAGTGCGCACTTCATGGCTCCGCTTTATAATTACTGCCTCCAACTGCTTCTGATTTAAATTGAATTATTGACCAAAGGGTGAAACGTGATGTGTCACCGACATACTAAGTGCACTTTTAACCTTTTTATGGAGAGAAGCTGTGAGGAATGGCTGCCAAGTTTGACGGTGCCCCATTGCCATAAAAAAATACTGTGACATAGTTGTAATTTTACTTTTTGCGATTGATGACTCTAAATTACGGAGAAATGTAGCTCTGCCTTGATAAAGATAACTTGAAAACCGTCATTACTAAACTGAAACCAATTTAAACTGTGAAGGAAAACAAGTCCTACGGGATGATTTACAACCGTATGAAGTCAGGAGATGTTTTTTTTTTTAAATAACAGCATGTTTCAAAGCCAGGAAAAATAAATCTGTTTGGGGCATAGAACTGGCACAGATTTGCCTTGAAGTTTGAATGTAAAATGGATTATCTTAGAAGTGTGTGACTTTTCATCCGTCCATCCATCATACTTCATCCGTCCATACCTCTGATTATGGACGAAGGCGTACCCTGGATAAGGCTGCCAGTGCATCACAGAACAAACACACTTTTTTAGACTGGCGGAGGAAGCGGTACCTGAAGAAAAGCTACATAACACGAGGAGAACGTGCACATGAAAATATTTTACCCCATTATTGGTTGTGCAAGTCATTAAAGATTATTAGGAAGTTCCTTATTTAAAAAGTAGTGCTGTTTATTTATTCGCGACTGAAAACTCCCTCCTCTCCTCTTCATTTCCTGCCTGGCAGCTCGCTGCTCGGCCTCCCTTCTTTTCATTGCTATCACCTCTCCCACATACGGCGGATTATGGAATTATTCACACCCACTCTTTGGATTATTATCATTTAAATTTTTTTTAAAATTTTTTTTTTACCTCAAAACCTGGAAATTAAAGGCAGTCTTATGTTGACTTTATGTAACACAGTAGATACACAGAAGTGTTGTGTGCATCCAGATAGTGGAGCTTTAAATATTAGAAATAAGTGGGAATCAAGATGGCTCATTTGGCTTTCTTGAGAGTGAATTTTGGAGACGCTCTAAACAAATCAGAGAAGATGTTGTGCTCAGATGAGATGAAAAAAAGAAGTTATTGGCCATCAAGATCAAGGACTCATCACACTGAAGAGCATCATGATGTGGGGATGTTTTTTCAACTGGATCGTGTTAAAAACTGAAAAATTGAGGGAGATTTGTATGAGTGTTTCAAAGGAATGAGACTGGGACGTAGCTTCACCTTCTGTAAAGACAACGACCCAAAGCACTCCTATGAGGCCACAGTCCAGTGGTTTGAGGAGAGGTAATTAAATGTCCTGGAGGATTTCATTCAAAGTTCAGACCTTGATCTAATTGAAATTTTGTGGTATCATTTGAAAATGTCTGCATGCAAACAGTATCATTCCAGCTTAAAAAAGTTTTGCTTTGAAGGATGGGCAGAAATGCCAGAGGCTAAATGTACCAAACTCAGAGACAAATCCCAGGAGACTCGCAACAATAACTGTTCCAAAATGTAGCCCTGCAGGCGCTTAACTTTGAGTAAATACATATGCACGCACCACTTTTGAGTTTTCAATTCATCGTTATTTATTTGAAATGATTTCTGTTTCATTTAACTTCAGAAGTTGTGTTTCAGAATGCATATTTTGTGTGTGTCCATGACTGAAATCAAAATAAGAACCGATTTGAACTCCAGTGTTGTTGTGAGGTAAAACATTTAATGCAGTATCTAAAGGGGTGAGAGCTTCTCTATCCTGCTATACATGACCACACCACCTCAACCTTGTCTCTCACTTTTCCTACTTTAGCTGGGATGTCATTATTTGTCGGTATCTGATGCTGAGTGTGATGCATTTTGCACCTTTCACCCCTTATTCTTACTTTGCTAATCATTTCATGTCGTCGTATGTTTTCCTTATCTAATCATGAAAAAAAAAAAATTATTTATTAATTTTCTGCCATTTTCAGGCTGTACGAGGGGAAGGAGCAGGCGGAGTTCGAGGACTCGCTCAAGAGACTTTTTGAGTCCATCAACAACATGATGAGAACCGACTACACCACCACGCTGTTGCTCAGGGTAATCACGTGCTTTTACATTCTTTTATATTCTTTTCACATTCTTTTCATCTCTATCCTGACCTCTTTTTTTTCTCTCCTGCCACTTCTACTATTCTGCATCCCTTGTCTGAATGCGTCTCATCTTCACTCTGTATCCCTGCTTCTCCGTGAGCTCTCAATCCGAGTCCAAATACATCTGTATTCTCGTTGTAATATCTTCCTTTGTATTCTCCCTCCTCACACTCAGGGAGGCACACAAACAGATCAAGTCACAAAAACTTAGGCAGACAGATGGGAAGCTCTGCACAAAAAAACACTCTGATAGATCCTTTCTCACATATGTGCTCGGGGTGTATTTGATGGCAATGTCACCTTCCCACATCCCCACACAGTAATTTAACGGCGCTTACTTATTGTGTTTATGTCACCAGGTCGCGGCGCTGAAGTACCTGCCAACAGTCCTGCATGATGTTGAGAAAGTATTTGATGCCAAACTCCTCAGGTAAGCTTATCCTTCAACACACCGACCCGGACAGGACACACACACACACACACACACACACACACACACACACACACACACACACACACACACACACACACACACACACACACACGCGGAGCATCTTATCTGTGGCCACATTCAGGCGCTCGCTGACAGAGGGGATGTATGGCAGCTTTCAGCCCAGCTCAAGTTTTTTCCTCTTGACCCTTATTCTTCTGTCTCCCACACACTTCATCTAAGTCGAGCCTTACCTTCTTTATCAAGTGATAAAAATCTCATCAAACTGACATAGACACAAGGACAAACCACAGCCAGGAGCTCCTCCATGTGCCCCTGAGTCAAATGACATTTTCGGCGAAACCATCAAACAAAAGCCATTTCACCCTGCTCTCCTTCATTCCTGGAGATCAGAAGAACAAAACGTCTTGGAATAGCTCGCTTAACCTTCTCTGACCCAAAATCAAACCTACAATATACTGTTTTTCCCAGCAAATGACATCGGTGCACTCGTTGATGCATTTTACTTCCCACTTCTAAGCACTGAGTTTGGATGACTTTATCTGATTTTTTTTTTTTTTTTTTGTTTAATCTTTGTTTTATTCTCTTTTCAACTCCCCTCATTAATTTTTCACCTCTTTCCCGACCTCTGTGTGTTTTTTGTGCATTTGTGTTTGTATGCAAACAATCCACATCTGGCAGTTCAGTCCCTCTCGTGGCTCGGTGTCAACGCTGTGTCACAAACCTGCTACCTTCAGCACCTGCCTCAGACGTGCGCGAGCATATCCACACATTTACCGATAGGAGAAGGTGTTGCAGGCCGGTCAGGGCATATGTTCTCTCTTCTGTCACTCATTTTCTCTTTAACTCTCCTTCACACGCATTCGGTCGCCCTTTGTTTTCTGCGTCTGGCGCCACTTTACTCAAACACGCACAAACATATCCCGGCCATCTAAACTTAAAAGCGATGTCCCATTGCATTCTTGATCAAAATCGCCTCAAGCAGCGTTTCCACAAGCAGGCTGTGTGAATTACAATCACTGCGTTTGAGGTGGACATCAAAGTCTTGTCTGGTTACATTTCCACACCGTTGTAAACTCACCTGTAGTGTGATCAGTTCTTGCAAAGTCATTGTCGGCCATGCTCGCCTACTCTTTTTGACTCTTTTTGTCTACAGGGTATAGGTTGACATTTTGGAGTTTAATTAGATTCAGTTAAGATGATTAGTGGTCCCGTTATGGCTGCACTGGGCCGCCCCGTGCCCCGGCCTGCCCCTGTGCCAGCTAAAGCAGAAAAGAAAAAAAAAAACCTTGTCGTTTTGTTTTGGTTGGAAGCCGAGGTTGTGCATTTAATTTTGCGCACCATTATTGAAAGTGCTATCGCAACCTGTGTGGCATAATTCAAGGAGACAGAGACAAAGTGAGATACAGACAAGAAAAAAAATAATGGAGACATGCTCCGAGCATTCAATCTTTGTAAGTGGCATCAGGACTTGCAAGCAGCTTGCTTAATTATTCTAAAATTGAATTTGGAGGCAGAGGAAAAGTCAAACCTGTGTCTTCATTAAAGTGTGTTTAAGGTTTGGCTCATTTGTTTTTCTGCAGCCTACATTGCTCTGCTCATGTTTTCAGTGTGATAAAACGGCTGCTCGTAGCAGTTGCAAATGCAGTTTGCAGAACTTTCTGTGAGGTTTTTTGATTTTCTTCTTCTTTTTTAATGTAAGGATTTATTACACTGTGCAATTTACCAAAGCTCGAAGCCATTTTTTTTTGTTAATATTCAAGACATGTACTGTAAAAACTGTTATTTATTGTGCTAACTCTCAAGAAAACAGTGCTGTTGCTCTTCTCGTGTAATGAGCTTGCTGATTATTAATTCCCCTCCTATTGCTTTCTCTCTCTAGTCAGCTGCTGCACGATTTTTATTCCTGCATCCCCCCAGAGAAGCTTCAGAACCCAAAAGTGGCCTCCATGACTGAAATCGTCAGCAGCCAGCTCTTCCAGAAACAAGGTGTGTGTTTTTTCTTCTCATGGGCCACTAACCTCCGCAGATGTATTGCTGTTCAAACAACCAATCACAGACATGCACATTATCCAACAACTGTCAGCTGGCTCTGTTTGAAAGCCAGTAAAATCTTTCAGCGCATTAGCTGCTTCCCACTTACAGGTAAAGATCACATTAAAAGGTCTATTATACAGTGAGTAATTTCCTGCTCAGCAACATCACTTCTACTGTATTTTATGACCAGTACTCTGCTCTCTGCAGTCAAGATTTTATCTTGGTAATACACCACGGGTAATGCTCCGTTTCCCATGAGGACGATCCAGAAAAACACTTCAGATAATAGTCGAATGGTGAAATTACCAAGCGGTGTTTATGCTTTTAGGTTTTATCTGGTTTTAGTGCTATAAATATATGTTGGTATTTAGAGACGCCGGCGGGTGTGAGTGGGTGTGTGCACGCATGGTTTCGTACATCTGTACCGGGAGGGAACCTAAAACCAAAGGTGTGGAAGTGTGCATGTTGAACTTTGAACATTTATCTTTCCAACCTAAATATATCAAACTCAAAATGGTCAGTTTTTCTTACAGTTTTTCATTTCCTCGACAAATAAAGCCATATACAGACATTTACATCTTGTTACAGTTTTAGTTCTGCTTTGCTTAAACCCCTGAAACATTACAATCAATGCCATGGAGCCCAGCTACCTACTGCCTCATTATAATCAGTATGAGTGGGACCGAGTGCTTCTCACTGATGGCAAAGGTGACTTCAAGTCACTCCTGCCAACAAAGATTAGGCTGAAACAACAGCAACCTGAACACATATTTGCAAGTCATTCATGTGTATTTGGCATTTTGGTCCTTTGTCCTTGTTAGGTTGATGGTTCCTCTGCACCACGTCTGACAATGTGGATAGAACTTATTGCAAGGTTGAACTGGCAGCTTACACCTCAACGGGTGTTAATGGTGAATGAAGAGAAAGATGAATGGTAGCCCTGCTAATGCCAATACATGCTATCCATTAAAGGATAAGTAATATCATAAATGTTGGTGGCAGACTGAAAGTTCTGTTTTTTTTCCATCCACTGTCATTAATGTGTCACTTTTCGCTGCGTGCCTGCTCTACTTTTAAATGATTTTCACTGTATTTGCCATAATTGCCTGGGACATGTAATTTTGTCTGTACGATACCTTTAAAGTGCACTACACATGAGTGCGCACACACACTGCACCAGTCTGAATCCACCCCCTACCTCCGTTCAGCCCTATTATGTCTGTCTAATTTGCTTGTATTGGGCTGATAAGTGGTGGTTTTTCCCTGCAGAGGTTCGTGCAATGATGGATAGAGCGATCTAGTGTTGTCCTGCTGTATAGCACAGACTCAATAAAGGAGCCCATAATCTGACGTCTGCAGCACAAACTGAAGAAACCAGGGGCAGAGTGAGCGACTGTGGTAGATTACTTATAGCTTATAAGAGAAATTGGCCTGAGTGATGTTGGGCGATAGCCAAGCTGGGCTGCACAAGTCAGGTTGAATTACATTACAGACGTGAGCGCACGTGAACACAAATGCATTCTCATACATAACCCGTTCCTGTAGATGATGACGCCATGCCATGTCTGGCGAGTGAGTGTGCATGACCGTCAGTGTCTGTGCAGTGGCGCATGCTCAGTGCGGATGTGTACTGTCTCGAAAAACATTTTTGTCCAGTCGGTTGCTGCCAGGCAGTTCAGTAACAGATCCAGGATATGGTTTCTTTAGTATTGATCCTGCCTCACAAGATTGATTCCCCGGGGGTTCGGTGACAGGTTGGGCCCCGTGGCTCACTGTCACCATGCTCAGACTCGCACTCTGTCACCAGACGGAGAGGGAGGAGAAGAGAAAGTGATGAAAGTAATAGAATAGGGAGCTAAGTGTTGAGGGCGAGCCGGTGGAAAAAGAGGGCAGGACAAAGAGGAACGGAATTGGGAGCATCATGCCAAACTGCAACATGTAATTTGTTGCCTTCTAAATAATATTTTTTTAAAAGTAGGAATGTATTTGATTTGCAATAAGCCAGCTCAGACGCATTTAGAAGGCAAGAATGAGAAACGAGAAGGAAATAGAAAAGGAGAATAAAAGAATTCTTTAGAAGAAGAAAGTAAGTGTGACGGGAAAGAATCGAAAGGAAGTTGGCATGATGATGGTGAAGGATGGGCTGGGGAGCATGGACAGTTAAGGGTCAGCGGAGATGGAGAGCTGAGAATTGGGGACGAGACAAAGACTGGTTTATAAAGACTGAAAGTTGGATTAGACACAGTTAATAAATGAGCAGAGAGAGAAAACAGGTGAATGGTGGTGTCAAGAGGAAAAAAATAGCCTTGGGTTAGTGTGGAAATTAAAGGGTTTTTGAGAAAGTCACTTGACTTGTTTTCCTATTAAACTGTCCTGAAGTGATTAAAGTTTAAAGCCTGCTCACAGTCAATCTATCAGCAAATCTGCAAGCTGTCGGGCAGTGACACCTGACTCCTCCATCCTCCGACTCGCTGCTTTTATTCGCCCATTCATTGGCCTATTCCATCTCGATCCCTGCCTCGCCAAATGAGGGCTGACACTCCACTCTAATTGAGATGCATTTTAGCATTGGGATGCTAATCAGCTGACTTGTATGTTAGGATGCCATTCGTCCAGAAGGCTGAGATATGCAGCAGGCCTAAATTATATATTTATAATGGCTAATGGCCCCCGGTGTCCTATCACTGCACTGCAATACATATTTAATAAACCTACCTGTCTGTCTGACGGTCTATCTGAGCAGACCTGCCAAGCTCGCTCTCCAGGGAGAAATGTCAAGCCACTGACACCGCTTCAGTGTAGGAGCGCTTAGATGATGGAAGGGGGATTTTGTGTGTGTGTGTGTGTGCGTGGGAGACAGGAATTCAGTCCAATGTTCATGTTTGACAGTGAATGGGATTTGATATCATTATTATTTATGTCATTAAGTTTGTTTCCTGCGACGTCGAAATTCATTGACTTTGATTTGAACAGAGGAACGAATAACACAAATGTCAAGGTGACAGATTAGTTATAAAGGAGGAACTAATCTGAGCGTCATTGAATCAGTCCTTGTATTTTTATTCATGCTTACATAAATCCGGAGGTGCATAATGAGCAGCATATTCGTGCCGTCATTTTCTCCTCTCACATGCTTTTGCTGAAAGATTCTTGAGCTGTGCTCATTTCAGGAAGGCATTGTGTACTTCCAGCTCCGGGCAGCATCTTCTTTGAGCTAAAATATGTAGTTTAATTTAAATGGAATCTGAATGAAAATTGTTATAAATTAGTCTGGTACTGAATCACATGTGAATATACCTTGGTGGAAAAAAAAATAAAGGAACACCCAGATACTTTTAACCATTACTTAGAAAGTTGAAATATAATTATGTAAGGCTTTTTCTGCTGTTGTTCAGTTGGAGAGCTGTTGCTGTATTTTGAAGGAGGTCGATATACATATATATATATATATATATATATATATATATGTGTGTGTGTGTGTGTGTATATATACTGTATATCCTACCCTGGTTAAAGATAGGTATGTCTGTGTTCTTGCTTGCGTTCGTCCGCCTGGCTGATTTAGTTTGCCCTGTTTGGCTTTCTCATGACCGCTTGCTTCTCCATGGGTAATGTTTGAGGGGATTGGGGTTTTTCTTTTTTTTTCTCCCACTCAGAAACACTCCTCTGATTTATTCAGCATACGCTCCTGGGATTAAGAGTCTTGGCAAGCACAGAGTGTGTCCACACACAAACACGCTTCATGCGCACGGGCCCGCACGCATGCACGAAGAGACATGTGCGTCCCGTCATATGGGTTAATCTGGTTTTGAGACAAAATTAAATTTACAAGGCGCATTATGGCTCAATTTAGGCAAATTATGATGCCGTCAGGCAATCACTGTGACAGATTGAGAGCATCAACACTCATAAAGGGGGCAAAAAAGATCGAGAGATCAGGGCAAACAAAGAGCTGAGGGACAGAGGGACGAGTCTGTCATTTTGTTTATCCAATCATTTCCCAAAGCGGGCCAAAGTTGCTGATTCAATCTGCTAACCATCTAAATTTTCTTAGCCAGGCTGCAATTTACAAAGCATTGAACAATCAATGTACAATTCAACAACAGACTGCAGTCATGTCGTCCAGCGGTTTGTACTAAACAGATTAAAGGAAACCCTCAAACATTTTAATGTTATGTCTTTGCGCAGATTAATTGGTAGGTGGAAAAATACAAAACGATGCATCAAGTCGGAAAAGCTGCCTCTTGTTTCTCTGGTGCAAAAGTATGTAGTTTTAAATTATATCATAACAATCAGTGTAAACAGCAGCAATCTCATTAACTAAATTGCTTGCATTTTTCTGCAGCACATCAAGCAGTATTGTTGACACTTGACGCCCGTGTCTATATTCCCCTGCTGTGATTACTTAACAGATGCATGTCAATGCCTGATGAATATGGATGAGTAATACGATGTACTGTACCGCTATTATCGTCAGGATTTAATCAGTGCTGAGTGATCTCAGTCGGCCCCACACTCTCTACCAATCACCATTAGTGACAGGTCACTCTCGGCTGCGGTCAACAATCATACTGAATGTGTTTTTTTTTTTTTTGGTTTTTTACACCTGGTTTTGAGGAGGTGTTTGTCAACACATTTATTGTAGTGAAATAGAAAAAAAAATCTGTCTTCACATCGTAACTTCTTCACTGTGTGTGGATGAAGATTAGGCTTTAGGCTGTGTTAATACTGCGCTGCAACAAAATCCCCTTTTAAAAAGTTATGTAAAAAGCAGCTTTTCACTGACATAAAGGTGACATGCTGCGTATATTTGCAAGGAAATGCAGGGAGTTTAGTCAGTGCTTGCATGCACCACAAAAGATCTATATTTTTGGTCCATACTTCACTCAGTCATTCGCAAAGCGGCTTCTGGATGATTGCGTCTAAGCAGTCAGCTTTGCAGCCGCTCATGGCTGCTGAGCATGCATGTGTGTGGAACAGGTTTCTAGGTTCCCCAATAAACCCCCATCTGCTCTTATCCTATATCCTTAGTTATAAAGGCATCTCAGACAGGTGTTTGAAACATAAAAAATGTAATGGCTATCCCTCAGGCTGTCTCAAAGTGCTTCTCTCTATACTGCTTCACTCTACTCCTTATGGACTCAAGTCTGATTGTTTACTGCCTCTTTCCTTCTCTCCTCTTCTCTTCTGTTCCCTTCTTGACTATCTCCTGTGTATTTTGCACTGATTCATTATTTTTATCCTGTGCTACATAATCTTTTACATTTCAACATTCCTTTGTTTTTTTTGTCATCTATTACAGTAACTCTGGTGGGCCATTTCTCATAAACATCCCACAACTGACACCCAAACCTCTCAAGTAGTTATCAAAGTAAATTGGTTGACGAGCAGCATCTTTCTTTGCATTTGCACGTCTGTGTAGGTAATCTGGTTTCTGAGTGACTTTGTTTTGTTGTTGTTTTTTTTTTTTTTGTTTTTTTTTATCTCAAATTTGTCTTCTTACAAACTTTTGTGTTGATGGCATGAGAAGGTTAATGAGGGTGGCGTGGCTCGTTGTTGTCGTTCAACCTTTGCAGAGACTGCAGTTTGTGGGGTTGTGAATGAAGCAGAGGAAGGAAAGAGGGATGGATGAGAGCTAATGGAGTAAAGCGAAAGGCATTTAATCATTTGGGGAAATGCCTCTGTCTGCCTCTGATTTATATTCTGATTCTTATGTCTGTGAAGTGATCTCAGTGGAAACTGAATTCACAGTATCGGGGCACAATGTTTTAACAAACTTACCCATAATTCATATTGCTGAGATGTGAGCTTATATTAATGCAGCCTGACAGGGGAGTGTGCTATTGTTGATAAATGGTTTTCCTCTCTACTGCTACAAAGGGATAGGTTATACTACAAAATATAATTTGTAATATTGCCGATATGGTTTAATGATCCCAATTGGGATGCTGTGAAACTGAATAGTGTTAAGGACATTTCAGCAAATTGTTGCAAAGTCAAAAGAAATTAGAGATGCCGTAACATATAAATTCCAGTGTTGGCGCACAAACTGATATTCAATCCAACGCAAATACAAGGCAGGATTTATAAATTGAGATCAGATATAGGCTGAGATGGCGCCAGCGGCTTTGTGATATATTACTGTGTGATTATATGATGCTGGGTATAAATCAGTCAGCTGGTTCACAAGAGTTCATCCAGGTATTATTGATCTGCAGAGCTTGAACTGATCAAATCGTCGCAACTAATGCTACCAACACCGTAATTGGTCAGTCAGTTTGATTGTCATGTGGAGATTGGAGCGCAGGGGGAAGGCAGAGATGAGGGGAGGCAATTAGTGGGTGAGTCACGGAGGGTGACTGAGAGTGGTGGAACGAAAGAGGAGCATTCACATCTTGTTAAAGATACAGCGGGAAAAACACAAGCTACGTGCAAAAACAAGACTCAAGGGATTAACTGAAGATTATCAATAGTATCTTGTGCTCATTATCTTCACACTGTTTGTTTTTGTGGTAAACCTGACAAAGTGGCCCAACTCTCTCTGAGGAAATTGAAAAAATATGTGTAACAGCAGCATTGGGCTGATTTTGCTCATTACTCCAGTTTTACTGTCTGAGTCAGTTGTTCGTTCTACTTTTTCTGGACTAATATTAAAGCAAAGGTAGTGGTTCTGGCTGAGTTTAAAGTAAGTGTACAGTAAATTAATGGAAATCAATGCATTGCCTCCAGGATGCGTGGATGAGCATGCGTGTGGAATCGTGTGTATCTGCGTACATCACTGTGACACACCTTCACATGTTTACTTTGGTTTTGCTGACAGCATTTGCTTTATGTCAGGATTCATCAGCATGATGGCAAAAATCACGGGCAAAAATGCATTTTTCGCCTTCGCTGTTCCTGCGCTGTATAGCACGAGTGCATTCCATCAATGGTAATTTACTGGCATATAATTTCAATAGACACAGAAAGGACATTTTTATTCATTCCTTTCAGAGAAAAAATTACATTCGACTAAACTGTTGCAGGACAACATTTTTTGCTCTCACAAATCACGTGTGTCAAACATCTTTTACCACCACACCACAGCGAGCCCGTTACTGAAACAAGTGTAGACGGATGGCCGCAGCCTACATATAAAGCGAGGACATGCACCACAATAAATCTGAGTGGGATTTAATAAAGATGAAGCAAGGATAAATGTGAGGAAGGGAGTCAGCGCAAAAGAGTGATGGAGGGAGAGTAGATGAGAGGAAACACCCACAGTGACATGAGAAAGACATTTAGTCATCACTTGGCCTGGACCCAGGCCGCTCTCAACTTGGAAGATTTACTCTATGCTGTGCCTGAAAACCCACGCATTAACATTTTTTTCTATCATTCCATCTTAAGAATGACAACTGAAGGATGAGGAAAAAAAAAAACGGATGGAGAGGAAGAGATGGAAAACAGTGATTTACATGCCCCTTGGAAACTGAGATTGCATCTCATTATCATGTGCTATAGTTTATTGTGTTTGGCTGTCAAATGAATAAATGGAAGAGAGAAGAGATGAGCTGGCTGCTGAGCCATCAAAGCTGCTCCCTGTGTGGTGACACGCCAGCGACGGCAGCCCTCTGCTCTCGCAAATTTGGTAACCCAAACACATAACGACACATCGCACAGCAGCAAAGGCACCAAGTCGGAAACAAGAAAGTCAAATCACACACGGGCACGCAGACTCGCACTGGTATTAATGATCAAAGTGTGAGATTAGAGATAGAATAAACAGACATTTTAAACTGAATATAGATGAGTACTTGAAGGTGTTCTGAATACGGTGTGTTGTGAATCAGCATTATTGCATGCACACGACTCCTGCGTGTGTGTGTCTGTGTCTGTGTGTGTGTGTGAACACACTTTCTCGAATGAGAGCTGAAAAATAGTTGAATGCATCCCAATCATTGCTGCAAGACCCTGATTTCCATTTGTTTGTGATTGCCCGTCAGCCAAGATTGCTTCCCATGACATGCCCGAATCGATTTATGGTATTGCCGCACCGCTGGCTACAACCTACCGCATGCAACAATGCCGTGCAGGCAGGGGTCTCATGGAAACGCAGGTTTGTCGGAAATCAGTGCTTTCACCAGTGTTCACTTCAGGCACAGATGTGTGTGTGTGTGTGTGTTGTGCTGCATTTTCAATTGTAATGTGGCTTGAAATTTTATATTTGTTTATTTTACGTGTACTTACATGCACTATCAGACCGCTTCAAATGCATGTGATTTATACTAACTGGGAGGTTGCAGCATCAGTTCGGATTTCTTCTTCCTCTCCATTTCACTGGTGTCTCTTATAGTTTCTCCACTCGCAACTCTCCCCTGCTCACTTCTCTCTCGCCCCTGGTTGAGCCCCTGAGGCAGCGTCTCTGTCTTCTTCTTCTTCTTTTTCTTTTTTTTTTTTTAAGACGGCTTCGTTGCAAAGCAGCTGCTAGCAGGCATCTGCAGAAATGGTTTCAGGTTATAGGATTAGGAGTTAGACTCTGCCAATCCCAGCGATGGATGTGGAGAACCCTGCGAAGAGGTTCTGTATCAGAGACTCATGGGAAAACAGATCAAGAGCTTGTAGCTTCTGTTATAAAGCATGTACAAAAAATGCTAAATAATATCAACAGTTGTATATACAAGCTTGAGGATAATTTTTTGGTTGGGACTGTGATGGTTCTTTAGTTCTGCTCTGATAAATTTAACTCAGTGAAGATGAGCCTCAGCGTGATGGTTCTGTTTTACACCTGAGTTATTTGTTGTTGTTGTGATCATTTTCCAATAAAAAGCTGTAAACACATAAAAAAAAAAGAAGAGAGAGAATGCATTAAATAAGTGACCGTGTCATGTTGTTCAAATCAGAGCTTTAATAGTTTCTGCTCAATGTTCCCACTTTTTTAAGAAGTGATGTTTCCATCCTGTTTTCATGTTCTTTTCATTTTGTTTCAAACACCTCAGAGAAATTTCCATAGTTGTTCTGAGGATTTGGGACACTCTGCTCATTTCTGTTTTGTGTAATATTTGATCCATTGATGTGGAGATTGGGGCACTTTAGAAGCGATGCCATCTGCTGCAGGACTCCTTGTTCTTCTACTTTCTGAAGCCACTTCTTTCTTTTCCGCTCTGGTTGTGTGTTTGAGCCTGCCGTCATGCTGTGAAGCAGAGCCACGGCCGGCGAGACACTTCTTGATGGTATTGTATAATGAATAAGACTTTCAGCAACAATACCGTAACAGAACTTGCCTGTATGTTACTCCACCCATACATCTTTTATTTCACTCTATCAATTTATAGTGGCCAGATGGTGTCGTTGATCAGTTACACTCTAATCATGTTTTGGAACAACATAAGGAAGTGAAAACAGCCATATCACACTGCAGCATGTTTACTGAACAACTACAATTCAGGACCTGCATCAGGACTAAAGAGATGAGTAATCAACTATTAGGAGCAACTTCTGCCTGAATGTTGCCAAAATCATTTTTTTTGCTTTTCAAAGTAATTGCAAAATGGTAATAAGCAAATGAAGTTGATGGCATATCAAGTCTGGGCACTTTGTTCAATCAATATAAAAATAGAGAGCAAATAATTCCCAATAGAACATAAAAAAAGGAAAAGATTGGTTTATGGAAATGTAATTTATAATATCTGGTTGAATGTGGAACATACTTGACTTAAAAAAGCGATACGGAACTGTAATGTGGAAACGACGCATAGCAATGACTTTGTGTAGCGAATCGATTACTTTTCAGAAACAGCACAAACGATAAAATAAAAGAATAGATCAGTTTGCTTAAAAACCAAATGCTTTTACAGCTGCCACATTAGCGCTGGGGTTGTACTGAATATCCACACAGGTGTGATCATGTTAGACTCCCGGCAGGGCAGCGACCGAACCCTCTTATGTGAAATTGTTTTTATAGAGAACACACACACACACACACACACACACACACACACACACACACACACCCAGAACAGATTAAAGTAAAATGAGATGTGTGAAGGAAAAATGATCGGAAATGCCAGTGAATGTTTCAGCACTTCAATAAGGGCAGATCAATATTAATAGCAAGAGATTTAACCTTGTGTGTTTTTTTTTCTTCAACAAATAGGTTCTCTGTCAGAAGATTTCAGCTGAATAAAACAAAGCAAAAGAAAAGCTTTGTGGACAAATACTTATGAGTTGGTTCTTCAGCACAGGTGCTCATTAGTGGGAAAAGCAGTTTTTATGTACAGTCTTGTTTACGTTTAAGAGCGCACGTTCTTTCCAAGGGGTTGCTGTGTACCATCCATAATGACCTAGAGGAAGTGTTTTTATTTATTTTATTAGGCAGTCATTTCAAATGTCTTCCTGGAGAGGGGCTCACACCTGGGAGCTGCATTGTTGATGTTCTTACAAGACTAAATCCCAGAGGACCGCACTGCACTTCTAAGGAGTTTCCAAGAGAGCCGCCATTCAGACTGGAGTCGCTGATATTAACATTCTCAATGTTATTTCAGGCCAGGCAGGGTAATAAGAAATATCTGCGATGTTAGAGGCACTGTTCTGCATCAGTGATTGAAGACGATCAGCCAGAGTCTGGAGAAGCATCACCAAAGGAGCCTGCATTCATTTCTAATGCTCATATTCCAGAGTTGGCTGGACGTGCTCCGAAAGGAAAGATGGATTTAAGTCAAATGAAAACAGACAATGCGCATTCTGACAGATCCGCCAAAAGATGCCAGAGATGAGTAAGCTATTAAGGTGCTCAGAATTTTATTGGCTCTTTGAATTTTAAGATGAAAGGCAGCTGCTGACTAAAGTAAAGATATTTTGTGCTGCGTTCACAAGCTCAGCACAAGGTGTTCAGAGAGCGCCTGGATTTGACACTGTGGTTGTTTTTTCATCACTGTTGAAATTGGGGAAAATATACATTTTTCCGGTGTCAGCAGGCACTAGGAGAAGGTCAATTCTAGTTGTGGAGATTGTGTCATTGTGGATTGTAAAATTGCAGCTGTTCATAATATCTGAGGACTCCTGCTGCCTGGCCGTTTGAAAAAGTAGATTTTTTTTTTCTCATTAATCTGATTTGCTTGAAAAGGCAATAAATATTTATAATAAACAGATACTTATATATTATATTTACTCTTAAATGTTTACATGCTTTTTACACTTCCTTCTATGTTTCCATAGGTGATTTATTCCTTTTTTATTTAAATTTTTTCAATTATTTAAATTATTCTTAAATGTATTTATTAGAAGGAAATTGGTGTGTTAAGTCAGTCACACTGTTGCTCAGTATGAGAAACATGCATATAATTTGATCAAGCATATCACGTCACGACATTCATCTAAACATTTGAAAAATCCGATCACTCCAGAAACTGGATCATGACTTTCATTTCGATTTGCACAATAATGTCACTTTGGAATAAATCATCTGCTTTGTTGACCTTTTTAAGTTTCATTGAACTTTTTTTTCTAAGCTTTGTTTACCCAAGTTATGTGAATTTCAAAAGAGACATGTCCTCCGTACAAATCCCATTATAGACATGTAATAAACGGGTTTGAATGATATTTTAGAATAATCAGCGTGAAAACAAGAATATTTTTCAAAGGACGTCTTTTTCTTTCTAACCTTTCTGTTTGCTTGTTGCTCTCCGTCGTTCTACCCTTTTCTGTCTTTCTGTCCTCTCACCGATTGGTATGGATTCTTGAATGTGCTACGCTGCAGCATAGGTTTTCAGCAAGCCTTGTCCTCCGCTCCACTTTCTCTCTTCTGAACAGTTGTGCCCAAAAGTATCAGCTTGATTTATTTGTCAGATCAATATAAATAAAGGAAACAGGTGGCTTTGTGGGGTTTTTTTTTCTTCTTTTTTCCAGAAGGGGAATGGAGTTCACAGGTCCACAGGTTTAATGGTACATCCAGCCGGAGCAGATGGATTAATTTTCAAGCTTGCGCACACAACAATGCGGCTATAAAACACGAGCCATTGTTTTCTCTCTCTGAGAGGACAAAAGATGATGAGTTTCTGCTTTGATGGATTAAACAGATTTATCAAGGTTCCTGCTTATACACAATGCTGGCAGGATCCAAAACACCATCCTCTACCTTTCTGAAAGGCAACGGCAAGCGAGCCCTTCTCTACCCTGTGATGCGCTTTGACGGATAAACATTTTAATTTGAAATTTCAGTTCATATATTTTCTCTAATTTGCATGGTAAACACCATCCATCACTCCGTCTCTTCCATTGTCTCTCTTAGGCCTCTTTGGATTTGTTCAACCTGTCGGAGCCCCTCCTCCGCCGCCTCCTCCACTTCTGAGTCATTAAGTCCGTCCAGTGACTCATGAGTTCCCCCTCTCTGCCTGATACCCCCTTCCTCTCTCCGTGTTTGCGTGATGGAGTGAGTGTTGTGACGAGGGTCCACTCAGCAGGCGTGAAGCCTTGGCTCAGTTAATAATGGAACTAACGAGCGTCAGCCCAAACGAGCTTTTAATGGGCTCCGTCTACCTGCGGCTACAAAGAACAGGGTGGAGTGGGGGGGTGGCGTAGGGGCGTGCGGAGATGGAGTAACAAGAAGTCGGGAAGCAGGAAAGGTCAAGATGAACAATAGGAGGGATCCTTTGATAATGAGCTACACTGTCATCACAGTTTTCCTTTATGACGCATATGTCTAACTGCATCGTTCTTGTTTTTTGTTGGCCCTTCAATAGTTTCAGGACTTTGTTCAGTGAGTTTTAAGGACTTCTTAGCAAAGTTAGATACGACTTCTAGTTGGATGGATGCTTTGAATGACCTTTTCAGTGGTTTCTCATGACAAGTGTTCTTCTTTGTGCTTTCAAATTAGATCACAGAGAGTCATTTCACAATTAATAAAAGCAGCAATGCCATCCTTCTCCCCGTCTTGGGGATCATTGCTTTTTATTCATGTCAGTGTCTCATCAAGATCAATTCACATAGACTTGGAATTTCTTCAAAATGGCTTAATATGTCATCATGAGACAGGTGTCTGCAATAGCTTTTGTTGAAGTCCCTTAATTTTGTTTTAATAGATATTAAATTGAGGTTTGAGCTCCCTGGTGGGGAATTTGGGTGATGAATTAAAAGTCTGACAGCAGGGTTTCTCCATTCAGTGATATATATCAATGAGTCAAAAAGCTCAGAATGGAATGCAAAACTTAGACATAAGAGTTGTTTCACAAATTTGCCATCATTCTGACAGATTGCTGTTTCCAGCAATGTAGAAAGTTCACTCACTTGACCTTATATAGAAAATGAACCGTTGCAGTATGTTTTGGGAAACGGTGACCACTTGTGAAGGACGTAGGCATTGTGGCTACTTGTCTTGCAAAATGACTAATCTCACTCATTAAACATCAGAGGACAGCAATGTCAAGTGTGTTTTCTAGTAAGACACATCCCCATTAAGTGCACAATAAAGTTGAACCTTGAATTTTGTAACCTCACAGATTTTAGCAGCACTTTGATATTCGCTGCTTTGTGAAAAGTGCCAAACGCTCACATAAATCCGTAATTTACTCCCTTATCATTTGATTGATTTTCCACTGCTGTTCATTTGTTTCTTTTTGTGGCTTCCTAATAATGCCTTCATGGCTTTAAACATCCCCCAGAGAGGAGCTGTAAAAATCCATAACAGATTTACGAAGCTGTTAAGCACAGATGTAAATAGCATAAAATGCATTAAGTTTCTTCAGAGGAGCTTATTTTGGGGGCAATAATGTAATTGTTTTTACTAGCGCTCTTCCCATTGACATATTTTTAATTCATGTCATTGCTTCTGATGTATGGCATGTGTGACCAAATTAACTCATGAATTAAATGCAGATTAGCCTCAATCAGAGCGACGGGAAGGGGAATATGTTGGGCGTTGATGATTGATGTGTTGACTGTGTTCCTGACAGAGCAGCCGACATGTACTGAACTGTAAATAGACACTTGATTGATATCGCCCCTTTGTGCAGTCTGAGGTAAGGCTTGAATTTCTACTTCAGGGTCCAGTGGCATCATTACTCATACCTCTGCAGGTGAAAGTGTCTCCATAGGTGCTACATCAACTGACGTGAAGGTTTGATGTTAGTTTTTTAAAAGCTTTCCATCGAGACAGAGACTACGCTTTTTTTTGTCTTGAAGACAGAAAGCAGTAAGTAATAAAAAAATGCCTTATTTTTCTCAGTGAATATTATTCTCATAGGCTTCTTTTCTGTAAAGGAAGGCAAGTTGATTTGGATATGGCATTACAGTTAGGATAACATGACAGTTTAGTGGAAACACCAAGCAAAGGTATCCTCCAAAGTGGGCCATACCACGAACATGGCCCATTCGTGGTCAACCCTAAATACCCACATTGATGTCAGACAGTTTTCTGTCTGACTTCTGTGTTAATTTTGTGCTTAATTTGGTACAGATCCTTGGGACATGCAAATGTATAGCTTGCAGAATAATACCAACAGCGACCCGAGGGGCAGTGTTGCACAGTATATGACCGAAAAAACAAAGGGGACAGTGTGAGTTGAAAGACGACAAAAATAACACGCACTTTGAGGAAAGACTTTTACCACAAATCTACGTACGTCCCACCCCACACTGTAGCAATCGGTTTGGTGGCGTATCGCTGTTCGAGAATACCGGCCTACTGGATGTACTACTTAACAATCACACCAACGCAAGAGACGCATGGGAGTATTAAGGCGTGGCAACATTTGAAATGAGTATGCCAAGTTTTGAGAGCAGCAGAGAGACTGAGCTGCATAAATCGGGAAAATTTGTGTCACGGTAGGATCTTAGCTGTGCTTGCAGTGTTGCACATCTGTAAACGAACTCGCTGCAGCCCAAAACAACTTAGCAAATAAAACCATTTACCTCCACTTTCACACAGACATACTGAATCTGAGGCCAAGGTCTGCGGATCACTGCGGACTTCAGTATGGGATGGTACAAAGTTGTATGAGGAGCGATTTTTCATCACAAAAGACCAAAAAAAAAAAGGAAGTTGTGTTTGTGCACTGACACACTCACTGGCGGATGCTGGCAGAGTGTTCTTGTAGTGCTTGAGGACTGACTGTAAAGAGGGCAGAGGGAGGACGGATTGACTATAGGGTGTGTGTAAAACCAAGGATTGATGCCGTAGAGTTGTGCAGTTGGCGGAGGGATGTCGTACACTGTGTCGAGATGCCTTTCTATTCTCTTACAATTTGGTCTGATCTTGTTTACATCTCAGTTAGAAGATTGCCAATTCATTTCCTATCTGTCCATATGTTAAAGTGTCAATGAAGAGTTTGGGGTTGAGTGTTGAGCATGATGGATGAATGTGAAGAACACTGAGAAGTACTTTGGATACTGTCCAATAGTGGAAAAGTGGGATAAAGGTCAGATTCACAAGTTTACAGCTTCAGCAAACTTTAGTTACCCAGGGAGTTTATTTCATTGGTTGAGAGCAGAGAAACAAAGTGCTGCTTCAGCTTGCTTTGATTTTGATCCTGGGAGCTCTGAGCAAACCTGATCCAGATGAGCTGGAGAGTCTGGCTGCTTCATACGGTTGTAAATGAGTTGTACTGAGTCCATTTAGTGCTTTATAGACAAGTAGCAAGAGTCAATCCTTCGACGGACACACCGAAAGCCAGTTCAGTGACTGGAGCACCGGTATAATGTGCTGCGCGGCTTCGGTCTCGGCCAGGACTCCGGCTGCAGCTGTGTAATAGATTTTATACTCAGACCTGTGAGGACAGCGTTACAGTCGTCCAGCCTGCTGAAAATGAAAGCGTGACAAAGTTTGTTCTGTATCCTCTTCAGACCTTTCCTGTTATGCTGTTCAGATGAGTCAGTATATCCTTAGAGGAATCTGCCACCTGAGTGTATGTTTACTGCTGCTTGTCTTCCATATCGTCCACCATCATGTGTTCTTTTGTTTCCACAGAATGCCGAGACGTGTTGTTACCCATGATGCTGAGAGAGTTGAGCGGGACACTAGCGACCAAGACCGATGGGCCTCACGATGAGAGGAAGAACTGTTTGGAGCTTCTCAACAACATCCTGGAGGTCCTCAGCAGGGATAATGTGGTGAGACCGCAATTCAGAGCACAGTGTGGACACATCCGCTCTGCACTGAGACGCTGAGGTTTGATCCCTCAGGCCACTTGGGCATATGATTAGTGCTGGAATTAATTTTTGATATGAGGTTAGTATCTATGCAGCACATCTTCGACCACACAGCACCGCCTTTCTCTGTAGCCAGAACAAAGGTCTTCTTTCTTCTCTGTGCAATCTGTCGAAGTCATTTTATTTTTTCTTTCATTAAAACATTAATGAATTACAATTGAAAATAATTTTCAAAAAATCATCCGTAGCTAACTGAACCATAGCATTACAGGTAACAATAATTCACAGATCAACAAACAGATGTATTTTATTGAGCGTTAGTAGTAAAATTCCTGAGTTACAGCACAAAAATAGAAGAAAAGAGAAAAATATAAACTTTCTAAAGTAATCAGATGCGCTGGATTTTAATGCACATGAAGGAAATTTAAATCAACTGCTTTGTAAATAAATATTAATTACCAGTGTAAACAATCTTCGGTTATTGTGAGTATATGCTGTGCTGCACATATATTAAAATGTTTAATACTCTACAACACCTAAAAATATATTTGAGTGTCATGTTAACTGTCAAGAGTTTACTTTACCCAAAATGTTCTATACAGGTTAAAGCTTTTGAAACAAAAGCAACAGTCTTATAGGAATTTCAAATTAAAGCTACGCAACATTTAAGCTAGGATAATTTATTTAATATTAAAAAAATAACAAAAAAGGACACAAACTTATCTCTCCATGATTTGCACAGCTCTCTAATGTCACTCAGCTTGATATCTTGCATACTTTTAGCCATGATGCAAATAGCAGCAGCTGTACATCTGACATGATACACAACACAGCAATGCTTCCAGTGTCCCAAAGATGGAGTAAAATGTCAGTGGTAAACAAAAACAGATGCTCTGTGGTCACTTGGGACCTCATTCAAGTGACTCAACCTCATCCCAGCGCTGAGCAGCAGCATCAGAGTTCATGTGGATGCAGTCTGCATGTATAACGTTTTCACTGGGGAGAAAAATATTTTTGGCTAACCAAACTAATGAATGATTCAGCTTTCAGGGCTAACTTATAGCAGGTAAGAAAATGTTGAATCATTCAACTGTAGACCATCCCTGTTCTGAATATGACTCCATCCCATAGTGCAAAAGTGTAAAAATGGCCCAGACCTTAAAGAAGGCACAAACTGTGTCGTCTTTATTTCATCCTCTTCACCAGTGCATGAATGCGAAGAGTCTCTGCGCTCCCTGCGAACCCAGCGGAGTTTGTCTCCTCACAAGCAGATAGCCTTAAGCTGTTTTTCCCCAGTCATCCATTCGTGCCATAAAGCCAGCCTCCACCAATTACACTCTCATTGATTTTGTTTCACGCGTGTTGTTGCGTGTTCCTTGATTGAAACAAAAATCCAGTAAACTCTCAAACACCTTCAACACACATGCTCAACAAATACATCAGCAGCATCCAGCTGAGGGCTTTTTAATTGCTTCTGCGAGGTGTTGACAGCCTGCGGAGCCTTTTGAAGTGCAGGTATGACTTGTTTTTGGTTAGTTTGATTTGGATGCGCTAATGAAGCGTGAGCCGAGAGAAGACAGTGAGTGAGGGGAGAGAGCAAAGTGATGAATGAGTGAGTGGAGTGCATTTGATGAGATGAATTTGAATTGACTGAGACGAAACAAAGCAGGTGGTATTAAGAGGACGTGACAGATGCAGAGACAAATAGGTACGAACAAATAGGTGCTGTATTGAGTATTTCTATCAAAGGTGACTGAATATTATTTAATGATCTCAACTCCAACTTAAATAGTTGTTCTTAGAAATCTACACAATGAGTTTTGCTGCATAGATTAAAGACCAAATCGATGTAGGAGTTTTTATTTTACATTTCTCAACATAAAGAAAGAAGACGCAGGAGAAATGAAAGCTGCTCATGCCTCTGCAGAGAGGATACAAGATGTAGAGAGAACAGCTTAACAGACAAAGGTTAGAAATGTTATTTTCTTGACCTTAAGGTGGAAGGATTGCACAATAAAACACGAAGGGAGAGAAAAAACTGGCACAGAGGGAATGGAAAACAACAAAAGCCGAGGGGGGAGAAAGGGATAAAAGTTGATCCCTTCACCCCACGCACCTCCTATTTTGTTGCACCCATTCTCTGTTGTCTTTTTTTTTTATCATTGTCTTTTATTTTTGATTGCTCTGGGTGGTATCCGATTAAATTGTCACACCACACATGTCTCAAACACAAAGCGAGTGAGAGGAATCTGGAGAGAGAAACGGAAAAGAAGACGGTGTGATGGGCAGATGCACACTGTGTGTCTGTGTGTTCGTAATCTTATAACTTTTGTGCGTATGCCATGCCTTTGTGCATAGGTGTAATAAAAGAAAGACAAAGACATTGCGCACTAGAGATTTCTTACTTTTCATCCTTTGATATTCTTTTTATGTAACTTGTTTTTGTTGTTTTTATTGTTGGGAGAAGATAGCGCAGCCTGGCTGCCTTTTGGAATGAACGAGTGGAGCACAAACTTCAGGACAGATAAAGTTTTGTTTTCATGTTTTTGTTCAGAGACGGCTGTCTGAGGAACTCTTTCCAGGAGACCAAAATATCTTTACAGATCTGAAAAGATATAAATGTATCTACAGTTAACAGCTGCTCGTCAAGTTAACCACGGGAGTGTGGGTGAGAGTCTGTAGGGCTTCATTTTCCTGTTTGTTACTGAGAGTCCGTGCCTTTAGCTTGGTTTAAGCATGTCTACCTGATTCTCGTCAGGCCCCTGAACTCACAACCACCAAGAGCGCCACACTTTTTGGATTTTGTTGTGTATTCCTGATATGTCTCATACAAGGGCACACACATACACACACACACACCACCGTTGCATTGTCAATTGAGCATAAGCAATGCAAGAATAGCTGAAAATAAGAAATTCTACCATTTTAATAAGAAAATATTCTCTTGTTTTTCTCTCACCCGATGTGGATTGTGTATTCGTAGCTGTCTAGGGTTACTGCTTTGACCGATTCCTCCAGATTTTCTTTAACCTCGATTTATCCACTTACAAATCCCAAACCATGCTAAACAAACTCAGTGTAGTAATTCTGAAAACATGGCAGAACAAGTACAGGTTGCTGTAATGTGACTGACTGTGTAAACAGATTAATGTCCCCACAACAGTCAGACACCCCCCACCACCACCACCACCACCACCCCCCTGCAGCAAATGCAAAGGTGTGTTTGCTGTAACAGATGCCTCTGTTGAGATACTGCCCTGAGACATATACAACCCGGCTTCTATTGCACAGTGTCTTTGCACGTCTATATCATTTCCTGCACCCATGCATTACATGGTAACACGGTATACATTTGTAATGGTGAAAATTTTGTTTTTGCATATTGGTTGTTTGAAGACCCTTTCTTTCATTTTTAGAGCACATTTGACTTTACCTGCTGTCTCCTGCAGCAACAACACATATTTTGGCAAACAGGAGCACTCAATCATTTTTGAATATATGTTGTGTACATTTTTATTCATAACAAAAAGGTGAATTTGAATATGATGTTAGGTTTAAGTAACAACTTTCTTTTTGAGGCCTTGGACATATTTCCAGTAAGGCCAGAATATTTTCTCCTCATATTAAATGCTTTAAAACAAACTGAAAATCTACTGAGAATCACTTTGTGCAAGAGAGATATAATTTATCTTTTTAACATTAATGTCAACACATTCTGTAAATAATTGCCCAGCACTGTTTTTCTAAACTACCAAAAAGGCAGACAAGATTGCACAAAGCAACATGTGGTTTGAAATGAGCGGAAACTCTGCATCTTAGTGATGTACGAACTGTAGACAGAGCAGTCAGTTAGTTCAAGCATGAAGAACATGCAGTGACATTATGTTAATCATCTTTTAAACCCTCTTTGGGGAGAGGCAGAGCTGATCCCACCTGAATTAAAATACAGAAATAATACAAACTGTAAGTCATGAACACAGTGAAGATGATGGGAATCTTTTGCTCAGACTCGTTCTCTCAAACATGAAAGAACTTTAAATTCTTGACTACTGAAATCTTTAGGGTTTTTTTTTTTCTCTTCCTTATTTTATTTGATCTACCATCCGTTTGGATTTAGAATGAAGCTTCAGACTGTACAGACTTGGCTGTCTTCACACAGAGTTCAGTTTGTGTGTGACTCATATAGTTACATAAATACAAACTCATGAGTCTCAAATTTTATCAGAGACACATTTTAAGAGGTATCTGGAAGCATCACGTACAGATGCTGTCTTTTTTATTCTGTAATATCAACAATTGGTCTTTCACTTTTTATATATATATATATTTTTTTTCTGTTTCTTCTCTCTTTACTTTCCTGCCATACTTATCTTCTCTATTTCTGTCAGGGGGACACATCCAAACACATCCAGGACATTGTGGCGTCTCTGCTGAGGATCATCAACGGGACGGTCATCATGATGGGTCGAGAGCACGCTCTGATGGTGAGTACATACAACTTTACATTGAGGCCCCAGTAAAAAGAAAAGTAAAGAATTTTTTTTATTTAAGAGACATTATAGAGTAAAAAAAATACCTCCACAACAATGTATTTTGTTTAAAATACACATTTTTATTGCACATACAAGAGGAGAATCAGGATAAGAAGGGCTTTGTGGAGGCTCATCGTGGGACAGCTTATAAAATGCAGGGACATGGCATTTTTGATATAGATTGGTTAATTAGGAAATGTTGTGTCATCCAGCTTTCTAATTGGCAGCAACTTTTGTGCCAACAGCAGTTGAAGTGGGCCCCCGCGAGATTATTGGTTATGCTCTAAGCTGCCATGAATAGCACTGTGCAGAACGATGTGTCTGTGTACATAATGATGCTGGGTGCATGTGTGTCAGCGTGTGTGTGCGCGCGCGTGTGTGTGTGTGTGTGTCTTGGCAACAGGGATAGACCCAGAGAGAATTTTCATAACTGACAAATAGTAAACTTGTCTGACTTGGTTATGACGGTTTAAAAACTGTGATGTAATTTTACATGAACTTTATTGATTAATTTTTTCTCACTTTTGCTTGATTGACAAAATTGAAACCTGAAAAAGGAAATAAAGACGTGTAGATCTAATGTTTTAGTCCAGATGTTTCTCGGTTTAATGGACCAATCGGGGCAGAATGGCCTGAATGCCTGAATAAAGACGGGGATAACTGAAATTTTCGTGAGATAAATCTTGTTTGTTGAAAAAGCAACTTGACATTTTTAGATTTTCTGTTACATTCAGAAGTGTTGCTCACTGTTTGTTCTCTCGTGATGCTCTCTGCATCGCAGAATGTCAACAGAGTACTTTTCTGCATAATTTGCATGATGCTGAATTTGAAAAAAAAAAAAAAAAAAGAATAACTAAACTCCAGTCTTCACCAGTTCATTGAACTGTTGACTATAATTTGTAAATATTTATGCACTCATACAACATTAATACAAGCCAATTATTAACAGTGAACTGATTAATGGCCTACCCCTAGTTTTGCACTAATTCACAAATGAAAGTTCACTGTATGCACGTGTGCCCGTGGGTTGCTTCACTAAGTGTAAATCCAAGCTTTCAAGTGCGTCTGTGTGCATGTACTTATTTGTATGCACGTGACTGTGAAAACCCTGAAAACAAGACTGAACTTACACCAAAACACTTCAATCTTTGATGGTAATAAAGGAGAGATTCAATCACTGTCGGTCAGCATCGACAGAATATTTTAATTTTCTGACACGCGCTGTCAGTCTTTCATCAACTGCCGATCACACCGTCTCTGGATGTATTCCGAATATGAAATTCATTCTTTCTTTTTTCCAAAATCCCGAGGATCCACTGGGATGCCTTCTTTCCACCGTTCTCTTCGTCTTGTTTATTTCCCCATTGATGTCCCGCAATTGCTGCTACATAAAACTTTTAGTTGACAAAACAGAGACACAGTGTTTGAATTTGTTGCGTTCCACACCTTTAGGTTTAATCAGGTTATTGCTCAGAGTCGTCTGAAACTATTCATAAATCTTTCCGTCTGTGTTGACAGTCACCCAGAGCGCGCTTCTCTGATATCCTGTGTTGATGCTTGTTATAGAAACAGTGTGTCCTCACTCCCAGGAGCTAATCACAACTTATGTCGCTGCTAAACACCGGCTCCAGCAGAAAAAGAGAAGGAAGTTTCCTTAATCTTCCTCCCAGGCAGATTTGATGAGAAACATCCGTAGATCCTTTGGGTTTCCTTTCGTTCTTTTGTTTCTCTTCTGTCACCAGTGTATTTTGTCAGGAATTACGATAGGTTGCTGTTGATAATGTGCCATTTACAGGGATGGTGCTTGGAAAAAAAAAAAAAAAAACAATCTCCCCAGATCAAACTCACATGGATGCCCAGAAATATAATCCACACCTGCCTCACAGGGAAGTCTGTTTCAACTTCAGAGCCACCAGAAACACTTTTTACGCAGTTTCTTGACCCGCGTCTTGGTACTGGGCCGACTGGAGGAAGTAGAAGAAGAAGAAGGGGCCGTCACAGGCTTGGTCAGAGTTTGTGCAGGCACATCATATTCCCCTTCAAGGGCTTCTATAACCCCCTGGAAGCGTCCCTCCTGCTGTCGAAAATCGTGCTCCACGCTGGAGAGAGGAAAGAAAAAGTACAGAGCCGTTGAAAGGCAAGCAGACAAAGATGAGGGGGGGAAACACAAGTGTGATTTGGAGGTCAAGATGTTGTCAGATTAAGTCATATTTATTTTTGTGGGTCATTTTTCAAAGAAAAAGATGAAATGTTGGGGTAGAACGAAGGATGAGGAGACCGATGTGAGGACAAGCGGAAGCCTGGTGAGCAGAAAAAGAGATTAGGGAAAAGGACTGAGGAAGAGGAAGGAGAGTCTTCATTACAACGTGTCACAAAAAGCTGACAACACCATGAAAAAAAAAAAGTTCACTGACACAATATAGATTTTTATCAGGAGATTCATGTTATATTTTCAGTTTTGATGCATGCAACCTGAGCACACATGCACACACACTCGCATACGCACACACAGGTCTCGACTCAGCACTCATTTCACGTCCATAGTATTCTTCTGCGCTTCATGCACCAGTAGATCACAGGCTGCTGAGATGAGAGGAGTGGGAGGAGAATGAAAAAGAGAGCAGGATGGAGAGGAGAGAAGCGTTTGCACAATGGAGGAGCTAAAGGAAGGAGAGAGGGAGGAACTTTTTTGCTCTTCAAAGCAGACCCTCTTCATTTTCCTTTTCTATACTCCCCCCCTCCACCCGCCCCCTTCCACTCTCATCTCTCTCCAGCTCGTTTTCTCCTCACCTCTCTGAAGTATCACAGGTCACAGCGTACTAGACTGTGAGATTTTCTCCTTCTTATGGACATGCAGTGTGTTCGGTGTGTGTGTTTGTGTGTGTTGAGCTGGATTACAGGGGTGGAGCTGCATATAGGGCCTGGCATCTGGAGTTAATGAGGCACATGATGAGGCAAACAGAGAAGAGACAGCTTCCCTCCTCCTAGTTCCCAGCATCCCTACACACACACACACACACACACACACACACACACACACACACACACACACACACACACACACGCACACACACACACACACACCAGCAGACATGTACTAGACAAACACACACACAGATAAGCTCCCCTGACATCTGATGTGTACATCGACAATGAGCCCACAGGAAAGTGGAGGGGGGCAGAGGGAATGTCCAGAGACTTATGGAGGGATGGAGAGATGGATAAACGGGGAAAATGTAAACAGGTCACAGAGGTCAGTTCAGATCAACAATGGAAATCATGACAACAGCAATGTGGAGGACAGGAAAAAAAAGTCCCATCAGAGGAAGAGGAGAGCAGAAAAGTTGCGGTATCTCTCTCTCTCTCGAGAGAGAGAGAGAGAAACACGGTGATGCAGGCAGTGAAGGAAAGAGTGAACAGAGGATGCTAAAACTCTTTTGGGCTCAGAGGAAGGGAGATAGCTCCCATTAATAAATTATGAAAGAGATGCGCTCAGACTACGTGTACATACACACATATTGTTCACAAACAAGCCTGCACAACGCGCATATAAGAGAAGATAAAGTGCCTCGGCCGTCCCAGATTCACTCCATTTACCAGATATCCTGTTTTACACGGCTTCTTTCTCCACTAACATACTTAGACTGCAGCTTCTTCTGTAGCTAATGCTTTACCGTTCTCTATCCATCCAACTTTCTCGCTCCCTGTTGTTCGTGGCATTATGGCACAGCGGGAAAAGCTAATGCTCTTAATTTGTGCTTGTAAGCGTATGCATGGCCGCTCTGGTTGCTTTCAAGCTTGTAGGAAACGGTTACATCTTTAAACATTTATACCTTGGTTACAGTGAGATTGAACATGTGGTGGACGAATTTAGAAATGTTGCCTTGTATGTATGGCTGCGCTACGTCATAAAGTTTCACTGGAAAGGTGTACGCACGAGGAGAGGAAAGTGACGGGACACGTCGAGCTGTGAGGAGAGGATGTGTGCATACAGTATGTGTGGTTGAGCTTTATGGGGGGAAAAAAAACAGTCGGTCTGTCAAAAATTCCTCTTCCCCTTGTCTTGTCATAAAGATTAATTCGAACTGGCAATGGCATAACATCTTCAGCCAGCCAGCCCACGTCAAATTCTCTTTTTCTCACCACAAATCATTAGGATGGATGCTTACGCCCCACGCTCGCTTCACCCCCTCCTCGCCTCAATTTTCCTATCGCCCCTTGTTTTACCTAGAATCCTCTTGGGGTTTGATAAAAGGCTTTTGTACTTTTCACTAATTTGTATGTTTGTCTGAATCAAAGTGCTGAAAATGCACTTTTCTCTTTTATTATAAAACCTACGTGAGAAAAAATGACAATGAGGCAGATTATACACTTCTATTCAAGTCATTAACATCTTCCCCACAGAGCAAAATGTAATCATCTCTTTGTTTTTATGTATGAACCCATGCATGCATGGATGTATACCTCTGGAATGTATTCATAGATGTATGTAAACAAGGTGGAGTAAGTCCCACACATGTATATGTATGACGATATTTGAAAGTGAGCAAGAAAAACAAAGATTTATTGCAAAAAGAAAAGAAGTGGGCTGTCCAGAGTGTACCCTGCCCTCACCCATAGATAGCTGGGATATGCTCCAGCGCCCCACGCCCCTGAACAGGAATAAGTGGCGCAGAAGATGGATGGATGGATTTAAGTTCACGGGCTGCAGTAAGTCAGACAGATCTCAAGTGAGTTGAATCAGTGAAACGATAACATAACCTCTAAAGACAACTCCCAAAAGTTTCTCTCCATTATAAATGGTGTTAAAGTAGAAATTAAATAGATTATTTCTGACAAAATCTAAACAAAACAAACCAAAAACTGTCCAACAGACTGGACTGGACCATTTGACCAGCTGGTGGTTTTGACCCAGGAGCCATCTGATTGACATGCGGTGCTGGAATTGTGAATCACATTCCATCTGATAGTCTGTCAGTTATTTCTTCTAATTCCATCCTGTATTTTATGTATTCTGGTGGAAATGCCTGCTAGTCTTTGTTCATTGAAGCAAACATATTGAGTGGATAGTGCATGCTATTTTGCCCGTCTTTCATATGCAGCGCACCCAATTAGTAGATCATCTGCCTCATTTTTTTGCCCTCTGCATCAAGTTTTGCATGTAATTTTTGGCCTTTTGTATAAAATAATAGACCTTTAATTTTTCATTTATCCATTTACATTTTCTATGATACCTAAGCTGTTGGTTCAGACTATTCAGATGTGCCTTTTTCCCTGTCAGTGCAATATCTCAATCAAACCAAATTAACCTATTTAACCCTCTGAAGTAACTGATCAGATTGGCCTATTCACTGCAATGTTTTGATAATGCAAGTTGTGTTGCTGTCATAAATGCTGTTTTACATTGAAGAGTAACCGTTGAATGTCACGATACCAAAATCATTTTAAATGAGCTGGAACCAGATTATTGAAAAAAAAACCTTTAAATACCTTTTAAAATCTTTACCAAATAATATATTTATGACTTCATTAAACATATTTTTGTTTCAGGTCTAAATAGATGGAGTTGTGTGTGTATATATATATATATATATATATGTATATATATATGTATGTATATATATATATATATGTATGTGTATATATATATATATATATATATATATATATATATATATATATATATATGTATATATATATGTATATATATATATATATATATATATATATGTAGGTGGATTAGTTTGTTGTCGTGTGACAGTCATGTCCCTTTGGTGCTCATTATCACTTCCTGGAATAAGGATCCTGCTGTGTTAATTAAGATCAAGGAGAAGAAGAACGGAAAGAGGGAAGTGTGTGAGATAAATGCAGAGAGCTGTGAAGTGACAGTGGGATAGAAAGTTAAAGGAGGGATGTAGAGGTGGGTCTTCTTTGATGCAAGTAGGTTTTAAGAATAAAAAGGAACCAAAAACTTTCAAAGTGTGCCTCTGTTCTCTGATGCTGGCAAAACAGATTTTTATACAATTATCAACAATAAGAAAGTGGCCTGGTTTGAATCTATATTTCTTATTTTTAGTGCTGTCCACCAAGGTTCATGGAAACACATTTCTGGCTTATGACATGACCTGCATTCCTGGCAGAGAAAGAGCAGGGCCTCGGACGATGGTTAGTGGTGCAGCACAGATGATTGTAGGTCTGGGAAATGACAGGCAGAAGCAGGCGTGGATGTCCAGACCAAACCAGTTTGATTGAAACTCAGTGATGGCAGAGATTGTGCAGACGCAAGATGGAAAGATGGATTTATTTACATAATGAAAATATGTGAATGATAGCCGGATTGGATAGAGGTGAAGAGTGTAGAGGGAGGATTAGATCGCACTGCGTTGTAGCAGATTCTGGTGGTGCAATTCTGTAAGATGCAGAGGATCTAAGAATGCAATTACTTATTTAGGTCACACAATAGACGAGTGCAACAGGGAAAGACGCATCATTTAGGTTGTGAATGAATTTTGTTGTTGGTGGAGAAGATTCCGCTCTGTGTAATCACTTCTCCGGGATAAATATTAATATCTGATCTGTAGAAAAAGGATCATGTTTTTTTTCAATACTAATAGGAGGGATTGTGCTTGAATTTTTGAAGAAATAAGGAAACAGTGAATGGGTTTGACAGTTATCGGCATGTTCAGAAACAACACAAGAAAGATCGCCTGATTAAATAAAATAAAACAAAGGATTTGCTGGACAAGAGATAAAAATGGGAAAAGCTGGATTGCTGAAACATAAACAACAATGGAAAGAGGAACATTTCCAAGGGTACAGTAGAGTTTTCCAGTCGATGTTTAAGGGCTATTTATGATGCCTTGGGTGAGAATGAGTTGTCACTGGTGGATTATGTAACACAGTAAGCTCATTATGTTAATCAGGTTACCTGTAGATGATGCAGGCTGTCTTTTGGCAGGTGGGGCAGTTGTTTATGTCCTGGCCAGTTCTGTATGAGCTGCGGCTGCAGATACAACAGATGTAAAACATTCAGTAACAATCAGATAAAGGACGGTGAGACTCAACACTGCAGATAGCCAAGCAACAAATGTAATTCTAATATAGTATTAGCTCCAACTGACAGTGTGATTTTATCTGCATCTTTACAAATTAGTCTTCTTAACGTTGTGTTGGTTCTTAAACTACCAAGTACTTCAAAATCTCGCTTCAATAAAATGCTCTGAATCAAATAAGGCTGTTCAGACAACATGTCGAGCCTTTCATAACTGTAAAGGGCCTCGCTCCTCGCACTGCTGATCTCACATTAGTTATTCCTCCCTCCTCCAACACAAACGGCAACATCAGGCGTGCCCGGCGGTGGTGGTCAAAGGACACAGGGTCGTTTGTGATGTTTAGTGCATGCATACTATGAGCCCCTGCAAAGCTAATCAAGAAAAAAGCCTGAATCGTCCCAGTGGGTAAAACTCTGCCTGCTTTCCATTCCAGGTTGGTAAACACGTTGTTTGCAGCAGCTGTCTCGGTAGATCTGTTTTCAACCCACATAATTCATGACACAGATATTATTAGCATCAGATTCGGTGAAAGTGATCATATTTAGTTTTTTCCAAAAAGATAATGAAAACTATGGAATTACGTTTAAAAAAAAACAAAACACAGGCAACAGAGAAAACACAAAGCTAAATTGTTTTTTAAATCACGGTGAAACGCATGGTGAGTGCAATGTCATTTAACACCCCCTCCCCCTCTTTTTTTTCTGAGAAGATTTTGGGCTGGCCTCTGACTGAACTGTTCATCGGAAAGATTAACTGATTCATGTTCGCAAAATAGACATTTTAATTAGATGACAAGTGGCCAGCCCTAATGCTTCCCCTCGCCGTCATGCCTGCACTATTTATTTCTATCACTGTAGAAAGTATATATGGTAACAGTTTTAATATGTAATGTTTAATGTTTTTTACTGTCTGTTTAAAAACCAATATTTCACATCTCCTTATTCCCATGTAAGCTGCTGGTCTTGAAAAGCGATTGTCCTTTTGCATGTAAAACATGACAATGACAAATAAACCCCTTGAGCCTTGATCCCAACACATTTTTTTCTTCTCCGATCATTATCAAAGTCAACAGCAGTGAACAGAAACGAGTGTTTTGCTTTAGGAGAGAAACGAAAACAAGGAGCTGAGCACAGCGACAACCTTTTAGCTCAGCTGACACTTTTAGCACAGCAGCCCACTTAAAGTGCTTTCATTCCTGGCACAGCATCTGATACATGCAATCCCTTTTACTTGCTGGCCCCCTCAACCGCTCACTCGTTTTTATGGCTTTCTCTCTGCATTGTTCAATCCCTCTCTTGCTGTCCTGCCCGGTGTCTTACTCTTAGTTGACTTTTTTTCTCATGCGCCGAGCATGAAACATATAGACATCGTCACAACAAGCAAAGCCGGGGCACCCAACAGCATGACAGCGTATAATACAAACACATAAATAGGTCAAGATGGCTTAAATGCTGAGTTTAGGCGTTTTATTGTGCGGCTTAAACATTAATTGCAAGGTAATCTGATAGGGATTAGTCTGGCAGTAGAGACATCTGTTAACATTGGCCAGAAAGGAGGGATAAGAGGAAGTAAATTATGCAGAGATAGAATTCAAGAGGTGATGTAAGCTCCTCATCAGTTTAAGGGTGCTTGGGAGGTGATGGGCATTAGCAAAGGAGGTGGAAGTTTAGGACATGGGGTAAGGAATACAACGTAAACCCAAGGTGAAGAACAACTTAGTGGAAAGGTGGATTGGTGAAGAGAAGGAGAATGGAAGGCATTTTATTTGTAGGGAAAACCAACACAGACTGACAGCAAACATGTGACAGCAGGGATGCAAGATGGACAAGTTGTCTAAGTGGAGAGAGAGAGGGAAGATGGAAATGAGATGTAGAAAGGGCGAAGGAGTGATTCACGGGGTTTGCTGCTGAGGTGATTCATAATGTGAGGTGCAGAGAGAAAGATGGTGAAAAATAAAAAAGGCATTAATTGAGAGTTGGAGCAAAGGAAAGGAGGGGGGTGGACGTGGAGACAAGGATGAATTGCTCAAAGCAGGTAAAGAGCAACTAGGAGAGTTGGGGGGTGGGGAGGGGGCTTTCATTGAAATTAAATGAGTATGGAGATTCAGCTGGGATGGAAGAAGAAAAGAAAAACTAAACACGCGTGGCAGTGAAGGGAGGAATTAGGAATACAGTAATTAACAGTGGAGAGGAGAGGCTGATTAGCTTTCTTCACCGGGCAGCGTAGTGTGTTCTTTGTACTCCATGCACTGAATCAGAGGGAAATACCAGTGAAATGTCAGGATTTTAACACCAACCACAGGCCAAAAGCTTTCCTATATCCCCTCAAGAGCAGATCACACACCTGCCCACACTCAACACAGGCCTAACAATTAAAAATCAATTACAGAGAATAGAAAAGTGTCTGTCTTTTCCTCAAAAAACTCTGTATTGCTCTCTATTCCCTCTCCCCCTTAAAGACTTTGCCTTGCAATATATAGCTCTCCTTCTCAATTATCTCATCTTTCTTTTTTCATTATTTTTGTTTTCATTGCTACCTTCTTTCTTCTCTAAGGTTTAAAAGTCTTGATTTCACTCCTAATTCTATTTCCACTCCATTTTCACCTCTTACCTCGTCCCTCTCCCCTACCTGCCCTCTTCTTTATTGCAGCTTTTGTCCTCCCCAGTCACTTTTCTCACCCTTCGCTGAAGGCTTTGCTCTTCTCCAGATCTTGGATCACGTTGAGGAGCACTTTGATCTTCTCCTGATTGGACAGAAGGTTCTCCTCCACGTTTTGTAGCTGCTTCTCCAGCTTGCGTGGCACCTTGACGGTGTGTCCCTCCAGCAGTCCCCCTGGAGCCCCGTTACATTGTGCTTTCAGATGAGTTTTACAAGGCAGAGTGTGGTCGTCCAACGATTTGCTCTTCAGCTTTGTGAAGTCCTTGAGCCTGATCCGATCTGACGACGGTTCGGGTGTGTTTGCGGCCTCCTGGTTTTTGGTTTGCGCTACAGGTGTGGCTGGTTTGGAGAGAGAGGGTTTGGGGGAGTTTTTGGGCGGAAGAGGTGGCGTGCTGCTGAATTTTGTTTCACTGTGAAAGGAAGGAGTTCGAGGCTTCGATGTCCTGTGGAGCGGCGTGTGTTGGTGTGGATGTTCATCTGCTTCCTGGGCTTGGGCCAAACTGTGTTTGTCAGTTGAATGTGCTGGATGTGATTCTGTCACCTCTGCTGTTGGTGTGTGCCTTTGTTGTCCATGTGGCTGAGCTGCGGTCCGGTCTGGGTCATTGTGCACGTGTCTCTCTGATGTTTGTGTGGCTGAGTCCTTGTAATGAGCAAATTCTGCAGAACGTGGCCTTGTCTGCTGCTTTGAATTTTTTGCTTTGTTCTGAGTGTGTGTCTGAGTGTGGTTTGAATGTGAGCTGTGGGTTTTGGGCATGGTGTGTGACTGCTGTGGTGTTTGAGCAGTTTTTACAGACGCTTGCTGCGTGTTGGCTGTTTCTGTGTTTTTGGTGTGGGGCTGCGAGTTCAGAGCGGCAGAGTTTTTTCTCGACTGGTTGGCTGTCACAGACGGCTTTCGCGCTGGATTAGGTAAAGTCTGGCTCGCTGTGATTTGATTGACCGCCCGTCTGCGACACGCACCTGTGCACGGAGCGATTTGCGATCGCCTCCTCCCACATGTACCACAGAGGCGAGTCGGGGAGGTAGTCATCATTCTGCAGGGCCGAGGTGGGGTGGCGTGTACTGTTGTACAGACGCTCCCCGTCTTTAAAACAGAGCGGTGGCCCTCTCCTCGTAGAGACTGCACCCTCCGCCTCTCCTGAGGGGGCTCCTTACTCTCTGTGGCTTCGCTGCAAACCCCTCCCACAACATCTGAGGCCACCACACTGCCATTGGTGTATCGCGCTGTCCTTTTACCTTTCGTGTCCTGGGTGTTTGCTCTTACTGTTTTGATCTGGCAGTAAACTCCACTCCCAGACCCCTGTGACCCCATGTCGTCCTGTGTCAGGCTGTTGATCTCGTTCTGAGACGTCTCTTTGGACACCGGCAGACTCTTGCTGTCACTTCTGATCACTCCCCCTGTCTCTGCTGTCGCAGTTTTTTCTGTTGCCATTGCGAGTGGCTGATGCGCGTTGGTTGGCTGGCTGCTGTGTCGCTTGATGGAGGGAAGAGTCCGCAGTCTGGGAGATGTCTGCACCCCGACACTGCAGAGCGGGCCCCATCGCCCCCCTGCCAGAGGAATCCCCAGTGCAGGCACTGGATTGGTGTGGTTAGCCACCCTCCTGCCCATGCTCCTCTGCAGGGTGGCTCAGCCCCCCGAGGAGCTGAACGGGACTGAAGCAACTGACAACATCAGCCAACTTCAGTGGGATTATATCCAAGAAATAACTGAAGGGTTTCCAGGGTTTTGTTTATCCAAATTAATTTGAGAGGCTGATGGAAGAGTTTGGACGTGGAATCTCAGGACGGGAATTCAATATCCAATCAGTTTGTGAACGCTCAGTGTTCTTCCACTAATGACCTCCTTCCTAGTTTAGCTACTTCCGATTGGACATCACCAGCAAAGCTCCCCTCAGTTTCTGACCAATGGCCCACAGATGATGAGTCGCACAGCTTCTCTGGGCATTGCCGGCTTGTTCTATAGAAGGAGAGAGAGAGAGGAAACGAGAGAGAGAGAGAGAGAGAGAGAGAGAGAGAGAGAGAGAGCAGCAGTGAACGAGAGAAACCCCAGAAGAAAATGGAGCCACTGGCAATAAATGATCATACTGGCAAGAAGACACAGACATTAGGCACGTAAAGCGGCGTATAAAAGCCTCGACCTCGACTGAATGCACATACTGACCGGATCAATAGAAGTCTATCACCTTCTTATTATAATGGCAAGGAGGTGAGACTTACAATGGCAAAGCTTTCAATCTCATCAAGGTGAAGGAACAGAGAATGTTGTTATATTGAAGGGTATTAGACAAATGTCTTTATGAAGTTGCAACTTAACCGCATGGCTCAGGAGCTGTGTCGAACACTAAATTGCTGAATTTTGGGGCTGCAGATGTTGTTACAGTCTCTCATTACACAGGGGCACATTCAAAATGGCATTATGTTTGCCTCCCACAGCAGTATGTAAACTGATGATGCCTTATGTTTGGACGTTTGTCGTGGAAGCAGTTTGGACATCTGTTTTATGAGTTAGCAGTATAATAAGCTCTGTGCGACCAATACTGTTCCTGTCCGTTCTCTTGTGTTTTTCAGGCATGTTGACTTAAAGTCAGCGATAATGGCTCTTTAACTTTTTTGCCTAATCGTTTTGGATGCAGAAAATTAAATTTTTATCCACTGCTTAATTACGTTTAAGCTTGTGTCATCGAGCCAAGGGAAAAGTTTTGAATTGTTTGACAGTGAAGACAAATTAGCTATTTGATTTTAATTAAGTCATATCAGTGAGAACTGACTGGGAGTACTTTGGTGTCGCGCTGTGACACTGTGATTCCCTGATAAAATTGGGGCGAGATATTATTATATTTGCTTTTTTCCCTATCAGGAAATGGGGCCATTGCAGCAGCCAATGTTGGCAATGAACATCAAAGAAAAAAGGCCATAGAAAAAAAGGGGGTTATTTAAATATACATGTACAATTTGTACTGAATTTAGCTGCCTGGAAAAGTGGCTGGAGTCACATTTGCTGGGTTAGAATGTAGCTTTCATTCAGGCTAATTGAATCAGGTAAACACACATGTTGGCCTCCAGAGGATAATTGGAGGAGCAGGTCATTTGTTGTGTGACTCTGCACAGAATTCATTAAATGTTTCAGACATTTGCAGATTCAGGTAACACATTCGAACAAATCTGGTTTTGCCAGCGTCTAAATAGACCCCGTGAACAGCGATCACTGAGCGCCACACAAGAAAACAGTAAAGTGCTAACAGTCCAACGGTGCTGTTGAAAACTGTCTTCGTTATGCTGATCATGAATTATTTGTTTGTTGTTCTTTTTTCATTCATTATGACATTGTTGCCACCAGGTGGCCGACACACACACACACACACACACACACACACACACACACACACACACACACACACACACACACACACACACACACACACACACACACACACACACACACACAAGGAAATAAAGCTTATTGTATGCCAGCTGGTGCAGCGTTACAGCGCAGATGCTTGCCTGTATACAGTCAAGAGTGTAACAAAGCAGCATTTTCCCAGAATAAATAAAGTATTGCTATGATTGGCTTTTGTTGATCCTCTGAGAAAAACCAAAAAAACATCTTAAAAAAAAAAAAAAGTTAAATTACATTTCAAGCTTTAACCTTAAGCTCTATTTTTTTTTTTTTTTTGCAATGATTTAACAATGTGCTTGTTAACAGAGGGAATGTAGTGCTGAAAAGAAGTCATTGGACAGGTAACCCAGCCCGGCTGATTTTCTGATAATTCAAATGTTCTCAGAATCAGTCATGCACATTCACTCATACCAGTGGTCTGTCCTGACCTACACTGACTAATTCTGAAGCCAGATGTCCCAGACTGTTTGACAGCATGAGCAGAATCAAAACTGGCATTTTTTACACTTCTATTTTATTTTCCCCGACAGTGAATAAGATTAAGACTGTTTGGAATTTCAGTTTTCATCCAAGATCCTAAAAAATTCAAGCTTAATTAATATAAGTTATTAGGCCTGCACAATATATCGTTTGAACATCGCCATCGCAATGTGCACATGTGCAATAGTCACATCGCAGGATGTGCAATATTTTTTTATTATTATTATTATTTTTAACTTTTGTTTTGCTTCGTAAAAGCAGCAAGGTGCTCCATGCTCTGCACAGCTGCACTCTCTTCCTCCCTCCTGCTCGGCACTCACCGCCCCCCTCCCTCCTCCACAGCAGAGAGGAGAGGGGAGGGGCCGCTCTCAGGTACACTCTGAACACAGGCGACATGCAGGAGGAAGCGACGAAGGATTTAGTCCTCAAAAGAAGGTCAACATCCAAAATTTGGATGTATTTCGACTGTAAAAAAAGATGATACAGAACAAAAAAACGTTCTCTGCCGACAGTGCCTCGTCGTGGTTGCCTCAACACGAAGTAATACGTCAAACCTGTTGGACCATTTGAAACGCCATCACAAGCTCCTGTATTTCCAGGACAATTACAGAAGCCTTTGCCGGCATAACACCGTATGATAGGAACTCCAAACAGCATCGACAAATCATGGATGCAATAACTTTTTACCTAGCAAAAGACATGGGGCGAATCCCAATTCTCTGCTTAATCCTCAATCTTACTCCTCATTCCTCAAAATGCGCGCTCCCGTGAAGTTAAGTGCTGTCCCATTCCTTAACAAGTTGAGGAAAGGAGCAAGACTAAGGGACGTTATCTCCCTTAATTTTGAGATTCTACCAGACCTACCTTGGAGTTAAGGATAATCCAGAATGCTTGTTAAATAGTTCGTTTTGCTGTTATTTTATTAATAAAAAATCTTGTATAATACTTTGGGAGTAATTGTATTAAGTTTCTATCACAGATAATATTTACAAAGGCTATTAGAAAGAAATCAAGAAAATTCATTTGAATGCATTTACTAACAAGGTCACACATGCAAAATGTTAAACATTTCTAAAGCAGGGCGCATTACTTACAGTTATAAAGGGCGTTGTTATGGATCATTGACCAAAATTATTACAAAATTATTGCGGAGAGAAAAAAAAACAGCGCTCCACGCGTGTGAGCTCTCTCTCTCTCTCCTTCGGACGGTCCAAAGAAGCGTCGCGCGAGCCCCTAGCACCCTCCCGACGGTCCGAACCCCCCTCCCCGAAACTTTTTTCCTGCAGGAAACACTGCACTTCCAGCTTTCTTCTACCCTCTTGCGCAGTGCTGCCCCCTGTGGTAACTGTCTTTAAGGGTTGTCCCATTTCCAAGTGACTTTACATTCCTTAACACTTGTTTTGAGGAGGCACTTAATTTGAGATTGAGGATCAAGGTTGAGGAGTGAGGATTAAGCAGAGAATTGGGATTGGGCCATGGTGTCATTGAACACAGTGGATCGTTAAAGAGGGATATAAAAAAATGATCCGCACGCTCGACAAGCGGTATGAAACACCACGTATTTCTCTCAAGTGGCCATCTCCCCAAATAGAGCTATTCAGGTCATCTGGTGAAAATTCTTCTATTTTTAATATCGCAATATATATTGCAATATATTGCAAGCCCCCAAAAAATCGCAATGTCAGTTTTTTCCAATATCGTGCAGCCCTATAAGTTATGTTGCTTTTGGCCCTGTCCAGGACCTGCAAGACAAAATTCATAAAAATCCGAAGCTATATTCTCTACGTTTTCAGAATCTGCAACATCCTGCACATATTTGAGAGAACATTCGGTGTCACGCAGCGCTTCACACTCAGCGTTCACTAGTTTGGCTCCAGAGCTTCAATGACAGCAGTGCTTTGAAATGTAAGAATTTTACATAAGATGCTACAGCTCTGAGGATTTGTGCCTCAGTGGCACATTGCCCCTATTTATATAAATATCTTGACAGCCTATTTGGCTTTAGGGCTCCTACGTTGCCTTGGAGCTAGCAACGAGTCACTTTTAAGTGACAGCCTGGAGGGTTTATGATTGGTTGCCATGACAACGGAGGTAATCAATGTCCAGCAGGTCACCACAGAGGATTTGACCCCAGAGTTCACATATCTCCTCAGATGTGTGTGCGGTTTCTTGTCCAGTCACAAAGCAGGCTGCCACAGCTGGATGGATGAGGAAACAGTGAAGATGTGTTGTTTGCAAACAAAATATAAGAAATTGCAGATGATGATAATATTTTTCTGGAGACAAACAGATGGGGGAGAAAGGGAAAAGGAGGGAGAGGCCGTGTTTATGCATGCTATGAAGAAAGTGAGAACTGCAGGTGTGTTTGTGGGTTTGATTGTGTCTCTAAGTTGTCAGCCGGCTTGCCTTGGGATTCAGACTAAGTCAATTGAAGGTAATTTCACTGCGGCCCATTTCCAAGCATTTTTCTTTTCATCTGCAGGCACAGCAGACAGCAAAACACCGGGTGCAGCAAAGTTTCTCCTTGTCATTCTCACTCACAGCAATCATGCTCTCCGTGCATTCTTTTTAACTTTTTGGCAACTAATCTGGTGTAAGCACCGACCTTTCTGAGACAGTTCGCCCTGCTGCGGATCAAAGCTCAGTCCTAATGAGGCAGGATGTCATGCCAGAGCTCCCAGTGTCACAGGTCCTGTTTAAATTCAGGTTAGAGCAATGTTGAGGCTGCAACTGTTTATGAACTGGATGTGGATGAGGCGAGGGGTTTCAGCTTGTGCCAGGTGAACCACAGTAAATGAAAGTCACTGCAGTGTTTCAGCACAGATAGCAGCACTTGTTTGACTGCCTGTGTGCTTGATTGCGTCTTTCTCAAGCCTCAGTCTTCACCTTTGACCTGCATGGCACCAAGTAGGAGTTGACATCATATCCTGTCAAATCAGCTTAGCCCTTGTGTCAGTCTCAATCGTTCTATCCCTCTCCTCTCTCACACACACACAAATACTCACTCTCTGGCTTTTTTCTTTTCTTTTTTTTTTTTTTTTTTTTTTCAATTTGATTGGATAGCTGGATCTTCCAGTTGCTCCTTACCCGTGTTTGCTGTCAAACTCGCCACACCTTCTCAATCTCTGCCATGCTGTCTTTGATTTGCTCTGCATCTGCCTTTCCTCCCTCTGTCTCTATATTTAATCTCGGTCCCTCGCCCACATTGCACCTCTGGCTGTGCAAAATGAGCGGGGAGGAGACGGGGAGGAGACACTGTCAGCAGGGGGACTGACGGGGAGAAAAGGGGAGACCGAATCTCCGGGAGGCGCCGAAAAGTTGTGGAGGGATGAAGGGAAGAGAAAATACGAAGGGAGAAAAGTCACAGACGAGGCTAAAGTGAAGCATGAATGTCTGTGGGTGTCGGGTGAAGAGGTGCAAAGGACTATCTTTCTACAGTAAGTTCAAATCTCCAGAAGAGTGAGTTTATTAGAGAATAAAGATAGATGACCTGTGGGGTAAGATGCGTGAAGAGACATATTAAATAAATAGAAGCGTTAAAAAAAGGTCTGGGGAGCTGCACACATTGCTCCGGAGTGATCAATACGCACTGCAAGCGTGCCTGAGCATCTGTCACTGTGCACACACAAACGTGCACGGCCCTCAGACGCCACAGGGAGCTTCTTGTCGGGTTGTTGCTTTTGATGAAATCTGTTTGTACATGCAATGACTTTAATTTACCAGTTGGTGAGTTTGAGCTGTTGAAGAATCGTCTGAAACGCGGGGGGTCCCGGCGAAAGCCGCGCCCGTCCGCATGCCGTGTGTGTGCTGGCGTGCATGAATGGGCGCGCCCACGCCTTTGCAGTGGCAACAGAGCACTGAAGGCTCCAGCGAATCGAGTCCCCTGTCGTTTCAAGGTGAGCCTCATTTTTCAACCGCCGATTGACGGGGCCTCTGTGTGCGTGCGCGCATTAGCAAGACCGAGGCCCGCTTTACTGCTCTGTAATCACAACGCTCCCCTCAGTTACCGTCTCTCACCCGCTCGCTGCCAGGACAGAACAAACGCAGCGCTTTATTGGCCCTCTGAGACCGGGCACATGCTACATTTCAGGTAGGCCAGTCGGATTTTTCTATCGACTGAGTTCATTTTTTATGAATCCATTCACAACATATTTCTATATTAAGTCCATTAAGTGGTTTTTCTTTATTGATTTGTTTGTCAGGGAGTAATTATAAGACAAATCTGGAGGGAGATGTCAGCACAGGTGGCCACAATTATCTTCTTGTTATGTGAGATTATTCAGACGTTCTCTTTCATTCAGCTTTTGAAGTGATCGTGTCAGTCAAGTCTTTTCAGTCACCAATTAGCTGATCTCCTGCCAGACATGACTGCTGGAGTGATCATCTCATGACAGGTACAATCTAAGATTTACTAAATCCTATCAATCTTATCCTATCAGTTTTATGCTAAAAGAAGAACGAAGTACCGCAGAAAAGTTACTTTCACAGAGTAATCTCAACATACTGCCAGCAAGAAAGTCTATCTAGGCACTCACACTCCCATTCAGTCCCCCACAGGAACTCTGTGTCACATTATTTGGGTGCACCCTGTCTTTATAACAGCATTAGGTCGAAGTAGTTCATCTTTTTATTGGCTGTTGGCAGGTGAGAGGTTCCAATCATCTTTGATAACTTGCCATTTGTGCAGCAGGACGCTCTGTTAACCACCGACTCTGCCAGGATGTTTGTCTTCTCAGTACGAGTGCGACAACCACACACTTATGACACACATGCACCTAATGCTACGTCTCTTTTCATTTTGTTTCTCTTATTGGTGTCTAATTTATATTGTGGTGCTTCATTATTCATTCATTCATACCTAGACCTCATACTTGCCTTCTGTAATCATTTTTCAAACAGCCAAGAAAATGCATAGATATTTTTCACAGCCTAATTTGCCTTGAATTTAAATCAAACATTTCAAACAATGCCCATTAATAAACATTTTATCTGAAAAAGCCAGAGGTCACAGAGGTTAATGTTCTTATTGCTGAAGTAAAATGTCTCAGCCAGTGCAGAATACATTTATTCCAGTTTGCATCTCACTGAGTAATGAGTTTTGGGGCTGACTGTACGTCTCTGACATCAAGTGTCTCTTAAACACACTTGAATCTCTTTCAGATCGAGGAACACAAGAAACATGCAACAAATGACCTGCATTTGGGTTCATGGACTTTTTTTTTTTATAATAGAACATGTGAAAATAAAATGACTATGTGCTTTCAGTTAGTTTGCTGCATTTGCATCAGTTTGTTTTTCATAAATCAGGAATAAATAAAATACAAAAGCCAAACATTTCTTAATGAAAATAGGTTACAGTAGAATAGTTTGTAATTGAAAGAAAATAATTTTGGTCATCCTTGCGAGGACATGTATTCATCTGAAAGGTAAAGTCTTCAGGTTCTTCTTTATTTGCAAAAATGCGGGGAACCCAGAGAAATCCCATATAATCATATGGAGAACATGCAAACTCACTCAGAAATCCCCTCAAGGCCCAGCTGGACACGAGTTTGAGCCAGTTTCCTTTCAAAACACCGTTGCACTGCACAGACCTCTCAGGAACCAAAGAGTCATTTCTGGACGTGAATTAACATTAATTTTCACCTCCTCACCTAATTAATTGATAAAGGGCTTGTTTAGACCCGACTAATTCGCTGACCACAAATCACGAGACAAAACGGAAGACTTTAACCCTTCAGTGACAAGTCTCATCTATTTGGATTTCATGACCACAGATTGTTTTTTTTTTTTTCTAAATAAATGCTTAGTGAGTAAGTGCTTGTGTTCGAAGATAATTTTCAATACCTGTAAGTTATTCAAGCCTCCTGTGTGACGTCTGTGATCTGATGGTCGTATTGTTGAAGGTTGTATTGTTCTCTGTTTGTTTTTTTGTTTTTATATCTATAACTCCTTTAGGTGTTAGGGTTATGAAGTGTATGCTTGTCAAGTGGAGGAAGAAAAGATTTAACAAAACTAAATGAACAGGATTTAAATAAAAACATAAATAAACATTCATTCTCAACAAGGGATTTTAGTAATTAGAGGTAACAAAATCCAAGAGCTCATCATTTTGTTACTGTGAAAAAACATTGTATTGTTTAATTAATAAGTATTTTGTATGCTTAAGAGGGAAACAATGTATTAACAGACTTTCAAGCCCTGTCTCCTTCTTTATCAGATGATAAATAAGGCACCCTTTCTAAGTGATTCACTATTCCATTCAGCAGGCCCTCGGAGAAAAAAATAAACAGTCTGTTGATTTTATGGTGTGAGCTGATTTCCAGCCATTTGGGTACGTGGAACAGCGAACAGTGAAATGTAGATAAAAGGTGGATATTGACAGTTCAAGCTGCAGGTCTAATTCATTTATTTTGTTGGTGGCTGGACAAATGTTTGTTGGTTGAGCAGCAAAGCAGAGAAACCAATGTAAGACTGAATATTTATGAGACATTTGCCACCAGATAATAGAAGATAAACATGATTAAGTGGAAAACTAGATCCAGTAAGCTAACAAAGGAAAACAAAGCATCTGAATTCTGGAGGGCACTGCTGATGCATGACCACACAAATACGGAATCTGTGTAGGTAATGGTGTTTGATTTTGTCTGGGTTTTGCATTTTTCTCTCTGAGTATTCTGTCTCTTTTAGCTTTCTCTCTATGTCGCTTAATCTTTTTATCCGTCCGTTTCACCTGTTCCGATCATGGCTACTCCATCCTCTCTCTATACTCTCCTATCATCTCATCTTTATCTCCTCCACTGTATCACTCATCCTGTCTGTACGTCCCGTCCAATCTCTCCATCATTAACCCCCAATCTCTTCCTCCTTCCCCGCATCTCTCCATCCGTTTGCCCCCACTGCCCTTTCTTCCCCTCCGCCATCCATCTTCCTGCCCTTCTCACTCTCAAGTCTTTTTGTCTTTCACTGCATCTCATCTCCGTCTCAACACTCGTTCACAGGCTGTCTGCTTAGCAGACCAGCTAACTCGCCAGTGCCAAGCGCGCGCGCGCGCGCACACGCACAACCAGATACGGCCGTACAGGCGTGACTTTCTTTTGATTCTTCTTCCTGTCCTCTTGTCAGTCTTCTTTAACCTTTACTTCTCGTTCCTCTCGTCTGTCATACTCCGGAGAGAAGGATGGTAATGAAAGTCAGAGCACCGTAAAGTCATAACCTATTGATTAGGCCTGTCTGCTCTGTGATTTGCATTGTACTCCCATTTGAATGGTCTCCGTTTGTGCTGCATTTGTTTAAAAAAAAAACAACCATGTATTCTTTCTCACGTGGCATGGACAGGTTTAAATTAAGCCTTATACAAGATTTAATGTGTAATTAAAAGTTTAAAATGGTAAGTGGTCGACAATTATAGCGCTTTTTACACTGCTGGAGCCGAGCCCGAAGCGCTCTCCTCATTCACACCCATCCAGCCACCAGCGGAGGCGAACGCCATGCACGGCGCTCATTCCATCCATCCCCTGAGTGCAGTTACTGGTTCAGTGTCTTGTTCAAGGACACCACGGCATATGGACGGAGGAGATGGAGAATTGAACCAACAACCTTCCAAATGTGAGACTGATTTTAGAAAAACTCAGTGTTGTAGAGTTTTCTTGATTAAATGAAATGAAAGGGAGACTCATCCTTGGCAATGGACTGTTGATGATGGAATGGAGTTCCTGCTGTTGCATGATGGAACAGTGGTTAGCGGTCCAGGGCCACAAGAAGAAGTTCCCTGACTTGATTCTGTCTCGGGAGATTCAGACTTTGTAATTGACAAGAGTCAAATCTTTTATGAAATAAACAAAAACAAGTGAAGTTAGACATTTACTAACCAGGTTTTTGACCCTACCGAGATGATTTTGAGTGAGAAAGTTATTTTCAGATTTCAAACAAGTGTTTGAAATAATGAAGGCAGGTTGAGTGTAAAGTTAAGGGAACAAACGCATTGCTTGCATTTTCTACAACCTTAACACTCACAAGTGAATTCAAATGTGTATTTTTTTTTAAACAGTATAACTAACAGTAGTGCCACAGTGTTTAGTGTTCTCCTTCACAACGAGATGGTTGTGGGTTCTAATAGTGAGCAGGCCTTTGTATGTGGATATTGCATGTTCTCCACACACATATATATATATATATATATATATATATATATATATATATATATATATATATATATATATATATATATATATAGTTTTTTAATCCTTTGAAAACTCTTCTCAAATCAAAAGCCAGTCTTCATTTCTCAAAAATTACCGACTTTGTTATTTTATTTTTGATCCTGAATAGTTTGAGTTAACAAATGTCCTCTGGACAACCAACAAAGGATCTCTAAATTGAGCTAATTGATTCCTTCAAAGCATAAAAAGCTATTAGACAATATCAAAGCCCTGCCAGTCTGCAATTTACACTCTCCAACATATCATTAAGAAATGAAAAGACAAAATCTGAGAGATCAAGAACACTTTTAGATGAAACTGGATATCTGCGGGGCAGAAAGGAAAAGTAAAACCCACATATGCTGGGAAAAGATGTGCAGGAAGCTGGTACAGAAGCAGTGGTGCAACTCTCCACTTTGCAGCATTGCACAAACAGTATCTACATAGAGAGGCACCAAAAGGAGCCTTAAATGTCTCAAATATGCAAACGAACATATGAATAAGTCTGACTAATTTGGAAGCAAGTGCTGCGCAGTGATGGAGTTCAAAATGAGCCGCTAGGCCTCACTCACCAACGTCATGTGGTATGGAAAACGAGCAGCACTAACCGAGAAGAGCATCTTGCCAAATGTTAAAGACGGAGGTGGAAATTCAGTTTTGGGATGGTGCAACAGCTAGCGCCACGTTGAACCGTGAACTGATGCAGTAGAGAATGTATTCCACTAAATAGTTGCAAATCCTGGATTTAGATGGCTGGCAGCCTTTGGGATGGTCCTTCCAGTCCCCAGATTTGAGCATAGCTTGTGCATATAACTCAAATTATCCACACACAATGTTTGCAAACAACACCACATGCAAGTACTCTGGCAATTTTAATAATTTATTCAACAAGTGTGCTTCTGTGGCAAGAGCCCCAAATGTTTATCAGAGCTTTTTGTGCTATTATAAATGTGTCTGTGAAAAAAAATAAAATAAAAAAGAAACCACTTCAGATGGAAAACCAGCCAAGCGACAAAGCAGAATAAACTATGAAATTTGACAAACAGAAAGAATCAGTCACATTATTTTCCTGCTCAGTTGGCTCCGTTTTCAACTTGTTGATGTGTTCATGCCAGAGAAAGGCTGTGCTGTGTGATACACGCAAACCAGCACTCACTCATGCAGATGCAGAGTCTTGAGCTTTCAAATTATGATTCCAACTGACCAAGGTTACATAAATGTTAAATATTCACACCAGTTGCACACATTTTTGCACGCATTAGGGCTTGTTCACATACACACACATACACCCAGGGCCAGAATTAGTGCACAGGAGATGAGTTGTTGCATTATAATCCCATATTAAAGCGACACTAGCTTTCCTGACCATTGATACACACACACACACACACACACACACACACACACACACACACACACACACACACACACACACACACTGAAGGAAACATTTGCCATATTTGATAAAAACAAAGGTTGTATTTTCATGAAATAAAGGAATGCTCCGTTCCAACACACACGCCGATACTGTATACAAATGGATGGACGTATTCATATGCATCAAATCTCACTGTGACAGATGGATGGGATTATCACCTGCCACACACACAGACACACACATACACACAGCATAATACCTCCGTGTGCTTGGCTTTGATGCAGTGATTGCACTACTTCTTTACCATGAAGGCATCCATGCACAGTTGTTGCACAGTCAACAGCCTGAAGTAGACATGTACACACTTTTTGCTGAGTACTGTGGGAACACAAGACATCCAACCCAGATGTGAACGAGATGCTGTGAGGTATCTGTGTGTGTTTCTTTAATCCAGAGGTTGAGTCTGTGGCAATTTATGGATTTTTCCTGGTAGTTCGGTCAGCACCTGCCTCCATACAATCACAGTAAGCTCCATTGAAAATCCTGGCCGGTGTGTCTTAAATCTTGAATGAGCTTCTTTCGGGAAAGAAAAAAAAAAAAAAAGTACAAGCCCTGGGCTATCGGACTGGAAGCATTCCTCAGAGGGTCATAATAGAGCAAGTACAAAACACTGTTGGCTTTTAGAACATCCCAACCCTCCACACACTCAGTATTGTTTTCAAACAACTGCCTGTATTTTCTCATTCAGTTTCTTACCTGATTTTGTTCTTCTCTTTGGTCCGCATGCTTCTCTGTCTTGTTTCGTTGGTGTGTCTCTTGTGTCTGATAGTCCTTTAGCCTCAGTAGTGCTTCCCTCCGATTCCTCAGTGCTCTCTATCTCTCTCTCCGTCTCACTCTGTGGCTGCTGATCCTCGCATGCTCGCAGAGCCCAGTGATCCTCCCTCTCTTCCTCTCTCCCTCCCTCTCTCTCTCATTCTCTCTCTCTCTCTCTTTCTCTATTTCTCGCTCTCTTTCTGCCTTTCCCTGATTGATCGACTTCAGTCTCTATTTCTACCTGCTGCAATTTTCTGTCAAGAATTTCTCAATTGCTGTCACTCTCTTGTTAAGTCCTTCATTGTATTTCTCTTTATGTTTTGCCACATCTCTGTCTCTCTGCTGGTGGTTAATCCCGCGCCTTGCCCTGGTTTTTTTTTTTTTTTTGGTTTTTTTTTTTTCACTGGTTGTTTGAGGATGTGCCTACATTGACCCTGGCAAAGCGGCAGACCCAGAGAAACTTTGGCAGCATCAGAGTGTCTGCTCCTGGGAGTCAAGCCAGGACACACACACACACACACACACACACACACACACACACACACACACACACACACACAGACTGTCACTCATTTTATTTATATGTTTGCTTTTTATATAAAAACACTGTATTGCCTTGCTATCTTTCCCTCTTTTCTATCTCTTTGGCTTGTTTTTTTTCTTTACCTCCCTGGCAGCTTCACCTATCTCTTTCTCTCTCTCTCTCTCTCTCTCTCTCTCTCTCTCTCTTCCTCTCTCTCTTTCCCACTGTCTCTCCTTTGAGCTATTTTGTCACTGCCCTCCTTCTTCTCCCCATTTTAGCCTTGCACCACTCTTTCCTGCTCCTCTTTTCCCTTTTTTAAAAGTCCCACAGTTCCTTTATTTCCCACAGTCACCTCACCTCGTGCGCGTTTGGCTGTCCCACCACCCATCCTCTTTTGTTCTCGCTGTCTTTCTTTCTGTTCCCTTTCTTACCAGCTGAGCATGACTCTGCTTCCTTTCCTATGGAGGGCGGCACAATTAGATAAATTGAAAAGAAAATAAGATTGAACACTGTATGACATGAGGTTTTAATTATTGCCTCATGATGAATGCTTTGTCTTTCAAGCATGGCAGAAATTGTGTTACTGCAAATTAATTTCCTCAAAGAATGGTATTCACGTCTTTTGTGGCCAAGTTTAGGATACAGGATTGAGTTCAGACATAGATCTTAACTAAATTGGGTTAGCTGTTACGCAAAAAAGCAACACAAGATCACTTACATATATAAGGCATGCGTGGCCACTTTAAAGGCTGATTTAGATCGAATTTAAATTATGGATATGAATGAAAACATTTGATAGATGTTCAATGGAACAATATCTTGAGCAACAAAATGTATTAATGCAAAGTTATATTCATTGAAGCGAAAATGTTGACTCAGACGTTAATGGGTTAAATTTATAGTCGAAAACAATAGGTAAGTGTGCTCAGGGGATGGTTTTAATGCAGCATCAGTGTGAATGTCCCCCCTGACTCCTCCTCTTACTGAAAATACCTGGTGATATATGCGCCACTGCAAAGTGGTTGACTCACCTTGTGTTGTGTTTCAGTTGACCTTTGATAGGACGGGGAAAACAGTGTGTGCGCGTGAGAGAGAGAGTGTGTGTGCGCTATGTGTGTGTGTGTGTGTGTGTGTGTGTGTGACAGTGTAAATGTGATTGTGTGCCTTACATAAGCCGCCAAGCTCCAGTGCAACACATGAGGCTCAGAAAGCATGTGTGTGTGTGTGTGTGTGTGAACGTACAAGGCTCATAATGCGCGAGACACTTGTTCTAAGGTTGCGGTGATTCAATTTTGAAGTGGAAGATGAGAAGAGAGGCATGGTGTCGTTGGGTTTTTCTCTGTAAATGTGCCCAGTGACTGTGTTGTATATGATGCTACATAAACAAATTTGAATTGAATGGAATTGAATAGGTGTTGTCAAGGAGGAGGTTGCGGTGCTGAACCTGCAGGTGTCTTTCCACAGTTCTTTCCATTCTTACTGCCTGCGAGGTGTACTTTTTCTTCTCTTTGTCACTTTCTCCTTGACCCTTCTGTTCTATCTTCCCTATTTGTGTAAACTGATTGGATCTCTGTGTACTTGACTAAGACGTGTGAAGTCGGGGACACATTGATCTGCTTCCTCGATGGCGGACGGTCGTACATGTTCATGTACTCAGTGAATTCCAAACACCCATGCTCAAAGATAGACATCTGTGCTATCTCTTCCTCTCGCTCTTCCTCTTGCTCATCACCGCGACACACACAACTCTAATTACACCTCTGCACAATCAATTTCCCCACTTTCATCCCCCCCTTTTTCTTTTCACCTCAGCTCACAGGTGTTGGAAAATCATGTGTGTGTGTGTGTGTGTGTCAATGAGGTCTCCTGTCCATGTCAGCCCGTGTGTGTGTGCGTTGTGAGGAGGGGACGAGCACATGTGTGTGGTGGTACAGTGAGAAACGCTGCAGGCTTCCAATGAAACTGTGTTTGGCGGATGTTCCATTTTAAAAAATGAAAAATCACAGCTGAGAGCAACGTAATGACTTTCCACCTGGGGGGATGCCACAAAGGGAACGACGGAGGAGGAGGAGGAGGAGAGAGGGAAAAGGTAGAGACGATAGCACGGGCAGGGCATGGAACAAAGTGCTGTGAAGGACATCAGTGGACCGGATGTGGATTTATCGGCAAACAAAATTGCAATTTTGTTTGCCCTTTGCTTAAATATGAAATTCCCTTTTCCATGAATTTAGTTTTATTTTGCCGTTTAATGCCTGTTTGGCTACTGATGCTCAAAATAAGGTCAATCTCAAGGCTATTCGCCATTTACCTCATGAGAATGCACAAATAGATGCCAAAATAATCGATGGCTGCGTGGTGAATTGGTGTGGTCATGTTTCACACTACTGACTGACAGCTTTGTCCTTGTCAGAAACATTTCTTTGTGTTAATTCAACAGATTAAACCCTCGCTCTTTAAGTATTTAAATTGGGACTGTCACAGTTAATGCTTTAATGCTCTGGGCCTAATTTAAAATTAATTATATGTTAATTATATTTAATTGCATCAGCATTACATCAACATAATTGTTTATCCTGCCAGGCATCTCATGAGAATAAGGAGCTTAATTCCCTTTTGCAACTAGATGCACAGAATTTATTTGATTTTATGGCTGTAGCATGTCAACGATTGACTTAATTTGCCCTTTTTCCAAAATAACTTTTCTGTCAGACAGTTCTTCAGTTTGACACACCATACTGAGGAAACCCTGTATTTCTCTCTTTGTAGTTTTTGGCTGTTCCAGATAAAATACACCATCTCAGAGTTGTGATTCTGACACGCAGGCATGTTAGATCATGTTAGGGTGACAGGAATAAGAGGGTTACAGTTTCAACGGAGATATTTTAAAATAAAAAGAAAATCAACACCTCCGTCTTCCAAAGAAACATTTATCAACTTTTCTCACTGCAACAGAGCGTGACTTTACAACCAAATCCTTACTTTACTTTGCCGACTGTTTGATTATTACAGTGATACCAATCAGTTGTTTTCGTCCACGTGTTCACAGTCCATGAAAGGTTATATCTTGGGGTGCTGCAGACATTCTGATTACATGGATTTGATGGTTTAGGATGGAAGAATACAGCTTGGTTTTAATGCAGTGGTGCTTCAGTTCCAACATTATGCAACGGCATATTAAAATACCAGACTTTCTACCTGTTTATGCCTCTGAAATGCATATTTCACACAGACGTGCTGTTGCCAGCTAAGGCAAATCCAGAAGCCACTGCCACATTAAATTAATTTCACCTCGTAAACCTCTGTGAGAGTCGACACTTAGTTTTTCGAGCAGCATGCTTTTAATGCAGCAGCCAGGAGCTGCTGAAGACCGCCGCTTTATTTTGACTCTATTAAGCTTCATACTCATGTTGTGCCACTCTTCCCCTGCTAGCTGTGCCTCACAGTCATTAAATGTGTTTGCTGGATGAAATATTGACTTTTTCATTTTCGACTGTCGCATTTTTTTTCATTTTGGTGGGGAAAAAAACAGGACAGCAAGTTTCGTTTTTTTTTTTTTTTTTTTTTTTTTAAATTATATATTCAACCAAGTTTTTTGAGACTGACGAGCTCCCAAACATTCAAATGTGCCAAAATCATTTGTGATAGGGTCTAACTTCTGATTGCTTTTCCAGTCAGCGATCAGTTTGATTGAACCTCCACAGTAATGACAGCATCACCTGCCACATGATCACCTAGTGGTCAAACATAGGGTGACCTTCTGAAGTGTACTAAAGCAAATAACACTGACAAATTTTCCAAAAAAAAAAAAAAAAAAAGTTATTGTGTTCCTAATTTGTCCTCTGCAGGCTGCACTATTTCAGCTAGAGTAGGAGAAAACACTATACTGAACAGCAAATGGCAGTAACACTTGCAGTTTATATATCTGAGGCAACAGAAACCGAGCGACAGCATTACTGACAGGTTAAATTTCAGAAAAAAATATCTGGATCACTTGTATTTCTTTGCACTCAAGCATTTGGGAAACTTTGTAGTTGTCAGTATTTAGAGGTTATGATGTTATCATTTTTTTCCAGGGCGGCCCGATTGAGATTAAATGAGTTTGACAGTTCTGCTGGAAAAGACTGACCCAGCCAAGAAATGTTCGATTTGATTTAGGAGATGTTGAGCTATATCCAATCCAGGCAATGTTGATTTTTATTCATCTTAGTATCACTGACAATACAAACAGCAGCACCGATGTGTTTGATCACAGCACCGGGGTATGAGTCAGCGCACCGCTCAGGAAACATGAGTAAGGGTGCGCTAACCTCTTTAATGAGCAGCTCCTGTGGGCCCCTGCTGTTGGGATGCTCGGATTAGATTTATTTCATATTATGCAGGTGCCGTTTCAGGTGACTGTCGCTTTAAAGCAAGTCAGAAATTACAGCTGTTAATGCATTATTAACAAGAGTGGCCAGAGTGAGAGAGTGGGTGGGTGGAGGAAGGAGAGAGGTCCCATACCTGGCCAGCAGCAGTGTCCTGTTTTGTCGGTAATCTCTTCACTGTTGTGTAAGGCCTTTACCTCAGCCAGCCCTGAGAGCTCTCTCTCTCTCTCTCTCTCTGCTCTCTCGCTCTCTCTTTTTCTGCCATTCTCTCACTCCGTATGTCTCTCTGTGTGTCACTAAGGGTTGTCTGTGGTCTTATTTATATACTCAAGATGAACAAGCTCTCCATATGTCTTTCAACGCCGTGGGATGTGTTGATGAAACACATCCGTGCGTGGCGACACAAGCAGCTGATGATTGGATATTTGGCCCCCGGAGCATTAGCGTAGCGTCGAGATGGTGTTAGCAGAGATTGAGAGTGTAGGCCCTCGGAGAACACCAATTACAGTGAAGTAGGGCAATAAGGCACGTGACCCGCACTTCAAAACACAAACACACACAATCATCAAACTACTGTGCTGTGGAGCAGCTAGTTTAACAAGTGTGTGTGTGTGTGTGTGTGTGTGTGTGTGTGTGTGTGTGTGTGTGTGTGTGTGTGTGTGTGTGTGTGTGTGTGTGTGTGTGTGTGTTCCTAATCCTATTACTGATCACTCATTGCATTCTAAAGAGGCAAAGGAAGCTGAGAGGAAGAAATGGGTTAATTGTAATAAGTTGGTCCTTTGCTGTCAGTACTGTCGAGCAGTTTTAATTACATAATTTAAATAGCTGCTTTAATATCAGGAGAACTGTCAAAAACGACAGTTTGAATATTGTTTCTTTATTCTAGTTAGTAACTGTCTTTCCTGCACTGGCTATGGTATCACTTTAAAATGGTCCCCTCACACATTTAAAGGGGAAACATGAGTGGGACGAAGAAGAGAACGAGAGAGAGAGGGAGGGAAGACAGAGATTAAAGTGAGGAAGGAAATTGGTGACAGGGACTCTGGTGTCAGTACACTGCAGAACGAAACGCACAGCGCCCATTCCCATCCAAATACTTATTTATATTTATTGAGCTGAGTCTTAAATGTAACTGAAACCCTTTCTGTTTTCGTATCTGCCTGCTTTTATATTCCTTTTAGCAGTAGTCAGGGAAAATATGTTTTCATTTGCATACATGAATGAAAGAGTGTATCTGCCTGTTTGAACGCAGCGGAAGCATAAAAACAAACCCAACAAGTGAACTCAGATGAAAGCTTGTCGCCACATTAGATGCCGTTTAACGTTCATCTTCAATTAATCAGTCATCATCTTTCATCTTTGTCTCATTTTCCCCTTTTCTGCCACCAACTCGGAGAGCAGCTTCACCCAAAATTGCGACTGCAGGAATACCTGCACTCACGCTGCGGCATTCAGACTAATCTTTTGGCTTACTGTAGATTTTTACAATGAGGTGCTGCAGAGGGGAGGATTAGCGACTGTTATAGTAGATTAGGTATGAAGTAAACAAAAGTTGAAGCCAAGATACACTCCTTTTCCTCCTCAGCAGCGAACTGGTGACGTATGAGATGACGTCTTTCTCCTGTATGGGCAAACGTGGCAGAGGCCGTCACCCTTTGATTCGCCGATTTCTCGTTTGACTACAAGCGTGTGAGCCCCATGTTGTGCAGTCCAACGGGCTCGTATACGATCACACAGCCTGTTGGAGACATACAGGAAGACCCCGAGCCTTTTAGGCTCACTGCTTTGATGATCATGCCTCGGTCGAGCCAACACACACAACTTTATCTGGCAGATAGAGGGGAGGAAATGGAAACGGGAAAGAAAACCGTTCTATTTTTTTCCCTTCACTCTGTTTATTTTTCAGTTCCTTTTTTTATTATTAATATTATCAATATATTTCTTCACTTCCAATGAAAACTTCATAAACTGACCTATCTTTCATTTTAGGTTTTCGGTGGGTGATTTTATGTTCCCGGCTGAATAAACAAAGGGCAGTGAGGTTCAAAATGATCAAGACTGCAGCGTCAGGCTCACCTATAGAAACCAAAACATTTCAGCACTCTGTATGGACTGTGTGTTTGCCCTGAGTGCAAACTATTTTCTTTCTTTCATTTATATCATTGATTATTTATGTCATCTTAAGTTTGTGAAGCTCAGATAATCCCCGTTTCGCTTTCTTCTCTTCTTATTAGACCGCTACCTCTTTCGACTATCGGTTGTGGAAGTACTTGCACCATGAATTCTGCTCGGTCCAGCTCAGACAGTTCTTCACAGCACATAATGATTTCACATAGAAAAAAAAAAAACAAACAAAGCAAATGCAGAACTCTGCTTTTACAGAAATGCTCGCCGCCACTGTTGCTTGTTCTGTCTCTTGACCCCCTATTCTGTTCATCTTCTCCTCATTACTAGTATCTCTGTGTGCTTTTGTCTTCCCACCTTGGGCCATATTCATTGTTAAGTGTGCGTAATGAGGAGTTAATACCTCATTAAAAACTAAACGGTAAAAAACCTGCTGCTTGTAAATTTACCGTCATGACGGTAATAATAAAGATGCTGCTTAAATTTTCTGTTAAATTGGGAGCATTATATCTTTTGGCTGTCATGATTTTTATTGTCTGATTTTTCTCTCCCTTCGAGCTCACGACGAGCGTCGGCTGAGGACATGAAGTTTACATGCTCTTCCATCCATCTGTTCCATTCTTGTCGGCGTGGGATTTAAAAATGTCTTGAGGATATATTTTAATAGTTTGTCTCACTTGTTCGCTCTCTGAGAAGAATAAACTCATTAGGCTTTTGCCGTCGAATGTCAAGGTTGCTGCGACCTAATATTTATGTAGTTTCTGTAAATATAAATGTCTCTCTGGAAAGCCTGCGCTTATTACAGTGGGGAGTTTGATGAAAAGGATCCAAGTGGATGACATGGAATCAGGAGGTACATATTTTTCAGTATTATAAAACAGAAGACTTCTGTCTCTGCCTGTCTCATTTATCACTGAAATGATGTCACCTTCGCTGTGGTGGTTGACGATATGCAGTCTTTCACCCTGTCGCACTAAGACATTTTCAGCTGCCGTATGACATCAAGCAAGTTAACAACTGTGTCTCTGTTTCGGTCTGAAAATGAGCTCCAGCAGCTTCCTCTATATTTACAGTTAGCAGTCAGCCAAGTCACTGTTTTTGAGCTCCTGTTTTCCATTTTACGTTCTGTTTGACTTTCGGGTTGGGATTCATTGTGGCGTTCGAGCTTGTGTGCTGAACATGTCATCCTGTTCTAGTACAAATGGTCTGTATACATGGAGTTAGACTTTTCATTCCTCTGTCTTTATGGGTTTTTTTTTTTTTTCCAATTTTTAAAGTCCAGTTTCAGTGGGACTAATGCAATAATTCAACTTTTTTTGGTGAGTGGAGTGAGTGACAAGGAAAAACATCTAAAACACAAGTAAGGATCAGCAGACAAACTGACAACTGACAAGACCTGGGACTTCACACACACACACACGCACGCACGCACGCACGCATGCACGCACGCACGCACGCACGCACGCACACACAGCAAGGCAACAAGGGAGACAACAAGGCACATTTGGACAACAATCGAGGGTAATCAGGGGAGATGGGGAAGCACAGAAGAGGAGAGGCGGGCGGAGCAATAAGGCCCGAGAGGTGAGAGGGAACATGAAACCAGGACATGAACCATCACTAGAAACTAAAACCTAAACAACACAAAACAAGGACAAAGGCATCAGGAAAGACAAGGGAATACAAAACATGAGAGCAGAAAACAGGGAGAAGCAGAAAATCAATATAGAGCATTAAGGCCAGAACATACTTATCAGTTTTCACTCCCCGCTAATGTGAAAAGAAGACTGACATCCATGAGACAGTAATCATAGTTTAAGATACTTTAATCAAATCATGTTTTTTTTTGTCATATAATAACGATCCCATCTCTTGCCCAAATCACTTTTTCCTTTGTTCCTTCTATTGTTTCTATTCTATATTGTTTTGTTTTGTTTTGTTTTTTACAGAAAAGATAAAGCACGTTTCCATTAATTTTATTTCTTTTATTTGTAATTGCGGCTGTGGAACAATTTAGAATATATTTTGTAGATCTTTCCCTTTGGCAGAACACCATAATGTAAACGCTGGAACATAATTTATAAACTGCAGCGTTTGCTGCTCTTCCTGGCAGTGGTCGTGCTTGTTTATAGTAATTATGCTAATTTTTGAAGAGCATTGTACTAATGACTTTTACTTCACATGTGGCATTTTGAAAAAATAACACTTAAAAAAGCATTTCTCTTGCTTAGAGCGCTGGCCTTTTGTTCCCGGCCCTGTGGGCAGTTTGCGATGATGTTGATGTCGTTTGCTCTGTTACAATAAAGGCACGAATTACCAAGTGATAGACCTGGTCATCGTTTTTATAGACATATAACAATTTTCCTTATTTCACATGTTGAAATCATAAGGTCTGAGGGCACTTGCACTGGGCATAAAAGCAATGATGTTTTTCTCTCTGTCTCTATCTTCTCCCTCCCACATACACTTTTTTTTTCTTGCAGTCAAGAGTTGTCGCCTGCATGACTGCCATCCTCAGTCAGATGGATGATCATCACTATGCTACGTACATAGAAACCTTCACTGGAACCTCTGATCTAGTGGTAAGTGCACACATAACAGGGATGTCTGCTTAACCGCACAATTAAGGTGCGATACTGAACACTTAACTTAGTCATGATAGATGAGGCCTGGAATATAGACTGTGAACATCCCGGATCACTCTTTGTCTTAATAATACTCTGCTTCGTCAGTAGAAACCAGCTTTATTCGTTCGTCTCATGTCAATTTGCTGCAGGATTTCCTGATGGAATCGTTCCTACTCTTCAAAGACCTGATTGGGAAACAAGTGGTGTATCCATCAGACTGGATGGCGATGATCATGGTTCAAAACAGGTAAACTGACGTTTGAGCAGTTCACTCAACATGGTTTCATGTCAATTTTTTTTTTTTTTTCCTGGTAAAATTAGCTGCCCTAGCCTGCGATGGGGCTCATGCAGCTTAGCTGTGCATTTTGAAAGATTTTCAACATCCACAGTGGCTTTTTCGTTCTCACAAACCCGGAGTGGGATAAGGTAGAGGCAGTAAAGCTGGATCAAGGCTGCAATGATGAAAACAGCTGATGTGTCAAATGATTCTACGAGTATGAGCTGATGGAGTCAAAGCTATCAGTGTATTTTTGTCATGTAAGCTCGAGTGAAGGCTAAAGCTGTGTCAGAGGGAAAAGCAAATAAAAGTAAAAGTGAGGTGGAGGACAGAACCAGGTAGCAAGGAGTCTGTTCATCCGCACATCTCTTGCCTCAGAGTCAGTCTCACTGAATAGTGAAAATAGAATCAGCGGAGAGATGGAGAACCGCGGTCGGCTCTGGATAATGATGATAGATAGAAAGAGTTGGTGCATGAACAGATCTAGGAGCTGTTTTTGCTACTTAACTTCAGGAATGCATAAAGTCATATCTCACTGAAACACCTGCACACGGTTAAGCCACGATCATGATCCATCACCGTGACAGAAGGTTTGGATTTTAAGCCATATTGACAGCAGTTTAAAGCTTTCTGCTTCAGTAACTGTCAAAGCTGATTTTTTAAATTAATAGATGTGTGATTTGAATTCATAATCAGTGATAGGAATCTTGTGCCACATTTTGTATGTTCTTCTTTCAATTAGAGTGTTCCTGAGAGCCATCAATACCTACGCCAACACTATGAACCAAAAGTTCCTCACTAACGATGACTTTGAAGTGCAGGTCAGTCTTTGATATTTTCTTTCTTTTCTTTTTTTTTTTTTTCATTTTGACTGCACAACCAGCTTTGTGATTGTTCCCATTTTAACAAAGCTTTCCGCTGTCTCCCTCTACATCTCATCTCTTAATCTTCCTTCCTGTCTAGTTGTGGAATAACTACTTCCACTTGGCGGTGGCGTTTATTACCCAGGAGTCCTTGCAGCTTCAGCATTTCTCGCCAACCAAGAGGAACAAGATTCTGGCCAAGTGAGAGAAAGGCCATTTAATTTCCTTATTTACCTCACCTACTCTCCCCCGCTCTAATGAAACACGGTGATTTGCGATCTATTTTGGAGCCTGCATTTACACTCCCACTGCCCATTAAAACCGTGTATTACCTGTGAATGGATATTCAATTTGGTTCATGTTGGGGTAGAGGAGCGCAGCATTATCTCTCCCACTGGGCTGTTCCATTTCTGCAGGTGAAAATAGCAATATTGATTAAGACGTTGTTCTAAACTAATTGGCTAATTTCTCATTCTGTTTCTTTCACCGTGTACTTTCCTACCGCTTCTCACTCACGCCTCATTGCAGGTATGGAGATATGAGACGGCTTATCGGCTTCGCTATACGTGACATCTGGTACAAGCTCGGTAAGAACGTGAAGGTTGAAGTGCTTCCACTACGATTGACTTGCTTCTCTTGAGTCGAGCAGCAAAAACTGTAATGTCTGAGAATGTTGTATCCATACATTGTAGCATCGATCGACTATTCCAACGCGATTTCGCATGGACGCGCATCAATACTGTATAACATGGCCGTGTTTCATTGAAATTCTCACAGTTGCCTGGTAGCCTGAGAGAGCTGCATGTACTAGAATGTAATGGTTTATTCTGCGGATAGGAAACAAAGTTCAAAGTCCTTATCACAGAAGGGAGAGAGCTTCTTGAGTTTAGTAGATAGAGACCCACAGAGGCGCCTTCGGGTGTGAGGAAGCTGTGCGAGCATTGGGTGACGGCGCAGATAAAATTTTGCTTTGACCTTCTTTTTTTTTGAATACACTCATGTGTCTGTGTGTTTCAGGCAGTCACAAGATCCGTTTCATTCCCGAGATGGTGGGCCCAATCCTGGAGATGACTTTAATTCCAGAGGAGGAGTTGCGACGGGCCACCATTCCCATTTTCTTTGACATGATCATCTGTGAGCATGCGCACTGTGGCAACTTCCACAAGGTACATGCGCCAAGGAGGCAAACGGGAACAGATGACTCAAGTTCAAGTACAGAAACGCATAACAAGATTCATATTTGTTCACAAGGCAAAACATCACAAGCTACTAGCTTTAAAAGAAATGCTGGCATCCTCCTGTTGGCTTCCTGTATTGATTTTCTGTGACACTGCACATAAAAGTAAAAGAGACACCTTAATTATGCTTGCATAATTGATTTCTTCCACTATCACTTTTCTCCTTTTGCCTCATCATCTCTCTTGTGCCTCCTCCTTTGCTTTCCACCCCCTCCTCCTTTTTTCCTTTGCAGTTTGAGAATGAAATTATTCTGAAGTTGGACCACGAGGTGGAAGGTGGAGGCGGAGACGAAAGATACATGCAGCTGCTGGAGACCATGTAGGCCTAAGTAGACTTAAGCAGATTTACGCACCACACAATGTGCCATGTAAATGCAACCAACGGAGAAGACTGCACGGCTTTCCTGCCGTTACCTTAATATGACAACACACACACACGCTGTCAGATACAAGCCAGTGGTGATAAACACTATGTAATTTAAAACCGTGCAAACAAGGTTACAGCTTCAAAAAAAAAACTAGGTGCTGCTCAATATTAAATCAAGTTTAGGCCTGAACACTAAAGTCGGTTTGGACACAGTCTCCACATCCCAGAACTATTACCCTAAATCAGAGGTTTGCAACCTGCAGCTCCTAGACCATCTTTAGTGGTTCCATTTCGCTTTAATATATTGTATTGGTATATATCTAAGTCAGGCTCTTTTCTCCCTAAAAATAGGTCTGATAAATGTTGTTCTATAATTTTTGAGTTCTGCATGACAAACGCTTGAGTCTCAGAAAGAAAAGAGGATGCAGACACCTCACTGAGCCAGTGAAACGTCAGGTGCACACAGTGACCTGCGATTTGGTGAGCGCACTGTTTCCCATAAAATGCTGCATCTCAGATGGAAGTGATGATGACGAGCGCTGTGGGAGGAGCCGGGGAACGTGAGAGCAATGATAGCAGGACGGAAACTATGCAAGGAGACTGCTGCGTATGGAACGTCTGACAAGATGTTTCCTCATTCCTCAGGAGTTACACTGCAGCTCACATGTCCACGCAGACTTACGCATGTCCGACCATATGGGCTTTTCCATTCAGTACTATCTAACAGCTGTTTAAGTTCATATTGTAAGTTTATTAAAAAAAAAAAAAAAACAACCTGAATATTTTCATGAAAATAGAATTCATCGACAGTGATGAAGCTTCTACTCAGAAAAACCTAGTAATTACATGCAACTAAGTTATTTTAGCAAAGAGTCTCTCACTTTACAGTTTGAAACATTTGAGTATTATTTATAAATGAATTAATTCATTTAATTCATTCATTCAATTTTATTCAACTACAATTTGCATTATATCCTACAATTCCTGTCCCGCATCCTGTATATTGTATTACAAATGATAATTGTATTTTTTGACGGTAATAATCTCTCATTAAATTTTGAAGCCAAAAATGAAGTTTAGTTTCATACGGGAAGATTCATATCGTATGTTATCTTTATTGGGAAGGTTTAACATTTTTTTCACCTCCAAAAAGATCGTGAGAGGAGGGGAAAAACTTGCGCTTTAGATGATGAGGATTGCACACCACGAACTCCAAATTCATTCGGTCAACACCCTGCCAGAGTCACATCAAGTTGAGCGGTTTGGTCTATCCACAGATGTTTTGGATGCATGCTCTCTCTTCAGAGCTACAGATTTATATCCGTCCAGCTATCTTCTGTACTGCTGTGTCCAGCTTGGGGTTTTGAGGGCTCTAGCCAATCCCTGGTACACCCTGGTCAGCAGTCCATCACATTTAATACTCATGGACAGTCAAACATTCACCTTCAGCCTGACTGGTAATTTAGAGTCCATTTAGGTTTAGCCTCAGGTATACCCAAGTCACACATTTTAAAACTATAACATAGCACATAAATGAAAAAAAAATACCATTCCATGACTCTGCTATTTCCTTGAAAAGATTTAGGAGTGTCGGTCCTAACAGCCACAGATTTGAACCTTTGACACCTGTCACCGGTCGCTCACTTAATACATTAAATCATCAGCAGAGCCACATTCAGACGTCTCCGATGATTAACTTATCTATGCCTGTCTGCCAGCCTGCTTGACTGTTCTGCCGAGAAACCCACGCTGAGGGCACAGGTGCAGCACTTTGTATCCTTGGTGAAGGGACTCCTCATCCGTCTCCTTGACTACCGCGCTGTGATGAGCGATGACAGCCGCAACAACCGCATGAGCTGCACCGTCAACCTCCTGGTGAGTCTGACCCTGCTTGACACGGGCAGTCAGCTGGCTCGGTTCCCTTTGTCCTGCGTCTTAACGTCTTTATGAGTGTCATGCCTTCCACGTGAACAGTGTTATCCCGCTCTCCAATAGATAATACTGCTCAGGATCATTTTGAAAGTTGACTCTTGGGTTTTTTTTCATGGTGGTGTGAGCTTTTTAAACATTTCTTTTTTTGTGTTTTCCATGTATTTGATGTTTTTTGATGTTAACTGAATGTTTGAGGAGTCCCTTCATGCTGCGAATCCGCCATGCGTCATCACAGATTTGCATTTATTGACATTAACCTTGTGATTCTCGCGCTGTACTTTGTAGCTGATTCATTGAACCTCACAACAAAGATTTGCTGATCTCAGACACGCTGGCTCTCACATCAATACACCCATTACTAATTGAAAGAGTATTGTCAGTGGAAAATTTGTTCCCCACAAATCTCACTGATGCCAAGGAATCCAGATAATTTTCTTTTTTCGGGGGGGGGGAGACAGATTTTTTGTTTTGTCTTTCGATTTAAAGTCATTCTACTCCTTTTTCACAATACATTTGTGTGCTGATTGATCTACTACAAAATATTAATCTCTGTGTCTGGTCACCGTCTCTTTGCAGCACATTGCATCAGCTCCTTTCTGTTCTTCGTCCTTTCTTGCAAATGATCTCATAATCAGATTCTCCCCCATAGTATTCTCAGGTTCAGTAATAGATCCCATCTCTTGTATGATCACCTTTTAAGCAGATGAAATCTTTCCTCTTCCAAAACGTGTCTTCTCCGTCTCTTTCTGTAATTTTCATTTTTAACGTACTTCAGAGATAGAAACATTTAGAGTCTTGTGCTCAAATCTTCTGACGTGTTATTTTCCTCCTGAAGGTTGCGGCTGCTGGCACGTGGTAGAGGTGTTTAGCCGGTAGCCTCTGGCAACTGCCCATTAGCTATTCTATTTCATTTGTTTGGCCAGCTGAAAAATCCTTTCTGCAGGCAAACAGGCACCGCTGCACCCTCCTATCCATGCTGCTCCGGGCTAAGTTCACCGAGGAATTACACACACAATCACACACATATTTTTCATGCTCCTTCATGCAGATGCACTCTGAAAGGAACACAAATATATTTTTACACATTGAGAAACACACTCAGCCAGATGTAACCTCTACTTTTTCTCATGTATCTTTGTGAGCCGTCAATCAATTTAATTTACACTTTTACATTTACATATTAGATTACTTTTTATTTTTTTATTTTTATTTTTTTACAGATGCCACTATGTCTGGTAAATTATTTAGTGTTTTAAAGATTTGTTGGCTGCTGTGAATAAAAGTAGCTGAACCTCTAAATTAGGGACATTCTACAGCAGAGATGTTGGATCATTAACTATAAATTGCTTCAGTGCAATCAATGATGAATGTTCCCCTTGTAATATCAAGCTAGCAGATTTAAACGTGCATCTCTTCCAAACTCACTGAAAATCAGTCTGTACAACTTTTCTGCAGTATTTTTTTTTTTTATTAAATTATTATGATCCCCCTCTTTGTAGCAACAGCCACATCTCACACTGCATGAAAGTGTGTGTGTGTGTGTGTGTGAGTTTGTTTTTCTTTGTGCATTTGTCACTTTATTTGAACCTGTTTTATTGTGCTGCTCGTGCTGGTGAGGGGTGTTTTGAGGTTACATAAGTTTGCTCTACTCTCTGTAGATGTCATTAAACTTCATTACTCTGGGAGATTGTGCAGTTCAACTAACAAATGCGCATGCATCCACTCCCGCACTCTTAACTTGGGCGAGCAATTAAAAGTACGCAACGTAACAGACACAAATGTTAAGCAGCAAACAGAATAACAAACTTGCAGCCACTGCAGCTCCTGAGAGCTACACTAACTCAACCTCTGCTTTTGTTTTTGCAGAACTTTTACAAAGACATCAATCGCGAAAGGATGTACATCAGGTAGTTCAATATTGAGTTTCACAAAATATGTGTAGATGATGTCTGTATGCGCGCATGCGCGTGTAGTGTGTGTGTGTGTATGTGTGTGTGTGTGTGTGTGTGTGTGGGGGGGGGGGGGGGGGGGGCTTCATAATCTGACAAGGGATTATACGAGTTCCACTGAATTAATGTCAAAATCCACAGGATCAGCCTTTGGTCTGACTGGAGGCTGTACAGAGAGGAGAGAGAGGCAGATGATGAGCACAAGGGAGGGCGAGGTGGAGAGACAGAGAGCGACAGGCTGTTAGTGAGAGAGCGCAGAGGAGAGCCGGGAATACAGATCCCCGTTGGATGTATGGCTTTTAGATGTATTAGTGCTCCATATGTATGAATGCCAGGCCCGCCAGGAGTTGATCAGCTGCCACTGTCCTCTTCTGGAGACCACGGTGGCGAGCAAGCTTCCGACGCTGGCCAAGATGGTTATGTAGGATTTTATTCTCCTGTTATATAACAAGTCCACAATAGTGGACAATAAAAGCAAAAACTAATTATGCCACAGCCCAGTGTGAGATTTATTAGAAATTTCATTTGCACATCGAACACATGTTCTAATAATATAATCGATAATTAGATGTTAATGCTCATTTCACTGCAGAATCTTGTCCCATCTTGCAACCTGATAATGATTGATAAAGCATCATCATCATCATCATCATTGCACATGTATTAAAATTCCCTTTGCGCTTCTGTTCACAATACGAACCAAAAGTATTATATTTGTGAAGAAACAGTTGTTCACGATGAGTCGAGCAGAATTCTGCATCATTAGAGTCAAATAACAGTGAAAAATGAGAAATATCTTTCACTGAAGTCTTCAAAATCCCTTGGTACACATTGTTGACTCCATTCTCAAATACAGACATTTAGAGACACAGCAAAGAAAAATTGCAACTGTATAATTTTTCCACCCAATACTTCTTAATAGTTTTTGTTTTTTTTATGCTGTTAATGCAACTTGACAATGCAATGCCAGATGGTTTTTGTGTGTATTTGACTTATTCTTTTTTTTTTTTTTTATCTTTATTGCTTGCTTTTATTGTGCAGAGGTTGAGTTAATTTGCCTCCAACATCACAGGGACCTGTGATGTGACTATCGCACACACATGAATTGCCATTGCGATGCTCAAACGATATATTGTGCAAACTAAATTTTTTTTTTTAATCCATTGTGATTTTTTTTTTTGTGATTTACAAGATCATCATTACATTTTCTGCAAATAGTCCATTGAAAGTATTTTTAGGTTGTGAAGTGACATTTGACCTTGTCACTGTTTAAAGTGGACAAGCTTATTTGGCTGTGGAACTGGGTCATTCTGCATGTCATGTCCATTTAAGGGGCAACGATTCAGACTGGCAGTTATTCGGCAGTCTTCACTGGAACTTCATACCAGCCAAACACATGAAAGGCAAAAGTGGATTGATTTACCATGAAAAAAAAAAGCCACAATCCTGAACAAAACCAACAATAGGTTTCTGACACCCAAAGAATGAAAAGCATCTTGCAATAAGTTTGTTTGACAGAAGCTACGCCGCCACCATTCCATGTAAAAAGAGGGAGGAAAGCAATGTGGGAAGGATAGAGAGAGGAACGAATGAGAGGAATAAACTACTGTGAGGGGTTGGTCACACAAACAAGTTCAGAAATTACATATATATAATCTGTTTGTGGATCCAGTAACAGAGATGGTCTGAGTTTTTTTTTTTTCAACATACTACAACTGGTCATATCCAGCAGGCAAACAATGTTCAAGCAGAAACTCATCCAAGCCAACAGAAAAAGAAACCAATAAATATATAAATAAATAAAAAAAGATAAGCTATAACAAAAAGAGAGTTGGTGCACATTTAGACAGAAAGAAACGAGCAACTGACCTGAGAGTGCGTTTAAACAGCGCAGGCAGACAGAGAATTGTTCATTTAAAAACATCCACAAGCCATCGCTCCCCTGCTTTGTCATCAATGCCTTAGCAACAAAGTCCAGCCTCCGGCCATGTGGCAACATGTTTTTTTTCTAGACAGAAGGAGATGGATACGACAAAAAGATGAAAACTGAAGGCAGTGGCAGTAAAGGGGAAATCTGGGTGTGAGTGTCCCATTTTCCTCATCAGGTTTTCAAAAGAAAAAAAAAACATTGAGCAGAAACATATGTCAAACCATTGAGACATATGCTAAACTGGCTGTGTGTGTGTGTGTGTTTTTTGTGTGTGTGTGTGTGTGTGTGTGTGTGTGTGTTTTGTGTGTGTGTGTGTGTGTGTGTGTGTGTGTGTGTGCCTGTATGTCTCCATGACCTTGCGTTTTGTGTATTTCAGAGCATACATGGTGTGTGTTTGAGAGGCAGACTGAGACAGTGTCACAGTCCAACACTGTGATTAATGCCTCATCCAGGCTGCCCAACAGTGGCACCTAGTGGATCGGTGTGTCGGCTGCTCATTAAATTGACTTGATTTGTTGGATTGTGACAGTGGTGTTTGCATCCGTGTGTGTTCAGGTACCTCCACAAACTGAGGGACCTTCACCTGGAGGGTGAAAACTACACAGAGGCTGCATACACACTGCTGCTCCACTCCCGTCTGCTCAAGGTAGAACGCAACAAGAACACACACGCATTCTGGGGACGATGCTTTGATTAACATCTCTTTTTGCATATTAATAACTTTGGCTATCCCGTATATGACGTTAACTGTGGCATAAAACTAGTGTGTTTTTCGTGGTTTTACCGTAAAGCTTTCTTAAAGTTACTGAAGCTTGTTTTCTTCTGACTGCAGCAACGCCCTCATGATGGATCCGTACTTTCCCCTTAACCTCACTGAGTGTCAAAACAAGTCACACACAAACAAACACATCGACATGCAGGCACTCAGATATAAAGACATATTTTGTCGTTTTATGCTTGACCTCACCGTCTTGCTCTTCCTAATCACTTGTCTGCCTGCTACAAATGAGGCAATTTTTTATGAGCTGATAAATGGTTGCCACGTCTGTGGCCTCCAAATGATGAAGTCCCAAGGTTGGTTTATGGCACGTCGTCGGCCACCGCAGCTGGATCACTATGGTGATTGATTCTGGGCACGTGCATGTGTGTGTGTGCATGTGTGTGACAGTTTGCGACCTCTTTTATCTTTTCATTTCTTTTATGGGACACTTAGAAGCCCACATAGAGGAGTGGGGGGGGGGTCTCCCTTTCCGTCTCTGTATCTCCTCCTCTGTCTCTCTGCTGTCATTAGTGTCTTTAACCTCCGTGTGTCCGTTGTGTCTTTCTTGTCATTCCTGTTTCACTTCATTGGAAGGAAACAGCTGTAACACACATGTCACCATGTTGATGAGTGTTCTCAGCCGATTACATTCTTTTTTAAAGTCACGATGCACTTTGAGATTGGTCAGTTTCTAAATTAGTGTCGGTGTAAAGTCTGCACCGAAGGATGAACTACTGTCTTGTGTACACAATAAACTGCTGCTGTGTTTCCACGTGCTCTCTTTTGAACTAATATTGATTTATTATGACCACTCCAAGCTCAAAATGTGTTCTCTCCTCTTTTTTCATAGTGGTGATGAATGGGATGGCAGAAATCAGAGTTTATATCAGGAATATGCTTTTGCACCTCCCTTTATAAATATCTCTCTCGCTCCTTTTCTCCTGTGCGTTGCTGACTTTTGTCTCAGTGGTCGGATGAGATGTGCAGCCCCCAGTTTGAGTTTGTCGGCTCCCAAACTCAGAGGCAGCTCAAGGAAACCCTCTACGACACCATCATTGACTACTTTGACAAGGGCAAGGTTTGTATTGTTTCAGGGTCTCATGACTCACTTAAATTATTCACTCTTAACCTCTTAACTGTGTCTTTTCAGACCAATGCAATAATGTAACCAATGTCAGAGCTGAACAGCGCCCTGAAATCACAAAGCGCGGTCTGTGGGAAGACCGTGACACTGTTCATTATTAGAAACATATTGAACTTTCTGTTACAGCAGCTAAAGACGCTGCGGTACTTTTATGATTTAAAAAAAATAAAGTCACTTTCAGATGTCACACCTTTGGCCTCTTTTACAGATGAGACAATGTTGCAATCATGCAGTCATAGCCTCTGTGGAACTCGCTGGCGTCGCATTCATTCTGTATTCTACCAGAGTACCCCATGTTCTTTGAAGCAGGGATATAGAGACTCTACCGAGACCTGAAAACGTAGACTTCATGAAATGAAATCCCAGTGCGACAGATGCTTCTTGTTTATTAGCAGATGGTGTAATGAAGGACACTTGTCTTTTTTTGTGCGTGTGTGTGTGTGTGTGTTTAGATGTGGGAGGAGGCCATCACTCTGTGTAAGGAACTTGCCGAGCAGTATGAAAATGAGATCTTTGACTACGAGCTGCTCAGCAAAAGACTGGTAAAACACTACAACCCCCAATCTTCCTGTATTCTGCACAACAATCATGATCACGCATTGTTGCTGTTTCTCTTTCCCTCAGCCCCCGCTGCTGAATTCCCTTCAGAGACGTTTTAGATATTTCCTGGATTTAAGGGGACTTCTCAAGAAGAGAAGAAAAGCCATTTCGACATGTTTCTGATAGCAGTTATCTTTAAGCTCAGTTCCTTCTGAATTGTTGTAAAAACAGAAATAGTTTTATTTCTCTTCAGTTGAAAAAAAAAATAATCAAAGTTTAGCTTTTTGTTGAAATGTATGAAAAAAGTAAATAAATCTTAAGAAAATGGACTGCCTCTCAGTCTAATACCTTTATCTACAGACAGTCTTACCGAAGATGTAACATCCCTCCCTCTGTGTTTAAATCCAACTTGACACTTGAGAAATCCTGTAATCGATCATTTTTCTGGAGCACTCTGCTGTGTGATTCTGTAATCACGACCATATGACCCAAAAAGGAGATGTCTTATTGTCTGTCCACAAACACCTCAACCCCCAGCTAACCCTTCGCTCTTCAACTTCCAGTCACTCTTTAGCTCCTTTTATCTCTTGTTTCAACACAGCAGCAGAAGTAAATCCTCCCTTAGCCAGCCCCCGACTCGTGTTTTAACACCACCGACTCCGTTTCCCCTTCACTCAGGTCTTCATTCCCCCCCCCCACCCCCCCCCCCCCCCCACCCCCCCCACCCCTCCCCAAACAGAATTACTCTTTTCCAACAATGGATAAAATCCCTCTTGCACTATATCTCTCACTTCTCTCGTATGACTGCAGCGATGGCTCTCTGAGCTAATACTGAATTTATGTGGTTATATAAATGACGGACAATGCCCTTGGATGGTGTGCACTTTTTTTTTTTTCTACATCTATCACCCTAACAGGGGCGGTATTTTGCTGAGGGTGGCTTTGTCATTGGCGTGAGCTGATAAAACTGCCCCAGCTGCACATCTAAAACGCTGCCCTGCACACATGCCCTGTTTCTCTCTCCTCGCCTCTCTGCAGGAAAAACAAGCCAAGTTCTACGAGAATATTATGAAGATCCTGAGGCCCAAGCCAGACTACTTCGCAGTGGGCTACTACGGACAGGGCTACCCACCATTCCTCAGGGTTTGTATCAGTGTGACTGTTCACTGATGGTGCAAAAAACTCACCGCTGAAATGATCATGTTAACTTCTGAAACTTCACGAACTTCTTCAAAACTGCAGCAGTGGACACGTTTTTAAATGCACACAGAAGATATCTAACAGAATGGGCAAAAATGGCTCTCTGGGAACGCTATGGATCTGTGGATTTCAGCAAACTGCAGAAAAAAAAATTGCATTGTTTATTGCTGCTGTATTCATTAGATGTACTGTTCTGCTGTGGTAAGGAGTATGACAAATCCAGTGAAACTGTGAAAACAGACTACCTAGAAGCACATGTATTTGCCTTTAAGAAAAAAAAATGCAATGGATTCCTGGATGGGCCGTCTGACTAAAGGGGGTCCGAACAAACTGAGAATATTCCTAGGACAATTGAAAGTTGGCTCTGAAGATTTTCATTAGCTTTATTAACGCCAGTTAATTTCCCCTGACTACAGAACAAGGTGTTTATTCACCGGGGGAAAGAGTACGAGCGCAGAGAGGACTTCCAGAACCAGCTGATGAGCCAGTTCCCCAGCTCTGTGCGCCTCAACATCACCACCATGCCAGGAGATGAGATCAAAAACTCCCCTCTTCAGTGTATCCTTAGGGTGGACACACACTCTCACACACACATATAGACAAATATCATTTAATTTAAAGTCTAAAGTGGAAATCAGAACATTTACGAGTAAGACTTGCTTGCATGTCTTTGCAGGTTCGCTAATGCACAACCTGAACTGTTGATTATTAGGAAGGTTGCTGGTTTGGACCGGTAATGGATTTCAGCAGGGGAAGTGAAGACCATCACTTTCCCCCGGCCTACTGTGGGCCATCGAATCCATGTATCGATCTACTATAACTCTTTTAAGCAACTCAAGGTTGCAGGGCAGTGCAGCTGATCTAAGCTCGCTTTGGGTACAGACGGTGTCCACCATCAAGGGGTCATCAATAAATCCTTCGTACCAATTACCGCATTTAGCAAACGAAGGAATTTCTCCTTTTTTTTAGTCTGTCATCAAAGAAATGTATTTATTAGTCATTACAGTTGACCATAGGGTTTCTGTAATGCCATGCTTTGTGGTCAAAAGAAGGCAGGTAAGTATTCAAGCTGCTGAAGGTAAAGGTCCACTGTTTTATTTTTTTTTTAACTTCTAGAAACATTTTAAAACCTAACTCAATAGAATACTTCTGTGCATCATTGTTTCATTCTGTGAGCTTTAGCCCAAATCTCAGCTTGACATTGGTTTTATTCAGTTTCACCTGTTTATTAAATCTCAGCAGTGAAGGTCGGACCCATCCATCACATATCACTCAGTGTATTCCTACACAAAGATATTAGGATTCTGTCTGTCATGTTCTGACGGTTGTTTCCTGAACGATTCGAACCAGATATCCAGTGTTTCACAGTGCAGCCTGTCCTGGAGATCCCGCCTCGCTTGAAGAACAAACCCGTCCCTGACCAGATCATCAAGTCAGTGTTGTTCATCTCTTGAAATTTTCATCATCTGAAATGAAATTGTCTGCAAAATGAAAAGCTAACAACTTAGCTTTTCCTTTAGCACCTCTGATTATGTACATTGTCAACATTTGCCTTCCCTGTTAATGAGTTCTCCTCTTTATTTTACTAAAATTCTACACCCACCCTGACTCGCAATGAAGCTTCTACAAGTCCAACTACGTCCAGCGATTCCACTACTCAAGACCTGTGAGAAAGGGACCCGTGGACCCCAACAATGAGTTTGCTGTGAGTTACTTTTTTGAAATGGAAAGATTTATGACCGCAGGGACTATGAAACCTTGCAGAAGCTATTTGGTGCTTGCATTGTTATGAGTCTGAAAAGTGCACTTTCCCCGCAAGATGAAAGAAAAAAAAAAAAACACCTTACTCCGTACCCTGCCTACAGTAAAATTACATGATAAAATGTTTTCGGGGTTTGAAATGAGCAGTTATGATTCAGCATCAGATGCAGGTAATGCAGTGACGAATGATTCGATTAGATTAGATCAGATTTTCACCAAGTGTTGGGTAAGAGTCCAGGTTTTAATGCAAGAAGGGATTTGGGGGTTTTAAGTATTCAGAAGTGGCTGAGATTCATCCAAGAGCTGCACCGCCTCTCATTTTCTTCAGTCAATGTGGATCGAGCGCACAACCTTCACCACCGTGTACAAGCTGCCCGGGATCCTCCGCTGGTTTGAGGCTACTGACATGAAACATGTAAGTCTGTTGGGGATGTTTTTACTCCGTGTCTACCTTTCATGTTTTCTGGAAGATACTGTCTCTAGTGAAGCTTGAGACAGTATCTAATAACTCCCCGCCACTCAATAAATCGCTATTTTCATCGTTCTTTTTGTTTTTCGTTGCATACTGTGAAATTGAAAAAGTAACCGAGTCACAGATGAAAAGTTTACCACTCGTGCAGTACTCATTTCTGATTGTGTCACATTCAATTTCTTCTAACTGTAATATCATGCTTAACAACCACAAAACAAATAGGTTGAGTGTCATTGGGTGTTTTGACTGCGAGCGTGTTGTCTCAATATCTTCAATATAGTCTAAATTCTCCAATTAACGTCCATCGAAACCATTTTGATTCACAATAATGGTGTTCACAAGTTACAAATTGCAACAGATAACAATAAATCTTCAAACGAAAATAAAAATGTACTTTGTGCTTGAGTTAAAATAATATAATAATCAGTGACTAAAATTCCCCAAAAATACAAATACACCTAAGTATACTGCAATTGCAATAGTTAACTAAATGTTTCCTGTTCTTTGACATGTATCTTGCTCTCTTTCTAATAATCTTCCCACCTCTCCAGACCACCTTGTCCCCCTTGGAGAACGCCATTGAGACAATGGAGTCAACCAATGAGAAGATTCGGACCATGATCAACCAGTACCAGGCTGACTGGAGTCTTCCCATCAACCCCCTGTCCATGCTGCTCAATGGCATTGTGGATCCAGCTGTGATGGGAGGCTTTGCCAAGTATGAAAAGGTACATTTTGTGAAACAGAAATAAATATAAACGAATGCCAAGTGAAAAATAAACCCACTCACTGATTTAGCCTCGACGATTATAACACACATTCTTCCACACCTTTGAATAAAGCCGACACAAATTTGAAAGATGAAATTAAGGTTTTTTTTTTGTCAGGACTTTGAGCAGTGCTCCCTCATATGATCCCTGCAGGCTTGATCCTTATGTTAATTGTTAGAGACTGAATTCTGCAAGAACCATGATAGTATTTGGCAGAGCAAGTGGATCATGCTGGATTTTCATTCAGTCGAATGCAAGACCCTTAATAGATTCATCAGAAACTCTGTAGCTAACTTGTCCATCTTCGTTACATGATGGAATTGATCAGTGGTCTGAATCTGATGGTCTCTGTTCATAATATAAACCTGCACTTCAGTATGATCACTTTATCGGGCTTTGGTGCAAGTCTGATCCATCAGTCTGAAAGAATTAAAAAACACTGGCTCAAAAAAAGTGTAGCTTCATTGTTCTACCTTCTAAATCAAATTCGAAATGATGAAACAGTCTGTAGTTTCAGTCGATGCAATTTCAGTCAGCATTAATCCATCTTAGTAAGATTTAATTCATCATTTTGAAGCATGGGGCATGTATTTACGTTCAGCTCTCTGTATTTTTGTAAGACTCCAAAACTCTTAAGAGTGAGAATTCAGACCTAAAAACCATTTATTTATCAAGGACATTTTCACTGTTGAATAATTTTAATAGTAAAAATTTAACTGTGGATAATGACTATTCTGTCATATCATGAAATAAATATCACAGCTAAGACTTATTTCTTCTGGCTTCCATGTTAACTGAGGCAAATAGATATTTCATCTTTGAGGTGGTAAATCTTTGTCCTTGAGCAAAACTTTAAAATCTTGTCTGAGCATAAGAGATGGCGTCTCAGCAAGATTCAGCTTCGTGATAGATTGACTTTAATCAATTTTCTATCAAAAATCATCTCCTGTGGGTTTGAAAATGATCAAGGTGAGCTTCAGTATTCCAGGCGACCTCAAATTATTATTTTGAGCGTGGTCTATTCATTATTTTGAAATATATTAATGTTCCCTGTTAAACAATGTTCGGTTTTGTAACGTCCTCTGCAATGTAATATCAGCGTGCTATGATAGCGTGAAGGTGTGTGTGGAAAACCCAGTTGATAATTTACAAAGTACCCGCTCCCTTGAACTGTGTAGCCCTTTGCTTTCTATGAGCGTTGAATATTTCCTCTTTATTTCCAGGCTTTCTTTACTGAAGAGTACACTCAGCAGCACCCAGAGGACAGAGACAAACTGCTGTGGCTCAAAGACCTCATCGCATGGCAGGTACCAAACACACATTTTCATTTAACACCTACGCTCGTCATACGGCCGCGTCGCTTTCATGTGAACTGTTCTTTTGACACCGTGACATTTGTATTTATAGACCCCATTACTGGGTGGAGGAATTTTCCTCCATGGCAAGAGAGTGACGGACGACCTGCGTCCTTTCCATGACCGCATGGAGGAGTGTTTCAAGCAGCTGAAGAAGAAAGTGGAGAAAGAGTACGGAGTGAGAGAGTTGGTAAGAAATGGCAGAGCGGCAGAAAAAAGACATGAAATGCTGAGCAGGGTCATTATTCTGTTTAAACCAAAATGCCTTTTTTTTGCATTGCTGCTCAGATATACAGCGATGAAGCTTCACTAATTAAGTTTGAAATCAGCTGACCTCGGCAAATTCACCGTTAAAAATGAATCCTCCAAAGTGGTGATGGGGTTAAGGTTAGGTTAAACCAGAGCAGAGAGTTATTAACTTCTGAATTTGTTCTGCACTTCACAAACTAATGGAGGGTGAAAAAAAACACTATTTTCTGACTTTCTCTTTTACTGTCACCACCACACGAGAAGTGACAGAGTGAACAAGTGAAATGAATCAGTGTCATCTACATGCTGTTCAAATTTCTGTTTATCTCTGCAGCCAGACTTGGATGAAAGGAAGTCCACTCGTCCTCGTTCCATGCTGCACTCCTTCCGTCAGTCCATCATCTCAACCTCCTCCCTGCAGGGATCTGAATGCATGACTCCCACCAAGCTGCATCCTGACAGGTAGCATTCAAGTGACCTTCACTACTGACCTGAGGGTTTGTCAGTGCTGGAAGAATGAGCCTGCTTTTTTTTTTTTTCTTTCCCAGCAAGCAGCACTGATATGAAGCTGCAATGAAAATATCTTCAGGATACCCGTAAAAAGTTGCTTTACACTCTTCCCACTTTCCTCTCTAGGGAGCTCCCGCCAGAATCCCCAACCTCCTGGACCTCCAGTCTGCAGCGCTCCAGCGGCAGCGTCAGTGCCAGTGTGGTGGAGGAGGGCGTGGTGACCGTGGGAGACACAGAGGTCAAACTGAGGAAGAGTAAAAAGAAGAAGAAGAGGAGCAGCATGATCTTCATCACAGAAGAAAGAGACCGGACAAACACTCTGGACTGCAAACGGGTGAGCGGCAGACAATTAGAAGAACGAGGAAAAGAACGCTGACGGGACTGTATGGTCATATGCAAAATGAGGTTAAGTGATGAAGAGTTTTATGTGATCTTTGTCTCCCTCTAGCTGTCAAAGAAACAGGAGTTCCGCAGTGACACCAACTTGTCTGAGCCAAATGAAGGAAATGTGCCGCTGACCAATGCCAACTCCAGATCTCTGCCTGCAATCACAGGTGACACACACACACACACACACAACAAAGTCAAGATAAAAGTTCAGAACCTCTGAAAAAGAACCGGATGTTCTTTTTGTTTTTTTTGTCATATTCCAAAAAAAGCTGACTATCAGAAAAGAGCAAGGTCATGTCTTTATGTGTGTCTGTTTGTGTGTGTGTTTCTGAAAAACAGCAGCAAAAACTACAATAATAACTAAACCTTCACATATTGAGTCATTAATGTTATAATATTGTAATTTTTTTTCCTGCATCATGCAGCAGTTTCATCCAGTTTACATTTTCTACTTTTACTTACATGACCCTCCAGTTTCATCTGACCACATTCCACTGACGCTTCACTGGCGGTCTGCCATGACTGGACAAGCTGAGCCAGCACTCACTGTGGTGTTAATACACTCCGTCTGATTAGCACAGCTTGAATACAAGCTGCACTTCCTGAGCAAACACACATCTCTGCCAGTGTTCCCAGAGCTCACGGCTCATCAGCAAAACAGCTGCAAAGCTGCAATTACTCACCCAAAAAAACTGTCTGGTTTCAGGAAGAGGACCATGTTGTTTGTTGTAATCAGTGTGACGCCTACACTGAATCCTCTTGTTGTTGTCGTCGTCCGTAGGTTTGTCCTTAGCGGTAGTTGGAGGTCTGGAGGAAGTGGAGTCCTCCAGAGCCAGAAGAGACAGCAAGAGCATGTCTGTCTGTGTGACCTCTGACAGAACGGCGGACAGACGCTCCAAAGGCGTCATCAACCTGCTCTTCAAGTCCAAGGTAGAGAAAGAGTTATGTTCAGTACACACATACACACACACATACACACACACACTCATAAACAGGTACTACATCATTTTGGAGGATGACATTAATGCTCGTCTTACACTCATAATGTCTGAGCGAAGCTACAGGCAGGACGTGATTATCTCAAAAGCAGAAGATAAAGGCATCTAAAAGCACCTCTGAGGTTCTCTAATTACCGCTTAAATCTGTAATCTTCATGGTGCGCGCATTTTACACTGAGCTCAGGTCTGAATTTATTAGCAGATGTAAGCAGTATCAGCATTTTTACTTGTGACTGAGAGCGCAACATTTTTTTTTTTTTTACAAAGATTTCAAAGCTTTTGTCCTACTAGCAGAGAGAGCACTGCAGATTTATCACATTACTATTATTTAGATCATTCTGAGCAGTGTGAACTTATGAAAATGTGCATTTTAAGAGTCAGCAGTTTGTTGACTATTTTCATCATTGTAATTGTTACTGTCTACATCTTTTCACTCTCATGGGGCTCTTGCTGTTTTAAATCTTTTGTGCAAATGCAAAGCTGCTGTGCTGATTGATTTTCACCACGTGGGATGAATAAAGTCTCACATTATGTTGCTGTGTAATTTATTATTTAATCTACATCTTCAAGTATCAATTATTTGTGTCTGTTTCAACAGGGCTCCAGATCTGAGGATGTCAAACCGGGTGATTCAGCCAAAGACCACTTCTAAGATCCTTCATTTAATTTCTAATCCCTTCAACGTGCTTTACATTTGTTTTGCTAAAGGATCGAAACCTGCTGCCAGAAACCAAAATTATGCAGCCCATCACTCACTGAGCTGGCCTGTCAGTCTCCACTCCTGTTGCTTTAATATAATTGATTTCACCTATCAATAAAGGCTATTTTTGTTGAGTGACCTTTTTTCCTGGTGATTTAAATGATTCCCACTGAAGCTAAATGCCACCTTACAGCTTTTCAATCAATTCCGCTTCTACAAGAATGAGCAAATACAAACCACTGTAGTGACCCGCTTGATTGAAAAGCTTGTTATCATGCGGTTTTTCAGCATTGCTGTGAGACGATGATGAGAGAAAAATAATCTGATTAAGCTCAAATGGTTACTGTGTCCTCCCAAAAGACTTTAAACTTAGACCCACCGCCAAAACGCTTTGGCTTTGATACAAAAAGCAAAAAAAAAGACTAATAAATTCAGGGTCAACAGTGGGGCTGTTTGTACAAGCGCAGCATCAGAGCTGTGTGTACACACACTTCATTGGGTTTTGTGTTTTTTCCATTGAAGTTTGTGAGTGTGCATTATTCTATTTCATTGGTGCCTGAAAACTGAGCACCTTGTTAAACCAAAAATGAAGCACCACACACTCCCATGTTTTGAGGTTAAGATGTTTTTTCTTTCCTTCCTTTTTTTTTGACCATGCAAACACCCAGCTTCGCTCTCCTCTATTAAGTTAAGGCAATGTTCTGCAACTCTTGCCTCTTCAGCCACATGTGAGTCTTTAGCCTCTCCACAGCCTCCAGGAAGTAACCTTTAAATAAACATATTACGGTACTTTTTTTATGTTGCTGCACAGACATTTTTTCAGACACCATTATCTTGCTGCTCATCTCGAAAAACATGACTTGAACTGGTGTAAGATAAAATGGCTAAAACAAGCTGAAACATCTTAAAAATGATTAAGATGACAAGTACAACTAAGACGGCCTAAAACTGTAAAAAGAAAAATTCAAACTGATTGAGAAGGTAAAGCTGCCTAAAAAGCTAAAATGTCTTTAGTAGCTGAAATAGTTAAAATGCCAAAAAATTATAAAATGGCTTAAAACTGTTAAAAATTACTAAAGTAAAAATAATTTGGCAAACAAATTAAACAAAAAATCCTTAAATCGATAGGATTTGAAAGAGGAGTTGTACATTTTATAAATGCAGCACAAGATACAGTTTTGTTAACAACAGCAAAACTTAACACAACTTTATGGACTTTTACCATCAGATTGACTGCGAAAAATGTTTTGCGGCTCCACAGAAGGAGTGGGTAAAACCAGCTCTTTTGGTCCTTAACGTTGCAGTCCTGTGAAATCATTGTGAAGTCATGATTGCTCTGACTGTAAGTCTGCAAGCAGTGAACGTAAACCAAACCAATTTCAATTCAAGGGACACAAACATAATGTGTCTGTGCTGTAGTCCGTCTAGAGCTCGATCAATATTGGTTCTCCCTAAAGCTTGAATGTGCTGTTATATCAGATTTGTTTGACCTATTAAACAGCACGATGTGTTTGGTCTCAAGTGCTCATTGATGATGTTGGATTGCTCTTGACAAGAATCGAATATATTTGCAACTTGATACAATTCAAAACAGCATGAAGATACCGGAATGTCACTGTGCCTCTGGCTGCACTATAAAATGTAACAAAAATACAAAAACATCAGGCCATCACTATACATGTTGAGCAATTTATAAAATAATCATGGTTGATAGAGGCGGGGAGGCCGCTGCTCCGATGCCTCGAGCCTGCCTGCTAAATTGAGTTCATAGACTCCTGGCTGCAGCTCCATGACGCCATCCCACCAAGCCACAGGGGAAGAATAGCTCTTTACAGCCTGCTGGAGAGGTGGCATGATGCCATAGAGTACACATTGCAACTACAGAAACTGCAACTCCAGCTGTAAGGTAATTTTCAGCATTAGAGACCACTGTGTGATTTGTATTCTGTGCAGCAGTTGCTGCTCCAAAAGAATTTGTCCTCTGAGTGCGAGGGAGCGTAAATAATGAAAGAACAGCCGAGGATAAACCGTGTTTGTAAGAATGGTGTCTGTACAACATCCTGGCTCTGAGGTATTGTGATGGGCCGGGGGACAAACATGTCTGCTGGGATAGACTCCAGCTCCCCGAGACCATAGTTTAGATATAACGGCTATTGAAAATGGTCGGGTGAGTAGATGGACAGAGTAAAAAAAAAAAAAAAAAAAATAGAATAACAAGCTCTTTGGGTGGCAGGCAGAATTTCCCTTGAAGTCAAAGGAACACTGCAGCGTTCAGACCTATTTTGGACCCTTAGTTTTTGTTTTCGTTCTTGTGAGCAGGCGGGATATTAGCTTAAGTCTCACTTTCTTAATTGATTTAGTGATTTCTTACAATTGCTACAAAAATCCAACAGGCTTTAATGAAAATAAATTAACAGCCCATGTAGTTAAATAGGAAGAAAATGGCTCCCCTGTGCCGCAATAGTTAAAGGTCATTATGTTAAACATATATTTAAAAATAAGGCAGTTTTAATGGTTTGTAGAGGTGAGTGAATATATCACTCTTGCCCCACTGCTGGTCTTAATATCCTCATTCTTTCCTGCGTCTTCACGTTGAGTGTGCACGTACTCCGAAGGTGATTAAGACCAGCTGAGACATTTCTCCCCTCCCTCGTTAATACAGCCATTATTTAATGCCACACTGACCACCACATTTCTCCACAGCCAATTTAAAGTCGCAGGCCGTTTAAGTGAAATCCGTGCGAAGACTTCATACCTCAACGCTTCAGTCTGGAGTGCAGATTTTCTCACTAAACTGTTTTATCTGTATTTATGAAATAACGGTGTCGCGGGGGGCGGCATGAGCTGATCCAAGCTGATGAATGGCAAGAGCACAGTGCATGTTCGACAGACAGGTGTATTAGATAGATAACTAGTCCAGAGAGAGGCTGACTCACATTCACACATTCAGACTATTAGTGACTAAACAACTTCAAATGCATGATTTATAGAGTGTGAAATTGCCCAGAAAGCCTCACTCTGAGGCAAGAGTATTAACCACTAAACCATTATGCACTCTGCTATAGGAAATGTATATTTTCCAATTGTTTGATTGCCAGTATTGATTACCATAACATATGACAGGAATGCAGACTGAACAGCCCCTCAGGGCCTTGTCTCCTCTTTCACTGTTTTTTTTTTTTAACCTTCATATTGAAACACTTTAATGTGTTAATTTTCCAATTCAACTATTTTTATGATGAAAAGTGGTTTCAGCACACAGACATAACCTGCATAACCTCCCTTCAGAAAAAAAAGTAGAACTCTTGTTCAGTATGTCCTCAAATGCGGTGAAGATGCATTGCCTGCTGGATGATCAAATTTTCTTAAACACTAGCCAATAAAATCTCGGGACTTTTATTGAAGCATAAACAATATTTGCTCACTGAATGGCTCGTATTCATCACATTCATATTAAAGTTAATGATCCTGCTTTGCGACCTCTTTTTTTAAGCTTTCCGCCTGATGAAAAGCCTGTCACACTTTCAATGCATGAGCCCTGAAGTCAGATGTGTTGCCTGTGAAGACGCGCCAGACTGCTGTCATTATGGCTGACGCTTTTATTGGAGACGTCGCTTTGGTTGGAGCCATTACTTACATGTCATATTAATTGGAAAAGTTTTGAACTCAGCTGACATCTTGGTGGCCGTGTTTTGAGTGCTTGCCATGGCAGCTGCGGCGATACGAACGACAGCTACAGCTTTAGGAATTATGTTTTATAGATGTCAACAAGAAGACCACAGCCTGAAAATAAACAAACTTATCCCGTCTGTCAGGTTCAACTCGCGGCCTCCGTTACTCACACGGTGGTCTGTGAATGATAAGATTAACTAATGATGTGTTACAGAGAGACGGCTACAGAAAGCGTTATGAGAAAGCAGGCTTTAAAGATGTGACATGACCCTCACCCTCCTTTAGAGAGACATCGCATTCATCACTTCAGTGGATGACTGTGATTGATGGATTTTCTCTGAGAGTCATTGTGCTTCTCTTTGTGAGGGTTGAGGCCTAACTGGTGGGTGTCCTCCATTCCGAGAGTCTCCGGTGTAATCTCCAGTCCCACCTGCTCGTCTGCTGAGGTATACTTGAAAAAAAAAAAAACTGAAAACACAAGACCACAAGTTGCTGCCAGTGGATGCACATTCAACACCCTTGCATGGCTTCTCTGTCTCTACTGGTGTGTGTGTGTGTTGTTAAAGAGAAGCTACATAAATGATTCTACGTGTTGTTAATTTCTTTTCCCGGTTGTGGGGTGGCTGTGTTGTTGTTGTTATTTTTAGTGTTTGCTTCACAAAATCAGATGTTTTTAACCTGTGAGCCCTGTGTGTTCTGTCTGTTGTCCTTCAGTGATCCGTCCGTGGTTGCAGGACTGAAAACCAGCGTTGTGTCAAATAAATGTTAGAATGTGTCACATTGCACGCAATTGGTGTGTTCATAATTGTTAGTAATTGAAATGTGATTTATACAGTATTATATGATTACTGGAGTTCACGAAGCACGACAGTGCAGTTAAATTTATTAACATAGTTAAAATAAAGTAATGAAATACTTATTGAGAAGGAAAAGTTATGCAGCAGCGCTGTTATCAGCTGCACACTGCAGATTGTTGTGCATGTGAAAAAAAAATTATTTACTGTGAATACAAACCCCCAGAGAAAACAGCAGTTTTTTTTTTTTTTTTTGAGGCAACTTTTCAGTGAAGTTTTTCTCCAAACAACAAGCAGCAACATGCAGGGGATTTTTTTGTTATTATTTTCTGTAAGGGCTGCTCGGTGCTATGGATGGATGGATAGCTCGTCTATGTTATTCATGTTGTATTAATAAAACATAGCTGAATTCTGTCCAATAACAATAGAACCATGGTACAGCTACTCATGGGTTTCATGGAAGAAAACATAGTTTACATGTTGACCACCTAGAGTTTACATATATTCCCAAAACCAAGGTAAAACCAACCCTCAAGGCGCTCAGTGCCTGAAATGAACTGGAGATATCAATGTTAATCACAAAATCACTAGTGGTTCTTGCTGAAAATGTGATCTATCAGTTGCTTGCATCAGCTTATATTAAATTAATCCATTCATAGCAAAGCTTTTTTACTTATGTCTAATGGAGTGCAATGCGGCTCATGCCTCAGGAGACATGCAAATGGACGAGTGAAAGGTCTACAAAGGCTATGTCATGGGAAATGAATATGTTTATAGATATATCGGCAATAAAAACCAAAAATCAACACGTTTAGATAAATCCGTGTATTAGTTGAAAGCTTTTTCTCCTAGGGCGTGTGATTTAAACACATTTGAACATGAAAATGTCTTTAATTTATTTAGGATGCACGTTGAATTATAGATGGAGGCTGGGCTTTTTAACATCTCCCCGCTGAGTGCAGCTATGCAGAGATCTGCAGGCTGTTCAGCTGCAGCTCGGCTCAGTATCAGTCTGACTGTAGGAAGACGGACATGGCCGAGCAAATCCACTCTGTCAGAATACATAATGAATGGGCTGCTCGTGACCAAGTAATGAAGGTTAAAATATGAAATCACTGGTGGGAGTAGCACCTGATACAGTTGGCAGCAGTCTGATTTTCAGCTAATTTTAAGGAAATCATAGACCAGACATGTTCTTATCAAGCATTGTCAACATGTTCTCAATCAGAGCAGAGTTACATTAGGTGAAAATGACAGACTCAAGTTCAGTAGTTGTAGTTAAAGCTGTGGTTACCAAAAATGACCACTGGAGGGCAGTAGAAGATTGCTCCAAAATGTGTTGAGGTTTACTCAGACGCGGATTGCCTGCCAGTCCCCTGGGAAAGTACCCAAGAAATGTAGAAAATAGTTTGAGCAAAGTTTTGCACCAGCTGAACTTTCCTTGTTGAAGTGTAATAAAGTTTTCGAAAAAGTGATTTAACATATGCATAGAGGTGAAGTATTTTCTGTTGAGGCAGGATGAATGTTTTCTCACAGTAATGAGGCATGCCATCAACAACTTCATGTTCCAGCAGCTGCAGGGACTTTCTGCACTTCACCTCTCCGAGCAAGCACCTCCTGCACCAAGCTGGCCCCAAAAGCTCCAGCAGGTGATGAAGGCAGCAGTCCCAATTCATTTTTTTGAAATTCTTATATTCACAGAAAAAGCAACTCATGCACAGGGGCAGTTGATTCCAGGAGAGCAGTTTGTCTGTGGTCAAAAAAATCTCTGATCTCCCTGGGGTCAAAATGAATACAAATATGTTGATTTATAGTTCAGATTCAGATTTCATGTAAGTGAGCGCAAATAGTTTCCCTGAAATTACAGTTGGAGAAAGGACTTATGTTATTTGCTTCAATAAAAGTATAGAAAATTGTATTATAGGTTATGGTGCCGTTGTAAGACATGTTGAACCTGTTTCTGCTGGTAGTGCAAGGACATGTGTGCATACATAAATGTATTTGTTTGCACATTCTAAATATTGTTATTCAAAGCTGTCAGTATGCATGCTGCTTTTTATTTATAATTACACAAATCATTATTCAACTTGTAACTGAGTTCTAGAATAAAGAAAACAACAGTCCATAACCTGAGTGAACTTCAAAATATCACAAATTCCATTAGAAAGTTTTTTTTTTCTTGGAGCAGTGTTTTTGTTTTTTTTAATAAAACAAAACAAAAAAAAAGTCTTGCCATTTAACCACAGTGGATGTAGCTCAATCTCTGATCTGACAACTTCTGTAGTTTCAGTAATTATGAATGTTACTGTAAGCTACTCTGAATCATCGTGGAAGCCAAAAGAAGAAAGGAGCAAGTTTGAAGAATATGTGGAAGTAAAAACAACAAACAGCAAATAGTCAGCAGAAGAAATACTCTCATAAGTACAGATACCTAAAAAATCCATATACCCTGTGAAAATTTGTTTATAAAAATATTGAAAGAGCCAAGGGTCTCTAACTTGTTATTAAAAATAAAGATGTGAATCCCAGTAAACACAATCAGAGTAAAGTAGAAAATCAGATAGTTTATAAATATACTGAACAGAACTTAGAATATGAAAGTAATGCCCTGAAGGGATAAATGAGCAGTTTTGAAAAGGGCTTTGACAAACTTTTTTCATCCGTGTTCACACATTTTAATCCGTGAATTTCTAACTTTGGACAAAGAATAGGATAAATAGGCCGCAGTAGATTTCAGTTATCTCAGAGCTCTGGATTCTGAACTAATTTAGAGTTTGAGGACCAGAATACTGAAACATGGCACTGTGCTCTTGTATATATAATACAGTGTAAAAATGTATTTTTAAATTCAGCTTTTTGCTAGCAAGAAAACCTGAGCTCCGAGAGAAGTGCAAGATACTTGAATCCCAACACAGATTTATATTTTCAAGGTTTCTGGGATGGATCTCATCATCCATCCATCTTCTTTGCTGCTCCATTCCAATCATGATCGCTGGGCGGAGGAGCTGATCATGTCTGACTATGGGTGAAGGCAGGCTACACCCTGGACAGGCTACCAGTACATCACAGAGGACTTTTACAGTCGATTTAAAGTCAACATTTAAGATAAAAAGGCTTGCTTTTTATTTTCAAATTGTAAAAAAGGAACTAAAATGGAGAAAACCCATGCAATACACAATGGAGAACATGAAACTGCTACATGTTCTGTCAATGAGGTACGGTAAGAGTGTGAAACCTCCAAAAACACAACATCATCAGAGAAAAACCTCCCAAACTTGAATCCTCAGACTTGAACTTCCCACTCTGACCTGTGGAGGTCAGTATTGAAATGTAGTGCACTGCATTCTCCCTGATGAGTTTAGTGGTTGTTGGAGGTGGCTGGTTTTATTAGGAAGCTCAGCTGTTAAATGGCCTACACAACACGGTGAATCAAGGCTGATAACCTGCCAGTTATCTGCCATCTTACTCCTCTCCCCACGCTCCACTCCTCCACTGTCAGCTCACTTTTCTCCTCCTGCCTTTTTGTAATTGCTTAGCTTTTCGCTTTGCCAATCTTTCCTCTGTCTCCAAAGTCACTCTACTCACCCTCCACCAGCCTCCTTTTGCCCGCCCTCTCAAACTCTATCTCTCTGACAGGTTTCGCAAACAGCTGATGGGGAGCAGAAAGTGGAACACTGCTGTGGGTTTTAATGGGACTACCCTGATAATCCTTATCTGACAGCTCATCAAAGGACGCCACGCTGCTCACGTTCCTTTATTTCCAGAGATCATTCACCAGTTTGCATGGATGTATAATCTGTGCCTGCAGCCACATCAGCGCGTATGTGCACAGTATAGCAAATTTACCGACTAAAACTGCAGATAGGAAGGAGCCAGAGCGTGTCACTCAATAAGAAAGTAATGAACTGGAAAAGGTGAAAGGTAATTCTGTGTTTACAGTTGTATTCCTGAAATATAGCCCTGCATACATTCATCTCAGTAACTTCAATGGAAGTCAACAACTGCAGTGCATGTCCACTTTTTAACTGATAACGATATGTTATGGGGGGAAAAAATTGTCTTTTGCAATTCTATCAAAGTGATATATTCCATACGCTCCCCTCAGCCACAGCCGGATAACAATAGCTGTGAGAAAGCTATAGAGGCATTTATCAGTGAAAATAGGTTTGTGCAAAGGTGGAATTTCATACAAGAAACTCTATTAAGCTGGAGGTACAGTGCAGTGTGTGCACCGGCGGAGCAGGCGTCACAGTACACCATTGATATTCCACACCTCCGACTTATTAGCCAATTTTAGGAAATCACACTGTCATTCTAGACATCAGAGATCTTCAAAAAAAAGAAAAAGAAAAAAGAGCTGTAACACAATTCTCAAGATAACCGCAAAGGAAATGCTGCATTATACTTAATATCAAAGATTCAGGATGTTTTTTTTCTCCCAGAAAAATCATGCATGAACTGACTGATGTATCTTAATTTCTATAGGCTGCTGTTTTTGTGTTGGAGGTTTCAGTATGTGTTATTTACATATTTTCTTAAATTGTGATATGAACATGAAAAATATATAGTTACAGAACAAATGATCTCAAACAGTGTGCGGTTTGTCTTCCTGTTGTCACAAGTGTCAGTTGCACAATCAAAGTGAGGAGGAGGCTGTGTGAAAGTGCATGAAACCAAACAAGAAAAACAACAGCAATATAACCAGGGAGGATCTCTGAGAGGAGAGACACATGTAGACCAAAAATGATTAGGAGGGGCCCGGATTTACTGGCTGGGATAAGTGGGCTCAGGTGCTCCACGGTCCTCACTGTTACCAAACAGGGAGATGAAACATAAGAAAGTCGATGTTCTGCTCGCAGCGGGAGTCGCCACAGGAGGCAGGACGGCTCTTCGGCCCTGTGTGCTGACTTCCAGGAGTCCTCGCTGGTTGCCAGGCAACCTCTCAGTCACAACACCAATTAAAGTGTTAATGAGTTAGCATTACAAGGTGCCGGTGGCGTGATAACAGCTTGACAGTAAAGCTGGGATTTCCAAACTTTTAATGGTTGAACCTGACAACCAGAGAACGGACTTTCAGATGAGTGCTGTGGGCGGGATCACTGAGGTCAGACAGAGTCTAATATATTTGGAACATTTTTATTCTCTGAAATTTGAAAAAAATAACGGTCAATAAAAATATTTAGCAGCAAGTAGCCTCTTCCCTTAGCTGAAATATTTTCATATGAATAAAAAATTACTTGTTACCAGCTTTGAAAACCATTAAAAGTTTTATTGTTCTTTGTACAAACCAATGCTTTCAGAACACGCCCTCATGGGGTTCCTGTGGACTCCCAACTGCCTGTGGCACCACATTGACAACCTCGAATTTAAATGTTACGAGACAGTTTGAGTTCAGTGTCCTCCGCCAGTAAATACTTATGCAGATATAAATGAGAAGGCCAGCATTTCCTTTTAAATTTGACCAAACGACTAACAGGAATTCCATGTCCTCTTCCAATGCATTTTATAATACTGAGACTAACAAGCCTGACCTTCACAGGTAGCAGCAGGTCAGGTGGCGGCAGAGAGTGATGAGTAAGTCTGACACCTGAAATCGACCCATCTAATTGGAGACGGCCGTACTGTATACTGTACAAACTGAGCATATACTGTGGACGACACCACACAGCCTCTCTGTGTGTCTGTGCTGAGTTTGGTATTACAATTTTTATCAGACATCTTTGGCATAATGGCAGTCGGCGTGTGGCAGAGACACAATGGCTGCAGAAAAGAGAAAATGGAGAATATCACATGTTGTGGTTGGAAAAAGTATCCATTTGGTGCTTCCGATACAAATGATCTTCATTTTGACAGTAGATATTCTGTGCATGCATAAAAATTACACAAAGTGTGCACACATATGTGAACTAACAACAGAATATTAACATTGGTTTTCTGTTAATGAACTCTGCATTTGTTGTTGATCTGTAGATTAACGATTCTTTCTTGCTTTTTAAGCAAATTGTTTTACATACTTATCACTGAGAATCCACATCAGATCATTATTATTCCTGTTTGGGTTGTTCTTTTTGTTTGTTTTTTTTCACTCAGAGCAGATCCTGTTTGTCTAAAATCTAAGGCTTAATTTAACTATCTGTCTGCTCTTATAGAGTCTTCTTCAATCTAGTACATCTACGACATCTAGTAAATCTGCACACTGGAATTTGTTGCTAGAGTTTTGCCAAGTTTTATACAGCAAGAAAGTGCAGTCCTCAATCCCACAGTTTGGAACATTTGCAGCAAAAGAGAACATTTGATACATATTAAAACAAAAACCCTGAAAAAGGAAACAGCAAAGACCTTTCAGGATTTCTTTCCTGAAACTTCAACTCTTGGTTTTCTCACTTCAGACTCTTAAAAACTGCTGTTACAAGTAGAGGGGATGTCAAACAATCAGCTTTGTCCGAAGTCCTTTTCAGATGTGTTGTTTCATTCAAATTAAAAATAAGCCGAACACAAAGGAGATACGCCGCTTTGATAACCTGTTCATTTCTATTGATAGTTTAAAATCGAAATCTTAAAATCTTATGATCTTTTAACAATGTGAAGCATTCTTTATTTTAATTACATGTCACACATGGTCCCATATTAAAAGTAAATTTTGTATGTTGGCAAGTGTATGAATGTGTGCGAGTTTGATAGGAGCAAACCGGTAACACCTGAGCAGTTTGATGTGAGCATCTCCAAAGGTTTTGTTGGACTGTCTGCAGTAATCCTTCTAAAGTGGTGAACTGGGGCCAAGTTCATGAGCAGCCAAGGTTCAAGGTCAGCGTGTGTGGTCCAGTCCATTGGATGAGCTGCCGTCGGCCAAAATGCTGCAGAAGCTCATGCTGTTTCTGATAGAAAGGTGCCAGAATAGACAGAGCATCACAGTTTGATGTGTGTGGACTGCAAAAGGAGGACCTAAACAATATTATGTGCACGTTAGGGCTCAAAGCTTTTCACACTCATCTTTTTGCCAGCAGTCAGCTGGCTTTCATCAACACTTTAGTTATTTCTTAGAAAGGATTATTTGGAAAAAATGACCATTAGTATAAAAAAGTTCTAGTGGTCATTAATGCAAAATAGTTCTGGGTGTCCACTGATGAAATGAGCATAAGCCTCCGGGGAATCACCCCTGGGTGTTCGACTGTCCACCCACTGATTAGGCGGTTGTCACTAGAGGCCTGGTTGCCAAGGTAACCGTCTTCCGTCACCTCCCGTTCTCATTCGCTTCCTGCTGCTCTCGCTCCTGCCCTCACTCTCCCACACTCTTCCTGTCTTTTTCCCTCTCAAAGGGCAAGTGCTCGCAAACTTCTTGTGCATACATCTGTGGGTGTGCACAAACTGCACACTTCCGTGTGTGTGTGTGTGTGTGTGTGTGTGTGTGTGAGTAACGGCGAGTTTGAGTTATCAGTCACGCAGGGTGGCCACTGTCTCCCCTGGTGATGGACTGTGATACCAATCTGTTGCAGCAGCTCACAACAAGCCTGTCAGTGCTGAGGTGGAAAGGCGGAAAGAAAAAGAGCTGTTTTCAATTTATTCTGTCTACATTTCTATGCTTCCTTCAGTCTTTAAGGCGTTCCTTCACTCTTCTTCCTCTATAATCTTCACCTCCCCTCAATGCTTTTTTGTTTCTGCTCTCTTGACTTTCTGATCCTCTGTTCTTTCAGTCTTTTTAAACTTCCATACATTTGTCCCATTATTTCAATCCTCTTTGTATCGTTCCATCACTGTCTCTTTAATTGTACCTTCCTTACATAGTGTTGCCGTCTCCTTGTCCTCATTACTTATTTCTTTTGACTTTATTGCTGCCTTGCCCTTGACGTGTCTTTCTTATCTTTCCCCACTACTGTTGCCGACTTCCCATCTGTTAAACTGAGCCGAAGGAAACCGTGAGAGCAGAGCATACATATTCAAAAACTGATTAACTGAGCAAAACTTGGGCTGTTTAAAACTGGATCTGGAGGAAAATTAGAGAGACCGAGCTTCATTTTGAGCCATTTTCCACAAAGTAAACCATACGTATGTGCAAAGGAGGAAGCAGTTTGTGAGAACCCAAGACATTTTTATCCCGTTCATCCGTCTTTGTATACCATTAGAACCAATTCAGTATCACACAGGGACTGAACACACACACACACACATCTCTATGGGCAATCGAACACATGTTTTTGGATTGTTGGAAACCTCTGTGCGTGCAGCTGCGACTCAGCTGGTGAAGTAAATCACTTTTCAATTGTACGTTACACATGTACAATGTGAATGTCTAGCAAATCACTGAACCCCGAATCACTCCCAATGGAGGTTCAGCACCTTGCATGGCAGCTGTCAGTGTGTGTGTTTGATGGGTAAATGTCACTATGTGTGTGAGGTGAGAGTATTGATATTCATGCAATCTTTTTTTATACAAGTTTTCCCAATTAAATTGAAATGGCCATAATGTTTCATCCATACCATAAAGGTCTCTTAAACGATATAATAAAAAATAAAGATGAAGTGTGAAAGAGAGGAAAAAAAAAAAGGATCTATAGAGCCGACACACCCTACATGTGATGGTGAGAATGAGATTGCTTTTGATAGAGTGAGACACATTGCCGTGAATGATGGTAACCTGGGGAGAGATGAAGAATAGAGAGGGAAGCCAGTGTCATGGTGTGAGTTTAGAGTCACACCTTATCAAAAAGCTCCAGGACATCGAGACCCAGGAGTGGCGGTCCCTGAGCCTCAGAGACTCCCCCTTCTCCATCTGTTTGTGCTTGATTGCCAGATGGATGCTGAGGTCTACCTCGCCTGAAGCAGAGCAACAAGGGGCTTAATTCACATTTTCACCACCTGGAAACATGCAATGCTGTGACTTCCTGCTTCTCTAGGGGGCAACTCTTCACTGCTGCTTTATTCTCTGGATTGTTACATGTTTAGCTTATTAGCATATCATAATGATGTCCGTAATGTTTAAATGTTATTATGCCTGAGGGAAAACACACAATGACACTGCTTTATGAATTTGCAGATGCTATAAAGGATGAAAATACTTTAAAATCTGGTGTCATAAATGAAAAATGTGTAGTTTTGTGGCTCTTCCCAGACTTCATTGTTCCCTTGCCTCTCTGTTTACATGTTCTGCTCTCAGCAGAATGGTAATTCATGTAAGAGTTAGCGAAGGACTGGCTGGTCCCACAGGACGGTCAGTCCGCCGTATGAGTCTAATTAAACACAGCGTTCACTGTGGCGCCCCTCCCTCTTCCTATCCTCCTGCTTTCTCTCCTCCCTTTCACGTCCCTGTGATGCACAGTGAGCTTATTAATTACTCTGGAGTTTACAGATCAGCAGGCTCCCTCTCAATGTCATCCAGTGCAAGAACATACAAGCGCACTGCGCTGCAGCGCAGACGCCGTGTGTTATTCCTGAGAGGCCACCGACTGAAGTATTATATATTATTTTTCAAACTCAGATATTTGTTTTACCTACATTTCCCCATACCTCTGTGTGCCACTTTGATGTTAACACAAAGGTGCTCTTTCTATCCCAGACAGTAATACACAGCCAGCCACCGTCAACAAGATACAGATAAAAGGCTGGAAAAAGGAGTCCATCCAAATGGTAGCCCCTGTTAAATACTTGGCTAGCAAACAAATAAAGCAAGGTTTGGGGTTTTCTGTGTATTAAAGTAAAACCATGGCTTGGTTTTACTTTCATATATGGAAAATGAATGAAAAGGTGAGGGAGAAGTGAGAAAATATATTACCTGATTAGATTTTTGGCAGAGTGACACTGAAATTTATTTTAAATGTATTTGTTGTTTGTCAAATACACGCCATAAGTTAAATAACGTTTTAACATAGACTGTAAGGTTTAAACTGTAATTGTTACAATAAGTTAAATTGAAAAACATACTTTTAACAAAAAAAAAAAAAAAAAGACAAGCTACTGAACAATCGGTGTTATTAAAATTTACAGCAAACGAGACAAGCTGTTTTTGGGTAGAATTGTTATGACATGTCCTTTTTGTCAACACTTCAAATGGACTGAGCGACAGTCATGACCTTTACTGCAACTAACCACCAGGGGCAATCAAGACATTTCAGCTTCACTGATGGGCGTCCCAGCATCCATCTTTTTCAACAACAGCCCTGGTGCTTTTTCTGTTTGGTCTTGTTTTGCACCTCAAAGGCTTTTGTAACCACAGAGGGTCAGCTTTTTTGATGATTGAGGTGGAGGTGGTGAATGAAACTTCGATTCCAAGGGTGTGTGTGTGTGTGTGTGTGTGTTGTTTGTGATTTTTGAACTTGGGGAATGCAACAAACATATTCATAAGAAATTAATGGTGGTGTCTACCTGGATCATGACCATGTGGATCATGCCCCTTGTTTATAATTAATGTCTCACTTTCCTAATTACCTCTGATATGCTGTATTTAACTAAATTCTGCTCTTACTGTAGCTCGGATAACCAGAGGAACTGTGAATTCGCTGAACAATTACCATTCAGACTGTCTATTCAGTCCACCCTCTGCCAATCATTTGTCCCACTGAAGTGTTGCCAGCTGTGCTTTGCAGTGATTGATGATAATCTTTGAAGACTCAGGAAACTCATGATCCCTGCAAATTGTTCATCTATTGCAGTTTGTCCAGTGCATTTTCCCCTCATGGTTACTTGTGTTCTGGTATCTTATAATATAGTCCAGTCTTTTCATAATTACTTATTTAATTCTTGTCTGCCATGCTTTGTTGTTTTAGGGCCAAGTCCCATCACGAGGTTTTAACAGTTGTCTTTGGAACCATCATTTTATCCTGTTTCATCATGCTGTTTAAAGTTTCTCATTGTTAGCAGCTTAACCATAGTCTGTCTTGTCATGGCTCCTCTTGTTTGTTGAATGATTAGTCACATTGCTCTTGATATGACTGTTATGACCTTTATGACTGTTTTATGATTTCTGTTTATACTGTGGATGGATGTTTAAGGAGATTTCACTCATGGTCATTTGTTCATGTCTCTTTTGTCGTCTTCTATATCCCATGTTACACACTATGGATGACATCTGTGTTTACATGTACTGAGCTCTGTTTTCTAGCCCTGCTGTCATGTTTGCTTCTGGCTGAGTACTGGCTCATCAGTGGTTCTCCTTAACGTGTATTTAGATGGAGTGTTTGTCAGATCATGTGTGTGTTTTGTCATTCATGTTTGTGCGTTCATTTTCTAAAGAACCAAGTCTTAGCTGTTTGATTGGATCCATTCTGAAACGCCGGTCATAGTTGCTGCTTTTAAACATCAGAGAGCTTCTGCCTGCCTCATCCTGGCAACTATGCAACAGCACAATGATAATCAGTAAAAGCCAATTAACTCCTTTTTCATTTTTTGTTTCAGTGATCTTCACTGGTGTCCACTTGACACACTACTTCAAACTGATTGCAGATTAAAGTTATTTCAATTTTAACAACACAAATCTGCTGTTACTGTATTGCCAGCATACAACAATTTGTACAACAAGGGTTTGAGAACTTTCCTCTTCACTTGATACAAGAAAAAAACATGATATTCCCAAAAGTTTAAGTCAAGCAAACACTTTCTCAGTCCAGAATAGTTTGTTGATGATATACGGTACTGCTAGTTCAGCTGTATTCCTATGCCTTTTACAGAGTAATGTCTGAAAATCTTCAGGACAAAGATGGAGGAGGAGGAGGCTGATGGCTCCACTTCCATCAGCCAGGTGCTCGATATGAAAGACACAGAAGTGGTGTACTCGTGTTGAAGCAGACCCAGGGCCATTTCCTCAAGTCTGCCAGTCACAGATGCACAATTCTTTATTTATTTATTTCTTACAGTGAACTGTGCAACATCTGTTTTATTTGGGAAATTCCCTCGACAACAGAGAGAAAGCTAATCTTTAATAAGGTGACATATTCTATATGAATTTGCTAAAATAATTACTGTTTTTTCAGTTGTTTTATGGTGAATCAGGATTTTCTTTGATTTTAGTGAGTAGGTGCAGCAAAAGGTCTTATGTCACAACTGTGTTTAAGAACTAATTTACACACAAGTGAAAGAGATTTGACACCATCGCTAAATCAGAGAAAGAGAAACTAATTCAGTTCAGAAAAATAGTTCAGTTATTGAAACCTGGTTGTAATGCTACACAGTGAAGCAGATGTTTGATTATAACAAAGACCAAATAAAGAATAACACAGAGGGAGGAATCATTTTGGAATTATCTGGAAATATATCAATGGCTTTATATTTCGTCAAGCTCTGGCTTCAAGTGGCGTTGTGTTGCATAGTGGTGGAGCATTTCAAATTCCCTGATGGGTGAAGGTAAGATTAGAGGGAGGGGGTGTTTAAGCACTAATGCAAGGGAGTATATTCAGAAGAGCAAGAGATTATGCAGAATAATTTAAATGTTTTAATAACAATGTGATGTTGCAACCATTTAGTTCTCTTTCTTCTTCTTCATGTTTCTCACTATTTTGTGTCTTAGAATTATAAATATCAAAATAGTGTGAGAGAACTGGAAAATTGAGAGGGTTTTAGTGGACGTATATGGAACCAGGCCACAGTCTTTCTGTGAGGATATAGCATGTTCTCTTTGTGCCACAAGCCAAAGACATTTCTCTGTCTGATAGTAACCAGAGACACTAAACTTTCCATATGAATGTAATCGTCTGGTGAGTATCTGGCTGTTAGTCTTACTGAACCTTTCATTAAAGCCAAATGGCTTCAGGATGAAATGTGTGAGTTATGAAAGAATTTTTCATACTGTTAAGAAAATGCTTACCGTAATACTGTTTAGCATCTTGCATATTTCAGCTTACTTCCTAAAGTACAACACAACTCTATACATCCTGTTTCTTCAATATATGCGACTATGTCCACAACTACGGCACTCAAACTTCAAAATGAAGTTCATTGAATCTGCTTGTTGAAGTAATAAATTGAATGAGGATGAAGTAATGAAATATTGTAATAATTTATGCTTGTTCTTGATCTGAGTGTGAAAAACAACGATTTGACTGGATAATGGTTTATTGTCTCTGCCCCTCTGTCTCTCTGAGCTGCTGCATGCAGTCGTTAAAGGTCTGATGAAGGACACCTGTGGGTGGAGCTGAGCAGAGGGGGAAAGAACGGCTTCTTGACTCAAAAGGGGACGATCGTTGAATTGAAGGTTATGTATTTAACTTATCAGCAACTTTGCTACATCAACTTTCACATTTTAAATATTTAAGTTGAGGTGATAGTTGATCAGCAGCTGATTCCACCATGTCCTCAAACAGTTCATCAGCACTGCTCTGATGTGGTAAAGAGGCTTGCATTTCTGCCATTTATTAATTAGACATTCTAAATAGTTAAAATATTTGGTAACTATTTGTTTCAATCTCATTTTCCATAAATTACATCAATTTCTCAGATTGATAAACATTAATTTGCCCTCTTACTTCATCCTTCATTGCACAGCGAACTAGTTACACTCTGTCCAGCAGGTACTCATCCGTCCATCCATCCATGAAAGGCATGCCTTTTAAACTAGAGGAGCTGAAGTACAGATAAAACCGTCACATCAAAGAGCAGACTCCATGAAGAAAGACCCATCCCAGATTTGAAGCCATGGCCTTCTGCAAACAGGTAAGTCAATTAAAATCTAAAAGATGACCAGAAATTTTACGCTTTACCCATTTTTTCATGTATCACCAAATATGTTTACTTGTCCAGTGAAGAGTTAATTTGGTGATTGCCTCAGAGACTAATATGTATTCTGACAGATTTATGTTGTTTATGTAATATAATGAGTCCCAGCACTCACATAATGTATTTCATAAAACAAAACAAAAAGTAAAGAAAACAAAAAAAGTGTCACTCTTGTTGCTGTTGTGTGATTATTGCCCCAGATACAGTATATGCATGATAAAGCATGTGCTGCATTAAAAACTATAAACTTACTGCACAAAACATGGGTTGGACTCAAGGATGGACACTAGGAAAAAGCAAGTGTTGATTTTCAAACACCGAAGTGAAATTGTGAGATTTAACTCTGATTGCCAGAGAGTTGTGAACTGTAAAAGACAAAAGGGAGTCTTAGAAAGATTCAAGAAGCCAGAAGTTGAGGGCATAATGTGAGCATCCTAGTTGAATAACATTTTATCAGTGTGTGTGTGAAAGAAAAGTAGAAGATGAGTGCTGGGACACCGACCTCTTTGAAGGCAAGTTGGTGCAGCGTCATCAGATTGCCGACAAGATCTCAGAAAGTGAAATCCAGCTTCTGATTTAGACATGCACTTCGATTTCAGGCCCCAATAAATAAGAAAGTACAGCTGCTACAAATAACTTGAATAAGGCCAGTAAGAGAAGCAGTGAGAGCAGGTGGTTTATTGCCCTGTGGTCATTTAAAAGGAAAGCAGGGGAGCAGAAAGCGTTCTTGCTGGCAGCCGAGACTGAATGAAAGATAGAAAAACCCACAGAGGATGAAAAGAAGATGTAGTAGAAGTAGTCAGTGGTAAGCTTAGTCATTTTGTGATGTTACAACTGTCAAAGTTTAAGTGCGAGACTTATTACTGCACAAGCTTCTGAGACATAACGTTGGATATGTACTGGTTGCAGGAAGTGTGAGGAAATAAACTATTTATTGGCTCCAATGTTTATTCAAGCAACTTCTTTTTCTAAGAATAAGAATTTGAGAAATAACATTAAAATATAAAATGTGATTGCTTGTGTGTTGGGCTTTGAGAATACCCATAAGTGCTTTCATAAAGTTGATGAAGGTAAAGGCTTTGTGATGCTGTGACCTCTCAGTGAGGTTATGAACCTGTTGGCAGATCAGGAATGTCTTTCACTGATATTTTGCCTTCAGGATTCAATGCCTTTTATGTCATCGAGGGTTTATATGCTCCCTCTCAATGGTGCAACTAATAACAGTAAAGACCAAACTATGTAAAGGTCACATTCAACTGAAATCACTTCTTAAACACATTTTTAAACTTTTGAATTTCGGATTGACTGAAGACTTTCTCTTTAGTGATCTTTTTCTCTGATGACTGTTCAGCGTGTTTATTAGAGACAGTCAGAAATTACTGAGCCCAACTTAGTCTGTATTTTTCATATACTGTATGTTTTCTTTGCCTTTCTTTGCCCCATGTATCAGTGGGGCCTGTATACACATTTGGTCATTCTTGTCATTTAGTTGTGTTTTGTCTCTTGCCTTCTCATGCTGCCTGCTGGATGTTACCGTGTGTCTGCAGGTCTCGGGTCTCTTGCCACACTCCTGCGGTGTGTTTCTCTCTCGTCTGGTATACATTTGCATTTCTGTGTCCTCTGTCTTTTGTCAACTTTCCATTGTAAAAAATGCAGATGATGAGTATTTATTGTTCTGAGATTTAATATGTGAAACTGATTTGCCAGGAAAAGAAAGGAAGAAAATAATAGAAATATAATAGGAACTTAACAAGGGTGGTATCAAGTTTATGTAGTGAAATGCCATATCCAGCGAAATTTGATCCCCAGAAAATCTTCCTCTTTTTTTTTGTACCTCCTGAAAATGTTCACGTTTATTTATACTCTCCCAAAACACTGATGCAGAACAGAAATGCGTTAATCTGAAATGATTCTTACCAATGCATTTATCTTGGGGGGGAAAATGTGGAAAGCCTGAAACTTGTCCTTGGCCTGCATGTTTTCACTAAAATCACCTGCAAGTTGTGGCTTTGTGTTAATGCGTGGGAGGAACCGGCATCAGCTTTAATCAAACTTACTTTTTATGAAGTAATAAAGTAAAAGTCATGAAAAACCAATCAAAATGACAAAAGAACCTTTATTCTAAAATCATAAAAAGTTTCAACCTAATTTCAAAGTAATAGCTTCTAACTAGCACACATCTGCAAGTGCTGCTTTTATGGATTCCAACCGCCGTTAACAATAATATACTTTCATTCTGAAGAACATTAAGAGCTCTCGCACTGAATCAAATATTACTGCTTGTCCTGAGGTAAAGACTATGTGGTGTGAAAGTAATTTGAAGAAATTGTGTGTTTTACACTTAATGAGCTGTCTCTGAGAAAACCAGGCAGGAACCACTGTAGAGGTTTAACGTGACCCATCTCTGATTTTAATGATACTGGGATTATTGATTCTTTGAATAGCTTGAAGAAACGCGGTAAAGTCATTTTTGGTCAAAAGACTATTTTTGGGGGTGAAATGGCACTTTCAAAATAAGGCCTCCGAATCAGCCAAGAAACTGCTCCCATTGGATTCCATGTTAAATTTAAGGTATTGTGAACCTCCTGTTCTCACAGCACAGTGAGGCTGAAGGTTTTACAATGCATTCTTGTAATATGACTTTCAAAATTAAGATGCCATTCCATAGAACACTTCCTCCATTTTTTTTTTTTAACAACTGAAAATGTAATGCCATGTTTTGCACAGTCTCGATGGCAAAACTGCCACGAAGGTCTGGAGGTCTGTACATAAAACCTGTGCTGCTGTGTGATGGGCTGGCGAGCTGTCTGATGTGTACTCTCTTCACCGATCATTAACTGGGATCAGACTCCTGCTTTTTCCCTGAACTGGTTTGGAGGACAGGTGGGTGGTGGTGTGAGTCAGTCTGACTCCTGTGATAACACAACAAACTTGCTTCAGATCAAAACATTTGTGTTCTCCTGTGTAAGCTCAAGTAATGATACCCATGCTAATGAATGTAATTTCAATGAACATTCTGCTGTGGAGTGTTTTATAATGCAAAATGCATCAGGTAAGGAGTTTCACACTAACCGGGGTGTTGCTTTGAGGAGCAGCAGGGTCAATACTCAAAAAGTGGGTTGCATAATAAGATCAATAAGTAATTAGGTCTGAAAATGCACATCTCTGCCATTGTATGTAAACAATGAATCTTGAATGCATCTATAGATGAAGGCCGTTAAATTAAAGGAAATTGGTTTTTGATTTGAAGGGCTATTCAGTCTGGAGACATGGAACTATGTTCAATACAGTCAGTGTCAATGTGAGCATTAAAATCAAAATAGGTAAAACAGACCACTTGACCTTTGAACTAATGAAAAAAAGTATAACTGGTAGCTATTTCTACCCTCGCCAACCTTTTCATCTTTCATTATTAGAAACTGTCAGGAGAAGGTATAGACTAAAGTCAACATCTGTAGATGAGATGGTGCATCCCCTGTAGATCAGATAGCAGCCGTGGCGTGCTGCACATCAATTGAGTCTCCGTCCACATCATCTAGTAGATCTGAACCTCTGTGTGACAGTGGGCGGAGATGGAGACGGATTGCATCATTCCCTGTCTTAACTCCTTATCACAAAAGCCACACTTATCTGCTCCCAGAGGAGCGATGTTATTAGGCCTTGAGTGAGGCGCAGAAAGAAAGACAAATGGTTTGAGATGCAGAGGAGGGAAACTGTGAGAACTGGGAAGACCAAAGAAAGTTCTGAGTCAAAACAACATCTTAGGTGTGTAGTTGTGGAGAAAACTGTGAATGAGTGTTTTAAAAATCATGTGGTTGGTGGACGAAAAGCTGTTTATTGATAAGAACCATGTTACAATAACCTGAATTTCGGAATTCGTAGGATATTGAATAAAGGTGACGGCTGTGGGTGAACAGGAGGGTTGGAGGTCTTCTGATCAGGCTGTTCCAGGGCGTGTTTGCTTTGTTGGCTTGGCTGAGTGTGGAGGGTCTGTCTCAAAAGATAAATCATAAACCCACAGGTGATGCCTCAAAGAGATGCAGAGGGAAATGTGTAAATGGATGAAAAGAGGGATTAGTATAGGGTGGAGGTAGAAGGATTATTTGATAGAAAATAGGAATGAATAGGAAAGGTACTGTATGTCAGACAGGGAAGAGGAGAAATGTATGAAGTGAGGCATTGGTAAGGCATGGGTGAGTGAGACTAATGAGGATGGGTAACAAGCATGTAGGTGGGGGTTGAATGGAAGAAACAGGGTGTGGGTGAGGGATGTATTGATAGGAATGTGTACTCGGCTCTGTGTGGTTTGGTTATGTAGGATGACTGACTAAAGAGTGGTTACGGTTCTTCCTCAGTCCTAATTAAGTTAACTTTGTGTTTTATGGTATTTAAACCATGGAGATAAAAGTGTCGCTGTGCAAAAACTAACTAAAATTGCTCTTTTAATATTTCACTTTGTGCGCTGTTAGAAAGCATGCATTTTTTTTTTTTTCTTTTCAAGGATTCCATATATTTGTAATGAACATATATCTGTGAGATTAACTGGATAAAACCTGCATAAATGCATTACACGCAGGAACAATTTCCTAGAATTAAACTTGCATGGCCTGCAAACTGTGGCTCACTCAGACTCATTTCTCAAAGGGACTCTGCTCTACTGTTCATCTGTTCATCCCACAAGTGCATGTTCCTTCTTTCCTTCATTTATATTCAATGAGGATGTTGAAAACCCTCATCTAAGTGTCTCAGTCTGCCTCATTTCTCATCCGTTCCCTATTCTTTCTCTCATTTATGTTGAAGGGGAATGTCAGCAAGATATACTTAGTGAGTGAGGCAATAAATGTTTATAATTATGGCTTTAAATAACTACTGAATCTGCTTCATCTCTGACAGAATCATTAGTTTCATTAGTAGAGCTCCTCTCAACTGTAACTTTAACTGAAGACACTTTACTTTTTAACACACAGATTTTGAGACCCTGATGTGATCTAAGAAAAAGGGGAAAAAAAAAAAGAATTCTCCTCAATTCTTCACATTGCAGGAGCTCAGGGAAACAGAGGAATGTAAACATTATTTGTCTATTTGCTCTCGCATCAGCAAGCTGTTATGAAAAAACACACAATGACATTGATGGATGTCTTGTGCTTCATTGGCGACAGTCTGTCCTGTGAATCACTTCCACAATATAAAAAAGCTTTGGAAAGAAATTTAATGAGGCAAATAGCAGACGTGGTGAGTTGCAGAAATGAGCTTCATTTCCTGTAAAATTAGTAAGCATCAGCAGCCTGACACTGGAGGTCTGTGGAGTTTATAGGACTGAATCTGAGGTCTGTCCCTCTGAAATTCACCTCCAGTCAGCTGAGATAAGCTCAGAACCTGCAACTTTAAGTTACTGAAATCAGTATAGACACTGAATATAAATGTATTCTAAAACCACAGTGTAGGAGCGGCTGATGTCTTCTTCACGGTTGCACTGTGAAATGGATAAATGATGACAGTTTTTCATATATTACTTGCCTTTACATGCAATCGGGAAATAAGTTCTTTATAGGTCAAAAAGTTAATTTGAATGAAAATATGTGTATTACTGGTAAGCTACAGTTAGAGTGGTGGTGTTATTTGGTCCTGCAGCTGACTGAGGGCATTTTTCTCCATTTGATGAATCCAAACAAAACTTCTGTGATTTTCATTATGGTGGAATAACTGCAGTAAGCTGCAGGGGCAGTGACGTGCTTGCAGACTTTGTACTTTTCATTTTTGTTGTTTGTTCTCTTATACTGAAATGAATCCTAAATAAATTTGATTGCAGAACTTTATGAAGGCGGCTGTTTTCCTGTGTGAGCAAAACGGCGTGTTTGTGTGTGTGTGTGTATGTGCAGATAGATACGACATGTTAATGCAAATGAACTTCGTCTTCTCTGAATTTCAAAAACAAGGCGTGATAAAGTGAAACAACATTGAGCCCGAGGAGCTGCTGTCAAAAGAAATAGGAAATGTGTAACAAATGTGTGTGCATGTGGGCACTGTGTGTGTGTGTGTTCCTTGAATTATTGTATTCCTGCTGATGCCAAGGGCTTGTAGTTCGTCAGCTCAAACATACACGACGGAGTAGCGCTTTCATTTTTCTAGCCGTCAGGCTGATAACGGAGTGGGCGTGTTCTGACAATCGAGGTCTGGTCTCATCAATTCAGCAAATAAAACACCAACTGCATCACATCTCATTTATCCCCACAATAGCCGACCATGTAAAGCACCCCCTCTCCCTGTGAAGGTCACGATGAGAAATAATGAAAACTGCCAGGAAGTAGAAGCTTTTGTTTGGCTTTCATTTCTTTAAAGATAATTTCAAGGAGTTAGCAGGAATATGAGATTTGAAATCAGTTATTAAACTTTCTCATTCAACTTCAGCACATACTGCCCTCACTTTTTTCCTGTAATCATCAAAGCAATTATCACCAAGGAATCTGAGGCTTCTCCTCCTTTCCCTTGGCCGTCTTAACAGCTCAGCGTGTCGATCGATCCCTGTCCAGCAATCAGGAGAGGACACATGTAAAGGAGGGAGCCTGTCCTTCCCCAGGGGCGAGTGCCGTGCAATACCAATGATCCCCTTTTGTTTCAGATAGCAAGTAAAACAACAGCTGCTCTCACTGGTACAATACAGACCATTTCCAAACGTCAATACTGAGGTGTTGTTAAGGAGTATTTCAAGACCTATGATTTCATATTTGATACTTTGTAGAATTTGTTTAATTTAAAAAGAAAAAAGACAGTGAAATTTTAATATTTAGTAATAAAAATGTATAACATCATGACAAAAACTCAGCATGCTGATACACTGTATCAGAATAAGCATTACTCTGATTTTGATAAGTGATTCACTGCCAGTGGACTGCATGGAGGAAACAGATCACTTCCCTACGTGCTCCGTCCAGAGAAGAGTGCTCTTTGATAATATTGTCGAGAGATTTGTGAAGACTTCTGAGAGTTTGCACAGAGCTTTAATCATGACTGACCCTTTCTTTTCCCTCTATATTCATGTGAAGGGTTTGTAGTTAGTATTGCCTTTGTTGCATATTGGTCCTACTTGTGGTGCTCTCGGGGCTTTAATAGTGATCTTAGTTTTTCTTGTGATGTATTTCTCCTCTTGTCTTCGCTTCATTTTTTGTTAGTCTACCTGATTTTATTAGATAACTTTTGAATCACCCACATCACATCTGTCACTTTGAGCAGGGTCATTTTAATCAAAACACTTAAAGGTGCTGAATGAAGCTTATTTATACCATGGATGTCTATACGATATTTCCAAATTGTAAAGTTGTTTTAATTAAGCCGAGATATTTTATTGTGTACAGATATCCTACTTGGTAACACCAGCTGTGCTGTGAACCAGTGCCTGTAAAGGTTTTCTTGGGTTTTCTGTCATAGTCCAAACATGTGCTTGTTAGGTTAAAAGGCGACTGTAAATTATGTTGGTGTGTTGTTTGTCTGTCAGCCCTGCGATGGACAGGAAGCCTGTTACTTGCCTACTCTGCCTTTTACTCAACGTAAGCTGGAATCGGCTGCAGTCAAAACTCAAAACTGAATTAAAAGTGGTGTGGAGAAGATGACTGGATTCTGAAATGGCTGTTTAAGCCTTAAGGTACATAGATTTACATCATCATAGATTCTGAGGCTTTTGAGGCTTTTGCAGGTTCAGAGACAAACGGAGTAAATCAAGTTATTCAAATTATTTTTGTGAGTGTGTGGGTGTCATATAAATGTTTTTCAAGACTGTTAACTGCTGTTTGTGTGAAGTCTCCAGCATGTGGGAAACATGTTCAGTCAGATTGGGATCAGATGATTAACTCGGCCATCAAAAGCTCCACTTCTTCATGCAGAAAACCTCTGGTTGCTCTGATATCTACAGTTATGATCCTGTTCAATAATGAAATGGAATGTTTTGAGATTTGCTGCTCAGAAAGCCCCCATGTGTGTCAGTGTTTTTCGTGCTGCTGCTATCTACAGGGAAACCATCAAGTCCCAAAGGCAGCACTGTATGTACATGCTTGACAAGTGGTATATGCTTAAGAGTTTTTCCATCAGTTTTATTTTTGAGACTTCTTTTTTTTTTCTTCCTTTTTCGTCCACTGTACATTATTCGCCTCTTACTGCATTTTTCGTGTTGGATGCATCACATCATGAATCTTTGGAGGTTTTCTTTAAAGAGTCTTTTCTTGATTATTCACAAGGAATACAGCAAGAGTCTTGACGTATATGCAGACCACGTTTGAGCTGTTTTGCAGCTATAAAGCATTTGTTTTTCTTCACAAAGCAAATGATTTTCTGTCCATCCACAAGACTTATACTTCCCCAGTGCATCGGGTCAATGAGGTTGTAAGCTCCTGTGCGTTTGCAGATTGAACTCAAACCTGAGACCCATGACTACCGGAATAACAACAACAACAACGATGAAATTGCCAAATCATTAATATATGAAGTGTATATGATATCATGAAAAATGTCTGGATGATACGTAGAGCTACTTGTAAGTAGATCAAACAGGAATTAGACCTGAGTCATTTGAAGATGAAAAGAAAAGAAAAACAAAAATAACAAGATTCAAGGTAATCCTAATTGGGTAGCTTTTTTTTCAAAGATTTTGTCCCATAATGATTGGCTTTTTTGTCCGACTGAAAAAAGAAACTTGGTACACTGAAACGGTTGTACCACAACTGAAGCACTGGAAGACCAAAATATGCAATTTAAAAAAAAAAAATTCAATTCACAGCCTTTTTGAAAAATGTTCATGCTTTAAATAAAATAAAAATGCATAAATGACTTCACATGCTATAAAGATATATATAACAGCTGAGAAGTATTTATTTTTCAATATTTAAATCATGCATTTTGTACTGAATTATTTTCCTCAATGCATTTTCAGAAATCATTTCCAATGTGGATCCAAAAACATGGATTCGAGGTTAATTGGCAACTCTGAAATTGCCTGGATGAGTGAATGTGAAGGAGAAATCTGTCCAGCAGTGTTGACTTGGATCAGGTGTCTGTGATCATGAGTTTATTAAAGCCAGATAGATCAACATAAGACATTATTTGATAAGAACTGGACAGTAATTTACCGAAATCCTCTCATGCTCCTGCTTCCTTGATTAAACTGATAGTAGTGAAATGAAGTGCTTGTGTGTGGGGCACGTGTGCTGTTTCATCTATTGGCTACCTGACAGTGATAATGGCTGTCATAAATTACCGGTAGGTTTTTATAGGGCCTGATAGCTGGTTAATCAGCTGTTATAGTCATCCCCAGGGCTTTATGAGCTCTGACAATAACTATTTTAGCAGTGTGTGGGCACCTATCTATTTGAGTGTGTGTCCATGTCCTCGCAACATTTCTATACTGTTATAATGACGACCATTTCTGAATAAGTGCATATTGCCTCTTAACCTTCATACAGTAGGCTGTTCAATGTCTTGGTTCCTTAATGATTACAGTGTTATTGAATGCCTGCTTGTACTTCCGTATCATTTGCTGGTTTATCTTCATCTTCCTCCAAGTCTCGATGAGTTTATTAGCACATTGACAGGCTTTTCTGGCATTATGTGTTCCTGACCACTTATCTGCAACACGTAAATTACAGGACATCAGTGTTCAGACAGGACAGATGCTCTACGCCAGTCTTAGAATACAGTTTCCATAATAGCAGATTGTTTTCCATATGCATTTGTCCTGTTTGTTGATGTGCATGTTTGAACACATGTATGGATTTTCTCCTCCTGCCCGGAATGCTCTCATTAGAACTACATATGTTTACAATTTGCATATTACTATGATTGTGGAAGGAGCATGTGTTTGTATGTTTGAACCCTTCCCTCTTGCACGTTTACATTTGCTTTGATTTGCATGCTAATCTCATCGTTTGACTGCCAGCTCACCTGTGGGACACATGAATGCAGAGTGACGGAGAGCGAAAGAACAGCAGCAGGGTTTTAAAGGAATTTATGTGGCCAAAAGATAATTAGAGTAAGAGATGGCAAGTGGTGGCTGGATTTGTATTCTGTCAATTTGACTTTATGCTTCTGCTTTTGACGTGCGTTTGCACAGCTTTCACTGTGAGCCATGATGCTGTCTGTGCACATCTGCAGTAAAGTAATGAGACCACCAAAGACGCCAAGGCTCTCAAGCTTCAAAGCTGAGTTGTCATATTGTTGTTTAATAATCTGATCGCTCAACAATAGTTTTTCGACATATTCTTCTTTTTCTAATCATCGTACAGTACACAGTGCTTATTGTGGCTTATTGTTCAGGCTTTGTTCATTCAGTCTCATAGATGCTTAATGATGAATATTTAGCGTCATGCAGTACACATCATCCACTGTGTTGTTAAATGCACACGAGATATGTAAATATTGATGTAAATGCAGAACATATACAGTTGTGAGCACAGCACAGTTGTATGCGCTTATAGATATAATTTATCAGAGCGAGCGCTTGCAATACTCCCATTCATTAAACATAAATGTGCGTGCCTGTACGCACACACTATGGCTACACATTCATCTTCATTAAAGCTGTGATTAGGAAATGAGGCCTGGGGGTGTTATTGGTAGAACTGATGTGCCTCTCTGATGTTTTGCACTCTTGTCTGTTTCAGATCAGGAGCTATAGCTCTTTCATCTTCCCTGATAGACGATATAACCACTCCTTGAGCCTGATATCTCAGTAGCCCTAAAATCACATTAAACCCTGGTTGACATCAGACCTGCCAGACCACAGCTCTGACTCTCACTGGGACTGCTGTGTAAGGTCTGTTCATCTCCGGAGATCTGGCTGAAATGTTTTTCCGCTCTGGTTTGGATGAATCGACACATTGTTCTGTGAGGGGGTTATTTCTCGATTCCGTGTCTTGTTGCAGTGTTCTATCATGTTGACACCAATGTGAAACAAATGGTTTCGGTCGAAAACAGTTTGCTTCTTAAAACAACCACCTATGCATTCATCTTGTAGACCTGCAATCATAATTCATAATCGGCAGGGTACATTCTGCACAGCTCACCAGCCCATCAGAGACAATCACCACACAAGCATCCACACCTTCCTCCAATGCAGAGTCACCAATTAACCTAACAAGCAAGCTTGGGTTGTGGAGGAAATGTTGAATACCCTGGAGAAAACTCCACAGAGAACCTTGAACTCACCCTTCTTGCTGTGAGACAGTTGTCTGACCACTTTTCTTCTATGCCACAACCACAATAAAACCACAAACTAATTCCTTTGCACCTATTTTGGCAGCAAAACCGTGCAGTTAATTGTACTGCTTAATCTGAAAGACACATGTCCTACAGACTCCTTAAAGCACAGGCTCTGACATTTTCTTTTTGAAGTCGCCATTTTCTTAAACACTGTTTATTTTTTAATTGCTGTGCGAAAGCATCTGAAAGTGTAATTATAAGCATGGTTCAGTTATCCTCGCCTGCCTCTGTGGAGTCACAGTGTCTCAAAGGGAATGTATGCTAAGCTCACAGAGTACCCGTGGAGATTTAGGCTACAGTTTTATTTATGCTGATGTTTATTTTTAATGGTCTGGCAAGCGCACTTGTCTGTTATCAAGCTGAACACACGCACAAGTAAACACTTTGAAACGCACTGCAACTGTGGCCACCAGTTTGAGTCTGCACTGTGATTTCTCCTCCTTTCACCAGCCAGCCTTCCGCCTATAAACATGATTTTAATATGAATGCACTCTCGCTCTGTTTGTACAGCACTGCCCAATTTCCCATTCATATTTGATGACTCGTCGAGCTTAAATGATGAAGGTAATTGTGGCTGCCCGCTCGACTTGGCTCTGGTTCAACATCACAACTGGAGCTGCCTGCAATAAACACTTCGAGACCACAAATGGGAGATAAAAGCCTGTTCCACCAATCAGCATGAGGCTCAGTCTTTGCTCTGTTCACTTTGAGGTTTCTTTCGTCACACAGTCTTTGATGGAAATTAAAAGCTTAAGCCAATGTGCTTGAACCTGATTTTTCCACCAGGTCAATTGATGTCGGATCTGTTTAATCAGAGCTGACTGGACAGTGTGTGGCATTATGCAGCTTGCTTCTAAAACAGAGCACTGTACAGAGAGTTACAGTCACTCACAGTACTACTCAGAGGTCATTATTGCAAGAATAATGGTAATGCGTGTGCTGATTGGATTGATGCATGAGTAAATCTCATCAATATGCGCAACGCATAGCATAAATTACTCAGTTTATGCATTTGATGATATGGTTTAATCAATTTGTTATTATGGAATGATCTCATGTTTGACACATTTGTATGTTTAAAATTTAGCTCAATGTCAACAGCAAACAACCTCAAAAGAGGAGTTCAGTAAATGGTTTAATGCACTGTCGAACATTTCTATGTACAGTTCATCTGTCTCAGTGGGGAGGCATTAGTTTATCCGGGTGAATGCTTGAGACAAGCTTTCTTTATCCACTGCTTTCTCTTCTTTAACTGATTTGAAAGTCAAATTGCTAATCTGTGCACAATCACTTTCAGTTGGGTTACCATGAGATTACAAAGAGTATCCTTATTAGATATGAGTGAATGAAACTGTCACAACTCAAATAGAGTCTGCATTTATGGAAAACAGTAATGAAAGCCTGGAGGTTTGTATGTTAGAAAGCGCCTTGTACCAATTTCTGTATATTCCATTAGCGTTGCTTGCTCAACTGCACGCTGATCTTTCACTGATTGGAGTTGTAGGGAGAGCTGATCTCTGTTCCTGCTGAGTCCGAGTTAACTGTGTGGTACACACAGGAGAGGTTGCTAGTCAGTCACAGGACTAAGACCGAAAGATCACACACAAACTGACTCGTGTGGTCTTATCAATCAAACAAGCATGTCTTTGGATTGTTGGATGAAGCTATAGTATTTTAGGAATCCTCAGGAACATGCAAACTACAAACAATAAGGATTCAGCCCAGGAAGGAGCCAGTGTCTTCTCTGAAGTGAATATGCCAACCATTTTCTTCGTGGAATGAAAGTAAACATTTGCTTGTCAACAACGGATCATTTTCTCTTGTTGGTCAGAATGTGAAATCTGTCATTGATGTCAGTAATTTTAGTGAGGGTAGTAGGTTACTGCTACTCTGAGAAAAGTAAGTTGGGAAAGCCACTAAATTGCAAGCTTCTTCAGATGGGGTGTGAGCCCCTTGCTTGACGGGCTGTACCAGCGTTCACCAAGCCGAGTTCTGTTTAAGAACAGCATGGAGGGTTCAGAAATTGCCATCCACACACACACACACACACACACACACACAACCAAGCCAGTCAAACATGGAGCAAGTGCATTGAACAGTAATTTAGTGATCATATGGGGTTGCTGAGCAAGCTATAGGTGGTGAGCATTCAACGACTTTGAAATGCTGCAGAAGTTTTCATCATCTTTATTTTCGAAAATAAAATTCATGCCTTTGGAAAAGCATTTAGTCAGCAAAACCTTTTTTCAAAATATGAGCCTTGTGAAAGCGAGTGGTGCCTTATCATCAGGATCAGAAGAACTTTATCCCCGATAGCTTTACACAGCTGGAAGACTAACACAGCAGGGTGTGTTAAAATAAAACATTTAAGGCTCACATTAAAATGGGGAAGCCTTCAAAGTGTTAAAATGTATACATGTGCATGTATGCACAGTCTATGGGGACACTTTGGTGCACTTTGGTGTTAGGTGAATGAATGAATTTATTCTTTCCGAACAGTAAACAACAATTTAAAAACAAAGCACAGAATACAAACAGAAAAGAACAGTGTTATTTATCTAATAATAAATTAAACAGTGTCTTAATTTACAACCAAATTTAAACATGTAAGCAGCTATCACCAAATGAAATATACATGCATTCCTCAAGTTGTTACAAATCGAATGTCCACCCAGTGTTTTACAAAAAAAAAAAAAAAAAAATTAAACCTGTGGACCAATTCACCCCTTAAGCAAACCATCCTCAACCATATAACTCACCAAGCTTTCTATTTTGTATCATTTTTTTTAAATAGATTCATTTTTGTGCATTGCTTCTTCTCATCGCCCAAAGCATTCCACAGATCCACTCCAACAACTGAAATACACATACTTTTCTTATTTACAAGAACACAATTTTTTTTTCAAATGAATTTATAACCCCCCCACCACCCCCTTCCTGTCACAAAATGGTTTCTGAATATTGGCCAGAGGTGAATTGGTTCTTGCTTTTTAAACTTCACCAGATCCCAGAATTTCAATGCACGTGACTTTATAAGCACAGTGTTTGTGTGTTCCCTATATCCCACATTGTGTACCATCCTGATTACTCTTTTTTTGTAGTTTGAATATTTTTTTCAAGTTACTTTTGTCTGCGTTACCCCAAATTTCCACACAACACAGATATGGTAATGCCAGTGATAAGTACAGAACATGCTGTGATTTACGATCTAATAGGAGTCTTGTTTTCCCTGGTATTGCAACATTTTTAGCCAGTTTTGTTCTTATGTGATTTATTTGGGGTTTCCAACACATTTTGTGGCCCAGTATCACACCCAGAAATTGATTTTCATGTACTCCTTCAATAGGTACATTATCGATGATTATTTGTACTTGTATGTCAGCAGGAATTGTATGATTTCCAAATAACATGAATTTAGTTTTGTTCAGATTTAATGATTTGTTAACGTTAAACCACTGTTTTGTTTTTTTTAGTTCTGCCGTGACCATCTCCAAAAGCTGCTCCAAATATACTCCAAAACAAAAGATATTTGTGTCATCTGCAAATAAAACAAACTTCATTGTCTCTGATGCTCTCCATAAATCATTAACGTGTAAAATAGAGAGTTTTGGACCTGACACTGAACCCTGCGAAACCCCACATGTAATGTGAACTCAGTATTGGAGAATCAGTGGTTATTAATATTGCTTAAACTAGAACCACTGGATCCACAGGAGGTAATCAAGATTATATCTGATTTTGAATTTCAAGAAATTTTTAGACATGAACTTTCTAATTTCACCAAAGCAGGACAAAGTGGCAGAGATGTCTGTGGACCCAGGTTTTAATGGAAAATATAGCTTTGTCATCTGCATAAAAGTGGAAGACGGTGCAACATTTCTCTCAATGAAAGCATGTAATTGGTGAAGAGAAGAGGGCCCAAGATACACCCCTGAGGGACCCCACAAAGAAGAGCAGCACATGAGAGGAGGCTTCTCCAAGCCTCACAGAGAAGGATCTGTACGACAGTTAAAAAAAAAAAAAAACATTTAAGAGCCACATCAGTGATGATTCTTTAGATAGCTTATTAGGGTATTATGATCCACTGTATCAAAGGCAAGAAGGTCAAGAAGAATTCAAACAGAATACAACCTATTGTCAGCTGCAAGCAGTAGGTCATTCGCGACCTTTACAAGAGTAGTCTCTAATATCTGGACCAATTTTCTAAAATACAGCTTTTAAAAACCTGGGAACACAATCTGAGTAGCAGGTTTATGGCTTGATAAGAACAGTGCATTTTAGTTCTGACAAGGAAATCTCCTCCAGGTGTTTGACAGCTGAGAGAGAAGGAGGGTTGGAGTCCAGAGCTCAACATGGAAGATCAACAGTTATGTTCTCTCAGGTGCAGCAGGGAGACATAGAAAACATGCAGGTCTGCGGCCCTAGAGGACTGGAGTTTGAGACCCCTAACCCTGGGGGACCCTGGATATAAGTGTCCAAACTCTGTCTCCAACCTAGGGGAGCTTATTGACAAGTCCAGGCTGGTGGTCGGTGATTGTTTCCTACGGCGAGCCGGACACAGTCCACTTGTGGTAAGTGATGTGAATCAGTGGATGACCTCCTGGGGAAGCTCAGCCAGTGGGCAGATAAATATTGACGGCTGCTTGCCTGCTCAAGGCAAGCTAGCCGGGAACATAGAACCAACTGTCGTTGGAGAGGTTCCTTGATAAGAAGCTCAGTGGTTCGCAGTTTGGAATGTATCTCAGCAATACCTGTCATGATTGTTGAATAAATAGTAGGCTGCAGTGCTTTGAGGGTAGTCAACAGTGCAGAGCCCAGCAGTCCACGTAGTCTGTGGGAGGGGTGGGGCTTGTCGAGTAAATTTGCTCTGGTGTTGGTGTTTTGCCGCTGCCGCTAGCTGGTGTATTAGATAGCATAGGCTAGCTAGTGCCGACCCACCGGCACCTCCTACACTGGGTGCTTCTCCTGGAAAATATACAAAAGACGAGTATCTTGGTTCCACAGCAAGCTGACCCACCCCTTGCTTGGTTTACCAGATTCCCTGTACCCATGGGGTAGACTACTCACAATTACCCCGAGCGGTAGGCAGGCTACCAACCCAGGTCAGAATGCATTCACCAATAAGGGGGTAACAGACTGCAACTCTTCCGATCGTGGGAAGCTCAGCTTAACTCGCATGAAAATATGAGGGATGACATTGACACCGTCTGGAGGGAAGCAACTAAAACATGAGCCATGTTCTGGATAGGGGTCCTAGTCTTCACACAGCTCTGCTGACACTAAATGTTTCTTAGGAAGTGCTGGCTTTAATGATGTTATTTTATTATTTCAGATCAATGCAGGCTGTTATTTACATAAAATTAAAATGTGTCTCTGTAAAAGTGGATGATGCAATATGAAGATGTGAGATAAAATGAATGATACATGATAAAATGTACTATTGAATGCACAGGACACTAAATCATAGTATCATGATGTAAAGTTTGTTGGGGTTTTTCCTTTTTCTCCCCCTTTGGACTCTATTTGCCCAATGTGAGTCCCTTTGTTATTCATAGTCCATGTGTTTGCTATAACACGCAACCTATTGCAGCTCTGGACCGAGTGATTGACAGCTAAATTCAAGCGCTGCCTGAAATAGAAACACACAAGATGAGTTTTTAATGAGAATGTGCAAGAGTTCACTGGTGACAGATTCTGACACTACCAGTCTGGGAGCTGTAGTATAACTATGATGAAGTTCATATTAGAGATCATTTATCACCATGCAGGGCTGGGTAAAGAGTTGTTGAATTCTAGTTTTTTCTGCTAATATTTCTTGTCCCTTTCGTTGAGATGGTTTCCAAAACTGTGTAAAGAGAAATGATGCTTATATATACACTACTGTGAGTGTAAGCTCAAACTGTAAGACAACACAACTCTTTTGACAGGTCTATTTGTGCGTATTCTCCTGTGGGACACAATCTACTTTTGTAGTCATTAATTAAGACAAAGACAGAGGGTGTCCATGCAGGTGTGTGTTGTGGTGAGCACGAAACAAAAGAGTGAACTTGAGTGGAATAGTGAGGACGTGCTGTGAGCGGCTGTGCATAAGACAATGATGAAAGCTAATGAAAAATTTTTCCAGCTTAAAAAAAAAAAAGATCGGACAGGAGACAAGACACTGCAAAGCACCCGTCTTATCCTTGTCCCCTTTTGTCATTTGTCACTCGCTCTTCCTCCCATTGTCAGAAAGTCCTTGCATTGCTGTCTCTCCATTTCTGCTTCTCTTTGAAGGCCTCAGACAGATAATGGGAAAAGTGGAGGCAAGCAAGAATTGAGGGTTTCCTAATACTTCCTGAATGTGTCATTATATTTATCAGGCCTGGAGACCAAGCTCAGCAAATTTAATTAGCTCTGAGGAAAGACCCCTTTATTACTTTAATTACTGAATATTAATACCATGAATATTGCTTTTTTTGTGTGTGTGTTTGCAGAGAGAAGCTGCACAGAACTTACTCATACAATGTCATTTCTGTTTCCTGATCCATGATCAAAAAGAGTGGACAACGTGTAAAATGGATACCAAAATAGGACGCAAACAAAATGGGTCATAAGTCCATATTTAAATTATGAAGAACAATATAGAATATGTTGTGTTCAGTTTTGTTAAACATTTGTCAAAACTCATTTAACATTTAGTGTTTTGCATATTCATAATAGTGAACAAAATTTAGGCTTTACTCAATTTTTTTCTTCCTCTTATGTTAGATTTGATTCTGTTACTGGATGATTTGTGACTGTACTTGTCTTTCATTAGTTCAGAGTAAATCTAAAAGCTGCCAAATATGGTCACCTGCCAAAAAAAAAAAAAAAAAAATTGGGAAAATTGTGAACATGACTCTCAGCCTTTTTTTCTTTATAGTTTGAGGTTAGGGTGCCTGAGGGTTCATGGGTTTTGTGGATTCTGAAAAGACATTCAACCGTGTCGCTCGTGGTACTTCGTTGGGATCCTTTGGGAGTATGCAATCTGAGGCCACTTGTTAATGGCCATCCGTTTTCTGTATGACTGAAGTACGGGCTTGGTCCACATTGCCGGCTGTAAGTCAAACCTGTTCCGAGTGCATGTTGGCCTCTGGCAGGTCTGCCCTTTGTCACTTGTCTGTTCATAATTTTTATGGACAGAATTTCTAGGTGCAGCCAGAGGGGCTCAAGTTCGGGGACCACGGGGTTTCATGTCTGCTTTTTGCAGATAATGGTTGTCCTGTTGGCTCATCAAACCTGGACCTTCAGCATGCAGTGGGGCAGTTTGCTGCCGAGTGTGAAGCAATGGGGAAGAACGTGGACTATCCTCTCCATGTCAGCAGAAAAATCCTGGCCCAAGTGGAGTACTTCAAGTGTCTCGGGGGTTTGTTCACAAGTGGGGGAAGGACGAAGCGTGAGATTGGCAGGCGTATTAGCACAGCGTCGGCAGTGATGCAGTTGTTGTATTTGTCTGTTGTGGTGAAGAAGGTGCTGAGCCAAAAGGCAAAGCTTTCAATTTACCAGTCAATCTACATTCCTACCCTCACCTAAAGCCATGAGCTTTGGGTCATAACTGAAAGGACAAGATCTCACACAGAAGCACCTGAAATGAGCTTCCTTCTTAGGGTGGCTGGGCGCTCCCTTAGAGACAGGTTGAGGAGTTCGGTCACCAGGGAGGAGCTCGGAGTGGAGCCGTCACTCCTCCACATCCAGAGGAACCAGCTGAGGCAACTCGGGCACCTCTTTAGGATGCCTCCTGGACGCCTCCCTGGGGAGGTGTTCAGGCATGTCCCACTGGGAGGAGACCCCGGGGAAGACCCAGAACATGCTAGAGAGACTGTCGTCTCGGCTGGCCTGGGAACGCCTTGGGATCCTCCCTGAAGAACTGGAGGAAGTGTCTGGGGACAGGGAAGTCTGGGTATCCCTGTTCACACTGCTGCCTCTGCAAGCCGGTCCCGGATAAGCGGGAGATGATAGATGGATTGATTGATGGAGGCACAGGCGTAATTTACGTAGGATTGGTGGGTCAGATATTTCGCAGTCACCAGGGAAATGGACATTGGAGGCATCTTATTCTTTATGATCTCATCTCGTTCTCTTTCATCCAGTGTAAGTATTTATACCCACATTCACTGTTTGGACAAAGTGTATTCTCTCACATGCTACCTTTACTGGACGTCATAAATGTAACAAATCATAGCCTTCTATTTGCCTGAAGGATGTCTGTGTATTGTGCCCCTAATAAAGAAGGGGCAGAGGATTCGCAGTTGCTGTAACTGTTTGTCATGTCTCTATTATTAATGCCTGAATTATTAAGGAATATAATGCACTAGAGACAAAAGAAGTGGTAAAAAAAAAGGTTTAACTTCCGAGTTTGGCAGTGGGAAGCCAAGTCAATTAAACTTTTACATCTCATTTAACACTTTTTAAAGGCTATTAGAAAGAAAGAAGGAAAGTGAGGAAACATCCATTCATTTTATTACTTCGAGTTTTTTTCTTCATCACATCCCATCAGGAGCAAATACTGTAACTTTCCTGAGCAACAAGCAACAAATTCACTTCTTAAGTTGTGTCCTGTTTCATTCTGTAGGGACTGACCAACAAGATCACAGTAGAATTAAATGTAAGAATTTACTGAGTTACATTTTAAAGTGCTTACAAAAATCATAGCAATGCTTGCACTTGAATATGTAAGTGAAATATTAGTGCTCTTCCTTGACCAATATTATTGACCAAGTGTGTTTCTTTAGAATCATAAGTGTTAACATTTGACTGCAGCCTAGTATTTTTGTATTTTGGACAATAACAGATCTACTTTGATAGAAATATTTCTATGCAGTGCCTGTAAATGTTAAGGCTTACTGACAAATTCCAACTGAATCAAATTTAATTTTGTGATCATAAACTAAATTATGATTTAAATTAGAAGAAACTAATAAAACCGTGGCAGTTCTCTGGAGCCTTTTGGGGTGGCTGTGCTTCAGTGGGGAGAGCAGTCGTGTCACAATCGGGGGGTTATTAGTTCAATTCCTGTCTCCTCCCGTCTGCATGTCGAAGTGTCCTTGGGCAAGACACTGAACCCTAAATTGCCCCCAGTGGACGAACTGAGCGCCTTACATGGCAGCCGCCTCCACTGGCGAGTGAATGTGTGTGTGAATGGATCATGCAGTGTAAAGTGCTTTGGACTCTGTCAATACAGGGTAAAAAGCGTTATATAAGTGTTGTCTATTTACCATTTTTTTATCTTTGGAATGGAAAAAAGTAAATGTTGCCAAAAAACAGATCTTTAGTAATGTCACTCTTGACATGATCACTCTTACATTTGTCTATATTTGCAACTTCGCTATTAATGTTGCCAGAACTGGAATCCTTTCACTGTCAGTGAACTTTTATCAGGTTGAGATTGAGTCAGTTTAACACGGTCAGGAAGTAGGAACTATAGATATTTGTGTTCAGTTAAATGGTGGGAGTAAAAATATCAAGGCATTAAAAAAAAAAAAAGAAAATTCAAGTACACCTACTTGGAAAAAAATCTACTTCATTAATGCACAAATACTGTTACTTTTTTAATGTTTTTTTTTACCACAATTTTTCAAGGTTCTTTGAACTTACAGTACTTTATTTTACTTTATTATGTATGCCACTTAGTTTATGCACTTTGAACATCTTTAATATAGTATTTTTTTTCTAATGAAAAGTCATCAAGCTAATGAATGTGAGCTATTTAATTCTGTTGGAACAGTTTTAACAACAAACGTTTGTAGGATACTGAAAACTATTCCAAAGCAATGAAAACCAGTACAAATACTCTGTCACTTGCCATCTCTGTGTTTGTGGCCAAATGAAATTTTGTGTTGAAGAACAATGTTTCCCCAAAAATATCCAAAACCTCTGATGTTGATCTACACAGTGAAAGAAATTAGCGGCTGTTTAGAACCACATGAACCAAACATACATTCCTTTCTGAGCTTCTTCAGTTGTTTGGTTTTCAGATGAGGTGAAGTGTCACTGGGAAACAGGGATAAGAGATACTTGGACTCATAAAGAAGACAGATTGGAGAGCGAGAGAGACACAGAGGAACAGAGAATTACCAAAAAAAAAAAAAAACGGAGAGCGAGAGAGAGAATGTGAGACAATGTGATGCAGACAAGTGGCTGCACGTTGATAGATAAGCCAGGCAATTCTCAGCCAGGTCCTCATATCTCCTATTATGGCTGATTGGGGGGACAGAATAACCTTTCAGGAACGTCCCATCTTTCCTTCCTCCCTGCTCCAGCTCCATTTTCAGCCTCCAAATTAGACTTGCATTTGCTCACACAGTGTGCTTTTACATCGGAAGGGTACCTGGGTTCAATTCATTGCGGCTTTGTGTGGTTCTTTGTTGTGGTTCCCAAGGTGGTGGAGTGACAGGAATGAACAGATGAATTTGTTAATTCATTATGGAATGAGCTTTCTCCCATTAGGCAGTGGCCACGGTGGACTCCTCCAATGTTACTGTAGAGAAAGATAAGTGACTGGAGAGAACAGATCAACTGAGAAACATAAATTGGACATGATTTCATTTGGGGGGAAATTTCCCAGCTGGCATTACCTTCAAATCAAATGTTTAGTTTGTGTATTTCTCCTACTAGAATGAAAAACAAAATGGATTTTTATTCTTGTGATGCGTGGTTTCTCTCTTTCTTTTCTCCTTCCATCTTTTTCTCATTTGTGGCCTTGGTTTCAGTTCCTAGCTCTGACTCAGCCAAAAGGCTCCTGTAAATCAAAGGGTATGTTGTCGGCTGCAAGAAGTCTCACATCCTTTGGTTATTATTTTTGCTGGTGCCGTCCTTCCCAACACATAAAAAAAAGTCTAAACCTTCATTGCGTGGTCTCACGCATTTTTTTTTTACAGAAGCTTTTGTCCACAGCTCAGGTTTTTTTTTTTTTTTGGGGGGGGGGGGGTGGAGAAAGAGCACGGACACAGCTGTGAAAGTGCTAGACAGCTGAGACTTTAGGGGAAACACTAACAAATCCGAAAGAAGAGAAATGGCAGAGGAGTTGAAAGACAGGAGAGCAAGTACAAAGTGTGTACACTGTGTTTAGTGCCTTTTCTTGTGAAGAAAGAAACACACATATACTTTTCTTTCTTCTGGATCTTGACAAAACAGTGCATTCTACCAAGAATATCCATGCAACTTTTAAATTGTTTTAGTTATTGAAATCTGATTACAGGACAGTTTTTATTTCATTCATCAGAAGAAAAACACGAACAAGCAAATATGGTCAGATAGTGTTAGTTCAGCTGCAGCAGATTAAAACTCATGAGCAGCAGATTAAAACTCATTTTCTGAGTCAAAGGATTCAGAATTTATTGCCAAAGCAAAAGATGGCCGTGAATCTGAAAACTGCTGGCAGACCACGACTGATACCTGATCTGCTCGGTTACTGCAAGATTTCCACTCCACATTGCATCAGATTTGCTTAAGTCTTTTCAGAGAGCATCCGTAATTTTACTTCACTTTATGCAAGGATGCGTTCTGTTCTTTTTTTTCTTTCAAGTATCAGGAGTCTCTTCCCTTCAGTGATATAAGCATTTCATCTGACAGCAGCAATTGGCCAGTGGGAGACAGCTCCTGTCTTTTGCTCTGCTGGTACGTCTGCAGTGCAAACACATAGCGTACACACAATCCTGTTTAACGAGCAGAAACCTCAGCCATGCAGCAAGCCGGCTGGATGAACGATGTTTTATGCCGGTGGTTAAAAAAACACACACACACAGGACTCTGTGTGTGTGTGTATGTGTGTGTGAGAGAGGAGTCTTTATCATGAACTTCCACACTGTGCACACTTGTCTGGCTTTCGCCTCTTTGGATGTACAGTATAGGCTGAATTTCACCAGTCTGCCACTGAAATATGCAGTGATGGCCAACAGCTGCTTTTGAGGGATTACTGTCCTCCATTGTGTGCCTCTTTAAGTCTGTCTGCACATATATTCCTCACTGAAAGTTTGTATGTCAATATTTTCCAGCTAAAATTAAAGTCTAATTGTCAAGCATTCATTCATGTCAAAACCCCGCAAGTGTCAGAGGAATGTTGTGTCTGTCTTCTAGACCACTTTAACTAATTTTCTTGTTGTAGGACAGCTGTTCGTGCTCTTGATTCATACAGAAAAGGTCATGGTTTCTGTTTGGGGTTTACATGTTCTTGGTGTGTATGTGTGGACTTCCTGGGTACTCCAGTTCAATCCAAAAACATGCTTGTTGGGTTAATTGGTGACACTAAATTGCCCATAGGTTGTATGTTGTCTGTCTCTGTGTTTAAACTGTGATGGACTCTCATACCCCGCTACCCCGAACAGAAGAAATTCTCACTCTGCCGAATACAGGATTCAGATAGTTGCATCAAATCACGGCACAGGTCAGTGGAAGGCCGACATGTTGGAGCAAACATGCCAAAATGAGAACTGTATGATGGCAGAGCTGCAGCAACAGTATGCTCTTTGTTTGAGGTATTAATGTAAGATTGAGCCTTTCCTGCAGGGATTGGTAAAGTCAAATTAAATTCTAATCAGTGATGAAAGGATAATATATGATTAGAATAAAGGTCAACTTTAAATTGCATTTTAATGTATTCATTTGTTCTCAGCCACTTAGTAGTGTTTGCTGATTTTGCTCATAAATGACTGAAGCCACCAAACTGTGAAAATAAGTCAGAGCGAAGCAGCTCATGTGTGAATAACAGTACTGCTTTGTAAGAGATTTCCGTGGTAGTAATCTCATACTGGTTGGATTTAAACTGAAGAACTGCTGTTTTGGAGATACTCTGAATAAATATTTATTGCTCCAGTGGTTTTCCTCATATCTGATTGTTGGGAGCTTCACAGTGTATCAGCCATGTCATGTCTATGACAGCCAGCCTGCAGTGTGGTGTGCCTCAGGGCTCAGTTCTGGGACCCCTCCTGTTCCTTCTGTATTTGCTTCCTCCGGGTCAGATAATCCAGCAGTTCGGTGATGTTTCGTACCACCTATTTGCAGACGACCTGCAGCTGTACTGCTCTCTCAAGCCCTCTGAAACCCACAAAGTGAGCTCCCGAATAAACTGCTTATCACTAATCAAGCAGTGGCTAAGAGACAACGGCCTCCAGCTGAACTCAGAAAAAACAGAGAACCTCACTATTGCCCCAGACAGTGCCATCCCTGCTATTGAGCGGCACCTTGGTGATCTGAGCCCCTCAACCACAACTGAACTGAGGAACCTTGGAGTGATCTTTGACAGTGCCACGTCACTAGACCACCACTCAAGGCAGCTGGTTAGAAACTGTTTCTTCCAGCTGCGCAACATCGCTAAGCTCAAACCCATGGTGTCTAAAAATGAGCTTGAAATGGTCATTCATGCCTTTATATCCTCGTGGCTGGATAACTGTAAAAGCCTATTTACTTGTCTTAAAGCTAGGGTTGGCGATCTGAATTAGATCCATTTTTTTTAAATGCTGGTTAAAATGATCTTCCGATGGGAAGCAATTCATAGCGTGTTCTTAAAGTAGATCGGAAAATATCTGCTATCTACAGCAGGAGTAAAACAGGAAAAACAGCAACCAATAGTCTTGGCGGGACACCTTGGTTGTAAACCAATAAATCCCTTCGCCGTTCGACCTGCACCCTGCGCGTACATTTCAATGGCGTGCACTGGCCCTGGTTCAGTGCACGCGTTGCCAAGCTGAGAAGGACGGAGCGTCATTGCAGAATGGCGGAGAAGAATGTTTGGGGGTTTGCTTACCGTTGAGTGCGCCATAACTTGGCGTAGTGCAAATAAAGAAAAACGAAGCACTGAGGACAGGTTAGTACTGTAACAGTGGTGCTCGTGCATGTAAGCGGGTGAGTCCCATGGGAGCTCCTCCAATAGGGTGGGAGCTGGGCGGGAGCTGGGCGGAGCTAGGCGGAGCCTTGCGGAGATGCTACATTCAAGAACATGCTAGTTTTCCAAGATCGCCAACCCTAGCTTTAACAAGAAAGAGCTGGCTCGTCTCTAGTATGTTGTACTGTGAAATTTTTTTTTGTGATTCCTACACTGTGAAGCACTTTGTGACCGAAATAAACCAGAAGCCACACAGACAAAAAAGGTTTGCAACATCTCCAGTTTGTCTCTGTACATTTTTGTTAACTGACACCAATATTACTTTCTTTTAAATGCTGAAAAAAAAACCCTACACAACTCATTTGAATTTCAGCATGACACTTCCACTTCAATCTCGTTTGGCTCTCTCCCAGGTGGGAAGTGGACCGTAGACTCCTGCAGCTAAGCCAGTATGGGAAAATGTATCTGAAGTGTCACAGAATAATGGGGTCTTCTCCTCAGAAATTGAGCTTTTTCAACCTCTGTTGAGCTTAAAATGGCATGACAGTTCAATAATGGTTTCCGAATGGATACATATTATTATCGATAATATAATTACACAATTTAGATTGATTTAATTGTCATTACATAATAGTGCTTTAAAACATGCCTGATACGCATGACTGAGACCTGCTTTGTATATCATTGAAGTGTTTTTGAATTGTAGCTCAGTGCAAATGAAGGCATGATGAATGAAAGACGAAGAAGAGCTTTCAGGTAAGCAGTGCAGCAAACATGATGAAAGTCTGTTGTCATAGTGAGACATCCCAAATAAAAACAGCTCCTGAAGAACAACATTACTTGTGGAACAGAGAGATCAATGGCCACGAAAATATGAATTGTCATTGATTCGTTGGATTCAATGCATTTGCGGTCTGGTATCATTACTGCATTAGATTTTAATGACAAAAAACTCTGTTGTTTCACACTAAAGACCAGTCACACTCAAAGTTGTCATGGTGTTTTATTGTGAACATTTAAGCACCTTTTCATTTTGTCACATTCTGAAGAGGCCATCATTAGGTGAACTGCTTTCAAATTAGAAGACTTTTATCACGCTTTGTTGAATGATGACTTTTCATAAGCTCCATGTTTACTGAAGATATTATCTTACTTTGAGGTTAGCTGGAAACTGTTACAGGTGATTTCAACAGGTGTAGACTGTTTGCAGTTCAATAGACCAGGTTCATACAAAGCACAGAAGACATTAACAAACAGAGGTCAGATTTTTTTTAGGGATGGAGCCCATAGGGCATGGTGGCCGAATTTTTTTTTTTTTTTTTTTTTGCTTGGTTGTGTATTGAATCAAGAGAACTTTAGAAAATATAACAACATGATTGAAGGGAAAATAAGCTGTGTTTTTGAAGATGTGTGTTACAAACCAAGCCAATAAACCCCAGACAGTCTAGTATTACATCATCATTCTGTACCCCAAGGTGATTTCTTCAGTCATTTTAAAGTGTAGTCTGTCCTCAGGCCAACAAGAGAGGGAAAAAGCAAAAACTGTTTTCAAGTGTGTCTATTGTACAAAAACATCAACCAGAACCAGGCAGAAACGACTCTACAGAAATACTTACAAATATTTCAACAGTGAATAAAGACACTGGAAAATCACACTGGTTTATGTGCTATTTACATATCTAGTAGATTTCACAGCATCTCCTGACACTTGAGGAGTTATAGTGAGATTGTCTTCCTCTGTTAACCTCACTGATGTACCGGAATTTAACTACTTCAGGCATCATGCTCCTTTAATGTACCATGGACCAGTTTGAGCATTTTAGTTGCCTGTGTTACTTAGTTTGCTACAGTAAAATTAATAGAAAACATGCATGCCACTAAGTGTAAATTGTAATTCAGGTTATACATGTTTACACACAGATGTAAGCATTTCAATAGGAAACATACAATGTGCAAATGTGAAACATCAAGATCAAACGTGTATCATTATTTCATTTCCCGTCATTTGATTCCCATATTCTTTGATTTTTTTTTTTTTTTTTTTGTAATGTCACCAGCATTTGTTTTGAAAGCTCTCACTACTCTCACAGCCTCCTGTCACTTCCACTTCTTTGTTCAACAGTGTGAAAAGGCAGGCCTTGCCAGCACCTTCATTCTCTCAGGACCTTTTTCAATTTACAGCATGGATTTCCCATGACTGTGCAAGCTGGGTGAGAGTGTGAGATGAAGGCGTTTGGCAAAGACTGCTAACATGTAACAAGTCACTTATGAAGTGTGCGTGGGTCGACCACAGGCCTGAGGGCAGGTATACCGCAGAGCCATTCACAGTTCAGAGAGGTTTTATACCTCTATATAAGATATTTTGTGGGTTGACATGGGATACTGGTGTGAGCCACTAAATATGTCCTTTTGGGTCGATTACTCCCCGCCCCCCCCAACCCCGAGGAGTTGTTTTTTTTTTTGATGGCTTCAGTTGATCGTTTGTTTCAATTGAGGCAGTAACTTTTGAGAGAGAGCCATCATCATTGACTCAAATGAAGTCTGAATTTGAGTTGCTGTCTTTTTCTGTTATACTGTTTAAAAAAAAAGAAGGTGTGTAGTGACTTGAATACACAGAAATGTGTTCTCTCTCCCAGGGCTGCAAGAAAAAAAACAATATCACTCAGGTCAACATGAAAGGGGATGGACTGTCTAGTTGTGCACCTTTTCTTCCATTTCCTCCGTAGGAAGCTCTGCGCTTGATTTTCTTGATAAGCATGAAACGCCCAGGAGAGACGTGACTTTGCTCTTGTTCTTGCAATCTTGATGAACACTCCGTCTACATAAAGTTTGTGTGTGTCTACACCTGTGTGTGTGTCCGTAGGCATTTAGTCATACAACTGCTTCCCTTTCACCACCTTTACTTCTGTTGTTGGTTTATTGTTAGAACAATTTCTGTCACAAATCCACATTTCTTTTCTTTTTTAAATGATACCCATGTCACTTCTGCTTTTCATGTGTTTTCTTCAGTTTGTCCTTAGGGCTTTGTTGATTTGTCATGTCCTTGTCAATGAGGCATTACGTCCATTTAGCCACAATAACTTTTTTCTATTCTTTTTGTGTTTATAATGTCTAACTTTTAACTAGAAAGTAATGAGTGTTGACAGTTTTATTCACAGAAATCAATGACATTGCCTTTTATTTTGTCACGGTGTCATTTCCACTGTCACAGACTTTAACAGTTAAAGAGGGTCTGTGTTTTATATTGACTAGAACAGCTTCACCCATAGACATTTGGCCCATCAAGCTGTGAAGTCAATAATGATTCGGGAATTAGATTTCCATTCAAACTGGCATCAGTATGTATTAATTTGATTTCAACCCAGGAGGTTTGTTTACATAGCAGGGGGGCCTCACACTCAGGGCTACACTGCAGGGACATCCAGTTCTCCAGCTGTTGTGTTCGACGGGGGAAGCAGACTCACTGCCACAGACAGTGTTGATCCTCCCAGCATAGGTCACTGGTGGGGATAATTGATGGCAGCTTTCATTGATCTGCTCTGCGTGAGCGAATGAAGCCACATTCCTCACTTCACATAGACTACGAGCTGGAGTCTGCAACAAGTCCAAAAGCCAAGGTGCAGACGGCTGCTGCTGCTGCATTGTGGGAACGTTTATGGTGGTCATTCATCAATGCAGACTTAATCAGGAAATTGAAGGATTGTTTTAATTGGACTCTACTTCGTCACTATGAATTATTTTGAAAATACTTTGAAGGAAATAAATTGTGAAAGAGAGCAAGGAAATCACTTCCACTGTTGTTTTGGGAATTCTTTGACTTTATTGAGCTTAAGATGAATACTTAGGAAGACTAATATGATGCATTCATGAGTGAATGAGAGGGTAGAAAGGTCCGTCTTCACAGTGGAAACGACTACCCTCACTGCACTGACATCATTTAACTTGGTTTTGGTGTTCCTGAAACTTAAGAAATGTTCTCACTCGGGACACAAACTTATTTTCATCATTTGGTGTAAACATGAGTTGTGCCTTCTGAGTTTCAGTTAATTTTACTGCAGCAACAAGTTGCTTTGCAGAAAGAGGCTGTTTGTTGTTTTTAAATCTCATTTAAAGATCGAGAAGTGGTTATCATTTTGCTTCACAACTGCTCAATCATATAAAATTGTGAATAACAATTGGGCATATTTCAATTTACTTCTTTAATCAAATCAATAAATAACTGTTGCCATCTTTTTTATGTGTTGAAGGAGTCATTTTTAGTTTATTGAACAGAGAAAATTTTAATAAGGCTCTTCTTTTATTTTCATGCATACAATGTGCATAGGCTCCCCATGCAGTGTATATTAGGGATTTAGACAATTACGCACTCAGCGTAGCTGTGTGTGAGATTCAGACAGCTACGCAAACAGCGTCTGATAGCTTTAATCCATGCAAGATGGCAGAATACCTCATTAAATGCTCTGTCACAAGTCATTCATCAAATCGTGGCAAGCAGACATAATAAAAGTTTCAAAGATTTCAGTGCCTGAGCCATTACTTGGCACCAATAAAATATGCATGGAGTGTGTATTGGCTCCAATATGAACCTGTATTAAAACCTTAGCAGTGAAATATCTCATTGATGGAGGAATGGAGTGAGGTTGAGAGAGAGAGGTGAATATCCAAAGTAAACTCAAGGGTAAATATGCAGCCCTCATGGGAGTGGCACTCACATTGACGGGCATATAATTGATTAAATGACCACTAAAATGATCATGGAGTCATTGAAGGTTGTGTGTGATTTGCATTCATGCCCTTCTTTCTCTGACACATTAACATAGATCGGCCTGTCTGAAGTCAGAAAGCTACAACGCTCTCTTCACTCATGACTGGCCCTGCGTTATAAACCACACTTCTCCTCTTTAATGACATGTAACTTGACCAGCATGGTGTGATTGTTTGACATCTTCTAATCACGGCTTCTTCCACACTCTGCTACACAGATGTCAGTTCTCAGCATAAACTCTATCCATCCCCCCTATATTAACCTAACAGGGATGTTTTGTTTATGGTCTTTCTCTACTTACTTTGCGGTTTAATTTGATTTTAATCATCTCCATGTGAACGGTACCCCCAAGCACATCCCCAAGCTGATATACATAATAAAACAAATGAGTAAAGAATTGATCTGTAATCCCATTAACACATTTTCCCTTATGGGTCGCAATGTGGACAATATGCCTCCAGACCTGAAGAAATAATGACTTGAACTGGGACCAAACAGAAGGAGCTGCATGTGTGTGAGACCGTGTGAGACAGCGAGGGAATGAGTAGAGGACAGAGTGTGAAAAACAGGACGACATACATTATGCAGAGACGGAGAAAAGCGCAACAGAAATGATTGATGTCTGTCAACCTTTGCTCCTCTGTGTAATTTCCTCTCAGTCATTTAAACTCTGCAGCGACACTTCTTAACCAACACGCTCACAAGCATAATTTACATGAGAAAACAGGAAATAGAAAAGTTAATGGGGCCAAAGATTTCTTTCTGACCAACTCTGAGAGATGTTAATATTGAAGGAAGCTTCAAACTGACTGTGGGAGCAAACTGATCAGATTGACGGTCTCTGCAGAACTTTTGCTGTCAGCATTTTTCATTAGTTTTCCTTACGATATCCTCTTCTGGCATGAGAAATGTTTTACTGGCTATCGCAGGGATCTCAAAGTGCTGTTAAGACTGGGGAAGGAGTGCAGTCTCAAATACTGAGAATGTCAGAGCTGACTCAAAATGAAAGGATCAACTTGACAAAGTGCTTCAACAATATTTCTTCCAGTACAGACAAAGCTCACTGGTAACATTATGACTCTGTCATATCAGTATATCAATATTTTCACATGTAAGCTCCAGGTCTACAGACAGAGGTCAGGGTTGTCAAACAGATCCAAGGCCAAGATGAGCCCACCAAAGGCCCTACTACAACCTTAAACAAATTACAAAAAAATAAATGAACTTTTCAATAAAAGTGCCATTGTGATGGTAAAATCTGGAGTAACACAACACTGTAACCCAGACCTACACATCACTGATGCGGTGGTGAACACTAGATACTGCATACTAAGCAAAGTAGCATCAAAGTCTTAATCTGAGGGTGAATTTGTAAAAACATGAATGGTGAAAGGCTGTAGAAAGGATCTGCCTGGAGAGAAGACGAGTTTTTACATGTCACTGTATTCTGCTCCAGGAGGCATCATTAAAAAAATAGCTCGCTGTTGAAGTTGCTCTCAAAGCTCGTTGCAGTCAAATAAACTCGAAATTTGCAGCTGTTATTATTTGAAGTGAGTTATATAATTTTAGTGGTTTTCAAATCCCTGATTTAAATGATAGAGTTATCCCTATTTAGTGAAAGGTGTCTGCACTTGCCTTTGAGATTGGACAAAATATGGAAATGTTCTCGCTCCAATGGATAAAATTACAAGGATGATGTTGCATGGTTAAATATATCTCTTCTCATAGTAAATCATTGTTAATGACCAACTCTCTTCACACACTTGAATATTTAATGAGTGATCAGTGCAATTGTAATCATTTAGAATGTTTGTAACAAGTAGCTCTCGGTTTCAAAAGGTTTGATGACTCCTGGTGCCGTTGTGCAGATTGTGGATGTGACTTTTGATCATGTGCCTGTAAATCTGATGCTGTCAATACACCGGTTGTCAGTCTGTATAACATGAGACTTATTCGTTATTTTTTTCAATGTATGTGACTTTTTTTGCATCGAATGGATGATTTACATGTTAATCATGAGAATAGTTTATCACAACAGATGATAAACAAGGAATCATGACATGGATTTGCTTTGTGTTGCAAGCAGTGCCGCTTCAACATTGGGAGTGGATGAACAAACAGGAAAAAGACAAAGGTATTGACGACTATGTGAATCTCCTGGTGTAACAAAATTTATAGATTTCACTCTTTGGGAGTTTCCACAGACATATATCTTTGTTTTGATAGACTTCTCTGTCCGGATGTTGTAGGTTTGCAACAGTGAAACGCCTCGTTTGAACCAGACTGATTGTTGGCATCACCAAGGTGCACATCTGCTGTCCCCTGCTTCCTCCTCCTCCTCTTTCTGACAGCTTGTCCAACAGACTGGACTAACTTGGCTGCTGGAGGGACTCACCTGCTTGATTTTTAAACCAGATGCTGGAAGTAGCTCGGAGCTGGAAGTGAAAGCGTGGCTTGTGGGTATGAAGGACTGCTGTCATGTCACGTCTCAGCCAGTGAGTGCTGCGATCGATGCATTCAATGTGTGATTAACTGTTGGGGCCAAATTAATTTATTCTTTCGTCTGAAGACAAGAGCATTTCCAGATTGTCCCTGTTCTGTACTCACTGTCTGATTCTTGACTGAATATAATAAGAGTAGCTGCATATTTCAATATGTGCTATGGAAGAAGAGCGTTTGGGTCACTGGTAAAAATTGGAGTGCCGTTTAATATGATAATATTTGACTTTTGCTCCGTTGCAACACATAATTCAATCACATCTGTCCAATACTGTCTGCTTTTCATTTGTCTTTGTCTGTTTGGCCTGAACACTTTAGGAACAGAGCGTGGCGGCAAACACTCGAGATGACGCTAAGCATTTAATGTGATGTTTAATATGTGACAAATCCCTCCATATTAATCATGTGCTGGATTTGCTTTGAAATCATAATTTCACACAGAATATAGGAGTTCTCCTGCACAGGCACGTGGCTTTACTGAACAGTCTCATCAGTGATTTCACAGCAGGAGTTTTTCCTGTGACAGACAATAGAAAAATCACCCCCCTGAGACAAAGTGATTGTACTGAGGTCTGAATATTTCCAACCTGTGCAGAGACGCTACATTAGAGAAATCTGATTTAGCCACTTGAACAGTCAAACAAGGTGTTTTTGTTTTCATTATACCAGCATCTTAAAACTAATCTAACCTGCCTAACGTGTTTTGCATGTATTTTTCTGTCCTGAATACAAGACTTTTGTTTTTTATGTTTTTTTTTTCTGTGAGCCTATTTGCCTTTTCATGTTTCATCTTTGAGAACTAGCTTGAAACATTGGCTCATTGAAGACGTCCTCTGCCCCTGTAAAATTTGTGAATGAATGAAATAATGATGTAGTGGATTATATGCATTGAGGAAAGGGAATAATAGTGTTCATTGGACAAAGAGAGAACAAATAATGACCTCCATTTTTATGTCTTCTCACAACGTATAACATGCACTTCTCTGATTGTGATTCTCGAGGACTTGACAAACAGAAGAAGCTTGGGTGGTAGTGAAAACAAATTACTCTGGATAAATCATACTTTAAGTAGCTTAGTGTGGCTTTGAAATCACATGCATATAGGCAGAAAAAGCTTTTCTATGCAAAGCCATATGGCAGAGGAGGTATCATGACAGACCCCTACACATGCTGAGATGCACAGCCACTCAGTGCCACTCAGGATTTCATGTGCAGTGTTACGCTGTTTCACCCATTTCTCATTCATTTTCAAATTATCGGTTAGGCTGGAGATTAGAGTGGAGCTCCAGCAATGCTAATGTGCCACCCGGTAAAATTTTCTTCCATTTCGAGGTGTAGTCAACTTGGTATGAAAGCACAAATTGGTGTTCAGGGAGGTTTCCAAAAGTGAACCCAGCACCATAAAGTGAGCCTGGTAGCAATTCAGTGTCATTAAAATATTCATTTCCATGTGTGTAATTAATCCTGCATGGCCGCTTCACTGGATTTTCAATTTTAGTTCAATCACTGCATTGTGGAAACAAGTTGAAAATATGACATAAGAATGATTCACAACTGCTCCAATTTAATATTAGAAGCTGATATTTAATCATGTATAGGCTAGGTACCTTTTTACATCTTAAAGTGTGAAAGATAATCATTTGGTTAAGCCAAATGTTGGATGAACCAGTGAAAAGATTAATTTAGGTTCATATGATGATCAAAGGATAGCTAAATCCAATTTAAAATCTATACATACTCTGCAAGAACAGAGACATGTATTTTCTCTTCTTTGGCTGTGAGAGAAGAAAGATGCCTTTGGTTAACCAGTCCTGATTTGGAAGTTCAAGCAGCTTGTTCTTGACACATGCTCTGGCAATAATTTTCTTTTTTTTTTTTTGTTGTTGGTCAGAAATTTGAAATGGGTGTGGTTAATGTAGAAAATCAAACATGCTATCTGTTTAATCTTCACTTGATCTTGAAACGTGACAAAAATATTTGTTATATAACATTGTCATTCAACAAAACTTATATATGTATAAAAGAAAATCTCCACACTTTGATAATAAGGTTAGAAATATGACCACCAATTACAACTGCTGTCTGTGAACGTGCTGGGTGCATAAACAGGAGTGGATCAAAGTTCTTGGTCAGGACTGGTTAATGTCTGTGTGGGGGTGGAGGAAGTCTCTCATCATAACTAATGGGTCTCTGCGTCCAATTAGCAGACATGACAGAGGCACAAGACACAAATGGAGTGACATTTAGCCAAGCTCTGGATGTCCTTCATCTGCTTCATATTTTACATCAGAAACGTCCAGATTTGTTTAAACCAGTGTGGATTGGGATTATAATGAAGATCACCAGAGAGATTCAGGAGGATGTAGCAGCAAGAACGATTTGAGGGTCCTGGGTACTGGACTGGGTACTTTTTTATTATTATTATTATTATTAAAATGATTATCTTCAAAAGAAATCCAGATGAAAAGAAATTACTGGAGTGTGCAACTTATGTAGTTAAAACACATTTTGCATTTGTAAATTTGTTGTAAGTTTATTAGTGACTGATTAAAATAAGAATTAAAATAGCGAAGTGAAGGCACAAGTGTAACAACAGCTACAGATGACCTATTGAGACCTCCTAGATTTAAAATTAAGAGCTGTCTTACTGGAACTGGAAGAGTTTCTATTGCCGTGGATTGTACTAATCATTATCAACATCTTATCGTATGGATGAAAAACATATGCAGCCTGACTTTCAACGATATATTGCACGAGACATACTGTAGCATCAGTGCAGGTGAAATAAATGGGTAGCTTTAAATTTCACAAGTCCAACTCTATATCAGGAACTTCAATATATCATAAACTCAGCATCTTATGCAGCCGCAGTGCCATAATCACTCCCGGTGTAACATAAATCACAGAACCCGGCCAAAGTAACACAAACACTGAATAACATGAGTGATTATGACACAAAACAACAACAATTTATGAACAATAACACGATCGCTTTTGAACCAAGAACCCCCTCCAAAGAACATGTCCCACAATGCCTTTCAGCCACTCACCCCAGGCCGCTGCTTCAGTAGTGTCAGCGTTGCCTGAGGGTGAGTTAGGGTTTTCCATAAAGTTTTGTAATAATCCCTAAGTCTAAAGGCACCAAAGTGCTGCAGGATTCACACTGTTGTTGTCTGGAGCTGAACCCATATATGCCAGCAACTGGCCAGCAAAAGGTGGGGATGTTTAATGTCTTAATTATCTCATGAGGATGAAAGCCATTTTCAAAATGCACAACTGCTTTTCTTTCCTTCGTTTCTAACAGTGAAGTGTGACAGTGTCCGCTGGTCAGTGTGAGTTAATTCATTTGGAGCCGGTGACACACCTCCCTTTCCATTTTGTAAAGGGTTGGCTTCCTGCGCGCGCACTCCGGGTGCGCTCTAATTGGCGGGCGCGCTCCCGTGCCAAGGTGGAGGTTCGGCACATTCGCTGCTGCGCCGCTCAGAAGAAACTTGTCCTATCGAAACTTTGGCCAACGCGGTTAAATGCCTGTCACACAGGCACTCTTCTTCTTCTTTTTCATTTTTTAAAAGTAAATGTTGCACAGAAGCTCTCCAAATGTGTGACGAGGCAGAGGACAGCGACAGCGGCGAGAGAGCGCATCTCTCCGAGTCTCCCTCCCCGCCGCTCTCTGTCAGTCTTCCCCGAGGATCGCCGTCCTCTCCGCGGCCCCTGAACCTCTTCTCCTCCGCCTCTCCTCTCCTGGGGGACACGGACCCGCCTTACCTCGCCTCTCAGGAGTGTCTCCACGCCTCTCCGCAGGAGCGGGAACCGGAGGTCTCCACGCACTTCACGCCGACAAAGTTCCCCCAGCGCGCGGTGGACCCCGGCTCCCCGCTGTATTCGCGGTCGGATGTGCGGTTCGATGTGGCGCGCGACCACCACGATGACCCGTTCCCCAAGTGGAGAGGACGCGGAGCGGCGACCGCCGAGCGCTTTCAGCACCGCGGACAGAGACTCCACCGGGGCCCGGAGCTCTCGGACCACGGGAACCACTTCTCCGCAGAGCACATAGACACCGAGTTCAACTCGGAATCCCGGCAAACGTGAGTCCCTCTATATATTGTTATACCCACAATTCAGTTCCTCCTGTCCGGTGAACCGTTTGACGGCCTGGGTCAGGTTTTGGTGCTCAGTTGTGAACTTTGTAGTTAGACGAAGGGAGTGCTGCGTGTGAGTTTGGAAATAGCAAACCTATTTTGAGGGAGGGGAATTTATTAAAGAGCACATAATCCGCCAGAAATGTCAACAAGTAGAGGTCACTTTTGTGAAGTGTCGAGTAAAGCAGCCGGGATTTTCTAGCTGCACCTATCCTGTGGGCCACGGTTCATGGTTATGTGCTTTGTAATGCCTGTTATTATGGATTACATTTGTTCTGGATTACAACAAGGTGACTGAACTGCACACTTTTGAGTTAAAGGTTACATGGGTTGTGATTTATTCTGCTTTTACCTTAACCTCTGCTGTGCTGTGTTTCCTCTCAGATTTCTCCAATTTCTGAAGCTTGAGATTGGAAAGTGATGAGTCCCCTCTGGGTGTTTTTGAGAGAACACATGACTTTAAATGTATCTTTTTTAACTTCTTTCTTGAGAAAAACTATCTTGGTTGACTCTATTGCACAATAAATGCATAAGCTCAGATGTGTGTTTGAGTGTGTGAGTGAGTGAGAGGGCAAGATGATTTATGTGATGTATGATGTATGTGTGACGTATGTGTTTGTGTGTGTGTGAGTGTGTGTGTGTGTACAATATAATGGTCCCCTATATGGTCCCCTATAATATATTATTCCAATACTTTCAAAAATATCCATCTAAATATATTTGCATAATGTTGAGATGAAAGCTTTCAAAGCCATAGTCACAATCCAGTGAAGTGATTTCATGTAGAAACTATCTACAGAGACAAAGTGGCACACATACGCTGACATGTAATAGATGTGCATGCAGCAGTGCCAGCTTAGCTATGACTATCAGGCACTGAGACTGCCAGACCTCTGTCCTGGGTCTTTGATCTTCCCTGGTCTGCTTCTTTGATACCCCAGTGTTCATCTTGAAAGGCCTCGCATGGAGGAGAAGCATGTATGCTCTCACTGCTCCCTGACTTGGCTCAATATTGGACTCCCATATGTGTGTGTGTGTGCGTGTCTTGTGTGAAAGTGGGTGCAGAAGAGAAGGGGACATGTCTGTTTCTCATTACCACTAAATTATGGTGAGCAACTCACCTTTGATCTTAAAAATTGCCAATTTACTGCTTGAAAGGATGTCTGTGTGTGCATTTGATGAAGACAGAGGGAGAGCTGAGGATTCAGCCCTTCTCAAATATTCAGCTTGTGTCTTCGTACTGATAAAGTTGTCACTCATTTGATGATTTTACACATATTCCTGCTGAGCAGAGACATATTCCTCACTCTCCATTCTCATTATTTGATTTCAGACCTGGGTCATCTTCTTTTCCTCTCCTTCCTGTCTCTTGTTCACCGGTAAATGACCCAACGTAATTGATTGCTTGGCACTGATTACAAGTGACTTGATGGCCCAACCTCCGAAAGTTCATCTCTGAAAAGGAGGACATTGTGTGCAAATAAGACTTGATTAACGGCTGTAAAACTCATGGTGACAGCTATTTTGTGGGATTTTTAGGAAAGCAATGTTTTCTTCATCACATTTTTACCACTGATAGAATAATCATACCTTTTATAAAAGGTGTCTGATCACTATTTGCTTGTCTTTTTGCAGTAAAGTCAACAAAATTAGGAATTAAATATTGATTTGTGTTTTTTTGCATCATAACTTTTTAAAGTAACATTCACATGAGTGCCACTTCAAGCAGACAACAGTGAACATAGTTCTGTTTTTTTTTCAATTTAAAAATACATAACTAATTATAATGCTTATATAACATCGAAGTGTGAGGTTTCATCACTTCGGCTTTCCAAATGCACTTAATTACTGAAACTTTGATTCAGATTGAACTGTACAACTTTATACCAGAGCCAATTAAGTTTCTAAACTGTCAGAGTGAGAACTTTAGCTAAGTTGAGGAAGATTTTAGAATATGTACTGCAGTGGTCTGTTGGAATCACATTCAGTAATGATACATGAATGTACTCTTCAGTCTTCTGACAGTTTCTGTTGTTAATAGGAGAAGGAGCTATGGGATTGGACAGCCACTCTGATCTGTAGCAAGCTCTGACCGAAACATGAATGTAGTTAACTCAGTCGAAGCTCAAATGCTGTGTTGAGAAACAATAATCTAATGAGAAGTCCGTTACACTAAATTATTTGGTGCGAAAAGGTTAACACCACTGCCAATTTCACTATGAATAAAAAACCCATTGATTTTCCATTCTGTGAGACTGAGTCTACACTCCTTCCAAACAGAGTGACAATACACTCCGGTGCCTGCTCAGCTCAGTATTAGATAAAGGAGAGTAGTAACAAACAAATGGGCAGTTAAGACGGTACACAACAATAAAGTTTAGCACATGGGCACACGGGAGTTCCTGAGGTACTGATGTTTTCATTTTTGTACTTTTTTTTATTTGACATAAAGAGTGCATTTCAACTAATAGACTGGTTTTCCTGGCCTGTTCTCATAATTTGCAACTTGAACTAGAAGTGGTGTAAACACATTGTACAGAACATTGTGGATAAATAGGTTTTGGCACATAGATGAACTGAAGACATCCCAAACAACCATTTAGCACAAGAATCAAAAGAAAAATTAATAAGTTGGAAAATGTGCTAACACAACAAATAAATTATGACTCGGTCACAAGCAATCGACGCTGAGGATGTGGGAAATAGATTTGCATATGTCAGATCAATGTAAAGAAAACCATAATAATTATAAATCTGAAAATATTGGTTGTGTGTATAATTGAAAGGCTTCAATACAAAAGACTGGAAGTCATTTACATGATGTGTGTTTGAATATAAATCCAGCTTAGTCACACGACTGCAATGTGGCGAGTTCTTCATTCATGTTTAACTATTAAAAGATGCCTCAGACAAACAGTGGACAAATGACTGCACATTCATAACTGTCCTCTATTTTATTTATGATCTGCCCAACATATTGTTCTTTTCTATCAATTCGTCTCCATTGTGTCTGTTTCTGCTTGTCCGTGTGACTTTAATTCTGCACAGAAATGATGCAGGTAAATTGTATTTAAGATTTGAATCACAAACAGTCAGAGATGGATGGGGTGGCAGATAGAGAGGGATGGAAAATGGCGATTCATTACCTGACTATACAAGGTTATCTAAATGGCCTGGCAGCCAGATTGTTCATTCATTTAAGAGGAATTCCCTCTAATGCTAACCAATGTGTGTGTGAAAGTGATGGTGTGACCACATGCTGTGTGTGACTCTCACTTTGGCCTCATAGCAAGAGTGACCTCAGTTTGAAGCAGGCCTGGGGTTCTTTGTGGCCAAGTCTTAATGTGTGGCAGTTTTATCCAGGTGTTCTGGTTTCCATGTTTGTGGTTGTTTGTCTTTCTGCATTTGCCCTGTGATGGGCTGGTGGTCTGTCTCAAGCATCTATAGTCAGCAGGAAGTGGCACAAACTCCCCAGTTGCACAAAATCTTATCAGAGATAGGTGAATGGAGTGGTTGTGTGCACTCAGAAGTAGGAGGCTATGGGAGGTTTTAGATACAATCTACAATATAAACCACTGGGCCACACAAACTGTGGCCTAACAAAACAACTTTCTTCTGAGTAAACACAATAATAAGCTTCATAGGGAATGCTGTAGGGTATGCTTGGTATGCATTACATTTTACAAATAACGTATAATGGATTCACCTTTCTGTGTGTGTGTGTGTGTGTGTGTGTGTGTGGGGGTGTGTGGGTGTGGGTGTGTGTGTGTGTGTTACCTCCAAATTGATTGGCACTCAAGGTGTGCACGGCTGATTGTATAAATAGAAAAATCAAATCTTACTGAGCTTTCTCAACCTTGAATCAAAAGTATCTCTTTTTCACAAATTTCTATTCGCCGCACACGTCCACATTTGTCTTGGTGTTTTCTTTTCATCCTCTCTGTTCCACATATTTTGATGGGGATGTATTTCTGCCTTTCGTTTTAACTTTTCATTCGACGGTCTGTCTGCACACACATACATCTGCATATGCACACAAATGCGCATGTTAAAAGAATATCAACACATTCCAATAAAATGATGTACAATTTTTTGGGGATATGGACAGGACCAGTAATGGTGTTGATTTCTTTTAAGTTCACTAGTCTATGCGATTTCCTTTGGCTCACTCAAGCAGGACTGTTCTAATTAGGTGCTGAGTGACATACTATCATATTAGCCTTTTCTAAATGAAATCGCAAGTCTGAATTGGTTAGTTCAACGTGGAAAATCAATCTGTGCTGGTCAATGACTTTTTCGCCAAGGCCACTCCTAATTTCCATTTCCTGATTTTCATTTCAAAGCTTTCCAGTCTGTTTGTGGTGAGCTTCAAGGGTTTCTTTCACTGTTAAAGCGCACAACAGTCAGAGATCATAGTTTGGTAAATTTTCGTATTCCTAAAATGCAATTGAATTAAGAGGATGATGTTTTGTGCAAGTGACAGTGTGTCAAATTTTAATCTGTGCTACAAATGAAGGTACTGCTTAGAACTCAAGGTGCATGTTTACACCTGTCGTTGACAAGTGATGACAGGTAAAGGCACAGTCAGCAATGGTCAAAGAGTCATTTAGGATGACCTCTCCTGTATTCTGGGTGTCTGTCATGCCTGAGCCAATTAAACTGACAGCCTCATCCCCGTCTTGCCAATCACAGCTATTGACCTGAGATGGCCATTCGGCGAGCTTTGACCCTGACTGCAGTTCATTGATCGAGCCAGGAGCAGATACATCACTGATGTCTTGCTAATGCTTTCTATGAGGTCAGGGGAGAAGCCTGTGTTAAGCACTGCTGATTGTGTTTGAGTCAGCCGTGTCCACGGCGGACGTGTACAGGAGGAGACACTAATGACTATGTTTACCTTAATACACCATAGGAAGTTAGATGAAACTAATGATGCTGTCTTTTCCTCTCGCCTGTACAATTTCCTTTCATGCTGTCTACTTTAGTGCCCCTCGCTCTCTATCACCTCAGTGCTCTTACATGTCCTCTCACCTCTATTATGACAATCAATTGTTCTTTCGCCTCATTTCACTGTTTCTCCATCTCTCTGCTGTCTCCAGGGTGGAAGCCATGCATCGGCGGCACACCACGCTGAGGGAGAAGGGGCGTCGCCAGGCGGTGCGGGGCCCAGCCTATATGTTCAACGAGCGCGGTTCGCCCCTCACTGCAGAGGAGGAGCGGTTTCTGGATGCTGCCGAATACGGAAACATTCCTGTGGTTCGCAAAATGCTGGAGGAGTCCAAAACCCTGAACTTCAACTGTGTGGACTACATGGGCCAGAATGCTTTGCAGCTGGCGGTGGGCAACGAGCACCTGGAGGTGACTGAGCTGCTGCTGAAGAAGGATGGTTTAGCTCGGATCGGGGACGGGCTGCTATTGGCTATCTCCAAAGGTTACGTTAGAATCGTCGAAGCCATTCTCGGCCATCCCGCTTTCGGTGGGGGCCTTCGGTTGGCCCTGAGCCCTCTGGAGCAGGAAATGCGTGACGATGACTTTTATGCCTATGACGAAGATGGAACTCGGTTTTCTCATGACGTCACGCCCGTCATTCTGGCCGCTCACTGCCAGGAGTACGAGATTGTCCACATCCTTTTGTCGAAGGGGGCCCGCATAGAGAGGCCCCACGACTATTTCTGTAAATGTTCAGAGTGTGTGGAGAAACAGAAGAAGGATTCCTTCAGCCACTCGCGTTCCAGGATGAATGCATACAAAGGTCTGGCCAGTGCGGCTTACCTGTCCCTCAGCAGTGAAGATCCTGTGCTGACCGCCCTCGAGCTGAGCAATGAACTGGCTCGACTGGCCAACATTGAGACCGAGTTTAAGGTGAGAGAATTCTGTGTTTTTATTTGCTTTTTTGTTTGTATTTGCCAAGTGGTGGGACAAATGGTGTATCCATTAATCCCATTTGATCAAACCTGATTTTGGTAGGTGAATCAGTCAACAGATTTCTGTATGTTCATACAATCACATTAGCATTTATTCATCAGTTTTTAATTGTAATTTTATCTCCGGGATCCATACTCATAGCTGCTTGTTTCTTTGTAGCTCTTTCAGTCTTTCTCTAGTCATGGATGATAATTCAATTGGAATTTTAAGGTTATAATGAAATGTACTACAGTAAGAAGAAGAAGAAACTGTCAATACCAAACCTTTAATGCTGGGCTGATTTGGTGGTTTGTGTGCTCTTCATTGCATGCAACTGCCACTCTGAGTTCCCCCTGCCAACACACGCACACACGCACGCACATACACACGCGAAAACTCTTCCCTTGGGCCTCTGCAGTGTCCACACTCGGCCTTAAGCATGACTAACACAAGGGAAATATTAGTCTTACATCTTTATCCAGTAACCATCAATTCAATTAAAAATTCTTTGTGGATGGCAGAATGATCACACTTTTACATCACTGTAAGTCCCTGAACAAGGCAGGCTACACAATATATTTTAAGATGAATTAAAACAGCACATGTTCTTACTTTGACACGTTGGATGAATCTTTTAACAGGGGGAGATATCGTTTCCTCTTTGTTGTTCTCAAGTTATTCCATTTTACAGTTTCTTCAGTGATATCCAATGAGCACAGCGGTTTTTGCTAAGTTTTCACACGTTTGCAAACATCATCTGTTCTTTTTCCATGGCCAGCAGCCTCAGGAACAGAGAGTCAAAGCAGACAGGTTAAACAAAGGATCAGAATCAAAGGTTTAATACCTGATTTTCTGGCTACAGATCTTTACAGATACGTAGACATCCAACTTGAAAATAAATCCATTGTTAATCTATAATCTGATCCTATTGATTGTTCTGGCATTGCTATGTGCAGGACTTTTTACAGCTTTACTTTTTTGGAGTTTATGTACAATAGAAAGATAGAAAAAAAATAGATAGAAATAGAAAAAAAAATCAGTAGCTCGGCCTCTGCCAGTGTTTTATCCATTTTTCTGGCAACAATTCAACCAAGTCACTTGACTTTCATCTTTAATGGATTTCCCAGTGCTCTGCTGGCACTTTATTACTCTTCCTTTGGCGCTGGTTACAAATGGGATCGCTTATCAAGTTCTGTTGAAATAAGAATTGCAAAGCAGGAACCCTGTATTGTTTGAGAGGAAGTAGAAACGAATTTTGTGAACTTTAACCGAGAGGAATGATTGCATTCATTCATTCATCTGCAGCTGCTGGAATGCTTCTCAATACCGATATTGTGCTGGCAGAGCAAAATAATAACATATAGGAATATGTTTGTGGGTTTGTAGTGGTCTCTTGGTGAGTAATCATTTCAGAAAAAAATGTTGTGAATGTACCACAAAGTGTTGAAGAGTAAAGACCTACTCCAGTTTAAGGATTAAGGTTAAAAATAGATGAAGGTTTTAATGGCGGAGGTCTGATGGCTAACGGTAGGAGGCTTTCCGATGCATGATTTTAAAAATTCTTCAAAAATGTCACGCATTAGTGTGTTGTAATGTTTGGTAAATTAACTGATGATAAGTAACTTGGGTTATCAGGAATTAAACCTAACTCTTTGCTGGTATCTGTCCTGCTTCAGGCTGATTGCTTTGGGCTCGAGGTACAACATGTTACACTCTGAGGGGCACGTGTGCGATTTCCAAGTAGCAGCTTGAGGTGGAAAGGAAAGTAATTCCCTCAGACGGTGCCAGCAAGTAAATCTGTCGTAAATCATTTGGCTCGGGATATTAAGGCCATCACACTCTCTGGCAAATGACAGACTCATGAATAAGCATCTGAACATATTTAACCTGTTCAATTCTCTCTTAGATTAGTTTTTCTCAGCTCTTTGGAAATCAAGGCCCCACCTCTACAATGCCAGTGTTTCATTATGGAGCTATTTAACACCTCCCTGTCTAATTTAGACAACCTCAGTTTGATTTACAATACTGCAATATATGATATAAAACAATGCAAATACTTGTATATGAGCTCAAACTGAAAGTAATCCATTTTCCTTGTTATAGGACGTAAAATTTATTTGAGTGATTATACAGTATTTTTCAAATACTCTAATGCCTGGGGCAGAGAGGGAATAAGGATTGGCTCGGTCCGGCTCACTAATACCCAGCTGTAAACACACCATCCTTTCGAGTCAACTTATGTTCAAGGTTAAAATAGCGACAAGAACGAAAAGTTACTTTTAAATTTCACTTGCTCAATACAATTTCCTTCTGTGACCTCAAGTCGGAAAAACTGTCCCTTAGTTTTAGCGTGTTTACTGGCACGTCAATCAAATAGTTTATTAATGAGTTTTTCCGGAGTGATTTTTTTCCCCATTGATTTTCTTTCACTTTGTCTCATTGAGAGTACAGGTTGTAAACAGGTTCAGTTTCAAGCTGAAACATCAAGCAGCCTGCAATATCCTGCATTAGTCCAGATAATGTTTGCCGTTTTAGTATACACCTAATCATATTTACAGTTGAGCTCATTAAATTGAAAAGCAAACTCCTATAATTGGACCAAGCAGATAAGAATAATCTTATCGTGTTACAGTTCCCATCTCTCTTTATATTTGTTTGCCTTCATTCACTCGTGTTGTTTTGCTTTTTCTTTCTTTTTTTTTTTGTCTCCTAGCACTCTTTTAATTTCCGCCTGCCCTTATGCCTGTGTTCCTTCCGCTTTTCCAGCCAGCCCTGTGTTTGATATTCACTCGTTGTGCTTGTCATTCTGTTCCCTGTCTTCAGACAAGTTAATGAGGAGGGCTCACCTGAGGGACCAGAGTTGTGTTAGAGCTCATCTGTCTCATTACCATCTCATTATCACCCCCGAGTCTTCTCTTCTTATTTGTATCTCTGTCCTTCCTTAGATCATCTTCTTGTTTATCTAAAATATGTAATAATGTTTTGACAGTCTGCCAACAGTCAATCAAGTTTTATATTGAGACATAAAAGTTAAGCGATCTTGCTCCAGGCAAAGAAATGTCATATAAATATGGAACCTTAGTGTGAGCCAAGCAGGTACCTAAAAAAGTCAACAAGTGCAGTCTGGAACTATAATGATAATTTCTGCTGAAAACAAGTGTAAGTTAGTGGCACCAGAAGAAAGAATTGCATGTAGGCCATATTTTCCTGGAGGCTTTTTGAAAGTATTGCTGGCTAAATATTCCTCTCTGTGACTTCAAACTTAACAGGTTGACATTCAAGCAGTCAATCTGAAATGTACACATTTTCTCATCAATGCTTGACAATTTAAAAGAATTATTTAAAAGATTAATCATGACAGTCAAAATGAACTCATTTCAGAGTGTCATTTCTTCAATTCCATCACCCTAAAAAGACCCAAATCATCCCAGAACAGCAGTATATGGCGAGAGGTGGCTGTTATGTCTCTCTGCAATTTACACTTGACTGCTCTACATCACTTTTTTCTGTCTAAATCTGTGAAATATGTCTTCGTATGAGAGCGAAGCAGAATTACAGTGTAAACCTGGAGCCGATATGGTCTCCAGGTTTGACTAAAAACAGCTCAGGTGAAAGTTGCGTTTTTCTAACCAGCTCCCAGACTGTTCATAAAGGAAATGTGTTTAAAAGCACGCGTCCACATCGATATTAAAACTCAATTCATACTTTATTAATCCCATGGGAAAATTTGTTTTTGACCAGTCGGTGGTGCAGCCACGTTACAATGCTTCAGGGGGGTCAAAGGTCTTGCTTGGGCACCTACAGTGGTGGCCTTTTTGCTGTGGGGATCAAATGTGCAAACTTCTGATCCCAAGTCCGCCACTTTAACCACTTAAGCCTCATCTAGACTGCAGGAACTCGTGTTTCATTACCTCTCCTGTCTGATTCAACATGTTTTAAAAGCAATATAGTACCATTAATAACAGCACAAGTTAAACCTCCTTTCTGTTGACAGTCTGTGAAAAGACAAATGCGGCCTCTTCACCTACATTCTGTCATTGTTATATGACTTTGGTCTTATCAGTATTTGTTCTTTTTTCCCTCCAAGATTAAAAACCTACTTATATTCATTATTTTTTCAAACCTTATCAGTCAGATGGCATAATACTCTATACCAGGGGTCGGCAACTAGATTTGGCATCGGGCCACTTTTTTTTTTTTGGGGGGGCACTTGAAGATGCCGTTTGGACGGGTGTCGTACATCCGGTCGCGGGCCCGGGGGTGGCGTGCGTGCTTTGGAATCCAGTCGTGGGCCGAATTGGATGGTTCGGCGGGCCGGAGTTGGCCCATGGGCCGCCAGTTGCCGACCCCTGCTCTACGCCTTTAATATGGCGTGGAAACACAGGCTACATTGAAGGAACCTTTTTATTTACTTAAACCTTAACTACCGAAAATTACTAAATGTTTCAGGTACTTATTGTCAGAAGTGCCTTTAATATAAGATGTAAGAAGACTTGTCAGTCAGATTTGAGTTGTCAGTGAGATTGCTACTGCATTAGTAGTATCAAGTACCTGTAAGTGTATTGCTGCATTTTAAGACACTGCTTGCTGCAGTGTGTACCTTTTACTTTACTTACTACTCGGCTTTTCCGTGAAACGATGTCAGGAACCGCGTTTGATGCTTGCGGTTGTGTATAGTGAATATCCAGTTTGTTTTGTGCTCCTCCAGAGCAGTCGCATGCACAGGATAGCTTTTAATATAGAAGCTGGGATGAGTCAGGATGCAACAGCAGATGATACTGTGGACTCTTCTTCACTTACACAGTCACACAGTCACACAGTCACAGTTCAGGGTATTTGTTGCTGTTGGGCCTGATCTGAACCACAGCTGTTACTTTCACGTCACGTATTTACGTAGTTGACCCAACAACTGATCCTGACAACATTTATCCTATTTCAAAGGTTCAATAAATGTGAACCCATCCCACTCAGCATCTTCATTCATATACTGGCTTACATTAATTCAAAATTTCGATAAAAAAGACTATTTTAATATGAAGGATTAGGGAAACCTTTCAGAACAATTTGACAAACTTTTTATGTCCATCCATTGGAAAACATCCAACCTTCTTCCTAAAACTATCCTTAAAGAACACCAACACTGTTTCAAGGCTCCTGTAAACCTTGATTCCACCGAGATACATTAGTGCCATCAGAAATGATGGTGCAGTTTCAATTAAAGCTTTCTGCTGTAGTTACTCCAGATGAATATGTGGAAATGTTTTTCAGAATACAGTTATTGTAACAGTTCAAAGTTAAATGTTCTAGTAGGATTAGTATACAATATGTCAGGATGACAGGTTTTTGCATGTCGTATGTGGAAAGAGACTGAAGGGCGTAGAATATGTTTCTATTAATATGAAAAACAATCCAATTTGAACATGTGCAAGCAAGCACCACTTTTTGGCTCACTGGCTCTATATGAAATTAGACATTTATCACACGCAGTAACTCAGGATTACATTATGCAGTTTGAGAACATACAGAAACACAGATGGAGTTAAAAAATGCTATTTAATATTCCTATTTGCGTCTCAAATTGAACTTTGATTTTAAAGTTCTAATTTATTTCATGAGTTGATTTAATGATGAGAAGTCAAGAGAACATGCAGAAAAATAAATAGGGTGAAGGTTCACTGAAGTGCAATCTTTCTCTTCTTCTCATCCGTCTCACATCTCCTCCTCTCCCTCGGTTTGCCTCATGTCCCTCGCAGTTCACTCATCTGTGACTATTCTCACTCTGTTTCACACCACTCAGTCTCCAATTTCAATCTCACAGCATCATTCCCTTTCCTTAATCTCAGCTCCCCAAGCGAAATCCTCATACCTCGTAGTGTGATTGGATTTGCTCGCATGTGTGTGTGTACTCGTGTGTGTCCCTGTTATGTGTCACATAATAAAAATATCATTGATGAAGAGAGTATTTTTTGAAGATTGACCACACAGAAAAAGATTGCAATTGATTTGTTTTACCCAGAGGCTTAAATAACCCTAATGCTGACTTTTTCATCTCCATCGCCTGAAAGTCCAACAGATGTTCTTGCTTGATGTGGAGAATGAGCTTTTTAATTTGACCATGGGTCCTCACGCCTCTCCGTTTCTGGACCAGAGGATAAAAAGTATATTTTGTGGCTGGATGGTGTAACAGACTACAACCATTTGACAAAACACTAGTTAATATTCAAGGCAAAAAATGTCCAATATATTCCATAGGGAAACATGTTTTCTTAAAGGGTCACATGCTGAAGGAATATAAATTATCATCGGCAGAACATGTACCCTAATACTGTACAACCTCACACTCCCAATTGTTCATGCAGGTAAATGTCTTAAAAGAAGCTGAGACTAGAAAGGGTCACTTTACAATGATGCTTAGGGGATAATTATTTTAGCGGAACAACCCATGTAAAAGGTTTTGCTTCAACACACTGTGCTGGTTTGCTTGAACACTGCACAAACATGGTGATGAATGTGTAATGAAAACCATTCTTCAGGGAACTGGACCCTGACCTCTTTGTCCTCAACCAAGTGCCATTGAACAGAGCGAGGCAGGAGGGCAAAGGAAGGTGAAAAGCTAGGAGTTAACTGTGGAAATTGCAAGAGCTTCAATTACTTTTCAAGAAAGCCAATCAGCTAATAGTGTACGGTAAGTTAAATGCAACATATGCAGTATATCAGACTCCAACTGGTAATGAACTGCTACTAGCACATGACACACTGAGTGGCTGCTGCTCGGGAGGTTAATGCAAAGATGAGATATTTCGAAAGATGTTCGTGGTTTTCATCTGTGCTCATTGTTAGACCTTGGTATACATGCCAGTAAGATGAATGTGATCTTCAGCGAAGGTCGTTTTACTTTTCAACGCCTACATTTTCTACATTTTGTAAACACTTGTGAAATAAAATGTTCATTCTGATCACTTTCTGACATCTACAGCCTTGATCTAGCTGATTAGAGGTACATACATTCATTTATATAGCAGTGAAGTTTTTACTGCTGTTCAGAGTGTGGCCAGCATCTGGGGTTTACCACAGGTCTAGAGTTATGCCTTTCCCCAGCATTTTTTTTTTTTTTTTCAGAAGAAGCCATGAAAGCAACATAAACAAGAAAAAAGAAAACTGTAAATCCATTTTCAGATCATCTCAAAGCAAATGGAATCAGGTCCTTAGACGTTTCACCACTTATTCAAGTGGAGTCGTCAGTTCATGTTGTTCACTTGCCTATGGGCTGACCAGTATTATTGATTATTGATTATTTTATAAGGAATAACAAAATAAAATGATTCAAAAAAAGTTTAAAACCCAACTGTAACCATTCAGCAATTGCATACTATATTTACTAGAGATTTCAGATTGAAAGCGTTTTGTCCCTTTTATTGTCTTTGGATCTCAACATGTGTCAAAAGCATTGTCCTGGACAGTTTTTTGGCATTTAACTGACAGTGACTGCTTGGTGTGAGATCAAGCCTGTGTGATGTCAGCGTTGAGCATTGGGGTGAAATACATAAGGATGGATGCATTATTTAAGAAGGAGTCTTTATTTTATTTTCTGCTATCTGTCTGGTACATTTATAATTCTTTGGGGGTTTTTTTCTCACTGAACCTGAAATCCCTATGTTCTAAATTTTGGGGGGGTTTTCAGGCATTTGTTATGCTTTTTTCTTCAGCTAATTCAAATGTGTGCATAAATCAGAAGGATCAAAATTGACTAATTAATAAATCAGAGTGAATCCCCATATTTTCTTTTGCATATCATTTTGAATGGCTTGACTAACTTTTGCTCTATGGACTTTGAATTAAATATATTTTTTAAGTTAAGGTGTAAATTGAAAAGGTGAAGAAGCCAATTCTCACATTTAATTTCTTGCACCTGAGCTATTTTATGGTCTCAATAGGAATAAATAAATGTCTGCGTGATGTCGGCGTGTCTTATGCCAAAAGGCTGGAGAGCTGGTTTCAAGCAATGTTCAACAGATTTTCTAGAAATCATACAAAAGACTGTGGAGGTGAACGACTGCACTCTACACAGTCAGACAGTTGTCAGCTGAGTCGACAGCCAATCGCCAGCTTTTGTAAGATGAGATCGCACTCAGACAGAATACAAAGAGCGCTGGTTGGGAGTTTGATTGAGGCGAGGGCACCAAAGTGCATGATGTGAGAATATCTGAAGTGATGTGTAAAGCAAGAGAGGAAAATGCGGCGCCAACGAAGGGACACAAAAGACAAAAGACTAAAACAAAGGGGCAGCTGGAGACTGTCACAATCTGATAAACCCTGTAGTTTTCTGTTCTCACTCTTATTGTAGATGAATGAATGTCTACTGTATAACATTGACATGACAACCTGAAGGTGACTTGCAGCTAAAATCTTCTTTCTCATTTTGTCCTTTCTTCCCATGTCTATCGTCCACCGCCTCCTTTCACGCAGAATGACTACCGTAAGCTGTCCATGCAGTGTAAGGACTTTGTGGTGGGCGTGCTGGACCTTTGCCGGGACACAGAGGAAGTTGAGGCCATACTGAACGGTGACGTGGATCAGTGCCCACCGAGCCCTTACAACCGACCCTGCCTCAGCCGCGTCAAACTAGCCATCAAGTATGAAGTGAAGAAGGTAAGAAAACGAGAATAATATAATCCTTTGTTCATTTATCGGACCGGTGGTGTTGTTATTCGTGCATGCTTCAGTATGCCACAGTGACTGTCTTCTCTCATTCAGAGGAGAGTGACATCGGGCACGCAAGCCTGTGAAATCCACATCACACTGTGTAGCAGGTAATAAACACAGGTGTAGGAGGGCAGAAACCGTCTGAATGGAGACGGGGGATGTCATAAAAACATAAAAATGACAATAACTCAAGACAATAACAGAAACATTATGAGAGGGGAAACAGTGTTTGAGTCACACAATGAATTATGCAAAACAGTAGAGCAGACACAGGCTAGGAGAGTACGTACATACACTCCAACAAAATAGAGAGATGTGTGCGGCCAGCCTTTGTGTATCTATTATGTGCCTATTTATGTAAATCTTTAATTGATAAGTATGAAATACAATGGATTGTTCAGATTTAATCACTCTAATCCTGTCTGCAGGCAATGAGTGAACTTTACTGACAGTTTCACCACTTGAGCAGTTGAAAGTGCTATACACTATTAGTCACATTCTCTTTCTCTTTCTCTCTCACACACACACACACACACACACACACACACACACACACACACACACACACACACACACTGATTGCAACTGATCTGACATGCAAGACAGAAGCCCTCCATTGGGAGGAACTTGTGGTTCAGTGTGTTGCCGAAAGGCCCTCCGGCACAGAGACAGGTGGAGAATAGGTTTGGGCTGCCAAACTTGCATTTGGTGACAACCTGCTTTTTCCCCTAAGCCAAAGCCGCCCCAATTTGTTTTCTTTTTCTCGAGGATAGTAGTGAGTAATAATTGCAGAAACAGCAACATGGTACAAAGTACCAAGAAAAGGAGTCACAAAAAGTATTACTTCAAGCAGCCTTCAGTCACATACAAGTATGAGCTACACCATAGCTTCTGCTTCAGACCTCAGCAAATCATCACTTCAGAACCGATAGTAATGTTCATGTCTTGATTTATCTCAGTTTGGTCATGTTGTCTTGTGTTCGGTAGAGTGACCACACTTTCATTTTCAAAAGCGAGCTGGCTTCACAACGATTGAAATGATACTCAGACTTCATGCACCAAAGCGCTGCAGTATTCAGTGCTGTGTGCCAGTCAATGTCAATATATGTTTAATATTTTCAGGAAAAACCTTGAAAACCAGACTTTATTCTGAATTGATTAGAAAAATGTGAAAAGAGTGCAGGTCTCTGAAACGAGGAGAACATCTGGTCACCGTCATGTCCTTCATGATTGAAATCTTTAAGATGGTTAGATTCTGAGTGATGTTGGGTATCTCAGGAAGAGAATGAGCAATTCTTACATTATGGCTTAAAACCTGTGGTATTTCATAATAACCTGAGACAGGTTTGTGGAGGGACTGACTGCATACAGCCTGAGAGTATTTTTCCAGCAGTGTCAGAAATGTCACTAAACCACAGAGTGTACGAGCTACAGCAGCTAACAACCATTAGAAATGCAGCAGAGAACGGCACAAGAGTCACACGCTCCACATACACAATAGTGAGCAGATTCCCAAGGAGCTAAATGTCGTGTCATGTCCACACTCTCCTTTCATACCAAACATTTCCGCCGCGCATCCATGTCACTAGAACAGCGGCTCAGTTCTGTTTCACCGGTTGACTTCATGAAGCCGCTGGTGACCTGCTGTATTTAGATAAGGCACAAGATAATTCTGCTTCTCTTGTGTCCTGAAGTACATGGGATCAGCTGTGACTCCTCTTTGTTTATATATATCAGCTTTAACCTCTACTTAAATCTGTGTTATTTGTTTTTAGCTTTTTTTGTTGTCTCGGATTTACTGATCTGTTGATCCTGCTTTTGTTGTTCATTTTTTTATCATCTTAATGAAATGTTTCTTCCCATTGTTCAGTTCATGTCTTAATACTTACTGCTACGATTTGAAGTATTTTTGCTTTAACCTTGTTTGCGATCTTTTGAAGTCTTAACCATGAAGTCAAGACTGATTGAAACTTCTGTAGCTAAACTTCCCATTATGGATGACAAGCATACGACCTTGTAAAAGGATCAATACTGTTTCACGTCACATCTCACTAGTGAAATAAATGAAAACTGGGACAAGGGCAGGGCAGACAGCCCATCCCACAGTCGTACGATCTATAAATGTATTTTATCCAGAATGCAAGTGGATGCAGTAGTGATGATTTATTTGGTCATTTGTTTTTCACAAGTTCACAGTGGACACAGAAGTAAAGGCAACTCCTCATGCAAGACAACATTTTAATTTTATGTAAAGTTTTGTACATCAACTTAACCAGGAGATACATAAACTGATTCAAGATACATCACCCTAATTGGTGTTGTTGAATCTTCATCTCTAAGCCAATGTTTAATGATTTTTATTTGCTGTTAGAGTGCCGTGAGACTGCAGCGCTAAGAAACTCAAGTATTTTATCGTATGGTTCACAGGTGTATTTGTTTATATTCAGGTTACATTGCCACTATTAATAGATGTTCACTCTTTTAAACAGTAACATTGAGTCGTACATGATAGTTTTAAATATCTTCGATATATACAGTAGCTTGTGAAAACTTCAAATAGCAGGGGGACAACTGCTTGTCTATGACTTGTGCAAAAGTTTACTTCCAGGAGCCTTTTGTACACCTTTACATAGAGTGTGTATTTTTGTTTTTTTGATGCCGTGCATGTGGCCTCAAAGGGACCCAAGTAAACAACTCTTGGCCTCTCTGTAAGAGCTAATCCCTGCTGAGCGGAAGTGCTTTTTCTAAATGTCAGACCAAATCCCCTTTCTGTTGCTCTAACCATACCCTTTCATTCACTGGAGTTTCTGTTTGACCCTGATGCGCGCTCGTGTTTTTGTTATCAGGTGCATTTTTGCAAACATATTTGTGTAATAGTGTGAGTCTGTGAGCATGTTGGGTGGCAAAGCAGCCGGTTTGAGCCGTACTTTTGTTTTCACCCTGCACATTATTGTGTGCCCAAAACAAGGTAGCTAATTACACGAGAGACAAAGAGGAGAGAAGGATGGATTGCCATGGAAACCAGGTGGTGCTTGACTATGTGTTTTGTGTGTGGTGCTGGACACGGGGAGGGTTCATGTCATGGGTCAGTGGTTTGACCGCCTGCTCACTGGACACCTGTGAGAACCGGTCTTTTGTGTTGCAATGTTGTGTGTGGTTTTCTTTTCTATGTAGACCTGCCTGATAGCACCGACACACACTGTTCATGTGTGAGTGTTTCCACTGGCAGACGTAAGCAGAGGACATCAACTGGCAGCCCAGATAAATGCTGAATGTGATGATGGAGGCTGGTTTGTGAGGAGGAGAAAGAACTGATGGATGGAAACAAAGAGGCAAGCAAAAATCAAAAGACGGCTGGTTTGACCAGAAGAGAACCTCTTGGTTCGATCTCGGACATGAACCAAAAACAATACACAACACAGTGTCAGATTGTTACACTGGTCGACCACCGACTGAGCATTGATTATTCTGTTGTCCACATCCTTCCTGCAGCTGGAGGAAAAACATCCATCCTCTCGTTCCTCATCAGACCATTGCAGCTTTCTATTTATCACATCTTTTCTTGGAATGAAGTCCATAATTAATGTGAACACTCAGTCCTTCATATTTGCTGCTTGGGTTCTGTTTCACATTATACAATGAATTGATTTTCCAACCTGCTTGTTGACATTTTTTTCTCTCTATGAAGCAAAGTGGCAGCCATAAATACAAACATGTTGTGAATAATAGAGTCAGACTTCAATGAAAACAAAATAAATTTGGCTCTATATATAGCCACCACACTCAGCTGCATGAAATACTTTGAAATCTAAATTAAAATTATGAAGCATTTTCATGGAAGCAGTATAGATGTGAGCCTTTATTTCACATTGATATATTTGAAACAGTCAGAGAATAATTGGTACTTCACATATACTTCACAAAAATAAACACCTGATAAGCGCTGGGTGTTGAAACCTGCTGTCGCGGTGTAATATTGGGTTTTTTTTTTTACATTCCTCAGCCACTTAAGATCCTTCACAGGATAAAGCCAAAATAGATAATGGTTAATGTGGTTGGTCAGGTCACATCTTGAAAATACATCCTGGCAGCTCAATTTGGAGTTGTTGAGGTGGATGCACATTTTAATACAGCCGAACCTGAAGCCATGGCTTTCTGCCCTTCTGTTTGATGAATGAGTGGAACCGTGGCGTTTCTTATGTCCTGTGAATAGAATATCTTGTTTGACTTAAGCCTCCAAGGTTTGAGTTCTAGATCATAAAAAAACAAAAGAAGATGAAAACTTTAATTGATATCACTGCGACAATTCAACGTATTCCTTTGGTTTTGTCGCTCATTTCACCTCTTCTTTCCCTTCAGTTCGTTGCCCATCCCAACTGCCAGCAGCAGCTGCTCACGATCTGGTACGAGAACCTGCCCGGCCTGAGGCAGCAGTCTGTCGGTGTGAAGTGCTGGACGGTGCTGGGAGTCACCGTGGGTCTGCCCTTCTTGGCTATCGCCTACTGGATTATGCCGTGCAGCAAGGTATTAACACACAGCATGCACCAGCACATTATTAACCCACAGTAACACCTGCAGACAGACGAAACACATGGCACATTAGGATGTCTATTACTGTTGTTTTGATTTCTAATATAATCTCTGAGAGAAATGTTCTCATTTATTATTGATGTGGTAACAGCAGCTGCTGCAATACACTGGATGGAATTTTCATTACATTTCTGTAAACACTCTTGTGTAATACATCTTTACAGCACTTTACACCAAACCTGTATTTGCCTTTTCAGGGCATTTCAGACTCAGGTAGTCTGGCTCCACCCTACAACTTAGTTTGAATGACACACCTCTCATTTAGATTTCTTTTAAAAGCATTTTAATTTGTTAAAATAGCAGCAAACTGCATGTTTAAGAGGTTTATTCATTCCATCTCTTTTTGGGACTGCTTTGTTCAATTCAGGGTTTCTCGTGGGTCCTTTATCTGCTTTATCCAATTCACGGTTACTGTACTCTGGAGTCATTCCCAGCTGACGAAGAGTGAAATCAAACTAAGAGAGACACACACACACACACACAACCCCACACTTTCATTCACACTTTATAGTCACCATGCAAACTTCACCCAGACTGGGACCAGGGAAATCCTCACTGAGAAGTGAGAGTGCTCAACACTACAGTCACTTCAGTTGTAAACTTAAGCCAGTTTTAGTCTAGCTCATTTATTATAGTCAAGACTGCAATGATAAGTCTATTTCGTCATTTACAAACAGGCGTCAACGCTGTGTTTATGCTGTGCACACACACTCAAACTCAATATATTGCTCCTACGTGCCATTTTAAACTTTCAGGTCGTGAGATGATGTTACGCTAATCCCTGAACATGTGTCCAAACTTGATGCTCGTCCACTAGTTGTTGGGATGATTGACTTAGTGCCAATATACACAGACAGAGAAATGACTAACCTGTCTAAAAACATCAGAGATTTCCGGTTTAAAGAGTGGCGTGTAATCACCATTTGATTATCTGGCTTGAGGCATTTTATCAGGCTTTCTTAATACTCCATCAAGCAAATTATAATTTGTAAAGTGACACAATATGACAGAGGCTACACACACACGCATGCAGCAGCTGAGCGAGCCGTTATGCAAATGTACTCATCAACCTGAATGATCCTCAACCTCATCACAGTGTGTGTGTGCGTGTGCGCCAAAGTGCTATCATTTAGAAAAGTGTTGAGGACTTGTGAGTGCTTCACGTTAGGTGTAACTGATGAATTAGTCATTTTTGCAGACAAAGTGGGAAAAGCGCAGCTGATGTCAAGTGTGTGTGAGAGGATGGAGGGTTGCGGCGGCGCCGCCAGTGCGCCTCCTCAGCTGACATATGCATTCCATCATGAGACAATATTTGTATCTGATCCCGTTGCGCCGTCTACACCTGTCAATGTAAATGTGTGCCAAGTGCGTAAGTGTGCACGTTTGTGCGCGTATGATTACCTTTGATTATGAGGCAACCGACCGTTGAGTCTGCATGTCACAGTCTGCAATTTTGTGACGCAGCTGTGAGAGCACAAAAAAAAGTAGGAGCGTATGAGGAAAAACAGATTATTTTTGGAAGCAGAGCTTGGCGACATCTGATGTTATCACTTTTTATTTCTTGACTTGCATAAAAGAAACTGGTTACATTTGAGATTTTGGAAATGCACTGCTATGAAGGGTGGGACAGTAAAAACTGTTTAATGAAATAAATAAGTTAGAGGGGAGAAGCATGTTTATTCATGCTGAACAACAATGTGTCCAAGGGCTCAGCAGAGACAAACAAAAAAAATGTCCACAAAGGATTTGATAATGAAAAATCTAACAGAAAAAGCACACCAGAAAAATACAGAAAACAGAAAGACACTCAGGGTGCAGAGAGACAGCTTTGATGTGATTTGGCTGATTGTGTATTGTGGGCTCTTCTGCACCTGCAGCTAATCGTGATATTTGGTTCTGCTCATTGCCTCAGTTGCTCATCTCGTGCAGTCCCTCTCTGTTTTCACAGCTCCACAACAACCATTATCAAAACCACAGACCTCTCCACGTCATCTGGAGGAGATATGGAACATGTTGATATATGTTCTCCTCAAATAGGAGCAATAAGTCCTTGATAACATGCATAAAAAACATGGCTATAATCCTTTTTAGAAAAAAAAAATCCCCATAAAATCTTATGGTTTTAATGTTATGACAAATAGATATGCATGTAGATATGCCATCTTCTTATTGGTCAGCAGTATAATACAGTACAATGATGTGATTAGATAAGAAGTTCACTGTGAGACCTTCTGCATCAAGCTTCCAGTTAGTAGAAGATGAACTGTGTCTGTGTTTCATCGATAAACAATAGATTCTTATTGCTCAATTCAAATTTACACAGTATTTATGAGTACAGATATAAAACTATCTGGTCAAGGGAGTCATATTTTCCTATAGAACAGGATTCCAGCTATCACAGTCAATTAATCGTCGACAAACGCTGACATTTGCAAAGCTGCTTAAGTTGCTCCCATGTTAAGTAATTATTTTTGTTTAATTACTTTCCTACAGTCTGCTAATCATTTAATTTGCTCTAATTCCATTGCGGTAAAACTCTGACCACACTGTTCAGAGTTTTTGATGGTAATGTTTCTATAAATGTATCCACATAATGTGAGCATACATGTCTATATATGTATGTCATACGTATATAGGTTACATATCTCTGGATAGATCTGCACTGGGCACAATCTTCAATATACACCAAAGTGACACTTGTGCTGCTTCAATATCACTAATTTCATTTCCCCCAGTTTGACTAGAGGATCGGTTCAGATGTAAATGTAGATTGTCGTACTTTTCTGTGAACAGTCACAGAGGCTCTTTCACAATGGCAAACACCTTTGGTTTATATTCATTGCGAAAAATAGGAAAAACCGTAAAGATGACAGGACATATCTTGTTTTATATATATTTTTATGTTTTTACCAATATTTATTTCAGCTCGAAAGTGTTGCACTCATGGACACTGTAGAGTTGTAAAAAAAAAAAATGCATACAATCCATCTTCTACAGGGTCGCATGACACAGGAGCTGATTACAGCTGACTATAGATGAAGGCAAGGTCACTAGTCCATCACAAGGCACACAGAGAATCTGAAAATCATGCACATTCACACCTGTGAGCAGTTCAGAGTCCACCTAATGCACTTTGCTGGACTGTGGGAATTGGCCTCTGCAGAGGAGACATGCCTGCAAGAGCAATGGTGAAACATGTACTTACAGGTGTCTGCATTATATTTCCATTATAAAATAAAACAAATTCAATACGACACAAACTAACTAGTGCTGTCAGTTTTAATCGCATTGATCGCAATTTAATCGCATTGATCACAATTAATCGTGATTAATTCATGGAGAACTGTCAACAATTAACTTTTTTAAAGTTGAGATTAATTGCAATGAAGAATCTAATCCTCATAAATCAGTCCCAATGTCAGGAAAAAACACTATTATCCTCTAGTTCTTTTCTTTGACCCAATTGGCAGACCTCAATGGATTAATCGCGATTAAAATTGACAGCACTAAAACTAACACATGAACAAATCACTGTTAGCTTTAAATTAAGAGACAAATTGTTGAATCAATAGGAAATAGTGACATCTCTTCTCATGCATAGACTACACAGAGTGGCAATCTCCATGAAAGCTGTGTACATAGGGATTGACTCAGAAAGATGTTCAGGAATGAGAGGACCTCGCAACTTTACTCTGGCTTTATTTCTAGTTTTATTTCAAACCCGACTTCTTTTATTCAGCCTGCAATAGCCAGCCACCAGCAGCCAGCGCAGAGAGAATCAACCCTGCTCACTATCTCACTTAGAAATCGTGTTTTGCAACCATCACACATCAGAGGGAGTTGTATCCAAGAAGATCATCTCATTTGACCGACAACATGAAATGGATCAACCCTATTGGCACAGCAGCTGTGGAAAATAAAGGGAGCGAAAGGAGGTCTGGAGGAGGTGCTGTAGGGTTAAGAATCAGCAGACATCCTCTTCCCACTTGGTTTGGTACTGTGTGCAGCAACGGTAGAGCGGCTGGATCTGATGTGTTATGGTGCATGCGGAGAGAGGAGATGTCCTGTGGGTAGTTAATATTGAACTCAGCAGGTTCAGAGAGTGGCGAATGTTCGATCTTAAATGTCTCTATGGGATTGGAGGTTTGTGTGCAAGTGTGTCTGTGTGAGTATGTGGATTTTTGTTGCTGTTATGGAGGACCTAAACCTGTTTATGTGGTCACATTCTGTGGACCTTATCAGCACGTGTTAGATGAGATGGTTCAGCGTTTGAAGTTAAACAGATAGATTGGGGTTTTTATTATATCAAAAGGAAAATAAGTAGTTGTCATGTCCCAGTAGAATAATGTTGCATAACACGGGCCTGTGTGTCATTGTCTTGGCTTTCGTTTGTGCAGTTATAAGCATTCCTCTATGTGGAGGCATGTTGAACACTGTTTGTGGAGCAACATCTTGTGTTGCGCTCTCCCCATATGGTGCAATTCTCAAACTCTGATTGTTTGGCATCTCGTTACCCCGGCATTGTGTTTGCCATGAAAGCAATTGGCGGTTAAGCACATCCGTGACTGACAACAGCTGCTGTTTGCCTGCTATGATTGTTGTGTAGTGGTGCTTTTCAGCTTTTCATCGCTGGGGACCGAATTCTCAGGAACCCCACTGAGAGCATGAGCTGTCTCGGTAAATAAAAACAGATGTTTTGTTCGGCTGCAATTTCAACTGTTCAAAAACAAGTTGTATGTTTTTTTTGTATTACTCCCTAAGAATCAAACATATCCTGTAAGCTTTAACAGCAGTAGTTGAATTGCTACTTTGTATGAACAATATGTCGGAATATGCATCTGCTTTCCATGAAGTTTATGAAGCACTGCTGTTACAGTTCCAGTTTCAATTAAGTTTTGAACTTTATCTGCTGATCATAGTCACAGCTCTTCAGTCTCTCACCAATATTACCCAACCACACCTTCATATCAGACTGTGAATCACCTTGAATCTTTTCCACAACAGCTTGGTCAGATCCTGCGAAGCCCCTTCATGAAGTTCGTGGCTCACGCTGTCTCCTTCACCATCTTTCTGGGCCTGCTGGTCATCAATGCTTCTGACCGCTTTGAGGGAGTCAAGAACCTGCCCAACGAGACCATCACTGACCACCCGCGGCAGGTGTTCAGGGTCAAAACCACCCAGTTCTCCTGGACTGAGATGTTGATCATGAAGTGGGTTTTAGGTGAGTCGCAATTTGTGTAAACATGCAAGGTGTGTGTGTGTGTGTGTGTGTGTGTGTGTGTGTGTGTGTGTGTGTGTGTGTGATTGTGTGTGTGTGTGTGTGTGTGTGTGTGTGTGTGTGTGTGCGCACAGATACAACTGAAATACACATGTATAGATTTTTATCGGTCACTGATATTGTTGATCATGAGTAAAAGTAAGATTAACATTCCCACCTTGGAGTACAGGGAGAGATTACTGGAGGGTTCAAAAGCATTGCCTGCTGTGAGATTTTCAGAATGATTTTTGCAGATTTGGAAAAAAAAAAAAAAAACATACAAAGACGCTTTGTAGAATCCAGAGTAGTCTGAATATGTTGGGGAAAACTGGTGTGTCCTTCAGCGTTTTGCTCAGATCTCATGTTTTAGCAAATCAGAAGTCAGAGAGGAGATTCACATGCTGTAGTGTTTTTGTTTGTGATCACAGGCATCTTTATTGTGATATGTGAACCAAAGTTAAAAAAGTATTCGAGGCCAATTCAACATATCCTTGAGAGTTTATCTAAGAAACGATACCCCCCCTCAAGTCAACACACATCCTAGAAAGGGTTTGAAAACCCTGTTGCCCATCTTTGATATGAACCATATTTAAAGTTTAATAGTACACTGTACCAACCATAAAGATGAAAGCCAAGGTACTGGCAATACAGGGATTGATTCATTTTTATCTTCAAGAGATCAAATAGAAGTTTCCTAGTTGGATTGAACACTGGCTGGATTTCTCAAAGCCGTGGCCATGCTGAGTCTCAACTGTAACCTAGAAGGAAGTTTTAAAGTCGAAATGAGAAGCGGTGCAGAAGACATGTTAGAGAAGATAGATAGGGAGTTGAGGGAAAAGGGTATGTTGCGAAAAGTATTCGAAGGTGTAGTGTGTCGTATGCAAGAAGACAGGCATGAAAAAACAAGATGCTAGAAAGGCGTGACAGACAAAACAAACTCAATAGATAAATAATCCGTGGCAATATCCTTTAAACCTTAGCCATTTCCCATCTGTCATGCACACACACACATAATAAAATTATCTGTGTGGTCTGTGTATGTAGTTGCGCATATGGTTCTGTTTTTATCTGTTGACATATAATAGCATCATTTTTTCCCCCCGTATTGGGTAATTTAGGCAGCAGGTGCTGTTTATCCTGCATAAACCTCCACCGTACCGTACCTCTGTGTGTGTGTGTGTGTGTGCGTGGGTGCGTACATGCACATGTGTGCGTGTACATGCAGGCTTAGTTAGACCTGGTAATTGGAATTCCAGCACCGTGCTTTGAAGGCCCAGTAATTGTTATAGAGATGATACAGATCAGGGCGCCTTCTTCACTAAGCAATTTTCTTTTTGTTTTGGCCACAGATAGAGAAGACAGAGTGGTTGCGTAAGAGGAATTAGATCTGTGTGTGTGTGTGTGTGTGTGTATGTGTGTTATCATAGCATTATCAGAGCTCTTTGTTGGGCAAAACAAATGTCCCTACAATGAAAATCATAGCATGTTCGGGTTAAAGACACTTTTTAAGGTTAAACTGTGGTTGAGTAATGGTTATGTTTAAGTCTAGAGTTGGTCATTGCAAAGTCTGAAAGTGTGTGTGCATGTGTCTGTGCAGATACACGTGGAAATTCCATAATGTACCGCTGACTGCTTTGGGTAAAAGGAATCTTTAACGAATGGTCTTTTTGTAGTTTATTTGGAGTACAGAAGTCATGCAGCCACCGGCTTGCCTGCATGACCAAATCAGCCTGAGACACACAGAGAAGAAAAAAATTACACACCTCCCAAAGTCGGAGGAGACCCGAGCAGGTGCTGAGCAGTTTAGAGAAAGCAATGCAGTCATTATCAAATTCCACAACTCTGCAAAAACTGGACATCTAATCAGAAAATTTCCCAGACCTGAATGTCAACATAATATGAATCTTATGAGTTATTAAAAAAAAGTGTCATGAAGCTAGCTGTTAGTACTAAAGGAATATTCTGTCATGTGGTTAAACTGTTAGCAGAAAAAAAACACAAAAACTGTAGTATTTCATTTTACCATAACAACACATATCCACTCTGTGTCTACTTACAACCACTTCCAGCATTTACAATGTATTTCTGAAATTTTGATTGAGTTTGAGCTAGTAATACTTTTAGAAAGTGGAACTGGGAGCCCCTGGAAAACTTGTTTTTAAGAATGTGTGCTACATTTCTAAGGAACAAGCAGATGGTATGAGAAGCAGAGACATTTGAATTAAAAATTAACAAACACCAAACAGGTTTTCTTTGCTCTTGCTCTTAATTCTTTGGAGTTTCTGGCACACAGTTCCCTACTTTTGTTGATAAGAGCCTCCTCATCTTTTAGCATTCAAACAAGTTCTGTGTATATATGTACGCTTATTTTCTGTAGTTCCACAACAGTTCATTTTTGTGTCTCTTCTCCACCTTCAGGTATGATTTGGTCAGAGTGTAAAGAGATCTGGAGCGACGGGCCCAGGGAGTACATCATGCACCTCTGGAACGTTTTGGACTTTGGCATGTTGTCAATCTTCGTGGCGTCATTCACGGCACGCTTCATGGCTTTCCTCAAGGCGTCCAAAGCCCAGCAGTACGTGGATATGCACGTACCAGATGAAGACCTCAGCAACGCCTCACTGCCTGATGAAGTGGCTTACTTCACTTATGGTAAGCAGGAGCAAATTGAAAGACATAAAAAATTTCAGCACTGATTTATGCACAATTTGGTGTTTATGACAAGTACACAGTTAAAATTTATGAGTCTCATCTTAGTCTTGCTTCATGGAACTTTGATTTATTGTTGATTCTAGTATTTCTCTCAATCTGTGTTTGTAGTTGTATTTGATGCTAACTGTCTAATTCTTTCCATAACACTGGTTCACATTTATTCTTCAGAAAAGACCAACTTGACACCAGATAATAGAAAGTATAAACTCTTGAGTGCCTGAAGGTTTGCGGTACTACATCTGTCACTGATAAGGACTGACAAATCAGAAGGGTATCTGTGTGCAAATGTTCCGAATACATAAAATTCTGAGATTGTGGCAGAACCAAGACACGAGAATCTGGATGTATTTGCAATTTAGATGTAAATGTCATTTTTTGCATGCTTACCATGAAGACGTGTTTGTGCACACGATCGCTTTGATCATCACAGCACAGCCTGTGAAACAGAGACAATGCTTACAATAATACAACAACAAATTCAAACACATGCAAGTCCAAGTGGCTGTGTGAGTGCTCATAAATTACTCAGCAGAGACACAAGCATGGAGGTGAAGAACACATGCAGATAGATACAAAAGCATGAGCAAATAAAAGCAGCAGCTCCGTGGTCTTCCTGATACATCCTTCATCAGTGCTGCCCCCTGGTGGCCTGACTCCGTCATGACACGGTAGATCGATCGAGGGGTATCACATATGGCAGCAGCTGTCGCCATCATCATAAACTGTTTTCTTTATGTCCCTTGGCGCGATGAAATGTGGATAGATTGTATATGATACCTCTATGCCTGGATCTCAATAGCCACAACAGCAAAATAGTCGAAAGGGGTCCCTCAAGCTTTAATCATCTCTTTTTATGTTTCCCTCTTACTTAATTATGTCGTCTTTCTTCATGTTGCCTCATCGGCAATCCATTTTTCTCATCTCTGTCTGTCCTCACCGGTCCTTGAGGACTCTATCTCTTTATCCCTCCGTTTTGCTGCAAGCCCAGCTCATCCGCCTTGCCTTCCATCTTCCTTTTCCTCTTTAAGTGCAACTTTCCAACATCCATCCACACTTAATCCGCCTCATGTGGTCCCATCTCCCTGCATCCAGGCACAATGTTCCTAATAGCCATGATTATGCTTCTTATGAACATTTCCCACCGATCCCCTGCAATCACACGTCTACTCAGTACACGCTGTACTCAGGAAGGATTCAGACTCAGCGAAAATGATCACAAACTTCTCAATAAATATGCACGAACTGAAAATACGGTGACACTGTAGTTTATGTGCCAATATGTTGAATACAACAATGCTCAATCATATTTGTATGTGGTTATTTGCTATTAGGAAAATTTTTATCTTTGTCCTTAATTGTGTCATTAATGTTAAATTGATGATATTTAATTTCCTTTATACAGATTCAAAAAGTCAAAAAAATGCAGAAAATGTGTGTTTTTAGAAATGAGGCATACTCTCATAAATTTTCATTATGTGTGGGTTTGCATTTCTTTTAAAGAGATAAACATTCCTTCATTTTTCATTTAGTTCCCTTTTGTTTTTTAATATTTGTTTTATCTTCTTCATTTTATTTTTTTTTATTGAATTTGTATGCTTTTGTGAAGCAAAACAGTTCTGTGAAAAACAATGCTATCAAATCAGCTTCGGACTAATTTTTCTTCGGTTTTGTATCGGAGAGAAAAGTAAATCACGGATCTAAAGTTACCATCTGTGAATGAGGGCGAGCTGAGATGGGTGTTGTGTAAGTGCTATTTTTGGAACTTGAACCTTGCTTGATTAATCAGATGCTATTTGGTGTAAAGATATCTGCTCAAGACTGCACAGTGATGGAGTGCTTGGAGATCTCACAGTTCACTGCAAGAATAGCTCAGTTTGAATCCAGGCATAGGGGCCTTTCTGTGTGGAGTTTGCATTTTCTTCTTGTGTATAACTGTGTTTTCCGAAGTTGATTGGATTTTACTGTTAATTCGCGGAGGTTAACTGTGGAATATCCTGAGTTGTGCTGATGAGTTTGATTCAGTTTTGAGAGGATGGATGGATGGATATCAGCTGGGTAAAACCTGCCATGGCTGTTTTGAAAAACAGATTCCATTAAATCAAAACTCTCCACAATTCTCTCATTTGTGGTTTATTTCAGTTTATTTAGATTTACAAAACATTTATGCTCTGTTTTAGCCAGGAACAAGTGGAGACCATCCGACCCGCAGATCATCTCAGAAGGCCTGTATGCCATCGCTGTGGTTCTCAGCTTCTCGCGCATCGCCTACATCCTGCCGGCCAACGAGAGCTTCGGCCCTCTGCAGATCTCACTGGGACGCACAGTCAAAGATATCTTCAAATTCATGGTCATCTTCATCATGGTGTTTGTGGCCTTCATGATCGGCATGTTCAACCTTTACTCGTACTACCTGGGAGCGAAGTACAACCCCGCCTTCACCACGTGAGTTCCGAATGTCTGTCGTGGTCGTTTTGTCTGTGCACAGGTGACATACAAATGTGACTGTGTGAGCAACACATCTCTTGTCGGTCTCACTTCATATACAAACACAAGTACAGTTTGGTGTCATGACATTTAGCCCTATGCCTGTTAATTTTACTAGATTTACTATCATGTCAAATAATTGAATTTGAATGCCTCATATCATTTCCATAAGACCATGTCACATACAAATCCCCAGGACAGTGAGAATCATCACAGAGCTGCTTAGATGAGATTGTTTTCTAGGTTCATTAAATGCTCGGTGCTTTATCAGCAGCCGAGATCGAACTTTAATCTCCCCTCAGGCCTAATGTTGGCAATAAGGCCATTCAGTTAAATTTAATAAGGAGAACGGTCAATGGGGTGGTTCACTCACTAAAATCCATAACAAACACTGGTAAATTATGGTTTTAGCTCTGACAGATTTGCGGATATGAAACGAGACACTTCTCTATCCCCAATTTGTATTCACTGGTCGATACAGGAACAATCCACGGAATGAAAATGGATGAGAAAACAAAATTACTGATTTAAATGCAGGATAGGTCACATTTCTGTCTAATGCTCCAGTATTAGTAGAATTACATTGTCTATTTTGTCTGATGACACAAATGAAATGATTGATACTTACTTTTGAATCAATATAGATTTGAAATGTCAACAAGTGAACACTTTCTGAGTTTCAACACTAATGCTTGGGATTTCAGTGCCTCTGTGGTACAGGACTGAGCTCCTGAATTGATCGCCGCCAGGCGAGACTCAGTGAATTAAATTGTTTGTAAACTTAACAGAGATGAGTATCTTGACACAGCATTTATTTACCATAACACACATATCCTCTTCACTCTTAGCCTCTTGCATCCCAGAACATATGTGATGGAGTTCCAGGTAAAGGAAGACAATTAAAGTGGGACAGATTATGTTTCTGTTCAATAATTGAGCTTAATGCAGATGGAAAGGTCATTAAAAACACCCGAAGCTTTAAATGCACTCCACTTGTAGAAAGTGCTACACATTCAATGCAAATGTAACGGTTATTCAAATGACAAAGGATTCACTTTCACAGGGGTGTCATTTTAAAGCTGGTCTTACAATACTAAATGTGCTTTTTTCTAACTTTCAAACTTTAACCACATCATTGAGTCATTCCAGGCCTAGTGTTTATCCATGTCTCTGCCTACACATACAGTACATGCAACACTTTGAGCTGCAAACAGAGTCACAGTTAATGCTTCACTTACACTGTTGAACATTTGAGGGAAAGTTATCTATCTTACCAGAGACGCTCTCTGAGTTCTCTCTCTGTCACATTTCAGTGCTCTTTTTCTCAGAGGAACTTGTTGGCAAATTTTGTGAGAATGCTTTACAATTAATCTGCCCAATCCCTTAAAAGAAACCATACTTAACAAGTTCACTTGTAACTACACATCACATTCTGCTGTCTGACTTACTAACCAGAACATAAGCATTTAATGTAAGAGTACCTTATGTTTAAATGTTTATCATGACAGATCTTTTAATGGGCTGCATGGTGGTTTAGTGCTAGGCACTCTTGCCTAACAGAAAGAAAATTCCCAGTTTATTTCTTTATTCCCCACATCATGCTTGGGGGATTTATATGCGGAGTTGCCCATTATTTCTGTGCATCCATCTTCTAAAGTGGTTTATCCAGCTCAGGGTTGCGGTGCACTGGAATCAGTCAAATCGGCTGTGGCTAAAGGCGAGTTACACAGTGAACATGTCGCCATTCTAACACCGGGCAGTCACACGGATGTAGACAATTACGTGCACTCCCATCCACTGTCATGGGTAGAGTGACCAATTATTATTTTTCTTATAGAAGATAAATGGAAAGAAAGTCAAGGATGGTAGAGCCATGCAGTGTAAAAACACCTGGGTTCAAATCCAGGCTCAGTCCTTAATGTATGGTGCACACCTTGTGGCTGCATGCCCCCGGAGCTCCCCAGCTTCCAACCAAAGACACATACAGTATGTGATTAGAAGAACTGATGCCTGTTAGTAGCCAGTGACTGCAGGAGGGTGTGAGCTGTTAACAGATTTTTTCGTAACCAGTAAAGATCCCCCCCCCCCATTTTGTGGAAGAAAATTGTTATGAATATTTCCCCTTATTTTTCAGTTACTCAGTTCTTCTTGTCAGAGCAAGCTTTCCAACCTCCAACCTCGACTAACTGCTGCCAGATGTCCACATCTATCTAATCATACGCACAAGCCTCGTGCTGTGTGCTTTATGCTTGGCCTCTGGCCTGTTTGCTTATGCTGGTTTGGAGTTCTCCCAGTACACCATGAGGCAGTCAGAGGCGCCAAAGTTTTACACTGCAGACTCATTGCACTGCACCCAGGCTTCAACTTCCCAACACAGCCGAAGCTGAGGGATTCAACGAGATAAAGTTAGACTGACCTCAGAGTATTGCCACCACTTTGTTGTTTGTGGTTGTTTTGGCAGGCTGCACAGTGAATGTGATCCAGTTTTCCCAGCAGCCTTTGCCATGCCAGTCTGCTTACTTGTCCATCTGTCTACTTGCTAATCTGGTTGTTCACCTGTATGGTACAGGAGCTTCTCTCTTTAACATGTGTGTGTCTAAGCTTCCCTGCACCGTGTTTTCATTTATGCATCTCTGTTTTGCCACCATCAGGACAGAATGTTTTTATACTGCCGTCAATCCATTTTGATAAATCATCTACTTAAATGTGAATGGGGATTGCCACCAGATGCAAATATTGCTAGCACACTTTGATTTGAACTCACTCTACAGTATCCTTACATATTTCCATTAGCTGTGAAGCATATGCACAATATAACTAATTTTCAAGTTTGTGACTCACTGAACATTTATTTATTGCAGAATAAGGAATGATAACAGGTGTGTGATCTGACTTCTGTTGCGAGGACTCTGCTTTCCTTTGCTGACTTACTTGCACCTCTCTGCATGCATATACACTGGCTCTTGTGCTGAGCTTCAGCACCAAGGGTCTTAGTGGCTGTGAGTTCTGCTTGGCTGCCCACATGGAGCCAAGGATCCAGGCAGTGTGATGAGCAGACAGACAGAGCAGAGATTTCCCTGACAGGGAAGCACACAGACAGGTAGGAGTCTAATGGAGTTGAAATGGAGTGTCAGAAAGATAGTGGTCACAACCCAACTGTCTGACATAATGAAGACTTTAAAAAAGCCAAGAACAAGTACAGAGAATACCCTTGGCCTTGTAGATGGAAGTGTCTTATCACTGTCATTATACAATCATTTTCATTGTGTGTGACCCAGCTCCATACATTGTCCCCTTATTGCTTTTCCCTATGACTTCGCAGATCAACATCAAGGCTGATTTCAGAAATCAGCTTTGACACAGACGTGTTAAAAATAGAGACCACTTCTTGTATCAACATCCTTTCATTGCACTTCTTATCAGAGCGATACGGGGAGGTGCCCCTGAAATTCTGCTTCTCAAAGAGGCTCTTACACTTGTTCAGCTGCAAATTGCGGCCGTACAAGACTCACTGACGTTTTTACTTGCTGTTGTATTTCCTGCCACCAGGGGTCAGTCTGGCATCAAATCTCACCGTGCCTGAATAGTGTTTGTCAGAGCTAATATTTGACTAAACTGAAAACAGACAGAGTGAAGCGTTTATTTAGTCCAGAGACATGTTTTGTATGTATTTATAATTTTAATTTAAGGATTATTTTGCCATAAATGCATCACTGAAACCGCACCTTGATGCGTTTTTTTTTTTTTAGCCTTGTTGACTTCACTGTCAATTCAGTTTGAAGTTTGCGTCCCCCACCCCTTTTCATCGAGCAGGGAACATATGCCTTTATGGGTGTCTGTTTCTTTCCTCATGTCAATGTGGGTGGGCAGTGTGACTTTTACGTATTTGACAGGATGCATTTGATGGAGGGCAGAAGAAAGGGCTTTGCTGATAGCTCTGACTTAAGAAACTGAAGAGGGAGCCAGGTGGAGGTGGTAATGATACCCCAGGAGGGACCTTCCATCTGGGGGACAAAGGCAGGGATGTGAAGGGCAGGATACTGCTGTATGACAGTCGAGTGAGGCTGAGGAGGGTATCGCTCCCCTTCACAGCGGCAAAACTCACACTCATAAACGCACAGCTTGATGGGGCTTAATGAAGACTGAGCAGTAATAGCCACACGCTCTACATCCCCAGAGGCGTGAAGACACCTCTGACTCACACACTTAAAAAAAACACACACACTCACACACACATACGAGCCACATGCTCTTTGTGGAGTCCCACGCAGTTATGGTTTTACATGTGCAAACACATTTCAGATGGAGCAGTGCAAGCTGATACCCACAAAGGACGCTCTCAGTGTCTCTCACGATATCCCATAACAGGTGCTTGATGCACAAACAAACCGTGAAAAGATCAATCCAAACTCATCAAGGGCCTGTCCTTAAGTGTTCCAATTAGCCCAGCATTACAACACGCCACAGAACAAGGCAGCAAGGGAATGGAGATGTATAGAAAAAAGAATAAGACAGACGTTGAACCTGCACATATCAGGGCAGTTTAAAAAATTAGGCTGTGTAACAGCAGGGCAAAAAAAAAAAATTGGGAAGATGATGTCTGTTGGGAAGAGGAGGAGGGCAGAGGGAGATGGAGGGAGTCAGGGATGAGAGGAGAACGACATGGAGCGACGCAGAGGAGGGTGCTTTTGGCTTGGTCCTTTGTTCTGGCAAAATGCGGGAGATGGGCCAAAATACATAGACAAAGGAGGAAAAAGAAGAGCGGGAGGATGAGAGAAGGTCACGCAGACCAGAGGACAGACAGACACAGGCTCAGTACACATTTACTGTGGTTATTTGAAAAGAAAGGGGTGGAATTAGGATGTGCTTTGTCCACCGTCGGTCAACTCTCATTCTTAAGCGTCTCTTGATCATTGTGTTTTGCCTGACACCTATGCCATCATGCTGTTTCATGTCATTACTTCAGTGTCTTTCATGCCAGTAAAACGTGCACGTATCTGAAGCGAATTGTGAGACACTTTTAATGCACGCAAATACAGGCAAGATAAGAGGCATTTGAGACTAAGCCAAAGAACAAAGTCGGTGAAGACAGAGGGGGCAGGGATTTAGGGGTAAAGAGAATAGTAGAGTCAGAGATGGCAGATAAAGGAATTTCAAATGAGAAGTGAGGTCTAAAAAAAATGTTGGGAATAAAAGGGGAAAAAACTAAGCGAACGTTAAAGAGGGTCTGGAGTGGCAGATCGAAGACAGGTGGTGAAAGAGACTTGGTCTGAAAGGAGGATAAGAGGTGGGTGAGAGAACTGAGAGTCAGAGTGTGAACAAAAGAGTGAATGTATTAACTCTGACGCCAAGGCAGAGGTGTCGTGTTCAGCCTTTAACAGCAGCCACATCTAAATGTCAAAATAAGGAAAGGAAACGCCGTTATAATTTAGGCAAGACAGGGAAAGTGAAAAGAAACCTGAAAGTTACAGAATAAAGAATTTGTTCACGCTGTGTGACCAGCGTCGACTTTTGGATTGTCAATGTCACGTTCAAAATGATATTTAATATGTTAAAATAACTCCCTACATTATCATTACAAATGATTTTAAGCACTTAATATCCTTCTTTGTGACTTATAATACTTCTAATACAATACTTTGGTTATTATTGGACACTTAATCTTTGGAACAACATGTATTCTTTTAGCGAGGCTTAACCCTTTGTGGAGAGTGTGTTTGTAAACTTCAGCTTTCCTTCATTAACTGATTTTATTTCAACTTCCGCTTTATGAATTGGCATTTTTGAAAAAGTTTGAAAAGAAGCACTTGTACTTTAGCATTTTGAAAACAGATTAGAAGCAATGTCTGCTCCCTCAGGCTGTGAGCAAAGTAGAGTCGCTTACAATTCAGTCTGTAGTAGACTGTGGCAAACAACCCAAACAACCCAGTGCTGTAGTGTCCCGGACAAACATCAATCAAATTAAATGTTTGAAACTCTTTTTAAAATTCAATTAAACTTAAATAATACGTGAATAATTTTGGGAAGCATCGGGACTTGAAAAGTGGATGTTTCTTGGAACAAAATGCCGTGTTTGATCACCCTACCGTCCAAATACCAACGTCCATGTGACATTTTGGACGCACAAACTTTCAATAAATTAGAGCAGATATATCAGAATATGAGTTGAAGGGTATCTACTTTTACATCAGAAGCTTAAAAAGTAGGCTTTCTTTCAGAAAAGCAGAATAGGTACCCAAACCTACATATAACAATGGACATGTTGGAATTCATTAGGCAAACAGATAATTTCAGGTCTTGTGTATTGCCTGTACGTCTGATTTTTTTTTTGTTTGTCTTGTTGTTGGTTTTGTTTTGCTGCAACCATCAAACCAGGCTTGTCGTAGACAATCATATTTGTATACCTGCAACACAGTGGTGAGATTTTTGAAGAGTTACAGAGCAGCATGTAGCTGTCGACAAGGGTACCCTCTATTAAAAAGTTCACCTGAACTAAATGACTCAAACATTTAAAAGTTAAGTTCTGTATTCAAATAGTAAAATGAAAGAAATATTCTTAGCTGCTTTACAAATATGAAATATTAAGAAGAAGGCCTGAAAAAAAGTTTTATTCAATGCAGCCAGTGTACAGTGTAAATTTGTGGACAGATTAAATCTAGAGTAATATTTATAAAATTGTTATAAGTCAATATGTTCATGGGCAATTTTTAACATTCATATCTGAGCCGCTTCAAATAAATAAAGTCCTCTGTTTTCTCCATCCAAACAAAAGATTAATTGGATGGCTCAGACGTGCGTGTACGTTTATTGCAAAATATTATATATTCTGAATGCGCACTCATGTGCTACAGGACAAATGAATGGATACAAAGGTCAGTTTTTCCTGTGTCCAACCTTGTCTGAGACATGCATACAAAAAATATTAAATACAAAAAATATCTGAATGTTATCCTCAGCAGAGTATAATTTACTGTATTTTTTTTTACAAACCACTTGGCTTCCTGTTAAGGAAGATTGAGCAAAATACTGATTTGAAAGGTTGTAACATTAAAAAAATAATAAATCACTCTTCCCGGCAAATTTCTTCCTTCCAGCCTCAAGTGGCGCATGGTCAACAGGATCAGGTGTCTAACTCTGTTCTCTTAGAGCATAAGAGCTTGCAACATCAGAGGGAGACTGTGTTCCTGAAGCTGACGCAGGTGAGGAAGGATGATTGACAATGTGCAAATCTGAAACACTGGCCTCTCCACCATCTCCTGAAAGCTGCAACAAACAGGTCAGATGAAAAGAACCACCAGTGTGAATCAACAAGTGTCAAGTTATTTGCCCACTTCAGTTTGTCTGGTTCATTGATTTATAAAACAGTTGATAAAAACTATATTATAATGAAACGAAAAATTGAGTTTTTATGTAAGTGTGTATAAGAGTATATGTTCTTTATGTCATATATAATATATTACATCATATTAAATATAAAAATGTCAATGAGGTTTAAAAGAAAAACATGAAACACCGTGCATTTGAAATGCGCATATTGAAATTCAGATGCTATAGATAAGTTTGTCTTTCAAGGTTAACCATTGTCTTTATTTGAAATTACATTGGTATGTATTCATCCATTGCAGTCAACAATGGACAAGTCAGATTTTTAAATAAACAAATTGAATTATGGTTGTTTCATTTTCCAGGTGGGTGGTACCTGTCACTGTTTAGTTGATATATACTTTGAGCTATTGCAGGAGTTGGCTGTCTTAGATGCTGAAAGTTTCTGGCCATTTATACAGCTTGTCTTCAAAAAGTATGACAGTGTTTCTTCTTTATGTCTCAATCAGTTTGTAATTGCACTCAGCGGTCATATCAGCCCCACTGTTGATAGTGGTATTGCTCCCTTGGCTTCCAGTAACAGGATACAAACACTGAAAAAATTCATGGAGAATCTGAATAAATGGCTTTGTGTACATCTGGAAACTGATATGTGTATCTAATGCCGTGCATAAATGAGCCTTGAAAGAGAGCAGGGACATTGACGCTTACTTAGAAATGATTGATTCAGATGTTTTGAACCGATAGTGTCCCACACTATCACCAGACCAGACCACCCCCTCAAAGATACCACAATTTTCTTACTCAGTTTGTTAAACATTTAGGAAGACCCCAGTTTAAGTATTTTCCCCCATTCAAGTTAAGCCAGTTTGTTGGTTTCTGATACACTCTATTCATTCAAGAGAAAAGTATACTAAAGCTAATATGTGAGATAATTAAGAATTGAGCTTGCGTCACAGTTTAGAGAAGACTTTGGGAATGTGGACTGCTCATGGTGTTTGGAAAACTTAATCTGAGAACTGTAGAATTGTGGTAGAATTGTGGTTTTGTTTAGCGTTCTATTAACCCCCACCCCAAAATAATCCATTTAGATAATGGTATGGAGAAAGATGGGCCTTATTTTTCCCATTTGTTATAGTAGGTTTTTTGGCTTTTAAATGGCTCAGAATCCATTGAAAACCATTTCTCTGGCGGCTGTGTGAAGCTGTGCCTTTCAAAATGTTGTTCTAGGGAGAATTTGATTAGTTTGCTATGACTGAACATTGCCAAGAAATGAAGGTAATGGTCATAATGTGATTCCAATTTGTCAAAAGGAATAAATAGAAGCTGAAGATAGAAGACAACACAGAATAACACAGAGACAGGGAAAAAAGGCAGACATTGAGGGAGCAGGCAAATAAAAAAAAGGGTTGATGTCGTGCTTGATTCGCTATCAAAACACTCTTAATTGCTCATCTTGTGGTGTTGTATTCCCTGCTTAATAAGATTTCTCTCACAGCTTGCCTGAAGACACACACACACACGCACAAACACACTCTACAATGGCAGCCCTTTTGCGTTGTTCACTTACTGCCTCATTTTCCTCCCGACTGTCTGTCACACAAGCATGCACACACTCATAAACAGACACACGCCGGTTTAGTGCTCAATTTCCTTTTTGTTGAGCATCTTGGTTTTTTTTTTTTTTTTTCCTCCCTATCAAACACACGCACACGCACATCCAGCCGTCTGGAGCCACGTTCATGCATTCATCTTTCATTCATTCATTAAAATACCGAGGTGGATACGGCACCCCACTGAGGTCACCATGGTGACAGCTCCATTGGAATAACAGCAAGTTAAACTCGATTTAATATTTAAAGACTTTTCATCTATATTTGTCTGTGTGACCACTTGTCTGTCAGCTGGAGATGAGAGGAGCGCTCGTCGAGAAGCTGAATTTAATATCTTGCTAATGACTGAAGGGCATAGGGAAGGAGGGAGACCAGGAGCAGCCATTAGCGATAAGCTATATTTACATTTGACCATTATAAAAATATTGCCTCAGATTAAACAAAGAGGAGATATATGTGTGGAGAAAAGATGATGAAAAGAGGGGGGGGGGGGAGAAAGTCAAGACGAGAGTGAGTGACAGAAATGACTAAAAGCTGTCGGGCTGAAAATATGGAAACAGTGAGACTGAGGCAGGGGGAGCGAAGTTGAGAAAGATATAAAAGCAGTGGCAATGGGAATATAATGAGAAAATGGGTGAGAGACGAGGCGGCCAAACAAGAGACGATGATGATGATAATAGAGGAGAAGAAGAGTTGAAAACAACGACAGCCGCAAACATGAAACGCAAGGCTGGAGGAGAGATGGAGACAGGCTGAGAGCACGTCTCTGGGGCAAAGAGGTTGATTTGGGCCTGTCGGCGATTAGGCTTGGACTGCTCCGGAATAGCAGAGGTGACTCACCAGTCTCCCACACACACACGCACACACACACACACACACACACACACACACACACACATACATCATGCTGTATGTGGCATGAGAAAGCGAGTGAGTAGCAGAGAGCCAGCTATTTCCTGACAGTGTCCTGCAGCTGTGTGTCTGTATGAGCAAGAGTACCTTATATTGTGGGGACATATTTCTGATTAAATATTTTGTGAACTGAAGCTTTTTTTGGAGACAAAACCTCTCACTGTATTGGATTTTTGGGTGAAGGCTTGGCTCAAGGTTGAAAGAGTAGGTTGTGGATGTAAGCAGAAAATAACAGGAATGCCCTCGGGAGTGATTGAAATATGGCAGAAAGAATATGGCGATAAACTTTAGAAAAAAAAAACATTGATGACAGGACATAGTTCAAGGTCAGTGTGTTAGGCTTAGGGGTGGACAAGTAGTAGTGGCCTAAACTTTGAAGTCAGTCTGCAGGAAGTCCATGTTTATTTCCTATAATAATACACTGCGTGCGTGCGTCATTCAGCCTTTTGGAAGCTGCCACTCTTAATAACAGATAATAACATACAGTCGATCGCCCCTTCCAGCTGCTCACTTCCCCTGCTGATTCACTGCCTGTTGTACAATTCTGTTACAAAATGCACAACCCCCCACACACCCAATTCTGAAATGAAATAATCGGATGCTCAATGTTGTTAAAACATCTTCCATTATCCAAAGCATGGCGCCTCATCCATCTCAGTAACACGCTATTGTATTATACCCACATAATCTGTATCCTAGCCAATGTTAGTGAGCGAGAAAGTTCAAGTTTATCAGCACTCTTGATCTCCAAAGACACATTTAAAATGTTCCATAATTGCACGTCCTCCCTGAGAGGCAACTCACGCATGTTTCGAGAAATTAAATGAGTGGAAAACAAGGCAAGCAAAACAAATGACGACGCACAAAGCTGCTGGCGGCCCATACATCAGCATTATGCAGCGTGGAACAGGAACCTCTGCTCTGTCTGATTAAGTGTAATTTGAAAAAAAAAGTTGAGGTGTAATATACACATATACTTAAAGCACCACTCAATTTAACCATTTCAGCAGGAATTCTGCCAAGACATAAATATCACACACATTGTTGGAATTTTTTATTTTTTTTTTATTTTGTAAAACTAACAATCTGTCAGGGTGAGCAGATGAACTGTGAATATGAGCAGTCTGCTATGTGCCGATGTCTTATTATAATTTTGTGTGTGTGCGTGCACATTTGTTCCGCCCGTTGTGTGGTTTGATGGAACTTTACTGTAGGCTGGGAGAAAGCCCTTCATCATTATCTACATTTACATTTTGGGGGACATGAGAATTTAAATCAACTGAATATTTCACAAGGGTTGGAAAGTGAGCCAGAAGCCTGATTTGAAGAATAATTTGATTTAAAAGATAGTTGGGATACAACGTAATCGAGACCAGATTATTGTTCTCTTTATTTTGATGCATTTCATATTTCAAAGCCATGGGGAGAGCATCTTTATCTTAAAAGAGAACCTTCAGATAAGTGACGAGGCGTTATTAAAAGAGAGAAGGCTCCCAATAACAGAATTTCAAGAGGAGTCCACCAAAATTACCTTCCTCCACTCCTCTGATTGTAAGATAGAGTTGCGGATGTGTGTGATGAGAATAGTGAGTGAAGAGATGGTACTGTTGGAAGCCCATCACTGTTAATCTCAAAACACTGTCCTGTAGGATCCCAGTGTAAAAAAAAAAAAAGAGCTGTGTTTACACTGTCACTGCATGTTTCTTTATTCAGTACTATAATAGTGTTTGCAAGCCACAACTGGAAGACTCAAGTGAATCATTCCCTGTTGGTCATTGATATTCTTGTTGTCTGTTTTTGTTTATGTTTTTGTTACTTTACACAAACTGTTGATTTCATGCTTCGTGTCTTAAAGGAACCGTTCGGAACATCTGAAAATCGGTTGCATGGGGCTGTTGTGGACAGCAGTTCATTAGCTCAGAGAAGCCAGCGTGCAAACAGCTAAGCAAGGGGAAACTTGTAAAATAAATGTAAGTCTGAGCTGTAATCAGACGGCTGTCGCTGCTGCTGTCAGGCAAGTCTTTCTAATGAGAACCGAAGCTGTTAGAACTCCATCTTTGAAGCCACCAGACTCCACTGACAAAAACAGTCATTTTATCTGCCAAAACACGGGACCTGCCGGTCCACCGACGGCTCAATTAGTTCGCTCGTGTTATTGTGTGACTTTGTGGCACGTCACCAAACTTGCACAATAACATGAAGTAAGTGATAGAGACAGCAGTCGACCCGCATTGCCCGTGTCCGGGTGGGTGCAATAACAGTTTTTGACAGAGGAGTCAGATGCATGTAGCAGTCCAGGTACCTGCTCCCTCCAAACTGAAGACAGGGAGACCATGATTTACCAGAGATTGGACTCTGTCATCAAGTATCTCTTTCAATCTTACTTCAAATCAAATCACATTGAATCAGTCTTTATTTAAAAAATGTCGTTCATACATAAAAGCAACACAAAGTGCTCAAGGGCAGTTAAAACGAAGAAAAACATCCAAAATAGACCCTTCCCTCCCACCCACAATATATACATACCGTATATACGCTAACACATACATGCACACAAACGCAGACTCACATGACTTACATTAAGGAGACATGGCATGATACTGTGGATCAGTAAAAACACCTTCCAATAATCCCCAGGTCTTTGAAAAATACTGCCTGAATACTACCATTTTCAAAATATGTTTAAATTTAATTTGTTATGACATTTTGTTGCACAAGTTAAACTCTTTGTGTTGCCAACGAACAAACTGAAAACTTCTTAACAAATGTGTCCACTCTGTGTCACAGAAACCTCGAATGGACCAAGTGATCTGACAGTTTTTCATTACTTTTTCCCCGCATTGTCCTAATTGGTAACAAAACACTGGTTCTCAAAATGACAAAATATTCACATTTTAGATTTTAGTTTTGTTTTTGTTGAAAGTCAAAATCTGATGTAGGGATGTTTGTAATATCACTTTCATGAATCTCGCTGTTATCAGGCTTTTTAAAAAAAGAGTTGTCTGAAATATGTGATCTTTGAGCCTTTCTATAGCTTGTAGGAAATAGAACATTTATGATTACATGATCTGCTGTCTCATTTTGGCCCCAATCATCCTACTTATGGCCCAAATGTGAGTGAGGAGGGATAGATGGAGAGTTGATGGGTGGTTGGATGTCAATAAAGGAGGAAATATGTTTTTTTGAGTCTTAAAAGTCATATTTTTGAAGTCTCAGGGAGCATGTAACTATTTTGTTTATGTGCTTTCAGTAGCCCCATTCGCATCAACAAATGACTGATTGAAATTTTGAAATGAAAATACTCATTTACAGTTATTTCAGGATAGGTCAGTTCACCATGTGTTACTTGCCGCTGACAGAATTTACTATTATCATCCTCACGAGCTGTCATCTGCATTGAACAGCTGCTCTCTTGTTCACTGAATTCCTGCTCTCTTCAGAATGGCCTCCATCATTAATTTGGAAATGGTTCAATCCTCCAAAGAGAAGCATCGATGATGTCTAAGTGTTTCTGCGGTTATGTTTAATAAGCACAAGCTTACCTTCATAATAGCTATCCACTGCAGTCTGCATGTTTGTGTTTTATGTCAGCTGTTTTTTGCTGAAACTTCCTATTGTCATTGCTTCATGAATTCATTTTTCAGAACTGAACTTGCTGAGTATTGCACACCTTCCCAGAAATAGCTGGTCAAACTTCGGCTGAACTTAAAAACTGAATCAGCCATTAGACTGACCCACATAATGGTGAGAGCCTGGGGAATGTGTCACAGCAACTCTACAGTAATACACCTATGTCTTCACCATTAACTCAATTGAAGGACACATTGCAACATTGCAAGAGTTTCTTCCTCCACATACCAGGAACTACACTCCTTTATTTTTTATGGCTGTACCTTCAATACAATCTCACGTTCAGTAATATGAAAATATTGTCTACACTACTGTTCCATTGCAATACAGATTTGCGAGTTTTCCATGGGATTTGTCAGTCTATCCAGTCGGATTAAACGCAGGACATTCTACAGAAAGGAGATATGGTTTGATACTTTAAATGTTGAACATCAAGGCTATTTCTCCATTCAAAACACCAAACTGTGACATATGGCTGTTATGCTGCTCTGACTTTGGTCACATTTGCAGAGGAACCCTGGGTGCATTTCTGTAGTTGCTGTACAGTTATTATCCTTGAATACACTTGAGAGCCAAGTAAGTACAGATAAGCCCAGTGTTCCTTTATCTGATATGTCAGCTGATGCCATATTCTATCGGATTTCAGAAATGTAAAGGTTTCAGGAAAGTTCAACCTGGAAAACCATGTCAGCTTACTGCAGTGCAGTGCAGCCAATCTGGCCTTTAAATTCTGTTACACAATTATACAACAGTTAAAATAGCCAGCTGCAGTATATCCTCTCATGTATATGGCGATAATCACAGTTATAATCTGTCTGTCACAAGGAGCCAGTTCAGCAGTTTGCGAGAAAGCTGAAAGCAAATGCAAAAGCAGTTCCCAGAACATGCCCCCCTCTGAACCCCCTTTAACATGTTAATACTGAGCACTCGGCACAAAGTTCTGTCTTACTTATAAATTCAAATCATCCACATTGTGTGCCTATGCTCATGTGGAGATTTTGACTGACTGTGAGGGCATGTTTGAATACCACAGAAATGGCTCCTTTTTTTTTTTTAGGGTTCAGAAACGATAAATGTGAGGTCTTCAGCTTATTTCGAGCAGAGCCGGAGACTGTATGTCAACACCTAGAAGCCAGCCTTGTTCAAGGAATCACTTACATGAGCTATGCAATTAAATCTGTCGAGACATTGGCAGTGTATATTGTTCGAGTTCATTTATCCGGGTTAAACAAATGATGAGATACACAATGATGAACAGCCAGTGTTGAATGTTGAAGAGTACGTCAGGCTTTATCCTTGAAAGGTTGAAGCTGAAGTACCAAGAAAGGTCTCTGCGTTTGTTTCCGTGTTGGAGAGAGGAGGGAACACTCTATTCCTGTGTCTGCTTCTGTCTGCTTTTTTTATGCATGTGAGTGCTTCTTCACTTTGTGTGCCATCACCTGGCTGTCTGTTTGCCAGGGAAGCTGCATCTCTTTAAAAGATAATTTGGAAGACACCGACAGCTCTCCAGTCCATGAGCTCACTGATCCTCTCCCCCCGCAGCCTCCTCCTACCCTCCCAGCCCCTCCAGCAATCCAAGCAGGCAGCTTCTCCTTCCCTACGAAGCCCCCCCTCTGTCATCTCAAGCCCATGCTTGCCACTCATGGAATATTTAACAACAGACATGTACTTGAATGTCAATGTTCACAAGTCTCTGAGCCTTGTGCTGTTTTTTTTTTTTTTTTTTTTCTTGTGTCTGTGGTTCTTCATTCTTGGCCCTCTGGCACAAAAGCACACAGTGGGTCAGTGTCAGAGGATGATCCTTCAGAGCACACAGATTTGAGTGTAGACTTCAAGAGCAGAGTACCCTATAGGTTTAAATGAAACAATAGCAGTGCTATGATATGCAGTTGCCAAGAGGAAAAAGCAAGTGCAGTTGTACCATGTAGATTGCCAATAAGTGAGAAATTTAATTCAGAGTAACATTCAGAAGAAGAAAGTATGACGAGCATGCATTTTTGAAAAAGTTCACGCCAATAAAGTATTTAGAATAAAATGAAGTACAGTCCTAACACCCCAAAAACAAACTTTATTCCAGAGGAGAAAAACTATTATTGATTCACCGATCACTATCGTGATGTTTCAGTGTGTTTTGCATCTAGTTTGACCCAGGACTACACTGCAGGCTTAATGAACTGGGTTTTATGAACCAAACAGTCTGTAAATGCTAGAGCTGAGTCATTTCCTGCTATTTCAGTCCTGTTTCATGCATGTGTTGGTAATATATGCCTGTAATAGCAGGTGGATGTGCGACAGTGAGGGAGAGAGAGGAAGAAATTAGATAATGTGTTCAAATTGGGCATGACTCATCAGGTATTTCATCAGTGCCACATCATAAAACCCACAATATTAAAATTCCTTTTATGCACTTGCATATGTGTAACTGAAATCTGTTAATGCAACGGGCTTTTATCTGTGTAGGCACTACCATGTGATTTTAATTCATTCTCTTGCAGGGTCGAGGAAAGTTTTAAGACTCTTTTCTGGTCGATCTTCGGGCTGTCTGAAGTGATCTCCGTGGTGCTGAAATACGACCACAAGTTCATAGAGAACATCGGCTACGTGCTGTACGGAGTCTACAACGTCACAATGGTGGTTGTTCTCCTCAACATGCTCATCGCTATGATCAACAGCTCGTATCAGGAGATAGAGGTACGTCAACGAGATTCTCATTTGATCGAGAGAGAGATTGTTATTGTCAGCAAGTCGATGAGGTTCTCTGTTTGATCGTCTGAGCCTGAGAGTCTGACTTTCAAAAATACCAACAGCTTTTAAAGACCAATATGATGCCAACAAGCAAAATTACTGAATAAAAGAAGTGTCGCAAAAAAACTGAAGTAGTTTGTATTTAATTTATTGATTTCTTTCAATTCTGGCACTCTTACCAAAAGAAATCTCATCTGATTGAGGGACTTTGCAGTTTGCGTGTATATTTCCTGCTGTAGACAGACTTATGGTTTGACTGATTACTTTATAGTATAAGCAGGCAAGATGGACAGGGGTTCCAAACATGTATTAGGTTTAAGCTAAAGTCAGGCTTTATTAGATCCTGCAGTAGAACGGCAAATACTAAAATGCCGCAGGATTGGAAAGATCGGGTGCAAGATGGAGCACAGACAGCAGCATGAACAGACAGATGAACAGAAAGAACTAAGACTCATAACTACGACTGATAACACTGGATACATTTACCTTAATTAGGTGGACCAGCGCAGACACAAAGAGACTGACACACACACACGCACACACACACACACGGAAGCTTGTGGGGAGGATAGAAACAATTAAGGCTGACATTCAAATGAGGTACATGAAGAGCAGATAACAAGACACTCAGAATGGTTTGAGAAAAGGTGCACTTCAACATCCATCTATCTTACATACAGCTTCATCCACGTTATCCAACTCAAGGTTCCACATTGCTGTGTAAAGGTGACTGTTTTTAGTTGTCAGTTGGCCATAAATGAATGTATGTGGACTGTGGGAGGAAAACTGAAGCCAGTGGGAAAAACTCACACACAGAACATGCAACTCTACACACACTGGCTCCCACGCAGACTTCTACAGGTAAACTTCTAACTTTGAAGTGAGAGCACTAACCTTTACACCACCATACAGCATTCCGCAAAAAAACTACATCATTATATGAGACATGAAATTCAACAAACACTTCACTACATCATGAACCCTGGCCGAAACTAAACACAAGCTGGACATAATGTGAACCATGGTATGCGCCACCAAAAGCATCCAACAGAAACGCAACAGGAACCAGAAATGAAAAAAAAAAAAAAAAAAAATCAAGTAACAAGGAAGAATGCAAGCAGTACGCATGACCATAGCACATTGTGCATCGCCTGCAGGGCAAGCTCTAAATATAGAGGTCAGTGTGAATGACATGACATGATAGATAGATAGATAGAATCAAGAACTACATTTTTGGTATGACACACACATAGTTATAGGCTACACAATGTAGAAAGGCAGAGTTTAACTACATGAAGTTAATCCAAGCAGTCAGAGGTTTAGAAACAGACAAGGTCAGGATACACTAAGAAAGGCCTGAACTAGGACACAACACTGCAACGAAAGCCTCTCACTGTCTCTGGCAAGTGAGACAAACTGGCACTGATACTGTGAACCAAACATTTATACACCAAGGAGAGGGTGTATAAATGTGTACAACTCAGCTGACAGTGATGAAGGCATGCAGCAGACAGGATACAGAGGCAGGGGCAGACAGTCACAAGAGGGAAGTTAGAGGGCAATCCGCACAGCAGGAAACATGAGTAAAAAATATGATCAGAGATCCCTGACAGTTACGAAGTAAATCCAGGCTCGCAGCACGGCTGTGAAAGGTAACAGTGTTTGGTGCTAAAATGTTGGGTGTTATTGTTTAATGGTGTTGTGGTTTGATTAGTCACTGAATGCCATGTTAATCCTGATATATCCTAAATAATAGTGTCATTCTGTGTAGTCAGTGTAAGTTTTGCATGGAATTACTATGATGATTTGTTTGTCCTGCATGGTATTCAGAGCTCTGGTGTTCATCAGCCTCTGTCTCTGTCTGCACAGGAGGATGCCGATGTGGAGTGGAAGTTTGCCCGGGCCAAGCTGTGGCTGTCGTACTTTGATGAGGGTCGCACCCTACCTGCTCCCTTTAACCTGGTTCCCAGTCCAAAGTCATTCTACTACCTGGTCCTTCGTATTAAGTCGTGCTTGATACGCCTCTGCAAGGCCAATGGCCATCACCACAACAATGAGCTGGAGATGGGCATGCTCAATTCACAAGCCAAGGTTGGTGTCAGTGAACTGTATGAGTCACGATCTCAAGTACACAGACAAAGTCAGTATATTTTGTCATTTTGTGAAGTCCCATGTCAACGAATGACATGATTGTATATGATAATGTTGCAAAGTGATTAAGTATTCATTTTTGTCAAAAAAAAAAGGTGACTGAAAACAGAATAATATTTTTATCATTATCTATGAAGTGTAAATCTGCAGAAAAATCACCACTGTCTAAAAATTGGTTTTACTTTATTGTAACATTACTTGTATTGTTTTTATGCAGTGGTGAGAAAAGTGCAGTTTCCACGTCATATCCAACCCACTTTAATCTAACTCTGGCCCGATAATATTGACCTTTAAATACTAACAACTCTTATTTATTTATTTATTTTTTATGTGCAAACAACAGTACTCACCCAAATGCAAACTGGATTTCTCAATATTGCACATTCATTTAATCTAATGTTGGCAGAAGTGTGTTGTTTCTAGGGCTGCACTGTTTTTCCGGCATTCAGTGCACTTTTTCCTCATAAACTCACCCTCACACCATGGATTTGAGGTGCAATGCAAATAACAGTGGGCTAAGCAGAAAACTTACCTTCACTGGAAAATTGCTGTTGTCATCTTCTTTGCAATTTTGATCCTTTACAAGGACATTCAAGCCAAAACGGTCCCCCCGGGGGATTGAAAGTGGCCTGTAAGCCATATGTCTGGCACTTCTGCTTTAATGTATATTTTATCTAAGTCATTTTTGTGTTGAATTCCATACTGATTTACCTGGGGAGCACTCTTTTGTTTATTCAAAAATATTTTCCCAGGCAACTTCATCGTAAGCAGTCTTTATTTCTATGTGACTTTAATTAAACTTCTAGTTTGTCAAAAGAAACAGCCTTCAGTACACTGTATGTCATGTGTAACCTTTAATTCAATTCAAATAGTTATGTTATGACCGCAAGAATGTCAGATGTTCACACTGTGAGCCTACAATTGAACTAAAGCAATCATTTTCAGGCTGTCTGCATTTTAAAGATCGTCAATCAAAATAAAGTCGGTGTAATGAAAAGAAAGACTTGCGTGAAGAAAATAAGGCAGACCGTTTAATGTGGAATCAATCTGAGCGCTGCACTTGTCTGCAGACGTTCCCCCTGTCTGATCCCTCAGCTCCAACAGCTCAACACAGCACCTCAGTGAGGCTATTAGTCAGGCCGTTGGCTCTGCCGGCGTCGGCTCAAATGCTTTGGCAGGTTTCACATGGGGACAAGACGGGTTACACCCCGCTGCCTTCGTGAACACCTAAACTTGTGTGCAGCACAGAACACCCGAGCAGGTGCAGACGGCGATCGATAGGTGCGCTCCGACTGAAACACCGTGCGGCTCCGTGAATGTCAAGTGAGACGTCGAGAAGGCAACGTGGTCTTTCTGAGACGCTGCATAGTGCATGTTTCTCAGCACTTTAAATGAGATGAAGCTAATTATATTAATTTCAAAGCAACATATGTTTATGGAGATAGTTTGTCTTGGTGAAATATTTTAATGACTTGAATGTCTGTGTTTAGGGGGCCACAACTCAGCCACTGGTAATCTATTTTTAATTACTGTGTGGAATTGATATAAAAAGTAATAACTTTACATGTTCATTTAGGAAATGTGTGTATGTGTACTTATTTGTACTGTTTGTACTGTGTTTGTACTGTGTGTGTTTGTGTGGGTTTGTGTGTATGTGCCTTCTCTTGCTTGCAGACAGTAATTTATGCGCGGTCCCTTTGGTGTATTTGCCTTTCATATATTCACAACAGTTTGGACAATTAATTTCTTGCTGAAAAGGAAGCAGAGGAATTGAGTATATGTTTAATGGAGCCAGCAGAAGTCAACAAAGCAAGTTATGGATAGGGAAAAGCTGACGGAGTCCAGTACAACACTACAAAGAGATCCGAGCCAAGCCAGTTGGCCTTTGGAAAACTTCTGCATAAAAGATGTGTCCCTCACTCTCACATGGAGCTGAAGCAGCAGATGCCATCCGAGCAAGGCCTTCAGATATTGTAATGATAGATTGGTTGGGGGGGGGGGGAGTATTCGCCTTTTTACAGCTAATAATTGGCTCTTGCAGTTGGCGCAAAATATTCTACAGCATTACAAAAAAAAGGTACATGTTGTTCATGTTGTTTACAGCAGTAGTTCTCCTGCAAACTGAAAAACAGCTTTCATGATTTTCATTATAAAAACATTGAAAGAGTAAATGAATGCCGAAGGGGATTGTCTCCGTGGTAGCTAATCACTGAAGTAACAACATAATAAATGCTTTCGCCTGATGAACATCAGTCTTTTTTATTTTTTTTGCGTCACAATTGACACAATTACATCTACTATTGTACATACAACTTTTTGAAACAGACTCTAGATATAACGCCAGGGACATAAATGATATGTTCTTCACTCAGTACCATCAGCAAGAGTTAAAAGCTTTTGTGTTCTGTGTCTGAAAAAGAAAATATCCAATTGGTAGAGTGGGTCTTTTAACAATCCTCCGTTTTGCTCTGTGGCAAAGTGTCCTTGAGCAAGTCAGTGAACCCCAAGTTTCTCCCAATCGTGTGTGAACATCTTGCACGACTGTGTGTGTGATTGTGTAGCTGAATAAGAACATCAGGTCAAAGTGTCTCTGAGGTCTTATATTCAAATCCCAGCTGGGCCTTTCTGTGTGGAGATTGCATGTTCTTCCTCTGCATGTTCTTCCTGTGGGCATGTGAGGTTAACTGATGACCCAAAATTACCCATAAGTGTGAAAGTGAGTGTGTGGTTGTGTGTTTCTTTGTGTTTGCCTCGTAATGGACGGGGACCTGCCCAGGTTAACCCTCCGTCCCCCAGGATGGACGGGTGGATGGATGGACTGTTAATTTTAAAACATATACTGAAAAAAATAACCCTTGGTTCAAGTACAGATGATGATTCTCTTCTCAACTTAAAAATCTTTAATTTCAAAATTTGCAGCTTGACAATTGTTCTTGGGTAGATAGATATTTTTTATTCATTTCCCTGCATTTTTTTTTTTTACAAGAATAAGTTATGAAACTGAGAACTGTCCATGTCTGTGCAGCATTAGTGCTCACTTTGTAGAGTAGCAGCTAGTTGCATGAGTCCACACTTCAATGAAAACTCATTTTTGCACCACTGTGTCAAAATGGCACACATGCTACAAAGCAAGGTCATGGACGTGGGCGGCATCTGGAAGTAAGCTAATAAAGATTCACTCAGGTCAAGTGATGTTGTCGAATATCATTGCCTTCTCTCTGAAGACGTACGAGCCTCAGACACAAACACTACCACCTGCCTTTCATCGTTGTTTTGTTGTGCCGGCATATTGCCCCTTTAACACCTGTTTCGAATTCTTCCATTTTACAAGATTGCTCAGCCATGAAATGCGAGGGTAAATCTGGGCTGCTGTCTGTTACAGGATGAACGCTTCAGGTCTTATCCACGACCGGGAGAAGAGTTCATCCAGAGAAAATCTCGAAAACACCCGACGAGATATCAGGTAAGACAGAGGCAAAATCAGAAACACAGGATGCGATCAAAAATAAATAAATAAATAAATAAATAAATAAATAAATAAATAAATAAAAATGAACAATTGACGGAGCCAAGAGTGAAAATGCAAAGAGAGACAGAGAGAAACTCACAGTCTGAGTAAGATTAGACAGAAAAAAAAGGAGAGCTATGTAGAGTCAGGGAGTGAGGATGGCTGGAGTGTGTTGACAGGATGACAGGAGAGGAGGAAAGGAGACACAAGGAGAAACTGATGCAAGAGACAGAAGTAAGGAGGTGTGAGGGAGATTGGCCAGACGACATAGAGGAAAGAATTTAACAAGTTTGGATAGAAGGGCACTGACTGGAATGAAGTGGCAAAAAGAAAAGGAGAACAACGGGGAGAGGCTGAAAAATATCTCTAATGAGCTGTTTGGGAGAGATCGAAGGCAAAGCGCTTCACTAAATGAGCTCAAAGTATCGAAGATGAGCGAAGGGAGTCTCTCTTCCTGAGGCTGCTCTTCACCTTTACACAGAGGGAAATCATACCTCCTTTCTCGGCCGAGTGCACTTTTGTCTCATGATTCCCATTATGTGTGTTTTTCCATTCCACACTCAACGGCAAGATTAGTCATTTGTATGTGTGCTGTATGAGTGGTGACAGGTATCGACCCGCAATCCACAGTGGGTTGCATGCAGGGAGCGACTGCTGGAGCCGTGTGAGCAGCTGCAGGACGTCCCCATTGGCCAGAGATTAATACTGAGTCTCTGACATCTCATCTCTGAGACGGAGCTATTATGCTGTTCACTTAGCTTAGTCCGTGTGTGCACACAGTGTCGCTGCAAACAAGCACAGGCGCTTCGAAATTTAACTCGATAAGCTTATTCATCAGGTAAGTTGAGCACGTCACCCTGTTGCATCCTCGCCATGTAAACTCCTCCTTTCCTCTTCTCGTAGAAGATTATGAAGCGCCTGATTAAGCGGTATGTACTGAAAGCTCAAGTGGACAGAGAAAGCGACGAAGTCAATGAAGGTAATAATTCTGTCTTCATTAAGAACTGCTTCCACTCTGTCATTCCACGCTCAGGGTGCTTAAGGGAATTGGATGGAGATGTGCTGGTGTCAATGTGTGTGTGTGTGTGTGTGTGTGTGTCTGCATGGGTAAAATCGACACTAAAATGAGGCTGTGCCGAGATACGTGCCATCTATCATGGTATAATAAGCACTGTGCGGCACTAGCACGTGCTATCGGCTGTGCTGCTGCGTGACCTTGTGGCTAAGAGCCTACCTGCAGAGATCACTTGTTGTCGTCGTGTTTGCTCACTTCTCTCTCTTGCATCTCCGTCCTTGTGTTACTGTGTTGTAGGCGAGCTGAAGGAGATCAAGCAAGACATTTCCAGCCTCCGCTATGAGCTCCTGGAGGAGAAGTCCCAGGCCGCAGGAGAGCTGGCTCTGCTCATACAGCAACTTGGCGACAAGTTTGGCAAGAACACTATGAGACACTGACAGGACTAGAAAGAATGGGAGTGGGGGGTTGAGGGGGGGGGGGGGGGGGGGGGGGTGGCGGATAAAATCAAAAGGAAGTGAGGGCAGAAAGGAGGGTCAACACAGGTATTTTTACTCAATATTGTAAGAGAGAGAGAGAGAGAGAGAGAAACAAGAGAGCGGAAGCAGGATGTTTATGAGGTTAGACAGGATGAATGGAGGACAGCAGAGGAGTCAGAATGAGAATTTGCTTAAAGAGCCAAGAGATTTCGGTATGCTGTGTCCAATTAGGAGGACGGAGAGGAGATTGTGATTGTAAGAGAGCATGAGGTCAAAGAGTCAGAGGTGAAGTAAACTCAGTCAGAGGGGCTTTGTGTTGACAGTTCAATTCTAATTAAAGGCAGTGTCTTCGGGGAGTGAGACGGGAGAAGCTCCTCGCAGGACGGGTGGGAGGCAGAGCGAGACGAATGAGAAGGAGAACACAAGCACTGCGAGATATGAGGAGGCACCACAGGGCACAGGACTGAGGCAGCGCAGTAAGGAGGGCCCCCACATCCACTGCCAACAGATATCAGTGCATCACTAACTCTGAGAGAGAGATGGAAAGAAAGGGAAACCCAGACAATGGATGACACAAAGAGAAAGCTAGGGGAGGGGGACATAGGGAAAGATATCTTCAAAAACTGCCAGTTATTCACTCCCGAAAGGCCGGCTTTGCGCCTGCCTCTTCACTTTGTCAAGACAAGCAGAGATCCCTGTCAAGACACTGCACACACTTTTCTACGCCAGGCTGTCTAATTAATGCATTTCCATCCGTAATGCACAAAGTTACGATCAGGAGTTCGACGATTCAGGAAAAAAAAAATGCAGGAAAGTATGATTTATGCACTCATTTGAAAGTCATTAAAGAAACTGCTCAAAGATTAAACATCATCCTCTCATCTTAATGCCGCCCAGAGACCGAGGTCCGCTTCACACTTAGTACTGCAGCTCCATGAACCACCTCCAACAGAGCTGAGTATGTAAAAAAAAAAAATATTTAAAAACCTCACAAGGGCCGTTAAAATCTCTCCGGACAGCACCTTGTCTTACCTTAGTTATGCTTCCAGAAATGTTGCAAGTACAAGTGAATCTCAAATAGCAAATGCCAGTAGCATGTATAAACACAGATTGGAAACAAATTCATGACCTCACTCTCACTTTAACAGTTTGGTGCGTATTTGAACAACCTTAAACCAACGTGTTTTTAATATGACCTAGATAATGATGTTGTGGATATTTTCCTCTTCATTGTGCCTTCGCAGCACTAATTGTCTCCGTGCAGCGTGTCTTCAGAAATAATAACCAAATGTAAGGTGTCCTGGAGGAGCTGTGTTTACAGCTGTAAAAATCCTGGAGGTCAGTGCTTCGATGAAGCGCATAAAGTAAGCAAAACTGTTCTGTCTGATTGCTTTAGGGGTGCCAGATGAGATGAGAAAATCCGAGAGATGTAGAGGTGTGTTTATGTATGCCATCATTGAGTTATAAAACTGGGATACTGCCGCAGAGGCTATATGTGGAGTCGATTTTGCTCTTGTTTTTCTTCTTGAGACATATTTGACACACTGCTGCAAAAACTGAGATATTCACTGACTTGTGGGAGTATGACTAATAGGTGAACCATAGCTTTGACTTTAAATTTCTGAAAAGTATGATCTGGATAATAATACTAAGTTTAAAATAACTGCTACTTTTATCCCCCAAAAATTTGATGTTTTTTTATTTGATGTTTTTTTTTTTTTTTTATTGAGAGCAAATGCGACGGGTAGGCACATTAGTGTTGATTTCTTCTTTTAGCAGTGTCCCTTAGCAATAAATGTTATGTTTTGGAAATGCTGGAAAATCTGTTTACTCTCCTTTTAAATGGGGGCCACAGAAGAAAGATGCATTTGCTGGATGAGCGGCAAAACTCATTGCACAAATCACTAGTAACAGCAGAGAAAAGCTGTTGACCTTGGAAGATAGAAGGTTTGGGCCTGTTTTCATGGTCACACCCCACATTTTCAGCTCTGCTATTCGTCCCACAAATGCATGTCGCCCACAGATATGGTGCCGTTTGAAAGGGAAACAGTCCGTCTTTCCAGCGTTATTACATTTATTGCCAAAAGCATTGCTATTAGAGAACAGTCCCACTTAAACACAAACATCCTTTCTTTTTGTGCACAGCTAATTAAAAAGTATACCTCATGTGACACTGACTTCAAATGTTGTCAGATTTTTTTTTTTTTGTTTATTATCAATCCCATAGATATGAGGCACCTGAACCAACTGCTACCTCTCCATTTGCTGAATTTTATTCTTTAATGGCATATGTATGACATTATTGCCAAACCTTTGTCATCATGTAAAAAAAAGGAAAATTATTACATTTGATGCTTTTTCATTCAGACCTCAACAATATAACAAATACACAAAAGGAAAATATAACAGGTTATCATAACATGTTAATGTTGTCATGAAGATTGCAGAAGAAATTATGTTTTTTAATGTTTTTTAATGCATTAACTGCATTTGTAATATTACTTCAGTTATTATAAGGGCATGTTTTTTGATGAAAGCAGAAGAAAGATGGGACTTCAGATAATGAGATTAAATCATATGAAAATATACGATATGCATCAGGTAAAACTTGGAATTTTATGAAAACACAGACCACCACAAAAACAATGTTTTCAAGTAATTTAATAAATTCAAACAGAAATACATGATGTGTCAGCTGCAGAGACCTAATATAGCATTTACTGTCACAATTAAGTCTCCAACTAGCACCTGAAAACAAATCTCAGCTATGGACTATATGCACAGCTCCATTACTTCCTGAAGTTCAGACGGCACCTTTATTTCCTGTGTTTCATGATAGGATGAACTGATTAATCCACTGAGGTCAGACACACCTGGATTAATCAGTTCATCCTATCATGAAACACAGGAGATAAAGGTGCCGTCTGAACTTCAGGAAGTAATGGAGCTGTGTATATAGCCCATTGACAACGGATTAATTTCATCTCCAGTGTTTTCCCCGAGACACTTACTTTTACTACAATTCTTCCTTCATCATCATATATTTCTAATTTGCCTCTTAATTTGTAATCCGGTTGGGTACTGTGCCATACCTATGTGACTGATACGAATTTTTTTTTTTTTTTTTTTTTTTGGATGGAATGATGGCATTCAAATCCACTTCAGTGTAAATTTAAAGCTTTAAAAATACTGCAGATATAATTTGCAGTAATGTGTGTCTAGATTATGTCACAAACCTCGGGTGAGAAATTTGTGCATGACGTCAGATTAATTTGATCCTTGATTTATGTCATGATAGATGAAGGTGTTTTCTACAACCTCGGTCTCTCCATATTCCTGCAAAAACAGCCATTAACATATTTTAATTTAATGAATGCACTGAAAAGGATGCATTTTTCTGTGGAGTCCAGTATTTAAAATACATATTTCAGTCTTTTTACTACTTACAAAGCATCTCAAATAGAATACCATCAAGCCAAAATAGCACGCTCTTAGTATTCTATTATTGTGTGGCACTATCAAATGTCATTAGCCTGAAGACGGGAGGGTCAGCAGGGGCTTACTGCATCTATTTACACTTTCAGAGGAGTGCCATTTGTTGTGACCGATTAGAAAAGAAAAAAATTAACAGGTTTTGTTTATTTAAACACCTGTTTCTCTTTCAGCAAACTTTCAACCAGCCAGACTGTGAGATGACTTATTGCCATAATGTAATGTATTTATATTGAAATTCTTACTTATAGTGCTTGAGAAACGCTTGGAGGTTAAAAGGCTAATCTCACAGGGGGGGGTATAGTAGACACAAACAGACTTCCCAGCACCATAAAAGTAGCGTGTGTAATATTTATTTTGTTGATTTTATGGAGCAATGAAAGGATCGTCCTATTACATTTTTCTTACGTGTAGCAGCTGACTCTGTTTCTAATACACAAAGCTCTTGTTATTGTCTATTTATTTGTGTTATGTTTGAAAGCAAGTCTCTTTTTTTGGGTTTTGTTTATGTGAAAATGGATAAGGCTCTCAGAGATTGTTTTTGTGATTCCCACCTTCTAATGACAAATTACCTGAAATACTGTATTTTTAACTTATACGCAAGAGATACTGAATAAATCAAATCTTGTACTGTATATTGTCATATTTTTGATCCTAAATTAAACAGAGTAATCTCTAACCTCATTGGTTTGACTGATGCGTTTGGTGTTTTTGTGCTGATTTCGTGGAGTGGTCTAACTCTTAGTCGAGCTGTTGTTCAGGCACTGCAAACAACCCAAAAATTGACCTGACGAAGTAAAAATGACAGCAGAATAGCTCACAGATAGAAAACTCAAAATTTTTTCAACCCTTCGTTTTAGCTTAAAACTAAATGTTGATAGGTGATGCACTTTTTCACTAAATCAACCAAAGAACTCAAATCTAAAATCTGCAGCCTTCATCTAACTTGCCACTTATTCAAATTATGATTGTGGGGTGCTGAAATCATTCCAGCTAGCTATGGGCGATGACAGGGTACACTCGGGACAGGTTTCTAGTCCATCCGAGAGAAAACACAGAATCAGGCAACCACACACACTTGGATTTGGACCTTCCTGTAGGAGGAGACTGAAGAAACCAGAGAAATGTTCCACGCAGGAAGACCGTCAAGCCTGGACTCAAACCAGAGATTTTCTGGCTGTGAGGGGAAAGTGCTGATCACCACACCACCACACAGCCCACCGTGTTTCTCTTAAGCCTGTTTTTTTTCCCTTGGCCACATGATTTCTCCAGGCTTTAGAATGATTTCCACCAACTCACGCAATAATATTTAAGCTCGCAATAAATCTGCTAGATTTTACTGCTGCATTACTTTGAGCATTCCTGCCATCCCGAAGTTACTTGTTTTATTTTTAAATTGCAAATAAGCTTTGTCATTTTTGTCTTTTGTGAGGATATCCCACGGGCTGACTTTGGTCTTCTGGCCTGTCAGTTTAGCCCACAGGCGGTGTGTTTGACACCCCGGGTCTATTTGTTCATTGAGGTTTGTTCCCAGACTCTGACAGATATGGGAGCAAAAACAACAGTAGCAGTGCCTCAACAAACACACAGAGATACACAATATATGCAAAGCCAAAAGGTTTTTGAAAATGCATTAGAGCAGCTCAGAGAGAACAACCATGGAAAGATGCTCACATTCATACACTTTCATAGCACATGAACATGTGAGGTTTAATGCTTTTTTCTGCTTGTTTAAGAAGCTATATTTGAACTTACAGAGGTTTGTATGGGGGGGGGGGAAATGACATACTACAAATCCTTTCATCACATCAGTCGAGCATGCCCTCTCCTGCACAGCTTGGAAAGGATTGCCTGGAGTGTCGTATCCATGCCCAGTATGACCCCTGATCAATGTCTCCACAAGCCTTGTCCGTTGCCTATATGCACACGCGTTGGTGGAGCTGGCAGGCAACTTCTAAAACCATGTAAATAAAACTCCTTGAGCACAATTCACGAGAGGGAGTATGCGGTGAAAAAGTGGGTGACCTGGGAACCTACTGTGGGCCAAAGCAGTGCAGTGGAAAATACCTGCCCTCTCCTTCTCCGTCTTGTTTTTCTCTGCTTTTCTCTCCTCAGCCAATTCTCCTCTGCTCCAGCCTCCTCGTCCTGTTACTCATTTTGTCATCGCCCTTGTACTGTGTAGTTCTCCTTCTCAACCCTGTCATCCTCTTTGACAGGGTTTTCCAAACAGATATTTACTGGCGGGCTATTCATAGTGCACAAACTGGAATTCGTGAGAAACCTGTCTGAAAGTGTTATCATGTACTGTATGTGTGGGCGGCTGTTGGCTAACCAGAGTGCTTAAGAAGATACCGGTGTTTACAAGTTTTACCTTTATCCAAGTTTGAGGATTTTTGAAAACCACAGTGTCACTATTTTTACATCCAATTACATTTGAATTTGCATTCTCTTCTCCCTCTTTTTTTTTTTTTTCAAATTTCTTGTGACTCCTCCTGTACTTGAGGGCTTCCCCTAACTCTGCGCCCACGAGTAATGTCTGTTGAACTGAAGTCCTGAAAGTGGAAGCAAAGCAAAGAAAATCCACCCATGTTCCAGACCTACATTATCGAGATTAGGATCATAATCTTACCCTTACTGTGCTCACGGCTATTGGCAATTTAGAGCCACCTATCTTTAGATTGCAGAAGAGAGCCGGAGTATGTGGAGACAAACTGAGGGATTCAAACCAGGAACCCTCTTGCTGTGTGGCGACTGCGCAAACCACTAGCCCACTTTTTTTTTTTTTTTTTGACAAAGTCACTTCACATAACTAAAGGTGATTTGTTTGAGCGATTGGACTTTGTCAAAGGAATTCATGTCATTCAAGTCAAGTTAGGAAAGCAACACAATAATGGGACCTGCTCTAATTCCAAATGGAAGACTGGATACACCCTGGGCACGATGCCAGTCCATCGCAATGTGAACTCTGACTACAGAACAAACTGTAACTTGCCTGAAGTGCAAGTCTATCCCAGGAGGACATATATATGTGATAGATATATATAGAGTGATATATACATATCTCTTTCTATTGTTTTTGGGGTAGTGTTAAGCAGTTTGGCTATGAAGTAATGCAGTGGAATGGTAACAACTGACATGGTAATGTCAGTGGCTGTGGTTTGCATTCTCACCTCAAAGTGAGAGCATCCTCATCGGGATTCCAGACTACCTGTGCAAATTGTTTATGTTCTCTCTGCACCTTGGTGGGTCTCGCTCATGGTCCTCAGGTTTCTTCCCACAGTCCAAAAACATCTGAGGGTCTTTTGAATGTGAATCTCATCCAATACACAACCTATTTTCCAGACTTTAAGTCACAATTTTTGGTTGCCGTTTAGCTTGTCCTAAAACTTCTATCAAAATATATCGCGACATTGCTACCGTGTCATTGAAAAATGTCTTTTACCATTATTTCACTTACAAAAGAAATACAATATCAGATGAAGAAAACGCTACAAAACAAATTCTATCTATCCATTATTCACTCAATCTAGTGCAAGGATGAAAAAATGATTAAAGAACCAGTAGATAGTGGGACCGGGCATCAAAGATAGAGTTTAAAGTGTGTGAGAAACTTGCGAGGGACTGGAGAAATGCTAGAAAAAACAAAAAAAAAAAAAAAAACATGATGAAGAAAATAACGAAGTTTAATGGTGCACTGAAAGCCTGACAGAGTTGGACAAATTCGCAGATGGTTCTGGAACAGCAGCTGCTGGCTGAGGCGTATCGACAAGGCAGTCACTTCTGTGCATGGAAAAAAAATATGTCTAAAATGCCAGTGCAGTTTATTTTCAGTGTGCTTTTCTTCTGTCATATGACACATTTTTTTGACAGGAGCAACTTATAGTCCAGAAAATACGGTACTTCTTTTCCAGCCCTTAACTTGTGACTGGAGTGTGTGCGTGCGTTGCGCCTTCTGAAGCAGCTCTATAAACACTCTGTTCCAACATGCGCCTCGGTGTGCCTCGGGCCACAGTTCCTCCATACCGTTCACTCATGCCTCTCTCTGCATTGTTTCAAGCTGTCAGTGAAGGACTCACTTTTTATTGTCTTGTCCTCTATAACGAGAACCTCAGCAAACATTGTAACATTGTCACGAGAACCTTCCTTACTTGGTCATCTTTCAGTCAGATTTGTGGAGGGTTTTTTTTCACCTCTATTAGAATTTATTGTCAGTTCTGAAGAGCGAAATATTTTTAATTTAAGAGCTACTTTGCCATTCACCTTTCCTTCTTTTATTCATCCGTGTTTTTGTGTCATTTTCAGTGATGCTGCAGATAGTGATCAATTTTCCAGACAGACAATATGTCTACACAAACAAGAAAGAACGCTGTGGTATTCAGAGAAGCATCTTTAGCTCACAGTGCAGCTGAGTGTGGTTTGTAACCTCTTTCACATCCTCTCTCGCTCTCGCTTTCTTTCTGTTTCCTCCACCCTTCCTCTCTCTTTCCCATCATTCACTGCTGCTCTATATATGAACACCAATAAAGCACAGATGCCAAAACACTGTCAGAAACGCACACACACACACACACACACACACACACACACACACACACACACACACACACACACACACACACACACACACACACACACAGTCTTCATTTAACCCTGCACAGGAATGCCAAACTGAACACAAACAGCAGTTGACACCCCGACTGGATAACATCCAAAGCAAAGAAGTCACTTTAAAGAATGTGTGTTTTTTGGAAATTCAAAGGAAATTCTATTATCTGACTTCCTGCGGCACTCTGATAGTAGTTTTAGCCACACACAAAAAAAAGTGTGTGTGCGTGTGAGTGTGTTACGTTGTCTCAACCTGTTAGTCGGCATGAAGAGATGTAAATGTGTCGTTCTTTGAGTGCAGGTCACAAGGTATCGCAGCTCGCCCAGCCTCCTGTTACCATGAAGCGGCCTGCCTTGTAGCTAAAAAGTAAAACAGAACAAACAAATAGGTTGAACTACATCTCCAGAGAAAGCCAGCAAACATGATATTAAAGTTGAGAATTAGAAAATCCATCACAAAAACAAGTGAAGATTACCTCGAGTTACATTTTTGACGTAAAAACCTGCCAGTTTCTTCCAGATTGCTGCATTTTGACATGTGGAAGAACTGTGTGTTTCTCTGTGTTTGCATGTACGTGGATGTGATGTCTACATGTGTTTGTCTTTCATCTGTTTTAACCAGACACCATCTTATTGAAGGAAATATGTCTGTTTATGCAGTTTGTCAGTGACCTGTAAGCTAACACTGACCTGTTTGCTTGTGCAAGAAATCCAAGTGTGTGTGTGTGTGTGTGTGTGTGTGTGTGTGTGTGTGTGTGTGTGTGTGTGTGTGTTCTCGTATTTCTATCCTTGTTGGGGCCAAATGTCCCCACAAGGATAGCAAAACGTGAAACAACGTGCCTTGTGGGGACCTTTTTCCGGTCCTAAGTAGGAGAAACAGTGTTTTCTTGACCATGTTGTTGTTACTGAAAAAAGTAAAAGTGCAAAAACATTTCTTTAGGGTTAGGCTTTATTGTGGTGTGGGTTAGGGTTAGGGTAAGGGTCAGGGTTAGGGGCTAGACATGAATGGGAGTCAATGGAAGGTCCCCACAAGGATAGAAATACGAGACTGCGCGCGTGTGTGTGTGTGTGTGTGTGTGTGTGTGTGTGTAGACTCATGTGTGTCTTAGAGCAACACAGTATAACTGACATCCTTTCTCTGGTGTAATTTGTCCCGGAGGCCCAAGGCGAGGAAGTCTTCATAATCTCCCTCCCTCCATCTCTCCTCCTCCTCCTCTTCTCTTCATCCTCCCTCTCTCTCTCCTTCTCTCGCTTTCTCTCTCTCTCCATCCCTCTCGCCTCCTCCATCGGTCTTTCTCGGTTTCTTTCTCTCCTGGCAGAGCAGTGAGCGATGTGACCTCTTGTTTCTCACGGGTAGTGATACCAGGGATTCAAAGGAGACTTTAGAGACTCTCTCGGGTGTGCCCTTGCCTCCTGCAAAGGTCACACTTAACACTGGTACACATGTGTAAATAAATATGCATGTGTGAGCACAGACGTGCACGGCAGCTTCATTTCCCCCTTTTATTGGAAGCCTGAATACAAACGTAGGTGGGCTCAATGAGCATCTTCACCAGAAATCCACACACACACACACACACATCGCACACTCACTGAAGCGTGAAAGCACACATATGCATGCACACTCTCACACCAGACCATCTGTTGTAAACATTCACATTTAGCCTCTAAATGATAACTTGCTTGCATGCAAACAAAAAAAAAAAGGATCACTGGGGTTTATTAATGGTTACATTAGCACAGGTGAAGGTTACGGATACGTTAGTCTTTATGCGTGGCTCTTACTCTAACAAATGTACTCTCACAGTTAACTGTGTGTCACTCAGCGATCTTACGCTCACTCACATAAGGATACAGTTGCCATTCAAGCCATCAATCCCACCCTGAAGCCATCTCAGTCCCTCATCTCGCTATCTCATTAGAAGAAAGCCCGCCTGGGACGACCTCATCAGGAAAACTTGCTCAAATAAACCGAAGCACCAGCGTGAAGCTGTCACTGTCATGCAGCCGTACTCATTTATCACCGAAAAGATCCACTTTATCAGTTATCAACTTTACCATCATCAGCCTGTTAGAAGAAATCACAGATCCATTCTTGTGAGGTTTTATTTATTTATTTATTTATTTTAATGATTGCCCATTGCTGGTAAAATGCCAATATCTCATTTCAGCACCAGTCAGGGGTGCTGATGAAGTGGTGGAGGACAGACCTATGGGGGGCCTATCAAAAGAACAGATTTGCCAAGTGTTTACCAATTCTTCAAAGGCACAGTGCACCGGTGAAAGATGGATGGGGGGAAGGATATAAGAATTCTGACAGGCTCTCCAGGTGGCTCAACTGGCCCTCAAGCTACATGGTCTGCTGCTCAGAGAAGCCATGAGTGCACTCGTAATCGCGAGCGAGGCGCACTGAAATGCACATGGGCAAGATAAATGCATCTATGATGAGATGCTTTTTCCTTCTGAAATTGTCATTATTGCTGCCTTCTTCCTTGACACAATTGGAGAGAGCTTCAGAACAGTAATTTCATGCACTTGTGGCATATAGTAATTCACCGAGCCAATCATAGAGTCTGATTATTTGAAACCCTGATGTTTCTCATTGTAGAAGGAAGCTTAATCAAGCGTGCATTCTTTGACCTGATGTTTAACCTAATCGAAGCGACAATTAAGCTTATTTCTGTTCCTTAGTGGATGTGTAATCCTGATTAAGACCCAAGTCCATTGACTGCCCCCATCATTGAACTGCCAGTGGGATACATCACTGGAATTTGGAGATTCATAGTTTTGTTCTGCTTTTACATTTGCAGCATGAAATACACAAATCAAAAATATAGACGCAACACTTTAGTATTACTCCTATTTTCCATGTGCTAAACTCAAAGATCTAAAACTTTATCTAAGTACACATAAAGAGAAGCAGTAATTGGCTCTTAAATATAAGTCCTATCATAATTTCCATGTTCCAATCACATGTCCAAGCTCGGATCCTTTCGACATAATTACCAGCAACAGGGAGTAATAGAAATTTATGATACAGCAGAACTACTGGTGAATTATCCTGGACAGCAAACATTGCCTATTCACTCTCTGTGATCACCAGGTGGGAGTAAGAAAAGAAAATAAGTGAGGCACGGAGAGGAAGTGGTGTTTACAACAATCCCAGTGTGGCTACTGCTAATATACAGCAACATTTCCCCTCAGTTTATTTATGTACCTACAACATATTTTCCCTTTTATGGGCGAGCCATAGTTGTGGCTCTCCTCTGACTCTGCCTTTCTTTTCTTTTCTATCTTTTTTTCTTTTCAAGCATTACTGTTTCAGTCATTCACCTATTTTGGGTTTATTTCCGTTATTTTCATCAGCAGCCTGAGCATGTGTTCTTTGGTCCTTTCCTTCTATCCTCATTTAGGCAGAGGATATTCACACACCTGAACTTTACACACAAGTGCACACACATTTATGACAAGACCGGGAGGTGTGTTCTGTAAGGAATACTGCCTCTGTTATTTACCTTTTTATCTGTTCAGGCCAGTCCTCCTCCTCCTCCTCCATTCTCACCACCTCCTCCTCTCCTCTGCAACGTCTCTATTTTACTTTTTATGTTTTTCACTTTCTGGAGCTCTACAGGCGGGTCTCTGCTCTGTCGCTTAGCCACTGGACCGCAGGATCCCTCCTGCACTCAGACAAGCACCCATTTACCTGGGGCACTCCCTCCCTTTGGTCCTCAAATCATCTGCACTCATCCCGAACGTAACATCTCCAGAATGAGTCACATTTGAAATTCAGATAAACTGCAAGGGAATGCAAAGCCGAGCCGAGCTTCAGCTTCTTTGCTCCTTGTTTTCGGTTTGTTTATCATACTTGCCCCGAAATTCGTGAAATACCCTGCTTTGGTATAGTGCTTTTTCACCTGATATCCAAGAATAAAATATGGTTCTGACCTCTCACTGCAATACAATATGATTAACTATCTCCTTTTGTGAGACAAAACAAAACAAAAGCGCGATGAACTGATGTGCTTTTCTCAAAAATCTTTTATAGTTTTTGCAGAAAAGCACAGACATTGTAAAAGATGGCAAAAGTAAGACATTTTAGCATTTGAATTTTAGAAGAACCTTTTTGATAAGATGGCAGAAATCAAACAAAATTGGGACAGAGGCCATTAAAAGCAACATCGCAGCTGCATGTATGAGCATAGAAATGCAATTACAGCTACTTGATCCTGAGCGTACATTGATGTAGGATTCCTAAGTTTCCATTGTATGCAGCATCTAATACATTATTGAACAATTCATGTAATCTGGAGACATTTCTGTGCACAAGGTCACAATGTGTTACACCACATACTGCATGAATCAGCTTGACTTCACAGTAGCAGAGTCTGGGTGCTGAACTGACCTGCACAGAGCAGGAAGGACTGTGGAGCAGCGAGATTCTTCCATGAGATAAGAATGCAACAACAGTCCCCTCTTAAAGTCTCCTCACCTCCCAGATGTTTGGAGGCTGCTGTTAGAAGAAGACAGTATACTACAGAAAGATAAACATGGCCCTGTTCCAACTTTTTCAGACGTTTCTGGTCTGCCACTTTATTCAAAGTGACCCAGCATCTTTAATGATTTGTAAAGAATTACTATACATTCAACATCTGATACGCTGTCTGTGTTCGGTTGTGGATCCAATGGGTGTTGACGGAGGAGACAGATCATTGCATCTTTCATTTTATCACTTCACACATTGTTCCAACCTTTTTGGAATTGAATTTGTATGCATACAAATATGAACAATAATGCATCGTGCAAGTAACAAAACGAATTTTGCAAATGAGGGTATTTGCATGTCTGCGTTTGCACAGCTGCAATTTGTTATATTAGATTAGATTATACATTATCAATCCCACAGCAGGGGAAATAGATCAATATAAATATATAAATGCTGTTAGGACAATAGACAAATCTACACAGTGAGGTTGTTGTGGTGCAGTAGTCTGATTGCAGTTGGGATTAACGACCTGCAGTAATGCTCCTTCTTGCACCGTGGGTGTATCGGTCTGCTGCTGAAGGAGCTGCTCAGACCCCACCGTGTCACGCAGTGGGTGAGATGTGTGTTATAATCTATAATGAAGTGGTGCGTTCGATTTACGATGTATATCCTAAATCAAACAGCCGATCTTGAGTATTTTTGTCATTTTTGCTGAAATGCGAAATGCTCTTTTTGGTTTTCCCCGTGATAAGAAGGAGCATTTGGCGTTCTGGTGAGATAATCAAGTGACTAATTGTAGAGCGTCTGATTTCTGCCAATGGGGGCATTTGATGTGCTGGCAGGGAGAATTGCTTTTTTCTGGATGATTTTTCATCTGACATTAAAAGGGAGAGCGTTAGAATAAAATAAGCACAATTGAAGAAACTGGAGGAGGCATTTGTGTGTCACATTCATTTTTTTAAGGAGGGGTTTGTTTTGGATTCTTGCTGCAAATTTGTTGGAGTGTTAATAGAAGTTTGTTGTCAGAAGAAACAGAAGAGTCATAGCCGATCGTGCAGCCATTAGTGATCGTATTGTCTGCGGTGTGTGACAGCGTGTTTCCCTCGCTCTGCCTGCCGGCACGTCTGCGTATGTTTATGCAAGTGTGTAGTAGTGTGTTGATACTCCTGCGTGTGGTTTACATGCCAGATGTCTCCTTCGCAAGTGTTTGAGTGTGTACATGAAGGACAGTGCACAACAGTGCTCTTGTAATCTGTCTTGCTGTCTTGTTTGTGTTTTTGTCTGGAGAGTCTGTCAGGGGAGTTTTATCGTTATCAGAGGCCATATGTATTGTTCTATGTGGGTCTATTCTGTGTGTGTGTGTGTGTGTGTGTGTGTGTGTGTGTGTGTGTGTGTGTGTGTGTGCCTTTACACACAAAGGAAGATGGTTTCATTGTTTAGAAATATCGATCATTAATGTTTTGGGACCTTTGGTAGCAACGATTTTATGAGCAGTAAAAAGCAGAGATGGATAGACTCTTCAGACAGTATATTTCATGTACTTTTGGACTCTATGTGGCAAACAACTCAACTGCACTGTGGTGTCGGTCCAGGGGAAAGCAACAAAACAGTTTTACTCTTTAATAAAGCAAAAATAAACAAAGCTCTGCTCACTCAAGCGATGTGGTCTCAAAGGAATTAGCGGTAACCACTGAGTAAAACACTGCTGTGAGTACAGATTTCCACTTCTTATGGTCGTACTTCTTAGTTTGCCCCTCAATTGACAGGGCATAATGTGAGGTGACCGAAGACTAATGATGTGAGAATGTGGCAGAGCGCTTTGGGGAAAGGCTGTATAGACGTCAATCTTTTCTCTCGCAGAAATAATGGAAGGTATAAGTCAAAAAATAACTATCCCCTGAGCAGACTTCTCTCAAGTTGCTTGAGGAGTGTGAATCATTGAGAGCTTCATCAGAGTGAAGGAAAAAAAAAAAGAGTGGCGTGGAGTGGTATGTGTAGCCTACACATTCATATAACCCACTGACACATGTGGTTCGTCATTTTCTTTGCTCATGCCCCATCAGGAGGAACATTAAGCTTCTTCTCAGCATTGTTCACTTCCTGTTTTTCCTTCATGGAAAAACATATTCTGAAATACAAAGAAACAAAAACCGCCAAACTTTTCATTCCCTTGTTTATCTCCATGCTGAGTTCTTAGTGTTTCATGGATGAGTTGTCATTCGCCCCTTTTTTATGGATTAACAGGATTAAGGAACTGAAAGAGATGGAGAAAAGGGTGTAGGAACAAAGGGGAGTTGAAGGAGGGAAAAGGCACAAAGCGAAGCAATAAAGACATAACACACGACAGATTAAACCAGTGTTCCTATAAGTCCTGGGGTGAAGCATCAATCAGTTCATATGTTATAGTATATTTAGCACTTAGTTCTCCCTGCTTTCTTTATTCCATATTCTCTGAATGAGGTAAGTCAAGGCAACTTCTGACCATGTAAGTGTTTGTCAACCTAACACTGTTCATCACTCGAAGGCACTCACACAGATTTCGACAATAATGGGTCAGATTTTCTCAAAGCTTGTGCATTTGTGTGAATGCGTGTGTGAGGCTACGAGGACAGAAGCCTGTAGCGAAGCACACTGCCACACGCAAAAAAAACTGCAATAATAAACAGTAATCTCCATCATAATTGCTGCTGTCCCTTCACGTATGTAAACAAGGCTTTAGGCTGAATTTAGATTTCCCATGTGACATTCACATTCCACCAAACTCTGGCCCACTGTAATCCTCTTTTGTGTTTACTCCTAAATTGATCTGGAGCAACAAGCTATTAGGTATTTTTTTTGTTTAATATTTGAGGAGTAGTTTTGGAACAAACTAAGAATTGTTGGCCCATAACTCACATTGCGGCGATGTGGCTTCAAAGTTGTTTTCCAATTTGGATTTGATTAACGTTAGAGTTAAGGTGTGTGTTTGTGCTGTTTGTTGTGCCTTTTTCGGATCCTTTCCAGCAGCAACACTGGTAACGGGAATGAAAGTTTTCATGAGATAATGTAATTTCTGAGGTGACGTCTCAAGCTGTGTCATATGTATGGTTTAGTTATGAAGTGAGAATTTGGAATTTGGATATACTGTCAACGATGGATAGAAACTATTACCATGTCCTGACAAAGAGGGTGCACAGGCGTGCGCATGCGCGTGCATGTGCGTCCCCCTGTCCTTGCTCTCGTTGCCTGCCAGCTAGTCTGTTGTGACAGAACAGGTGCAGATGAATATGAAACAGATCGGCATAGCTTTCAGGGGTCGGCTCTTTGCATCTCCACTCATGTCTGAAACATCATGTAAGAGCAAACTGTCTTCCAACCTCCATATCCAGCACCTGCTTTATAATGTCTGCTAGACAAGAAATGGCACTCATGGGTTATTTCACACACAAAGAAGCAAACTCATTCATATCCCAAATGCACCAATCAGGCTAGATGATTACACTTGACTAATCAAAAGTTTTTGACCATTTGCATGCTTCAGGCACTGAAACTCGGATAATTAACAACTGGCTGAGCAACTTTTGCAATTTAATAAATGTAATCACCACCCTACGAGTTCATAAGGCACTCACCAATCTCACACCTTTTCCTGGACTCCCTTCACTCCTGAGTGAGACATTTCCCACAGAGGTTCAAAAATGGCTCTGACTCAGCTTTCTCTCATCACCCTAGATAGATAGATAGATAGATAGATAGATAGATAGATAGATAGATAGACAGTCATCTCATTTTAGGACACGTCTCCGGTGACTTCCCCGCCATCCTTACCCTCTCCTATAATCTGAATGACACCCCTGCTCTCTCTTTCACTCTCTCTCTCTCTCTCTCTCTCTCTCTCTCTCTCTCTCTCTCTCTCTCTCTCTCTTCCTCTCCTCCTCTCTCCATCTCTGTCACACACATGCAAGGAGAAGGGACGACGCGCGCACGTCCAGGACCTGCTGTTCTGCTGTGTTTTCCCAGTCATTAATTTCTCCTTTTTCTTTTATTTTATTGGCACTGGATCGATAAAGCCGTGAGGGCAGACTGGCGGTCGTAGCGGTTCACCATGAGCTATCGATCTTTCTCGGGATAAAAAAGGACAATCAAACGGAAGGAAAAACGAGACTTCTATTCCTTTGCGCTCCGGACGCGCAGGTACACAGCCGATCGTCTTGCGCTGCGCACTTACGCACAAAACATGTGTGCGCACCAGCGTTCGGTCGGTGAACTTCACCACCTCTGCCAGATCTTACAGTCACAGACATCAGGATAGCCTATGAAAACGCGCTCAGTGCCGAATCAACCGCGTGGCAGGAGAATTTGGATTGGAAAGCCAACAAGTGGAGATCGGTAATGTAGCCCCTTTGCTTGCGCGTGGATATTTTTTTTTGGCCGGGTCTGTTGGAGGAGAAGGGTGCCGCCACGGTAGTTTCCCCTCTCGGTGGCATCTGGTCTGTCGGTGTAGATTTGAAGCGATCGAGCCGCAGCTGCTTGACGTTGCGCCCTCGGCGGCGCTGGAGCAGACAGAGCCGGGGACGCCGAGGAATGCGGATCCCAGATTTAGTCTCTGTCAGCTCACCTGCGGAACTCTTCGCAGCTCACGCCAAAGTAAGTAATAAATGGAACTGTGCCATATTGTATTTTGAAGACTCCACAGTATTGTCAAAAGTCTACTTTGTGGTGTTTTTCCTATGTCCGTGGATCCGTAGGAACAGAAATGTGAACATTATGTATCATTGACCTTGTCAGACATCAGAGCATTGTGACTGCTTGCAAAGACAGACCTGGATAACTACAACTAGTATCCAAATGTGGCACCAAATGTCTCTTGTTTATTGCTTTGTTGAGTCGTTGCTTTGTGTTTCAGTCTCTTTTCGTGTCTTGAAGACGCCCAGCCGGAAACAAACGGTCAGCGGAGCGCATGACCTGCGTGTGTTTTCTGTCCCCGCGCAGCAGACCGACGCAGCGGGTGAGCCCACGGAGCGACATGCTGAGGCAGATCCTCCTCAACTCCACCGACAGCCCGGACTTCGACCTGGTGCTCATGGCCGGCTCCACCACGCACGCCCCCACCTCTCTGAACGCCTCCCACGGCGGCGGCTCGGTGAGCGTGGCCGCTCTCCTGAGACCCACCACGGGCAGAGGAGGCGGAGGGCTCCGGGAGGGCGAGCTCCACAAACCGGACCTCATCACCTACATAGTCATGTGCCTGCTGCTTTTCCTCTTGGTGCTGCTCATTGTGTTCTTCATCAACTGCCAGCTCCGGAACTCTTTTTTCGCCTCCATGCCATATGACAGGTCACTGAGGGAGGCTCGGACCTCCTACAAGTAGAAAAAGAAAAGAAAAGAAAAGAAAAGAAACTTGTGGGATTCTGGGTGTTTAGTCAGATTCCTGAATCTGAACTACAGCTGCACACCTGGACACATGAAGATCTTGCCTTTATCAGTTGTCTTGGACACATGGGGACCTCAGTATCCTGGAATCTAGTATATGGAGTCTACATTTTTAACTTAAGGTTCATAGCTCAGAAAATATGGCATTTTAGAATATTGTGGATAGATATAAAGAAAAAAATATGACTTTGATCACACGAGTGAGCTGAAATGAGTGAAATAAGCTGTTATCTTGAGTCACCATGTAGTTTGACAATAGCTAAGATGTGAAATAATTTATCATGTGCTAACATTTTCATTTCCAGGGCCTGTGATCCAAAGTTAGATTGATCTGACACAATTGCACATTAATTTGACCTAGCATTTTCAGTTGAATTCAAAACTGATTTGACAGTGGTCCTGTGAAGGTGAATCTGTCCTTTTTCTATGAGAAAGTATGTCATTATGTCATCCTAGGGGTCTGCAGTATTCTGTATATAGACTAAACTATTTTGTAAGATTGTAACTTAACTGTTCTGTCTTGTGAAGCTAAACAATCAACACACAATTCTCTCCAAAATCATCCATTGTGAAAATGATTGAATGACCTCTGGCACTTCTTCAGCTCCATTAAAATATACAAATATAGCTGACTTTGAAGTGGCAGTCTTTTCGTCTGTGCACGTGTAAATGACTAACGATGCTGAGGACTATGTTGCAGCTGTGCGTGCAAAAGGCCAACTGTTTATCATTTAGTACGTCATTGGAGGCTCTTTTACGAGAGCCACAGGGCTGCCATGTCTTATCGTGCACTTTCACTTTTAATTAACCTCTCTTCCATAATTTATAGTGCCAATATGCCAGAGAATGAAGACTTGAGGCTGAAGCATGCCGAGTCCTGTACGATAAACCAAATTGTTGTCTGTTTCAGTGCCACTGGTGATGCACAAATCCTCTCCAATCTTGTTGTTGGAAAACATCTTTCACATACCAAGGCAGATAAACCAGTCCTATCTCTGTAATCCTGCGCCCGTGTATGTATGCGTGTTCCCAAGCGGGTGTGCACCATCACTGGTTTTCGGACAAGAAGAAGCTGCATTTTAAGCAGCTTTTGGACATGACTTCACAAAGTTACCCAATTCACTGAAAGTGATGTCAGACATTCTTCTGAGCAGAATTCATTCAATATCTTCTGGATGCTCCATCTTAGAGATGTACAATTTCACTGAGATGAGCTAAAAATGGTGATTATTTCTGGCTGTGGTGCATAATCAGGATCTGTTGTGGATGTTAGGAGCCTTGAAATCAGACATTATGGGTGGCTGAGATCTGTATTTGCTAAAAGTTGGACACTAAAGCAAATAAATGCTGTTATTTGGGGAAAATTATGCCAGGAATTGAGCAATTATTTCCCACACTTTTGGTTTTATGTCCTTTGATAACTGCAGTTTCTTTGTGTACTTTTGCCCACACCGCCTCATGCACGCTGTATCTACACATGTGCATCAAGGCAATTAAGAGAAGTATGAAGTAGTTTTCGTCACAGTTACACTATTGATGAGTGACACCAAACCGCCTGCTGTTTACATTCTAACCACGTGGTGGAGCCTCGGGTTCTGATCATTTGCATGCAGAATTGGATTATTGTACAAGGAAATTTTAGTGCCTAATCTATGGAAATGTCGGGAATTTACATTTGCAAATGACTAAAACCACATACACCACTTACATAAAACAGATATAAAGAATCCAGCCGCACCACTGGTGTCTTTGAGAGGAAAACCAGGTCGTGACGCACACTTTATTAATAGCCTAATCATTGTGACGCTGGTACAATTAAGATCTCTCTGCTTCATCAGAGAGTTCCTTTGCAGATACGTGTGATAAGATAGACTGCGTGTGTGTAATAATAAGGGAGTGTGCAACTACAGAAGACTGAGAGGTTGGTGTGACACTTACATTTTGACAGATCTTGAAGATAGAAAGACTGGAATGCAATGAAAGAGAAGGGGCAGTCTGCCAGCAGAAAGCTTTAAAAATAGCCCAAAGACAGCACACTAAATTTAGGAGAAATTTTCATGCTACATTAATTTTGTAAAATTCCAGAGCAAAATGAATTTCCTCAGCTTGCCTCCAGAAACTCTGCCTGTCTGGTTATGTGTGCTGGATTGTAAAAAGCTTCTTAGGCTATTTCCAGCCGCTGGCTGCTGTGAAACTTAAGTGTAGGTTGTATGTATGGAGCTGACAGTGACTGCTGTGCCTCATAATCCACGCTGGAAGTTGTTAATTTCATATCTCAAGACAGCAGAAGGTTACATACCAGAAACTGTCATCCTTCTCGGTATTCAGATTAACTGGTCTGTACTGCCTACTGCTGGTGGGTTAAACTACTACAATACTTTCAACTGACCTTTGTGTGGATTTTAAACCACGTTTCCCTCTGTCATAAACAAAAAAAATATTGATAGACAATTTGAAAAACCAGATTAATAATGGCCATTATAAAAGTCACAAATGGAAACCCTTAGAAGTGCTGCTGAAGTTACATCTCATTGGTTTGACTTTTCCTGCCTCAAGGTAGTTTGTGAGGTTCATCATAAGGGTCATCCTAAAACAGATCATGGACTTGAAGGAAATGAGAGTCACAAGTGTGATTAAAGGGTTGCAGCTAGATTGAAGAAGGTCCACTCTCGTGAAAGATATGTACGGATGAGAGACAGTCACACTACCCAAAAGGCAAGAGGTGGAACTGGAGGCGGTTGAGTTGAAAGATGCCAAGGTTTTCACTGGGAGTGAGCAGAATAAAGAGGATTTATAAGAGAGGGATAGCTTGTGGTGGACAATCCAGAAGGAAAGAAAGAAAAGAGAGATGAGATTGATTTAATTCAGACACGCATGTCAGAGAAATGATAGCTCTGTCAAGAAAAGGTGCTGGAAATGGAGCTGTCCGTCAAGAAGAGAAGAGAGTGAAGAAGATGATCTGCTTTGGCAATATAAAATGATTGAAGGAAAATAAAAAAGAACAAGCTTCACTACATCAATTATAATAAAGACTTCCACAGATGTTGAAACAGGAAGCAAGCTGAAAACTTGTTGACAGATGATAACCGGATCACAGTTGATTTTCAAACAGCAGATTGGTTGGCCAAAGCAATGTATGATCCCAGGGTATGTGAAAATTACCTAAAATATATGTGGTCCGTTTAAAATCTTTTCTAAAAACTAACCAGAAACTGCAGCGAAATTATTAAAGATCAGTCACCAGCTAGCGAGACCTACTGTCTGGCAGGCCAGTCAAGATACCATCACATTGTTATCTAGTGAAGAGTCTGGAAATGAAAAGGTGTCAGAATGTGAAGAAAAAGTGAAGGAGGTTTCACTGAGCACTGCAAAATGAATCATCTTGAGTCAATTACTGAGGGCATACCTAGAAGCATTTGAAAGACTGATCTATGTCTATCATTTAATATCTATAATTAGTTTTACAGTGCCTGCTGATACGACCCCAGCCTTGTCCAAGCTGCTTAAAATACCCTCATGATTATTTCACCAAAGCTTTTGGACATATGGCATTAACCTTGGTCACCAACTAATCCAATCAATATTAATTATTGAATATATTTAAATGTTTGTTTTGTGTTCTTTTCATGTGAAGAAACCATTATTTCACTTCTGCTTGTCCATTTTACAGATTCTAAATGTCTTAATCCTCTGTCTGAAACAGACTGTTTTGTCTTTGTCTCTTTCAAGCAGGCTCAGACTTCTGACTCCACTGACAGACTGCATTGAGTGTTTGTAATTGGGGATGCATGGATGTGTTTTCTCTTGAAGGATTCAAACAACCAATGCTTTTCTCTCCATCAATAGCTACACAAATAAACTAATATTTACATTTTCCCATTTTTGTGTTTCAAAAACATCTAGATTAGCATTTGTAGACTTGTATAATAATATAAGGTAGGAAATACAAAGATTTATCTTGCTTTTTTAAGTAATATTTATGTACCTCAGTATATTAATCAGAGCATGTGTGATAGCCATGACTGGGCACATATCTGAAAAGTGGTGCATTTTTTAAAGAGTTGAGCATAATCAGGATACCACAAGAGGAAACATTTCTTCTTTTCTTAGATTAAAGTTTCTGCTAAAATTCAAGCACTTTCACCCCCTCAAAATCTGTATAGATTAAACATTAAGGACAGCTCACGCCTCTGGTAGGAGCTGCAGGTGTGCCAAAGCAACAACAAAGACACTCAGAAACAGTTTCTTTTCCAAAGCCACAACCACCTTAAATTCACCCATTCGGTAATTCTGCACATCACAAACAACTCAAACATCTTGTGTGAAATATCTGCAATCCTGTTGTCACATTGCACTATTGTTTCTTCGTTCATTTGCCCTGTGAGAAGAGCAGCTCTCCAATCCTGTTGTACATTGCATAATGACAGTAAAGGCATTCTATTTTTGTGAATGAAAATGTTGAAAGACTTTTTTAAATTTTTCAACACAAAACGTGAATCCATAAGTCAATGAAATAAAAAAATAATCAAAGTATTATGCAAGGCAAGGCAAGACAAGATTTGTGTCTATTGCACCTTTCAGACACAAGGCAATTCACAGTAAAGACAAACATTAAAACAAGATGATTAAAAATGATGAAAAATATTTAAACAAAGCAATTAGAAGGAAAATAAATAAAGTAAATTTATTAAAATTGAGGCAATAAACCAAGTAAAATCTATTGTCTAAAGGAAATCCTGAGCGATAGTGCCTGATTTTAAAGTGTCTGTGAGTAAATATCTCAATATTTCATAAAACCAGATGTTTTCATGTTTTTTTCTTCAATAAAAATACATTTTGTGTTATTTGTCTGCATAAATGATTTGATTGTTCATGACAGCTTGATTTTTTTACATGCATCTGAAACCTGATCTATCGTAAAAGAAGCATCTGAACACTCTGATATAAATAATTGACCAAGATCATCCAGCCAAGTCAAGCAGACACTGCAGGTGTTTTTGTCTTAGCATGCGCAGGCAGCAGCCGTGGTGTTTCTCGGTGTAAACTTGTGGAGGAGGCTGTCAGAGCTGATGTCACTTAAATCCTGTCAGGTGAAGCTGCAGAGCTCAGACTCCTCCCCAACCAGCCCCGACCGGACTGTCAGAACAGGAAGACTCCTCTGCGGCTGGCATTCAGGGGTTAAAAAGTTCCCCAAACTTCAAGCAGTCATGGAAACAACCCCGGGACACGCCGAGGACCGAAGTCTCCCGTAGCACCACCTTGTCTCCGGTGTTGTGGCGGCTTGAACAACTTGTGGAAGTTTTGTTTTAGGTTTTTTTTTTTGTTTGTTTTCACGTCACGTAGCCGACGAGCTAGCCCTGCTAAGGCTAACGTTAGCTTGGTTAGTGCCGCATAATTTGTAAAAGTTTACTTTGCTGAGACGTCGGCTTGTGTCACATGTGAGAGGTGTTGGAGAAACGCCTCGGTTTATGTGTTTAAGGACTCCGCAGGCTCTTTTCATACTTGTCCTGAGCCGGACTTGTGGTCGAGCTTTGAATTTCCCTCCTTCGTCCGGAGAAGCGGCTCACCGAGGGGCTCGCTGGGTTTCCCTTGGCTCTCCACCAAATCATTAGCAACGCGGTGCTAATTGTGGCTAGTTTAGCTGGGACTCTACCAAGGCCCCAGGGGGATTATCGGTTCGCCTTTTCCCCCCCAAAGTTAATAAACACCGTAGCTCTGTGGTGGAAGCGGAGAGATTACCGCTACACGTGGTTATTTTGACACCCAGTTCAAGGAAACGGATTACCGTATAAATATGGATCAGCACACGGGCAATTCTGCCTCCGCCGCGGGTCCCAAGAAGGACAAGAAGTCAAAGAAGAACTACGAGGATGGCGATGGGAAGAAGAAATTTGTAAGTATGACACTAATGTACCCATATGAGTAGCCCAAACACTAATGATCAGATTTTCTTCCGGACTTCTGAAGCGACGGCACACAGACTGTCACCACACCTGTAATTACTGTCACCACCTGTCAACACAACCTGAAATGTTTTCCTGCAGGATTTAGGTCAAAGTACTGATAAATGTCACTGTATGAGGAAGTAGCTTTAATCTGACCACATAAACTCTACCAGAAGTTGAGCAGAATGCAACAGGTTAATTCATCCTTTTCACAACTTATCATTGTTGTATCCTGAGAGGGTTGTAGGTATTCTAAATTGTATTCCAAACAAAATTCTAGAAAGTGTGGATGGAATGAGTGAAGTGACTTTCCAGGGTAAGGAGTGGCTTGGAATTTTCTCAACTTAGCCTCATCGTAATGACCTCACAGTTTCTACCTGGCTGTGTCAGCATGTATGATTCAGCACGGTGTCTGTAGGAGTCACAGGTGGGGATGTCTGTCAGCAGCCACAGCAAACTGTTGTGCAACTTAAAACCCATGGCCGTGTCTAGCAACAAGTGAAAACTGATATTGTACATGGTAACTATAGAGGATGCGCAGCTAGAATAAGCAACTCTATCACATATACATGGTTAGTTTCCAATGATCTTCTTGTCCTTTATTTAAACCCAGTTGTTGTTTTAAACCTTATTTACAGAAATGAACACAAATGGTTGAATACAGAAAAGTTTGTTGAAACTTTTTGTGTAATTATACCACTTGGGCCATGAGCCCAGAAGCACATATGCCAAGCAGTGGGGGTTGATGTTGGACAAGGCCTGGCTTTGGTGACAAGGTCAGCTATGCAGTTTAAACTACCATATGATGCGATGCGCACACACATACACCACTGCACTGAAAACAAATTGCATTTAATGACAAAGGTTAAGATTTCAGGGCATTTCTATGCCCAAATATTGTACTTGTGATAATGTGCACATAGGTGAGGTAGGACTGTAAGTAAACATGAGTCACAGCAAGTGGTTATGCAATGACCCTGAGATAAGTGTCTTTTTTGCCTTAAAGTGTAAGTGCCTGTGTGTATGAGCACAGCTCAACTTTCCAACTGACAGAGATGAATACCCCTGACTTTAGCACACCACTAACGCTGAAATGTGAACTTTTTGTGCTGAATTTTTATTAGACCGTCACAACCAGAGTTCAGACAAAGATAAAAGCTTGACAAATTATCTGTGTTGAGCTTGATGTACAGCAAAACATGCACTTTTTCAATCATCTTATCTGTAACAATGACTTATGTGTGTTCATCATCTCATCTTCTTGTGGACAGTAACACAATGAGAAACACAGGGCTAATGATGGGTACATTGTTGCCATTCAACCTGTTTGCTATTCTGCTTTAAAGTTGTCTTTGTCTGAGTTGATCAGTTTTGGTCATCATCTTTATAATTGTAGTCTAAATGAGACCGCATGATTGTCAAGAGAGCCCTGTTTCAGGAAAAAATACAAGTTAACAAACAACTGGTTTCAAGCAGAGTGTTTCTGTAAAGTACAATATAATCAATGTAGTGCAGAATACAGCAGGTTAAAAAGCTAAAAATAGCTTTTCAGAGATTTTTTTACAAGTGCTTTTGAGTTCTTTGTAAGTTAAAATATGTTGTTGGATTTACATCAATCTAGTTTGGGGAAAAACAAAAACCAATGTTTCTTACTTCCCCTCATTAATTTGACCAAAATTGGTCAAATTAATAAAGGGAAGTAAGAAATCTATTCTTTCACATCAAGTTGGGTTTGTCAGTTGTCTCTAACCTACAAATTCAGTACTTTTTAAATTGACAAAAAAAAAACAAAAAACACAAAAACATACTGCTTGCGTGTAATGCTCCCCAGCCATGTGTGTGTTCGGTCAAACCGGCCATTCATTATCTGATTAACCTGCAGTTATTTATTTATTTTTTTTTTTTATATTGAATTAATATTTGCAGTATTCAATAAGATTGACTGCTTACAGATACATCTTCAGCTTAATGTTCAATTTACAGATACACGCAGCATACTGATGCATGAAGCTGTTGCCAAGATATTCAGTTTGAAGCCAAAAGCGGATCATTTTTGCTGTGAACCCTGAAGGGCTATCTGTGTTCTTAAGACTCAGATACAGAAGGGATCAACATTCATGAATGCTGTTGACATAAACATACAGGATCAAGCCTGCAGGCAGGAACACTGTAGATTAGCCAGGGATCACTGCTTTGGACAGTTATGAATACAAGGTAGCCCAGGTTCTTCAGCTGGAATACCTTTGTTGAATTTGGCAGATTGTTTGATTTTTCTTTTTTTGCCTGGAAGTTTCCCTTAAGAGACTCCTTTGTACTCTGATAAAAAATTTAAACCAAATAGACTAATAACAAACATTTGGTGAAGGTTGTGTAACTCCAATATTATTCTGATGACCACAGGAGATTATACTTTACCTTCTCTCTCTCTCTCTCTCTCTCTCTCTCTCTCTCTCTCTCCCCCTTTCTTCCACCTTCTGCCCTCCTTTATCCAGTTCAGGGTCTTGTGGAACTGGAGCCAAAACTGAACTGGCACCCCGCCCATAGTCAGTTAACACGAATACACACTCACATGCACATCTATAGGAACTTAAGTGAGACCATTGAACCTCAGACATGTTTTGAACTGCGAGTTTTACTACTTGGAAAAAACATTCCAAACAAAGCACTGCACTCAAACCTGGGGTATTTCTGCTGAATGCGGAGAGCAGTAACCACTACACAACAGTAAATTGTAGTCACTGGTAAATAATTTTGTCATTATAGACATCTTGGTTGAATTTTTAGCTGGGTTTATAGATGTTTTTTCCCAAAATTTGAATTAATGGCGGATAATAGTTTGATTTGCTTTCATATTACAAATGGATTATGAAGATATATCGCTATTAAAATTGAAATTATTATAATAATTCAAATTTTTATGTTTACTCCGCTATTCAGGATGATCTAAAACATCTATATTCATATTCACTTTTTCATTTGTCTGGAAGAAGACCAACCTGTTGTGGTTCACATCAAGCAGTATCTATGCACAACATTCTTCTTTTGTGATGAATATTTTCAGAGCTGGAAAATATGCTGACTTGCTCAAGCGTGCAATCTCAGCCTGCCAGTTGGACTGGTTTTCACAAGGACCTGATAGTAAAAGTAATCTATTATATTCATTGCTTTAATGTAATCTATGTGGAGTTACTGTACGTTATGAATTGAATAAAATAAATGCCAAGTATGATTTTGACACTGGCTTGGGGTCTTTAAATCTGAATCTATAATTTCTGAATGGCGCAATTATTACTATCTTAAATAACATTGTAAATATCACCTTGCAAATGATTTGATTTGTGCTTGCCACTCGCCTGTTTAGCAGAGAGAGTTCCCTCATGACCTATCAGTCTGTCAGTGCACTGAATAAATCAGTGGCCTTGTTCTTGTCTGTCTGATTTTATTGCAGTCTTATATTTAAGTGCTCAAACTGTCACCATTGTCCTTGAGTTTCAGTGTCAAATTCAGGTTAATATGGTGCAGGTTTTTTTTTTATATTATTATTATTACTAAAAGTCAGATGAATTGCAAAGATGAGTGCACGGTCCTCCAAGCATGAAATCTTGTGCTTTTGTGCAGCAGTGCACCTACATCCTGGGGGAGCTACCTCAGCAGAAGCTCAATTTATGATAACGCTAGAAAGTACAGCAGTCGGGTCACGACTCTGTAGTCACACTTGAATTTGACTCTCATAATTTGAGTCAAGTAGAAACAATTTTTCTTTGTTGCACATTGAGTCTCTTGCCTCTTTCCCCCCCATACCACACTCCGAGGCATGCACAGACACACAGCTTCCTGTTCTGTACATCTCAGGGGAAGAAGAGCACACTGTGAGTTGAAGAATAGGATGACTGAGTGCCAGCGTGAAACTGGAGTGGTTAATGGACTGCCAGTGGCAGGGGTCTCTTGGCTCAGAGTGAACGACGGTATTTTAGAGGGTGAACTGCGAAAGCGAGTGAGCCATCATCGAGGAAGTGCAGGGGAGGCAGGCACGAAGTGAGCAAGGAAGAGAGTAAGAGGGAGTTAAGTGAAGAGTGTGACAAAAAGCTAAGAAAAAAAGAGTGGGAGGGACGACGGAAAAGGAAAATGCAGATAAGGAGATTAATGCACATTTTCTGCCTTCCTTGGAGGCGGTGTAGTGAGTGTTAATAACAAGTTATAGGTGATGTGAAATTTGAATTTCTGAGTTGAAGCTAGCAAAACTAAAGGTGCTACGAAAGTATTATGTTACTGAAGCAAAGAATGTTTTCTAATTTCTAAAGATGAATTAATGTGCTTGTAGTTGCAACCAAAGTCACTTTGTGATTACAATAACCGTGCGTTAGTTGTCAAAGAAAACTCTTTGCTTGTGAGAACTTGAAATGTTCTGGAATAATTCCTGTCAATGAAATGAAAATCAGTGTCAGAGTTCTGGATGTCTTCATAAAAACTATTAGTGGTCTATTCTTGTTTTAAATGATCTTGTATGTTGCCATGTTGACTTGTTGCCATGTTGCTATGTTGCTATGTTGCCATGTTGCTTGTATGTTGTGGATTTAAAAGGATGTCTACATTAATGAATTGTGGAAACCTCCTCAGGTTAAGCTTGTAACATGGGTCATTTGGCCTGGTCAGTAAGAGAGGTGTGGCAGTACAGTTGGTGAACCCTCTGTGCTCCACTGGGTGTTTATTCAGATGTGTCATGTTTGAATTGAAATCATTTACCACACAAATAATCTGCGCTGGAGAGGTTGCTACAGGACCGCTAACAGCATGTGGCACGCAGTTGTCAGTTTATCGTTAGCTGGCTCAGTTTGATGAATGTTGATCAATTAAATAAACATTGAAATCACCTAGATCGGATTAGGACGTAACTAATGCGATATCGTCATGGAAGAATACAGAAAGAAGCTATTACACAGACTGGAGCAGTTACTTTCAACACAGCTGGAAATGAGCCCGAAAAGGTGGTCTCCAACTGTGGTGATATTGATATGTAATTAATATATAAAACTGTATATTATTACATAACTTTGGCTCTACATCTGCAAAACAATAATAGTTTGAATACCACACATTATAAAATCTATTTGCTGAATGCACAATAACATTTTAAACAGGTGACACACATTTTTACTGAGAAAAACTTCATTTCAATAGTGTCACTTTTCAGATGCCATCCATTGATTTCTGTTAGTGGTCTAATACACCAACCAACTTGTCATTCATTTTGAAGCTAGACTAATAGCCTGTCCAGATTTCAGTAATTACATGGAAGGAAGACGATTGGAATAATGTGCTGTGGATAAGTGTAATGATTAATGTACACATTAGCTGCTTTTCCTCATTCACGCTGTAATCCAAAAATGGAAAAGGAGCAGCTGTTTTCTCTGAAGCCTGTTCTGACAGGATGTGAGCTGTGCATTGTGTCATAAAAGTGCCAGTGACCAATTTGTTGAGGCAGGCACACAGTGGAATGTGGAGTCACTGTGCCACTATACTTCAAGTGGAATTTCACCTTTTTTTGCAGAGCTATTTGATCCGTGATTTTTTTTTTCCCCCCCCCCGACTCCACAACTCATCCCCTGTGAGTCTTATTATTACAGCATATCAGTTGACAGTGTGCTGCAGGTGTCAGTTTGGTCACTGGTGGATTGGCTGCGTTCTAGGAGGGGCGGTCACCATAATGCTGATGTGCACAGCTGCAGTAGTGCAAACATTAACAGGTGTTGTGACTAACTGCTACTGTGCTGTCTGCTGACTTTGCATGGCTCTGTTACAGCAACATGATTTGCTCAGCTCTCAGCGGTTCTTGATCTTATTGGCTCTCTGTGTTGTCTGTGAAGACATGGATGGTGCGGAATCTGTGGGTGCCCAGTGATGAGATTTGCTCCGCCCAGCTGCATGATTGTTTCAGCGCAGAGCCACTCTCATTATCGTTGGCAATTTGTATTCTTTATCAAAGCATGGACAAATGAAGTCTATGAAAGCGTATCGACTATGTTTTATCTTTCTATCAAGGAAAAAATATTTCACGATGCATATCTTTGTCATTATATCATCCAGTTTTAGTATAAGGCAATAAGTACAAGTCATTTGTTCACAATGACATATTGAGGGGATGGGGTGTGGTTAGGTAGTTCATTTTTAATTGACATGACTTGATACTTCATAAGTGAGGGGTCACACTGCAGTGTTGACCGCTCCTGCCTCACTGCCAGATGATTCCCAGTTTTAGTGTGGGCTTGGAGCCTCCTCTCTCTGTGGAAACTGCATTTTCTCCAGACACTGTGGCTTCCTACCACATGTTTTTGTGTCTAATTGGTGAAACCAAGTTTTGTGTATGTGTGTAGTGGACAGGACTGTTGACCTGTTCGAGAGTGTACTTGTCTTTGCCTAAAGTCAGTTACAGTCAGCTGGCTACAGTTGCTTGTGACAGTATTTTAGATAAAGCAATATAGAAGATGCATGGAGTGGTAGATGAATTTCAACTTTATTCTCGATATTCTTTCTTCATTCTGAAAATTACAAAAAAAAATGAAAATTTTCTTTATGCAACCTGATCTTAAAATATTGATGTTTCATAAGTTAGTGGCGACAATTTGAAGCCCTATATCTTGTTTAAAGTTCCTCTTCCCCTATCCCTTTTTATATTGTAGACTGAAATTCTCTTGGTTTGTAACTGCTGGTATGATCATTTGATCACTGTGGTTTCTGAGAAATTGAAATGAACTTTTCTCAGCAAAATGTTTGACTTTGGTGATGTGACAACCTCTTAGTGGGGGAAAAATAAGCTGCCAATAAGCACATAATGAAAGCAATTGTTAGCTGCTGTCCTAATCAAACTGCATGTACAGTGATAGAGGACTTAGGCTAATCCATATTGCTCACACTTCAGTATCTGAGTTTTATTTGTGTGAGGAGCCCTTGTAGGCTCACTGTAGAAGATATTGCTTGTCTGTTTTTTGCACCAATAAATTCACCAAGGGTGGGGTGGTGTTGCTGTCTTATTACCACAAACCCCTGTGACAGCAGTTTTTCTGCCTTGAGAGGAAAAAGTTGTTGTTCTGTTGCCGTTTAAGTTTTGTTTTGTGTTTCAATACTGGCACTCAGTGGTAGAATGTGCACAGTGTGTTATTGTGCTGTTTATAAGCTGCTGTGCAAGTGGGGACGTTTAAGACAATTGTGAAATGAATTATGATTTTATTGTAAAATTGGGGGTAAGGACAAAGTGAGCAAGGCCCACACTCACATATTCAGTAGAAAGCCACAACTGTAACTAGTATTAGTTCCCCTTTTCTTGTCAGGTGGTGCAGTTGACAGTCGTTTGCCATTTCTGCACCGAAGCACGTCTTCCGGTTTGATTGCTGCATGAGTTTCTGAGTGTGACGCAGTGAGCCTACAGGGGAAGTGTAGCACTCTGTTTCTCTGCATGTCATTCCTTGTCACCATTATTTCCCCTTAATCAGAGAAGTTGCTTCAGCAAATACCTGGGAGCATATGCTGCCTGGGGTTGTTGAATATTTGCCACTGTCGGGCTAATCCACTACCACCTTATGGCTTGTGGAATTTAGAAAGTCCACGCTTTGGTTAACAGTATAAGTAAGTTTGTCCACTCAGATCAATTCTTTCATCAGTTTTACCAAATAACAGCTAAATCTGGTCTTTTTATTGCACAATTAGATGAGATTTTTTTCATAAATGAAGCAGTTTTGGACATTAAAACCGTTTTGCTTGTTTTTTTATTTCACACCCTCTTTTTGTCACCTATTTTCTATTACCTCTTATTTCTGATAGGCATGCGTCAGTGTTGCTGCTGTACTGTATTTTTTTTCCCTCAAATTCTGAGGCCTGTGACAGGAAGTTGTGCAAATACAGAGAACAGGATGCTTCCTTATTTGTCCCCATTATTTTGTATGCTTATCTCCGTCATTCTCCCTTTCCATCAATTGTACTTAAATGTACCAGTGGGGTTGTAAAAATGTCAAAGAACATAGGCACAGCCCAGCTCTGTGACTTTGAAAGCCTGACTCCTCTAGATGCCTTGGATGTGATGTTCCACTAAATGGCAGCAGTCACTAATCAGTTGAAATTGTAACACTTTACACATGGTTTCTGTTCTTCAGATTTGTATGTAAATGAGTTTATTTCTATTTCAGCGGAGCATTATTCGAAGCCTCTCTTAGCTACATCTCATCCGATGAACTTGAAACCATAGTAATGATCTTAATGGGACTCCTTTGCTTCAGTAGCGTTTGATTACAGTCTTCTACCAACTACAGAAGGTTTAGGCCTGATTCACACATAAGCGGTCACTGCGTGGGCATGGGGTGGACGTGTAGACGGCGCTGGAGCGGCGTGTTCAAGTGTCCCTTTCTCACCAGCGCGGTCTGCGTGAGCGGGTTGTCCGCGGCAATGGGCTACTAGTGTAATATGTTTGAAGTAATTCCAGAGGCGTTTCGGGAGCGAAAAGATGTTTATTCCCAAGAGCAGGCATCCAAAAACGTGCATCAGCAGTCAAAAACACACAACACAATGCGGCTTCTGTAGCGGTGACATAGACCCATATCGATATAGATCTCGAGATGTATGTATCTAGACACGCGCGCGTCTCTCAACTGTGCCGAATAGCAAATTCAAACAGAACATATATCTGCATATATGACAACTAGTCCCTGTCTTCATTGTTTTCAATGGGACCCCGCTCCAAGCCGAGCGGAAAAATAGACGGAGCAGAACACTGGCAAAAGCCTCTTGTGTAGACTGGTTTGTGGGCAGACATGAGCTCAATGCATGCATAGAAAGCCTAGTTGACACGAGATGTGTGTTTATGCCATTGGTTTCAATGGGACACGGCGCACAGCCCGCTCAAGTCCGCGCAGAAAAATAGACTTGATTTCTATTTAGAAATCGCCGCGCGGATATGAACGGGCTACGCGCCGGGCCCGCGCGTTCCCCGCGCGTGCAGTGTGAAAGGACTGATCTGTTTGCATGCAGTTCTGACTTTTCCGCGCAGACACCATGCAAACCCGGACAGATCCGCGCCCGCACAGCCGCGTATGTGTGAATGAGGCCTTATGCTGCTGATTAATAGTTTGTGTAGAGTCCTCAAGTGTGTCAAGTCTTTGTCATACATTCTCATCTATGTAACACAGCTAGAGGTGATGAGGCCCCAGCTTTTGTCCAGCAGCCCACGGATTGCCTCCTGACTTGCTGTCTCTGTGCCCTCTGTCTTTTGAACCCTGTGATGCCCAGCATGCAGTTTGCAAACCCTTTGCATCTCACTGCCATTTGCATTTTCATTTTTGCAGTTCAGTATAATTTAATTGGTATTTAAACATTACAATCTTTAATAACTTGAAGCAAAATAAAGGACAAAGTCTAAAAATGTCATGGCCTTAATATATAAATACCTCATGCTGCAGGTATTTTCTGTTAATGTTTACCACGGCTGCTATTTATGTATTCACATGATCATTTTTTTTTTCTTTCTGGTACTTGGTAACTGGGAAGCATTTCACTAAGTTCACTTGAATGAAGATAAAGATGAGCAGAAACTTTGAAGTCGAGATGTTGAAATTCTCAGTTCCCACTTTTTTTTTTTCTTTGCTTGATTTTCCTTTGCGCATTTGAATGTTGACTATCTTCACCGACTTTCACCTCGCTGAGGGTTTCATTGCGTCAGGTCTATTTGTTTTAGGTTAACCATTCCTCATATTTTCCCTTTGCTTTTGCTGTTAACATTTTGATTCTGCTGAACCTATTACCCCACCCCCCCACAATATCATTTTTCTTCACAATATGAACTACATATTTACTTGTCTTGTGTTGTAATTTTATGTAAAAGCTCATAGGAGGCGAGACTTCTGGAAATCTGTCCCCTTCAAATAACTGGTACCAATAAAGTTGGTGTAAAGGGAGTTCCATGACGTATGTCTAGATAATCCTCTGTATCTTTTAAAGAGCAAGTAGAGAAGTGAAGAAACAATCCAGGAGACGGATCCTCCCAGATAGGAGTATTTTTTTTACCTGTGTGTGTTTTACATAATGGGGGCGGTGGGGGGTTACAGGCCTTAGTCAGGATTATAGTGTCAGTCTGCTTCTGTGACTCTCCCCAGTCTTCCCTTGAGAGATTAAAGCTAATCTCAGACTGCTCTGTGTGTTGCCACAGCTTTACAGCATGGGCCTTCATGTGGATGGGAACACTTATAGTAGGAATGAAGTCAGATGTTGAAACGTTTATGGCTACAGAAGCAGTTTAACAGTTGAACACACATGCACATCACATCAGAGGGTGTTTTGGTGAGCGCTGTAGGAAACTGAGGTCACTGAAGTCTATTTTTACTTCACATTGTAATGACTTTGTGAATGACGTTATGAAAGTTTATGGCTCGCTAATAGCTAAATATAGCACCCTCCGAGTGTGACTGTGTCTGGAATGCAACAGAAAAAGGTTTTTCTATTAATTCGTTCAACCGTAGAGTTGATTATAGTATGATACCTCAAAATAGTTTTCAGTCAATCCAAGACAGAATTCTCCACACCAAGATGCACATTATAAAGACAGTCTTCATATGGGCATTGCATTGTATATTTCCTAGTAAGCTGTTGGAAAGGATCTGTACAGAAGAACAGTACAAATGTATTCCATGCTGGTCTCATCATTCTGAGAACTGAAACCTTAATACTCGCCGCCAATTAGGGGTATGACAAAAATTTCATGTCACAGTTTTTTTTAAAAATCATATCGGTTTCACAGTATTTGATGGTATTTTTTTTCATGCATGAGTGTTCTTACTAATAACAAAATAATTACTGCAGTTGATTGGCTTTAAATAACCCATTTTGCTGTCATAAGGACTGTATCATGTTTTTTTCATGTCTAGATACAGGTAAAAGCATGACCCCTTCAAAGTGTGGTTGCCAGTAGGTTGGCAGTAATTAAGTTAAATATTAGAATGATAATGGTTGCAGTCAAAATAGAACATTTTTATTGAACAGAGTTAGCGTAATCAGTGCAGTTCACCATCATTATTATTAACGAACATCCCATGAGGTATTTCAGCTGGTATTAGGTTAGGAAAGGAATCAAACATATTTTCTTTCTTTCTTTCTTTCTTTCTTTCTTTCTTTCTTTCTTTCGTAGACCAACATACATTGCACACATTGTTAATATTGAATATTCCTGTTCCCTGAACAACTGACCCTCCATTCAATTCATTTGGGCTACACAATATCTTAACAAATGAACAATAGTGTTCAACTTCCAGTAATTATGCTGCTTAAGAAGGTACATCACACAATATTCAAGGAAAAAAAAGCTCTAAAACGACAATTTGCATCAATAAAATAATATTGCACAATAGCAAGGCACATTTCAATAAGTGTTCAAGTATCTATAAAGTGCAACTTGGCTCGTATTATTCAGTAGTAACAGCTTTCACTCATCTGAACATGAAAGGCAGAGGCACAGTGATTATAAGTTACGAGCAAGGAAAATCAGACGTTCGACTGCATCTGGTTTTAGTGCTGCCCTGTGGCATGTGACAGTGTTCCCACCAGTACTGAAAACTCTCTCTGATGGCGTACTGGTGGCAGGGATGCATAAATATCGCCGTGCTAATTTAGCAATGCGGGGGAAATTAGCTTCACGGGATTTCCACCATGCCAGGGGGTCGTGTTGCTGTCCACTTCTATAAACTTCTATAATCTGCAGATATGTTCCGAGCTCCATCTTGATGCTGTCCTCCTTTTGCAGTGTGTCACTGGAGCCCATGCTGCTCTTTTTCTGACTCTTAAAAAAGCCAGACAAGGGCTTTTTTCTCTTCACCTCCTACACGCTGTGTTGTTGGTGTGCAGCAGTGAAATGGGTCCCGGCTGAAACACTTTACTGCCGCATGAGGAGGACGTTCTGGACGTTGTTTGGGCTATTCACCGGTATTGCGGTATATGAAAGCTTTGTATCATAATGAAAATAAAGACCGGTTTTCGCTACGAACTGGTATACCACACAGGCCTACCACCAATGCATACTTTGTGTACTTTTTGAGAGTGAAAATACAAGTTTATTACATGGAAATCCATGGCTGATAACTTCTCTAAGTGACTCTTAACACGCTCTTGTGCTACAGCTTGACTTGACAGAACGGTGTAAAATGCTCAGAAACAGTCTGTGCTGAATAATTGTCACGTTCATCAACTCTCTAGCTAGGACGTGGGTTGGGGGTGGGTTTTGTGTCTCCATTAACAACAGTAGGCCATCCATGAGGAGCAGTCATGCAGCAAACATGCCCCACTTGAGCTGATATACAATTAAAATGTCTTTCGCACGTAGACAGTCTGTGCACTCAAATGCACCTCACGCCTATGGGACAGTCAGGTGTGTGCGATCATTAGAAGCAGCTGCTTAGAGGTTGGATCTAGAATCACAGCATTACAGGCTTGGTAAACAATATTGCCTCTTGGCTTCTCCTCTGATGTTTTTCTTTTGATTACAGGTTTCTTAAAATTGTGATTGATGTGTTGACAGCCAGATTTCAAGTCTGAAACAAGCATTTGTGCTTGGACCTAAAATTGTGAATGTTTTGTTATTCGTATTATCAGCTAAAGCTTATTCAGAACTTTAAAGGTGGTTCGTCTCTCAGCAACCGAAACTCTAGTCAGAGAAGAGTTTCCCCTTACACAGTGCGTGACTGCGCAACACATAGTGGTTGTTTGTAATTTCCTGTGATGACTGTATGTGTTGGAAACGTTAACTGTGCCTGGGTGTGCCTGCCTGCCTTAGTACTGACTGCCTCCTCCTCCTCCTGCACGCTATGTATGTCGCTATGGCGACGCCTCAAGTCATTATGGTCCACAAGATGACACAACACACCCAAACATTAACTGTGTTTTGTCAGACCAAAAAGAGAACAACTTAAGTGTATGTATAAAGTGATGAATATCTTATCCTGATAATGAGGTCATGTTTTTGAAATATTCGATATAACAATAAAATATAACAATTTATCAACAATATCACATTGTTTTTCAGCGACAGTCATGCAGAGAATAATGGTAGTATTCTTAGTTATATTGACAGATGTTTTATTTCCACCCTCTCCTTTCTAAAAAGTATTGTGCATATAACGGATAAGTGAGTGAACGTTGATGACTAGTGTTAAGTACCTGATCTCAAACAACACAAAAAACAGATGTGATTTGGACATTTATGCATATGTCTGCATAAGCATATAAGGTACACATATACCCACAAAAATGCATGTATAAAAATCAATCACCTGTGAAATGGATATACAGTACAAGCAATTTACAAAATGGAAAAAAAAAACACTGGGCTAAATTAAAGAAAAAGATGAGAACAAGTGAGATGACTGGCATGACATGTAAAACTTAAAGCGATACTTCAAGATTTTGGCAAATTGGCCCATTTAGGGCAATTCCCTAGTCATTTAGAACAGCCTACTTACTTTTTTTGTGAGGGCGAGCTGTTTATTCAGCGGTGAGTCTGAGGAGAGCTTCACGGCGGACATAATGGAAGTGGATGGTACTTTTGCTTCCCTCGTCAAACTCATCAAATACACAATCCAACAACCCCAAAAACACTTAGGTGGACACGTTATAATCTGCACATTCACTACGCTGTGAAATAATAATGCAAAATTACGAGATTGAGTGGTTTTTGCGAAGATTGCTAAGACGGAACTACTTACTAAACATGGCGTCTGGGCGTAGTGATTTCAAAAGAAAAAGTAGTTCCCAGTATTTGCTTCAATGTCGTAACGCTACAATATTATTTGTAGGTGTTTCACAGCTTAGTGAATGTGCAGATTATAACGTGTCCACCAAAGTGTTTTGGGGTTGTTGGATTGTGTATTTGATGAGTTTGACGAGGGAAGCAAAAGTACCATCCACTTCCATTATGTCCGCCGTGAAGCTCTCCTCAGACCCACCGCTGAATAAACAACAGCTCGCCCTCACCAAAAAAGTAAGTAGGCTGTTCTAAATGACTAGGGAATTGCCCTAAATGGGCCAATTTGCCAAAATGTTGAAGTATCGCTTTAAGAAGAATTGTTTGATTGCTATGATCCCAAAGATTTGTTTTTGTAAGAAATATGTTTTGTTTGTTGGACAGGGACTACTTAAAGCAGTGAGGTGGTAGAAAAGCACAAAAGACACAACAGATGTGAAAATGTTTTTAGCAGCCTTAAAGATTGTGTCATCATTAGTAAACAAATAGATACTTTTTATTAATCCCCACATGGGGAAATTCAAGGGTCATTCAGTAGCAACACATAAAATAGGACAGTATAATAATAAATAGCATTAAAAACAACATAAGAAAGAAGAATCCCGTGTATAAACCCCAGCATATTAATGTTACATTAACGGTGCTCATTATAAAATCGAATGGCAGCAGGAATTAATGATCTGCTAAAGCGCTCCGTCCTACAGCGCACTGAGAGGAGACGGTCTGATCTGTGGCTCCTCTAAGCAGACAGAGTGTCATGTAGAGGGTGCCTGGTGTTACTGAGGATGGACATTAACTTTCTCCCCATGCACCTCTCCACCACCGCCCCCACAAATGTGTGTGAGTGGGTGGATATTCCAGTGTGGGCCTTGACATATATATAAGTTTGTATTGTTGAATAATCATAAATTCTAAATGTTAAGTCAATCAATTAAAATCTTACAGAAGATAAATGGTTGTATCGCATGCTTTCGTACTAAGTTTATACTGCTCTGTGCACCCTTTCATCCTCACCCTGTCCTCCCCCTGACACAATATAGCACTTCACTAGCCCTGCCCACAAATTTGTCTCACCACGATCCTTCTCTGGCCCACCAGACAGTGGTCTCTTCGACCTGTTGACGCAGGGTAATATCTTAAAGGTTTATGGCCTGTGGCGGGAAGGTGCATGAATTAAATTGATTAATTACTGTTTTGACCTTCTAACATCTCCAGGTCCACTCATGCTGACATGTTCATTTAATTACGTTTTTCACATGGGCACTCATTCTGCCCTTAAAGCTCTGGAGTAGCTTTAATTTTAATTGCGCCTTCATCTGCAGAAGGCAGACAACAACAAAATGGCATTTTGTGACACACAGATGTGTTTGACATTTCTCACCTAACTAGCAGCAAGCTTTCCAAACTGATGTAGTTCAAGTATGATTCATCATAACAGATGGGTCATTTGTCTTCCACCCATTCCTTTAAATGTTTTAAAATCCTCTTGTTTGGTAGATTTGACAAAGAATTAAGAGTACATGGTAAAGCATAGATATAGGGGGAGGGTTATCTTTATTTGTTAAATAAATTTTAGATTTGAACAAATCTTTACGAATTGCATTTTTGAGAGATTCTTTAAACATTTTGCTCTTATTCAGAAAACAGACAAGTACAGAGGCATAACATGCCAAAACTAACAGTAAGTAAGGCGTTTTGTGTTCATGTTACCTTTTGTTAACCCAAGATAAATGTTGCACAAAGATGTGTTTACAAAATGACAAGGTTTTTCTTTCACTTGCCACTGTGGCTATTAGCAGTAAAATGGGATTTCCCACATTGGTCATACCCATTTCAACTAGTGTTTTCAGTTTTAATCGCATTAATTGATGGAAGCCTGTCAATGATTAATTTTTTAAAGTTATTTTTAATCACATTATTTGTGAACTTGTAATCAAGTTTCAAATGAATATTCACCTGTACTGCACAAAGATGAAAAAAAACATCCCAATGACAGTAAAATGAGTTTTTATTGTCTATTTCTTTTCTTTGAGCCAATTGCGATCAATAAGTTTTAAAAAAATTGACAGCTCTCCATCGATTAATCATTAATAATCACGATTAGAACTGATAGCACTAATTGAAATGTATTCCTCATGAGTGAAACTTTACCTTTATTCTTGCCTTGTGATCCGAGATGTAAGGATCATCTTTGACAATATAGATAATATTTAAACAGCTTACGTTCAGTATTTCTAGACTTTAAATTTAAACACAATTAATTAAAAAAGCCTCTCAGTAAATTACAGTCCCCATTATACCATGCCATCTTGTCACTAAAGTCATAATATCATCAGAAAATGAGAATGCTCCCAAATCCCTCGGCACCTCATCCATTTTAATTAGTTGGCGTCATGGCTGAGCTCTGTTCATGCATCATGTGTGTTCAGTTGTGTTCAGTAATGTGCATGTCCTCTATATGTTGAGTCACAGTCATCGTGCTGCCTACTAGAGACATTTTTAAATTAATCCTACAAATAATCTGGTGGTATCATTTCTCCATCTTCTGTTTTGCTAATCAGCTGAGGACTCTTTCTTTGTACAAAAATACCTATTTCTCTCACATATTGTTGACAAATGTGTCAGAGTCTGTTAGGGAGCATTTCTCCTTTGCTCAGATAATCCATCCATCTCACAGGTGTGGCATATCAATATGCTGATTAGACAGTAGGATTATTGCACAGGTGTGCCTTAGGCTGGAAACAATCAAAGGACACTACAATTTCCAGTTTTACTGTATGGAGGGGTGGATATCAGAAAGCCAGTCAGTATCTGATGTGACCACCATTTGCCTCATTCAGTTTAAGACTCCTTTGCATAGAACTGGTCAGGTGTTTTGTGGCCTGTGGAATGTTGGTACCACGTTGCTGGATATTGGCAGGAACTAGAACATGCTGTCGTACACCTCGATCGAGACTAGCATCCCAAGCATGCTTGATAGGTGACATGTCCAGTAATCCCATTCAAGAACTGGGGTGTTTTCACCTTCCAGGAGTTGTGTGGTCCTTGCAGCATGAGGCCGTGCGATGACATGCTGCAACATGAGGTCACCCTATTGACACCTTGGGCCACTTGATTCACGACACCATACATGCTTCCTGCCATCTGCTCTGTTCAGGGACTACCAGGATTCATCCGAGAAGAGAGCACCTCCACGAACTGTCAGATCCCTGCAAATGTGAGCATTTACCCACTAATGTCAGTTACGATGACAAACAGCAGTCAGATCGAGACCCCTATGAGGACAACACGCATGCAGATGAGCTTCCCTGAGACAGTTTCTGACAGTTTGTGAAGAAATTCTTTGGTTAAGAAAACTGATTGTTGCAGCAGCTGTCTGAGTGGCTGGTCTCAGATCATGTTGGAGCCGAAGATGCTGGATGTGGAGGTACTCGGCTGGTGTAGTTGTTCGTGATCTGACGTTCTGTGGCCAATTTTCTGAAACTCCTTTGGAAACTTTTTATGGTAGAGAAAGTGCTCAACAACGCATATTTCGACACATTTGTTAGCAATATTTGGGAGAAATAGGTCATTTGTGTACATAGAAAAGGTCCTAAATCTTTGAGTTCAGCTTATGAAAACTGGGAGCAAAAACTGAAGTGTTGCATTTATATTTTTGTTCGCTGCATGACACATTTTGTCCTGCTGTAGATTCAAAATGAACCGAAAATAACTTGACGTGTCATAACACGAAAACAGCGATTTTATGCTTTGCACCACTACTCCGGCGGTGCTCCTTACTATTTGTAGCTCATCCTCATCCTCACTGAATACATGCTGTCAGCATTCACCTGTCCATGAAGTGTGCAGATCCATCTGTGGCATTTAATGGGAAACTGTACTGTCACAGGTACACAGTATGAACTCTGCAGCATCCACAGCAGTTTTATTTGTGATTAGGGATGGTACTGTTGTGAATTTATTGACACTACTGCTTATTTCAATGCTGCTTGTTGATCCGTTACTTTAATGGTATTCTTTTTGGTACTTCTTTTACTTTTTGTATAATATTTTTAAATGATTGCATGATGATTACACTGAACAACAACAGCTGTTTACGAGACTAAACTGTCCTTGGATCATTCAGTACCAGGCTGCAAATAGAGAATCAAGTTTTATTTTGAAAGTAAATTTAAATTTCCATTAGTCTGTGCATTGAGTTTTATTCTGAAAAATGATTCACTTCCGTCAGCGCTTCTTTCCTGCACTTAAATTTATCCTTTTTTTTTTCGTGAATCTTTAAGCCCTTGCTAAGGCGTTTTTATACACTGTCTTGCCGGTCCGCAGAAAAATCAAGTTGTTAAAAACCAATTTGCGGTGCCAAAGAGATTAGGGACCGTTGTTCTAAGTTACTGTTTAAATAACCACTGTCAGAGCTTATTGATCCTCCAGTATTTAAAAAAAAATGTTGCAGTGGGGCTCAGTACCCATCCCTGCTTATCACCCATAGGCAGCAAGTGACATCAGTGCAGGACTGATATTAATAATTTACAGTAATCAGACTTTTTTTTTTCAGCAACTTGATGTGTGACTTGCATTTAAGAATAGGTTCCTTCACGATTCAATCTAAGGAGTTTGAATTGGTTTATGAAGTAGTAGTAGTTGACATCAGAGGGTAGCACACATTCCAAAGGAAAACAAAACTGGGTGAATATAGGAGGTCAGATAAAAGAAGAATGACACAGAATATAATCACCCAGAGTTATCCGTTTTGATTTGCTGTATTTATTATTGTAGCAATACCAAACCCAGACTTTAAAGGAATCACTGTCTGACAATGTCTTTCTTCATAACAATTTAATGTCAGTATCAGTTTTGTTTTATTTGTTCTGTGCAGATAGATTAAGATGGAATTAGCTGTAAACAGTGAACTGTTTTGGGGGCAAATTTTTTCTTTTCTTTATCATTATCATATTGAAATGTATAATGATATTGGCAATGATTCCTTCTCCTGGAGCTCAGATTATGATTGACGCAATACAATAATTAGAGGTTATTCACTCTGTGTCGTGGCCATGAGGCAAATATAAGGCATGACATAATCAGATGCCTTTTGGTAATAACTGCCTGTGAAACCTGCTTTTTTCTTCCTTCTCTCCAGTCTTCTCCCATATCACCACCTTGTGTATATCCATCCATCTGACTTGACAGTGGGTACTTCATTTATTTGGCAGTTAAAGTGGACACTCAGCCTTCTGTCAATCTGCATTTGCTTAGCTTTGTTTCTTGCCCTCATTTACATATGGTTTCTCACCGCTCTTGGACCAGCTATTTAAATATGTATGCACAAATAGGCGCAGGTGTACGCACACAGAAACGTCTGCAGCAGCATGGGACTGGCTCATTACATGGCTGTCAGAAACTGAATGCGTCGACTAATTTGTTTTCTCTTCAGCTGTCCGATTTTAGAGACAGACACATGACAGCGAGATGGAGACAGAGGCCTAAACTTCATTGGCGTCTGCAATTCTGTAACCTCATTGAGGGCGCTAGCTGTATGTGCACTGCAGGTCATTCTGTTTGTGGGTGTTTAGTGCAGTGATTATTTGGGACATAGAAATGTAAAATAATAATAGGTACTTCACCCTGGAAATCTCTTTTTCATACATATCCCTTTCCTCTGAACCGTTTTAGTTTGTATTTTTGTTCAAAGAAATACCGACACCTAGGAATGTAAAATGTCCTTGCGTTCTAACTGGCCTGCCTCATCTCTTCTTGAGGTGCTCCGTCATATTCAGCTATGTATGGAAAAATTGCTAGCATCTTTCCAATTACATGACCAAACCATCTGAAGCTGGTCTCTCACTGTTCTGCCTAACTGTTCCTCTAATCTGCTCTTTCTTCATCCTGTCTATTCTACTCACGCCCAGTAAAACTTCAACATCCTCAGCTCTGCCACCTGTAGGTCAACCTCTGGTCTTTTGGTCACTACACTGTATGTGAAGCATGCAGCATAGCTGGTCTCACTACTGTAGTCTTTATCCTTCATACATTAAGTAACTGTTTTAGTCGACTGTTTTCAAACTTCAGGTTAAAGTGAGTAGCGTGACTTCAAGTGTTGTCCAACAAGTCAAATTCATACCACGTGTCGAACAATTAACCCCTAAATCTGGAAAAGGTATTTTACTTTTCCGCCTTTACAGCATTTGTTAATATTGTTTTAATTTACTGCTCACAAAAGACAGCAAAAGGTTGGAGACTAGATCATTGCTTGCTTTCTGGAAAACCACTCTGTTGGAGTATGTTTTAATTTCAGTTATGTTACTACCAAGCACAGACGCTGTTTTCATAAAACTTGATATTTGTTTCAAGTTTAGTGGCTACATCTCTTCTTCTCCTTGAATTCTTTGTGGCAAGTATCCAAATAACAGCAGCTATGCAGAAGAGAAGTAGTAGAGTGAGGGTGTTTTCACTGTCACTCATACTACAGTAAGAGGGAACCCGGTACATATACAGCTTCATCTAATGAGCTCATTGTGTATGATTAGATGAATCAGCTCATTTAACTGGCTGCTTGAGCTTCTGGAGCCTTCTGAATTATAATGAAGTAATGAGCTTGTGACTTTGCAAGTTTGCTGTTTGTTCTAAATTAGAGGCAAAAACCTTCAGACCTCATCATAGTATTCCATATCCCACAGAGAGGTTGCTTGTTTTGTCCAATCAGCAGTGCGAAACCCCACAGGTATTTAACTGATGCTGCAACTGGAACAAAGTTGCAGGTTTTGCTTGCCAAAGGACTTTAGCTGTCATCACAGTAATTGTTGATTAGTTTTTTTTCTTCCCTTGATTAACCATTAGTTTATTTTAGCACCTGTTAGAATGGAACAACAACAACACAAATCTCAGTTTGTATTTTTTTTGTTGTTGGTCGTTTCAGTTTGTACTCAACCTTGCAATTTTCAGTTAACCTTAAGGTAATCATGACTTTCCTTCAGTTGTTTTTAATTTAAACACGCTTTCGGCAAAACTGTTGACGCTACATCCAAAATGGATCTGTACTTTATAATGTTCAGTACTCTTCTTGTTTATTGTTATTTTTGCATCGAATCTAACAAGACATTATTGGTGTTTTATCCTCCTCATATTATGTATAATTAGTCTCATTTACATGTAAACAAATAATTTTGGTCATTTCATTTTTAGAGTTGGGATTTTATTGAAGCTCTCATCTCTTCAAACAATTGATGAGAGCAATGTGTTTCTGCCGAGCTTACAGCCCCCGTATTTTGGGAAAAGCAATTTATGTTGCTTAATTAAGGAATATACTCTGTTTCAAACCCGTTGCATGAGGTGAGCCCACACATACATATGTGGGTAAACTGTCTAAAATAAGATGTAATGAAGTAAAAGTATTGTTACATTACCATATAACTCAAGTACAAGTAAAGAGAAGGGATCCAAAAAATGGCTTGAGTAAAAGTAAGAATGCATTTGCATTGAAGTCAACGCAAGAGGGCACGTGCTCAGTAAACTTCATCTGTGCCTCAACAAAATAACATATTGGGGCAACTTCTACACATCCTTCTTAATAGCTGTCTTCTTTAAAATTTTAAGTAGATATTGGCATTGGCATTAAGATATTGGCATCTTCTGTGAGACACAGATTTCACTACAACCATTTGATGCATTGATATGGTCAGATTTGGGTTTTCACCTGCAGTTTCATCCTTCATATGTGATGTGACACAAGTGTTCGTTAAGTCTTTGCTCAGTGTGTTTGATCCCTTTAGAGAGTGCAGCACACACACTTGCATACTCCTCATTTCATGTTTTGAAATACTCTCAAATATTTCCATCCAAAACGACTAACATTTGTCTCTCTGATGTGTCTCCTGCGAGCCTCATTTCACCACAGAAGCCTCGTTCTATGTATTTTTGTAACTGTTTTCCCCTTGTGTTTTTGAATTGCGCTGTTTCCATGAAAATGGGTCGTCTTGGGTCATCTTTTGACAGGGCATTGTACTTCGATTGTGACTCCTCGTCATCACAATTCTTACTTACACTATTGGTTTAAACACTGTACATGAGGATCTCTACATGATTGTGCTTGTGGTTTGCAAAGTGAAGCCTCAGTTTGTTCAATTCACGAGTTTTTTGGGGGGAGTTTGGCTTCCTCCCTAAACTATCTCTTCAGCTTTCTTTCAGACTAGTTTTCAGTTTTCCTGCCAGCTGTCTGCTGTGTGTTTCCGTTCTGTGGGTTGAATGGCACTACCGCATTTGTTTGCTAGAGGTTCGTCTTCAGTCTGTTATTTCTTGCCAGCTGAGATAGCAGACATGCTTTTTTTTTTACTTTTTCTTTTTTTTTCTTTTTTTTTTTTTTTAACTCCGCTCCCCTCCCCCTTTCTTTAAATGTAAAGAAGAGAGGGCTGGTTAGGGGAGTGTTTTAGAAATGATTATTTAAATCAATTAATGCCTATTGCAAAGTCAAGTAGAAATCTGTTAATCTTGTGACTGAATCCTTTGCCTTGAAAGCAGCATCAGGGCAGTTGTTGAAGATGTTTGCATGCAGGTTGTAGGACAACAAAGCACAGATCTTATGGGGATGTAGTCTGGTTCAGATCCTTTCTTTTCTTCTAACCTAAACCTTGACAGATCGGATAAAGTGAGCATTGGGGCGCTGTGGAGACTCATTGTTCTTCACGTTGAAGGTAGTTCCTAATAAACACTGTCTCTTCACTTCTTGTAATATGCCTGTATACATACTTAAATATACTACATTTGTATCAAATGTCCACATAATTCAATTTTACCAAAGTTTGACTTTACTAGCTGAAAACTTGATGAACTGATCGGTTTATATTAAATGCCTGGAGGCATTCCGCTTTCAACCAGTGACCAATAAATTTAAAACGTCATCAAAAAATTATAATAATTGCAGCATAATTGTGACAAAAACCTGAAAGACTATCAGCAATATATCCTTCTACGGTTTTTGTCGATATCATTCCTCAATATTAATCATTAGTTGTGTTGCTTGTCAGCAGCAAATCTGCACACACACACACACACACACACACTTTCTATAGTGTGGTTTTTGGAAGGACACACAGTAGTTTGTGCTTGTAGTTTGCACTCCATTTAGAACTTTTATAGTATGTTTACAGTTTTTCTTCATTTACAGCCATCAGGCTTAAGTCTAGGCTTAAGTCTTGGCTTAAAAGTAGTCAAGAGTGTACTCATTTGTAAATAGCACTGTGAGTGAATGAGAAAATGAGTGTGAGTGCGTTAATGTTTTTTGATGTTTTCCGAGTAGGTTTGTTGTGGAGGGGGTGTATGTGTATGTGTGTAATCGTGAGTTTTTAAGCATGTTTTAGATCTGCCTGTCTGAGGGTGGATTGATCATATGATTAGTTTTATCTTGTGCAGAAAAGCCCAACTAGGGACGGGAGTTGTGAATTAGCTCTGGCTATAAACTCTTAGGCCCCACATCAGCTGCAACTATGTCTGTCTGCAATTGTCCCTATCAAATAAATAAATAAATAATGTAATCAACTATGAACAGTTTTGTGTGTAGCCCTATAATATTTGTTTTTAGAGATTTTAAAATGCAAACTGTACTTTCACACATTGCAGATATGGCACATCAGATTAAGTCTGCATCGATTGTGGGGGAACAGGCTTCCAAATCTGTTGCAGTTTGATCCAGTGTAAAAATCCACTGTGCAGTTTGTATTAACCTCCTGTAGTGGTCTCACGAACAGAGAGCTGCTGTTTTTTTGTTTGTTTTTTTCCTTCACATGTTTTTAGCAGGAGAGAGCTAAACGGAAGTGCAGAAGAGAAACTTGTTTGCCAATAACATGAAGTCTGCTAGAAAAAAAGGCCTGTGAAATTTAAAACGCTACTTTGGTCTAATGGTTTCACCAAACTGGACCTTGGGTGTTGCTAATTGCAGGTTAACAGAAACATCTGTCCGCATTTCTACCGCATTCCTCAAAACAGACAGGGTAAGGATGATCCTGTGTTTGACTATGGCCCATTGACCCTCGGGCCCCTGCAGCTTGCAGTAAATATGTAGTTTTGTCCAAACTCCTCCAGTTTTGTAGGCTCTTCAGTCTTACAGGTTAATAGTACTGTTTTTAGTTCTCAACCACTGGTGATGTGTGAACAGCTTTGTATTTGGATTTGAGCCAAATTCACTACAAAGTAAATGTTTATGTTGTTCAGCCTCAACTTTGATGTTTCTCTTGAAATATAATTTTCATTGACTGTGAAGTACTCACTGCATTTACGTTGTCTCCCTGATATCATGTTCATTCTGATGATTCCGAGTTAAAAAAAATCAAGGACTGCAAAGACCATAACACACAATATGGTCATTATTACTGAAACATTGTTGTAAGTAGCCTGACATCTAGTGGCCAGTCTGTGTTTGACTCTCCTTTCACGTCTGCACTCTTCCACTTTCTTGCCATTTATCACTATAACTAATAAAATTCCAACCATCTTGAAGCCTTTACGACCTGAACTTATGCTTTACCTTAATTTATATGGATTAGATCTGAATGAAGAATTAAGTGACGTTTTCATGGTTATTGGTGTGGTGTTTCCATCTGTCCTAAATCACTCCTCAGAGCTTCAGATTTTTTTAGAATTCTCATCATGAATGATTTCTGTCTAATGGATTCTCAATTTTTTTTTCTCCCTTCACTCCCTTGTCATTTCTTTTCCCCACCATCTGGTTAATTTTTTTCCCCCCTTTCCCTTCCTGGGCAATTTTCTTTCTTTCATCCATTAATTCCCCACAGAAACTCAAACGGCTGATTCCTGATGAGGTAGGTCTGTCAGTGTCCTCACCGCCTGTGTGCTTCTCGTATCTGCCTGTGGTTTTACATAGAAACTAACTTGCTGTCTTGCATTCATTGTCGAGTCACCGTGTGTCACAAGCCTAATCCATCATAACAAATTGTTATCTGTGTGTTGTCCTTTGCTGACTTCATGTCGAACGTGCATGTGTACAGAATGCACGCTGGCGGCATGAAGTGCTTGGCGCGTTGAACAGCGACGTTTAATCCACCAAAAAGAAAAATGCGATCACTGTGTCAACATGTGCCATGGTGACGTGCACTGCAAAGTCGATGTGCTTTAATTTCTGTTGTTGTACAAACATTCTTTAACACTGTTTTGAAAACTAAAGTGAAGGAGCATTGTTTGTTTTCACTGCATTGACATGGCGTGGCCAAAACCTTTCAAGGTCTAATCCCCAATTATCCACTCACATTGTAAATTGCTCCTGACTTTTGCAGACAACAGCCCTTTTCAGAACTGGAAACTCTAATATCAAACAGGTATCAAGGTGCTAAGGTGTTGGCTCTGTCTGACTTACAAGTATAACATTTAACGGTCTTTATGACTTTTTTCAGACGTAACAGTGAAATTAAGGTGAGGGCCTGTCTAATTTCTGCATTTGGCTAAGAGTGGAGACATGAGGGAGACTTTAGTTAAGATGAAAGGTTATTTGTTCTCATTCTTGCTTCACACCTCTTGTAGAATTTAAATCTATTTTTTTTCACACTGTTGAGTATAAGGGGAGCTTATATTAGAATCGGTGTGTTTTTTCACATTGCTCTTTTGTAGCTATTTATTTATGCTGAGTGTTCATTTATCATTATGTTACCAATAATGTGTATTGGGGTTATGTACTCACTTTGTCCACATTATTTTTCTTTTTTAGTTTTATTTTTATCTTTGTACACATGCATTAGCAATTTTTTGTGTTTTTATATTTCTGAAACTGCATTTATAGATTACTCATATCAGGCACTCACAGTTGAGTTGCTGCACCATTCTTCTGTCAGGCCTCATATCAAATTACACTCAGATTTTTCAGAAGAATGCATCCATGTCTGAAAAGGGCTCATGTATTATTTCCCCCCAAAAAACTTAAATTTGCCATCATTCATAAAACCTAACATGATTGCATTAAAAAAGTTCTTAAGCCTAATTTTACTCACAATGTTTTGTCATGTCGTTTGATCATCCAGTTGGAGCGATTCACCAGCATGAGAAAAAAGGACAAAGACAAGGACAAGCCTGGTCAAATGCCAAGTCAGAGACACTCGTCAGCTGCCATCTATGAGATCAACGCTCAGAGTGCCATGCTGCACGACCACTCGGATGAATATGTTCTGGAGCTGTTTGAACAGATGCTGGTGAGGAACAGTTTGAAAGTGTATGCATGCTTTGTGTCATCAATGCTTAGTTCATCAATTATAAGCTGCTCGAACACCATGACACCTCTGAAACCTGTCATGGTGTAGTTTGGGCTGATGGCAGCCTTGTGGTCCACCCTGTGCTCAGACTTGTAAGGACAGCCTTTTTTTAAATGGAAAAGTGTGAAAATCTTAGAGATGTGTTTTTTGACATGATGTTCAGTATCTAAGAATAACAAAAGCACTGCTGCATTCAGCACCTCCTTTGTATCTTCTTAATTAAAAGTCCACATATCAAAAATGATTGCACAGATTGGTGAGTTCACTGCTGACTGAAATTAGACATTTGTTTCTGTTAAATTGCCTGAATAAACTTCTCATCGTGCTGTCTGCCTGTTTGACAATGCTTTGCTTATTCCACACCTTTTATTCTGTTTAATTCTCTCCTGTCTTTCTCCAGGTGGATATGAACCTGAATGAAGAAAAGCAGCAGCCTCTCCGAGAGAAAGACATAATGATTAAAAGAGAGATGGTCTCCCAGTACCTCCATACGTCAAAAGCAGTCAGTAGCCACAATATTATTTAAACAGCACTGTAATACATTTGCAGAAGGCTCCACAGTTATTTGAATAGTGAACACAATCGGTACAATAGCATCAGCATCACGACCATTAAATGCATAATGGGCAGTTTTAAGGCGATCTTTTGAACAAATACAATGGAGTTACATTAAAGTGACTTCCAAATGATTATTCAATCTTCTCTGTCGATGCCATACAGCTTTTCTTTGCTGTTGTCATTAACTGTTGTTTCGACATGCTGGACAGTCAGATGTAAGCTTGGAACTTCTCAACGCAGAGATCAAGATGAGATTAATAATCTTTTTTTTCTTCAGATGCTAATGAAACAGTCCACAAGAGTCAACAGAAAGAGAAGCAGATGGGCATTGAAACGTGGCGAGATTTAAAAAAAAAAAAAAAAAAAAAAAACATGCGACAAAGTCAGGCTTTTTAATGGTGCAAGATTTATTGTCTGAATCATTGTTACAACAAAGAATAAACCCACTGAACGCATTCTTTACACAGATACTGTAAATAAAAACCTGTTTTCGCTCATTAATTGTATTTCAAAAGTAATGGGGTGTATAATTATGCTGTGGAGAAGGTAGGGCCGTCACCTCGTATGTCAAAGTTCCAATCATCAAAACAGACTGTTTTTTAATCCAATACATTTCACTGTAAAATGAGCCAATTAGGAGAGAAATCCTCCGAGATGTCTTTCATTATACTAAAATATATTCTTGACTGTTGCCCTTGCTGATGTTTTTTTAATGGAAATATCATCAATTAGAAGTTATTGATGGACCAGTTTGATGCAGAGCGTGAAGTCATATTCTGGGTTTTATTTGCTTGTTGTTTTTGTCTTTTCATTAGGGCCAAGACCAGAAGGAGAGCTCCAAATCGGCCATGATGTACATCCAAGAGCTGAAATCGGACTACCGAGACACACAGCTGCTGAGCTGTCTGGAATCATTACGAGTCTCACTGAATAACAACCCTGTCAGGTTAATGCTCACATATTTATACATTTTGGACAGTTTTTCATTTATTTATTTTATGATCTGAGCATATTTCTCAGTATGTTCAAGTTAAGACAAGGAAAATGTAATAACTGTACTACTTGTCATTTCCAGTTGGGTGCAGAATTTTGGAGATGAGGGTCTGGCTCTGCTTCTGAACCTGCTGAGAAGGCTGCAGGAGGAAAAAGATGAGTACCCGTAAGTGAAATGAACCACAGGAAACACAATTTTACGTTTCAACTAATGCCCTTCTAATGTCTTTCTGCATCTCTCTGCTCTCATTCACTATGCAGACTGATGGGAGTAAAATGTCAACATGAAATCATTCGCTGTCTGAAAGCCTTTATGAACAACAAGGTGAGGTGTTTGTCCTCCTTAGACAAGCATAATACATTACTTTGATAGATTTGCACTCCCACTATTGGGGAAAAAAAAAGATTATTGTTGGTTGTAGTGTAGCAGCACCTCCACTGGGTGGCAATGTGATGCATTCAGTGTTATGGCAGCTGTCATTATTAACCTTTGAGGATTCATTGTGCTGGTGCACATAATTGTCTGCCAGTCATGATGAATCTCTTCAGTATAAATGCCATTTAATAATGAATAGCCAATCAAATGAAACCGTCATTATTCCTTATTAATGATTCAGTAACATTGCGTAAAGAAAAAGACAACAGATGCCCCAAATATTGGGTGAAAAGGTACGAAACATCTATTTTCAAATGTTGATCAAAAGCTTATTTATAGTATTTTAATTGCATTCAAACTGATGGTTCAGAGAAATCGGCATTGTATGTCTTCCTGTATCAGTCCCAAAGAAGATTTGAACTTAAAAATACTGATAAATTAACTCATGGAATAGCCTTTGTGCTGAGGTATGAATATACTCCCTGAGTGTAATCACTATCTAATCTCTAAAACAGCCTTTAGCAATAATATAGGTTGGTGGTAGACAACAATTAGAAATTTTCAAAGAGTGTGCTTTTATCTACACAATTAAGTCTCATTTCCAGAGTTGTGTTCAGAAAACATCTTATCAGGACCAAGACACCTTTTCTTGTTCCACTATAATTTAAATACAAAATGAGCCTGGATTTCTCTTACAAAATGAATCTAGATCTCTTTGAGTCACCCTGATTGACCTCTTTCTCCTCCTCCTTTCAGTATGGCCTTAAATCCATGCTGGAATCAGATGAGGGGATTCCTCTGCTGGTCAGAGCCATCAACCCCAGAGTTCCTCATATGATGGTGGATGCTGTGAAGCTGCTGTCTGCTATCTCCATTTTGGAACATTCCGAGAACCTGTAAGCATCACTGAAATAATGACAATGATTTTATTTCAGGTCACAGAGCTTTTTGACCTGCATAGCTTTTCACTACATGTTAAGCACTGTGAACCAAGCATGTAGCGGTTAGCATCAAGCATTTCCAACAGCATAAATATTTGTCTTTGTTAACAATGCTGGAGATATTATGGAAGACTGATTTTCTTTGTGAACTGCTTTTTAAAAAGTTTATTTGTCTTGTGTTCATTGCAGTCACGAGCGTGTTTTGGAGGCCATAACAGAAGAGGCTGAGAAGCGAGATATTGAGAGGTTTCAGCCTCTCCTTGAAGGCATGAAAAATCACAACATTGCTCTTAAGGTGCGCGTGCGCACACACACACACACACACACACACACACACACACACACACACACACACACACACACACACATTCACAATTGGTGAGATCTTGTGTTCAGTTAAAAAAAAAAAAAAAAAAAATACACCACATTTTCTTTTTTTGATGTACTGCCCTCCTTGGATTAACTTCCAGATTAAGCTCATGTCAGCTGTCGAGTGTTGAGTGACAGTTTTCATCCTTGCCGGTTGTCTGCTGTTGTCAGTCTAACAGTGTGATGTGGGGTTGGCAGGGTGGTTGCATGCAGCTGATCAATGCCTTGATCAGCCGAGGAGACGAGCTGGACTTCAGAATCCATATTCGCTCTGAACTACTAAGACTGGGACTTAGAGACCAGCTGAAGGTACAGAAGATGATTCTTTTGATATTTTTTCCCAAGGGCTTCTTGCAGCAACATGCATTTCCACAACTGTACTCTGTTTCTTTGTTTTGATGCCCCTGATTCCTGATGAGGTGAACACACTCATGCTTTAAACTATCCAAACTTAGAGTTTGATTTTCGTTCTTTTTCTGCTTTTCTTTCCCGCGCCTTTTCTTTTCCATGTCTGTATCCCATCCCTTTCTCTGCAGGAGGTGCGGACTATTGAAAATGAGGAGCTGAGGGTGCAGCTCATGGTGTTTGATGAGCAGGCTGAGGACGACTCTGAGGACCTCAAAGCACGTCTTGATGACATCCGCATTGAAATGGAATATCCTTCAAAATATGAACTGCTGCTGTTGGAGCTGTCAGTGTCTATTGTTTGTCTTTTGGGATGCAGAGAATCAGCAGTAAAGTCTTTATAAAATATCCCTGGTTATGTCAAAACACTTTTATGCCTCATTTCCACCGCACAGTTTGTGGCTGTGTGCCGCAGTACGGGTTGGGATGTTATGTGTTTCCACTGACTAAAGTTGTGGATAGTACCGAAAGAACCGTACTCAGCCGTTGCGCCCCCCCCCCCCCCCCCCCCCCTTTTTTTTTTTTTTACCTCCATTGCGGTGCCTCACAGAACAGAACGGTAAAAATAAGGAGTGAAAACACTGCTGTCACCTGATTGATAGTGAGCCGTCACTCTCAACAAACCCACCATGTTTAAACAGCTCATCGGCTACGTAAACCCCTCTGCATGTGTCGCTTCACACACTAGTTATTTTGTGGACATGTTTTATTATTATTTTTTTATTCTTGAAATATTGGCGCTCCACACTGCGCAGGTCTTCTGACGACGTGCAGACGCTCCTCCCCATAACAGGAGAGGACCGTGCTGTTCGGGATGAGAAAGTTTTCCCAAGCTGCATCACAGAGATTGGAGTCTCCTGGCTTCACTTAAGGGGTGAGCAGTGCAGCAGAGGAGTGACAGCCGGAGAATGAATGACCACAACAGGCAGACTGGAGCCCCGCTTTGACCATCGCGTAATGACGTCACGTACCTGCGTCATTACGGGGTCCCTCACAACTCCGCTTACATTCCAACCGTGCTCTTTGTAGTAGAGACGTGACGCAGGTCTGGTTGTGGTTACGCTTCAGTGTACCCATACAGTAACGAGCGTCTCTCACCAGTACATCGTGTTTAGTGAGAGAAGCAAATGAATCCCAAAACAAAGGCAGTGATATTTTTATGATCTTGTCAGTCTTCCTCTACATACATTTTTGAGTTTCATTCCTGATTGTGTTTAATATTTAATCTATTTTTGTCCAAAGTCTAATGCTTTACCAATTCTACAGTCAAGCAGTTTTTGCATATTTAGTCCACTAGAGGGCACACAACCATTGGTTAATCTCCAACGTGGCCTTTAATGAATACAATTCATTATTGATACAGAGGTCCGCACATTACTCAGTGCCTTGATCTCCATGGTGCTTTAGCTGCTGTCTGCCTTCTTGTTTGCTGATCATTCAAAAGACGACATACGTGACATATCTTTGATGTCTGCAGTGCTGATAGCCATCTAGGTATTTTCACACGTCACATGTCATGTGACAGCAACATTCACATGTGGAGTTGCTAATCCAACACATTTTAAAATGAAAAAAAAAAAAACATTTGATAGGTGATTGTTACATTTTATTAGTTTTTAGCCTTTCATGACCGACTTCAAAAAATTATTTTGCCCCTTTCTCTGCTTTTCTAAGACATCTCCATTTTACATCTCGATAACAATAAGTAGTTTTCATCAGTGGTGTCTATTTTTTTTGGCAAAAACAAAGGTGTGAAAATATGATACAGTCAATAAGTAGTGTACAATAAAATTAATGAAAACATCTGTTTTTTCACAAAACTGTCTAGAGTAAAGTAATTCAAATATGGGTTACATGTTTTTACAGAGCTAACTGGTCCTACTTTATTGATCCCTTTGTGGAAATTCCTTTTTCCTACATTGACCAATCGTTGATATATCTGAAATTATGATTGACATCAAACAAATAGATCAGGATGGTTTAAGGAACAAAATCCCCACAGTGTGTTTTGATTAATGCTCAAATTGAAAGTTAATAAAGTCACATCATGACCAAAGACCTCTGAACAGACCCACTGTAAAGTATTATGGACCTCAAGAGGTGCCATATCCTTGTTGCTTAAATTATGTCTGAAACAAAGGAATTTTTGCTGCAGTTTTGAAACCATCATATTTATCATATTTTTAGTGGTTAGCAAGTTCTCAGTGGGCATAATTACCACTTTAAATTGAATGAATTGCCCAACAACACAAAGCACCATTGTGGTGGAACTTAAAAAGATATGCCTCAGAATATATTTAATTTCAGGTTTCTTTTTGTCTGTCAGTTCAAAGTAATTTTCACAACAGCGAATCATGATCTTTTCCGTTTAGTTTGGGCCGGACCATAAGAGTTGGTGAAGCCATTATCTTGTAGGCAGTCAGAACATTGTCAAACTACATGTGTGCATCCTCCTTCTTTTTCCTAATGGCATCTTACTCATCTATAATTCATCCAGCCACATGGAGGTTTTTAATGTTTTGTCACTTCTGTCTTAATCATGAAACAATACATTTGTCTAACAGGGGCAGCTCATCTGTTATAGAAATTAGTTAAATGTCTTTTAAATGACATGTTTTGTGAACGTATAATTCGATGTAGAATGGAGGTTGTGAAAATCTACCTTATTATGATCTTTTGTATGCATTTGAAAGCCGTTTTGACCAAATTTCTCTCACTGGATCTTCTGACGTGCACTTACAATTTCAAGCACAAGATGTCTCCCAGGGCTAACCACACTGTCTGCATGTGGTTTCATGATTCATGCAGTAATATTATAATCCTTTTAAGAAACATTACCATGCTTCATAGAAATTATTCCAGTAGTTGATGAATATGTGCTGAGGTTAAATCACATTTTCTGGAGTGAGACAGACAACTTATTTTCAATTTTTTTTCTGGACTGCTCTGCTTCCCTGAGCCTTTTGTATGTTGGTCGTGGAAATGTTGGTTAACTGAGTGATTGTTGTCACGGAACCTTAACTGTTTTCCCCTTCAGTGATGTGAGGGAAATATTCGAGATCTTGGTCAACACCGTCAAGGACTCCAAGGGTGAAAGCCACTTCCTGTCCCTTATGCAGCACCTCTTACTGATTCGGAATGATTATGTGGCCAGGTAAATGCATTCCCAGGCACTCTCACATGTCAATGCTCTCTGACACATGCTCCTATTTAAATATTGCCTCGCAAAGTAAGCCACACTCAAATTTATTAACTGTATTGAGTTGAGAGCAGAACACAACTCCTTTAATACCGCTTAATTTTACTTTGTCACTGTTGAATTCAAAAAAGCACTTTCATTTTTTTTTTGTAATCAACACATTAGAAGACTGCAGAACCAGGACATATTTGATAAATAGCTAAAAAAAATTGTAAAAATACCAATTCACCCAAGACAACAAGAAAACCTATTTATCTTCACTCACACCTCCATTTTTCTCCAACTCCTTCATGCATTTGCTGTTTGTTTGCCCGAGCACCGTTCCGAAGATTTGAAATTAATACATGTAAAGAACTCCAATCCAATTTTAATAGAAATGAGCACCATCGACTCTTATCACAGAAAATATGCTAATGTCTCTCCCTGTGTCTTCTAAAAGCCCTTGGAGTTTTAGCTTGAGAAGTGAAAGGGGTGGGGTGGGATGGCGGTGGGGAAAAGCAGAGAATACTTTAGGGGAAAGCCAAGTCTTTACAAACGCCCGAAGCAGAGATACATTTTTAATTATGAACCATGAACACTGCTAAAAAATGCAGAGATGCAGCTATGAGAAGTAGCTGTGTTGTTGGTCAATGTTTCCTTGATGGTCTCGAGACAGCCTGGAAATTGTGGTTGATTTGAAGCAGCGTTTTGGGAATAAATTTGGCCAGCCATTCTTTTCCATCTTCACATCAAGTGGTCTCAGCAGAAATATTTTTAGCTCCCCCTCCATCTCTTCCATCCACCCTTCTCTCGCATTCAGCTGTTTCCGTCCAGGTGAACCAGTGGAACACAATAGAGCTGGTCTCTAATGGACTCCTTAGACCGGAAGTAAGACTGAGAGAGGGAGCATTGTCGAGTGGCAGAAAATACTGGGTAATTTCAGATAGAGGAAAAGAAGAGAGATGTTGTGGGACCATCATAATAAAGAAATCAATGCTATTTCATCCTCTCTTATGCCTCAGTGTTTTTATGAAGTAGAGATGAATCCTGTGGGTTCATTATGTTCATGTACTTTATGGGCACACTTGAAGTCAGGCACAGTGTGAAATTGTTAAGCGTTTTATCTGCATTTTAATCATCCTATTACTCTAAATGTATCTCAATATTTAGTAAGCATGACTTTAATTTTATTAAATTGTACCCGACCCTATTTCCCTTTTATGTCTGGTGTCTTAATTTGATGTGTTTGCGATTATCAAGACTCTCAGATGTAGGGCGCAGCAAAATATATTTATGTTCAGCTTTGACTCAGTTTTCCAGCTCGTCACTAGATGTCTCTCTCGCTCCATGGATGAATTTAAGTTTTTTGAAGGGAAGGGGAAAAAAAGGAAAAACAGTCTTAAAAGTATACTGAAGGAGCGGAATAAGTGTTAGACAAAGGCTGAGTGACGAAGAGAGGGACTGGGAGGGAGCGAAGGAGGGAGACAGAATAAATAAAGTATTGAGTTTTTGACTCTGGCAGAATCTAATGGGGTCAGGGAATAAGACACCTCCAAAATTGAGTGTCTGTGAGTAGCTGCCTTGATCAGACACAGAGGGCTGGACAAACCAGGACGCTTTCACACAAAAAAATGAGTGGAATGCAATCAATCTTGGTGACATGAGACTCAAACTGTCATGCTTACAGAAACAGCTAATCTCAGCTCGAGAGAGACAAAGTGACAAGACATATGTGTTCTCTCATTTGTCTGAACATATGAACCTAGTTGTTCTCTGTCAGTCTGCGCCACAATGTCAAATGTGATTTAACACAGATTTTTTTTTTTTTTTTTACCTCCACACATTGGCTTTAATCCTCTCATGCTTTTCTGTGTCATCATGGGAATTGTTTTGTGAAGAATGATGTATTTTCTCTGGTTTGCTTTTTAGTGTCAAATATAAATCCTTCACTGTCACCCTCCTTTATATTTTATCTTCCCCATTTTTCTCTATTTCTTTCTCTTTATCTCCTAATCCATCTGTCCAAAAAATCCATGGCTTCCTCTCTCTCTCTCTCCCTCTCCCGCAGGCCTCAATACTACAAGTTGATCGACGAGTGTATTGCTCAGATCGTACTTCACAAAAATGGTGCAGATCCTGACTTTAAGTGCCGCAACCTCAGCCTCAACATCGAAGCCTTGATAGGTGAGTCTTAGACCCCAGTGGAGCAAATGTTATGTCTCTTGAACGCGTTCTGTGCATGATGCCACCTTGACCTTCACCAGTAGTGGAACACCAAACATGAGCACACACAAACGATAAAGACACACAACTGTCTGAATGGAATCCTTGAAGCAGTGTTTTCTTTTAACACGGGTACTGTGCTGCTGTGGATGCTTACATCCAATATGAGGTCTCGTGTTAATTTGGTTTTTATGACTGATTGTGGAAAGCTGTCAACTACATATATACAACCGCCAGTAGATGGAGCCAGAGGGAGTGTGCTTTTGTGTGGGTTGAGATTTGCTCCAGGTCAGTTGCAGAAAATGAATTTTTGGATATAGGCGAAATGTTTTGGAAAGCAGCTTTCTCCAAGCCTAATTTTTGTCAGGTGGCGAATTTCAGGGACCGGCTTAGAATTGATTGAAAATAGGTCACTGGCACTCAGGTTCGTGTTTTTTTTTTGTTTTTTTTAACTGTCCTCCTGTGAGACAGAATCCTTACCAGCTACAGACATGAACACAGACTTTTCTCAGGTCCGGTTTGTGCTCCGTCACCACTCCTTTGTAACATGAACAGTCTAACCTTGTTGGAAAATCAGAAGTGTCTGCACCTGATCCAAACGGCTGTGCTCCCAGACGAGGTGAAAGGAGCACATTCACAGATAGTTTCTTCAGGAACAAATTTACAGTGAAGCACTTTTTCAACCATGAAAATGGCCTCAAGCAGTCTAACAAATCAAGAAAAGAGATAAAGGGAGAGGTTTAAACCCATTACTGTGTCACTCAGCTAGTCAATAAAGATTTGACGTGGTTATGAATGTGGGATTGTCTGTTTCGTAAAGTTGCTGGAATCATTGGACACAGACCTTAGTGGCAATCATAATCTGACATAGAAAGCTTTCTGTGACACTTTTTATGTCAGCTTGCGGCGGCCAGTAGTCCTTATGATCAATTTTCTGTCACCCTTGTTTGACTAGAAAGATGAAATGTGGCGTTTTCTTTGAAATATAATCATTTTGATGAAATAGCTCAGTGAACCGCATTGCTGGAGTTGAGCTTTTGAGTGGCACCACTAAATGATCACTGGCTATAGGAGGCTAAAATACAGCCCACTGAAGGTACGGACCGTGTCTTAGGAGTTCAATGCTTTTCATGGCAGGTCTCTTGCTCACCACAGGCGGCTCTAATTGCACTGCTTTCTAAATGTGTCCTGACACACGCATGGACATGCGCACGCGCACACATATACACAAACATGCGCCCTTACTGGCTGGCTGGCCTCCTTTAAGGCTGCCAGAGTTATTATTGGTGGAAAGCAGCCCAATTCTGCCCTGCATGCATTATTTAGTGTTTTTCTTTGAACTCTGAAATTCAGCACAGTTTTATTTCCCCCCTACATTCTGTCTCCCTTAGTGTGCGCTATTCCAAGTTTGTCCCATTTTGCATAGCCACCATGACAGAATTACACCCTCCTACCAATCCGTTATACATCCGATAACCGTGTAAACTCATACCCAAATGCATATTCTGAAATTGGATGTGGGTTTGGATTTTATTGTAAAGTTCTCTCATGTGCTAAACTGTTAGGTTTCATATTCTGAGAGTCTTGTTTATCTACATGTAGATATACAGACTCTTGCAAAGCTTTAGATTTTTTTTTCCCCATCCATATTTTTACTACACGTCTTCATCTCTTTACAATCCGTACTGTTCACTTTTCTTGTAGTTCATATAATGTCGTCATTTTCTATTTTAGCTTTTCTCAACCTTCTATCTCTGCTCTGCATCTGCTTGATCCCCCCCCCCCCCCCCACCTCCTGGGCATCCTGATTAGCAGTCTTTGATCCAGTGACATTGTGGCATTCATCTTCATGTTAATTAGCTCTTTTACTGCACAGGCTTGGTAAGCCCTTCAGCACTGAACCACCTGTAGACCCTGCAATTATTCTGCAAAAGTACCCTGATGGTCAGTCTGTGTCCTCCTTAATTTGCTCTCTGCCGAGAGGAGTCTCTGCTGATATATTATTCCTATAGTGTTTGTTTTATATTTGCTGTTGCTGACCAGAAAAAAAAAAAAAAACGCTGCACGTGTTGTAGGCTTAAAAGTTAATGAAGGAGCACTGTGCATCACACAGCACCTCGCTGTAATGAGATGCCTCCACAGTCACCTCGTATATCTTGACTTTGAGTAGTGTGATAAGAGAAAAATAGGGAGACAGATGGGACGCTTGCCCTGTGTGTCAGTGTGTGTTGGTGAATTTATGTGAGGACACAGCATGTGCCAGACTGAAGGGTACGATGCCTTCACGGCCAGACGTGTGCAGGTGTGCCGAAGCTCGTATCTCATCCACCATCTATTTTCCTCTTTTCCCTCCTTTCTGCCTGCAGACAACATGGTGGATCAGACCAAAGTGGAAACCAGTGAGGCCAAAGCCACTGAGCTGGAGAAGAAGGTAGATTTGCCACAGATACATTCACATTGAAAATCATAAATGCACGCCCACAGAGGAATCCTTTATACGCCAACATATTAACGTATCAGCTTAGAAGCTTACAAGCTATTACAGTGAAAAACACAAAAGCTAACATTTCTCATCACACAGACAACCAGGCACATTTGGATTGTAATGAAATTCTAGGCGACCATTGTCTGTCATGAGATGACAAATGAGAATAAGGGGCGAATAGAGGTTGACAAAAAAAAAAAAAAAAAAAAAATGAGCGTAAGCACGTTTGACAGCCGACAGACAAATACTCTTACAGGCTAGCAGCAAACACACACACTTTCACACACTCACACATGGGGGTAAATGCCTTGATTGTGGTGTGCTGCTACCCTGATGTTTCTGTCCCAGTGACAGGATAATTGCAAAGAGGGAGCTGAAACTAGCCTTCAGTCATGCACACTTTGAGACGCACTCGCTCGTGCGGGATCATATCTATTGAATGCACGCACATCCACACAGCCATGCATTGCACAAAGCACTCTTCAACTAATTTTCATTGACCACGCACACCGCGGTGCTAGTTGTGCATGATGGGGTAATTGCAGGCAGTCTCTTTGGCAGGAGTTAGGAATAGGCCTGTCAATACACTGACAGCGGGAGTAACGGATCTGTTTTCTACAAATTAAACAGCTGTGTACATTTATGTGTTCATGTATTCATCCTGTTTAAATACTCTCAGTCTGTTCAGTGTTTGTGGAGAATTTCAAAATTTATGAGATGAAAATTGAGGGTGAAACGGGTCTGTTTCGTATTTTTAGGAAAGCAGAGACTTCATTGTGAAAGTGAAAATGGGTCTCATACAAATGCATTAAGACATTCTAATTCATGAAGTGACACCAATTTTTCTGTGTAAATTATACAGTAAAAATAAAAGCACTCGACAGCAAGTAATGACAGCAATGGCTCTGAGATGCAGATGCATCTTTCTGTAGAGGGATACTGAAACACTAGTGTGTGATCCTGAGGCTATGTTCAAGAACTTTTGTGTCTTAACTAACAAGAATTTGTCTGTGATCTTGTACATCAGCTGGACTCTGAGTTGACAGCACGCCACGAGCTGCAGGTGGAGATGAAGAAACTGGAGGGGGACTATGAACAGAAGCTGATAGATTTGAACCAAGAGAAGGAACAGCTGGCCTCCTCTAAGCAGGAGAGAGAAAAGGAGAACCAGGGACTACAGCAACAGCTCAGCACTTTGCAAAAACAGGTACGTACACAAACATGTACACATTCCTGGCCTTCCCCTGTTTGAAAATTCACAAGATTCGTGTATACAGCAGACTCCATAAACAATCCACTATTGAGTTCTTTATAATTCATGAGCTACAAACACTCTGCGAATCTCTCCAGTTTTTAAATCGATTCACATTGGTATTGTGGTTTAAGTAAACACAGGATTAAAACATTTGCAGTCGGCAATGATAAAGATTCATACATAACAGTCATAAGAAAACACTGCCTGCTATTCAGACTGCAAAAAAGTAAAGATTGGTTGAGCCTTCAAGAAGTACACTATTGTAAGTCTAAGTAGCAAAAAGTTGCGAAACATTCAGACACACCCACACAAAAACTGAGTCCCCCCCAAAAAAAAAAAAAAAAAATTTAAATGATTTAGCCAACTTAAGAGCATGGCATGAAAAGAGGGAAAAATACCTAAAAGGATATTGTGAGAAGGAGCCAAATCCTTTACAGATTAAGACTCTCAATAAACAACATAGGAAGTGAGGAAATAGGAGTGTTAAGAGCGACTACAGAGAGAAGAAAAAAGGATGGAAATGGGACCAACAATTTTTAAGGCCAAGACACATTTTGTGTGTGTGTATGTGTGTGTATATACACTCACACAGTAGTGAGGCAAAGATGAGGATTGTTTAGCTGTCAGGGTCCTGCTGCCACACCAGCTGGATTCTGCCTTGCAGTGACACCCAAAACTCACAAACACACCAAGTGACCCAGAACAATCTGCCTCTGCCCATGTGTGCTCATACCCTCATGAAGATGTCCGTGTGTGTGCGTGCATATGCGCGTGTCAGTGAAACAACTATGCAACTTCCAAAATGAGCCTCATCCAACGTGGCTGATGCCAGCAAAGTCATTTTCTCACCACGCACAAACCCAAACAGACACACGCATGCACGCGCTCACGCACACAGTTGTCCAAAGCATCAACAGCATCACGAGCCAGGCATCAAACAAGCTTCTCATACTAAGATGGCTCACTTTCTCTTTGTTTGAGGCACTGCCCATCGAAGATTTCTTCACATGTAGAGATCTCTCACTGTTCCTTCTTGTGATGCTGTGCCCAATTTATCATCTGCTGCCTCGCTAAGAAAGCCTGCCTCAGAAGTTCTTTGTGTCTGCTGCAGTCTTCTTTTCAAAACGACACAATTTGTAACACTGCGAACGGTCACTAACACTTGTCCATGCACACTGTTTACACTCGATTCACCCAAGAACACACTTGGGGAACAAACTTCTCAATACATGGAAACCTTAATCTGCTCCTTTCGTGGCTCACTTGCTTTTATTGAAAATGGCTTCCCTCCTGATACAGGTTCTGAAATCAGTATTCAATTGTTGCAATAATTTGATTTTCCCCTCACTTCTAATTCTGAAGTTTTCTTCCTCTTCAAAACTTCTCTTTGAATTCTCTGTGGACCTAATTCCATCTTGCTTTGGCTCTCTCTGCACCTTCTCCTTTTTTCTCCATCTCTCCCAAAGCTCAATCCTGCCCAAGCTCTGGCTAATCACTCATTCCCCTCTTTTGTTCTTTCTTTCTTTTGTTGGCATGGATATTTATTGGAATTGGAAATGCCAGTTCCATGCAAAATTAATGATAATGATAAAAATAGACCACATCCGGCCAGGACAGAATTCAGGATCCATTTACATACAGGAAAGAAAAGTATTTTGCACTACTTGTAACTTTTTTTTTCCTCCTGCAGATTGACAAACTGTCCAAGGATCTGGAAGAGGCCAAAACTAAGGTGGTGACAGTTACTGTTCCTGTGCCAACACCCGTTGTGCCTGCTCCACCACCCGCGCCACCTCTCCCAAGCCAGAATGCCACTATGCCTCCTCCACGTATGCCCCCACCTCTGCCAGGGCAAATAGGCATTCCTCCGCCACCTGCTTTACCGGGTCAGATGGGTGTACCTCCGCCACCTCCTTTACCGGGTCAGATGGGTGTACCTCCGCCACCTCCTTTACCGGGTCAGATGGGTGTACCTCCGCCACCTCCTTTACCGGGTCAGATGGGTGTGCCTCCGCCACCTCCTTTACCGGGTCAGATGGGTGTACCTCCGCCACCTCCTTTACCGGGTCAGATGGGTGTACCTCCGCCACCTCCTTTACCTGGCATGGGTGGACCCCCACCACCACCGCCACTCCCTGGCATGGGCGGGCCACCACCGCCTCCACCCTTACCTGGAATGGGAATTCCTCCACCACCACCGCCGCCTGGCGGTCCTGGTTTTCCGCCTCCGCCGCCAGCCCCAGGCATGCCCCCACCTCCACCGTTTGGCATGGGTGGCTGGGGTGCTCCCACTCCACCTGCTCTACCTTTTGGTCTGAAGCCTAAAAAAGAGTACAAGCCTGAGGTCCAGCTGAAGAGAGCCAACTGGAGTAAGGTCAGTTTGAGACCAACATTTCCCGATCATGTAAATATTAAGAGAATGACTGTAAAGTTGTGATGCCAAGATATCGAGAAGTAGTGACAGTTTAATTTCCTTGTTTGGCTTCATTTACTTTGCTGATGTTTAATCAAATTTCGCAGGATTGTGTGTCATATTGTGAGTTAAAACAAAACTGAGCGTTAATGCTGTGATGGTGATGCTCCATGTAAAACAAAAGAATACACTGGTTAAAGATATATGCCCTGTCATTAATGTCCTGACAGATTCATCGTCAGTTGTGTTCAGAAAACTTATCAAAGAGCCAGCCTTAATTATATCTCCCTAACTAAAGCACACATTTTTTTTCATTTTTGGCCAACTTAAAGTAATACTCCCTTTTCAAGTTATTCATTATACTTTCAATAACTTAAATTATAAAAAGTAAATAATAAAAACTGTGATTTTCACTAATCATTCACTGAATAGTGTATGCAAATCAGATTAATCCTCTATGCAAGTCACAAATTAATGGCAAGGTTTAACCAATTATCAGACGCAGCAAGGTACATACTAAACAAAGTCTCGACCACTTAGAATACAGAAGTCCTTGAATCAGCAATTAATCAAGTTATATTACCATATTTGTTGGTACGTATGACCCTGATTATAAGACAATACCCCCGCTTTGACTAGTTTAAAGCCTTGACAGTGCAACTATGCCTCAGATGTTTCCTCATAGCATACAATATTATATACCGTGTCAAGTTATTCAAGCCTATTCACAGATATTCAGTCTTACTGGTTGAACTGGCGCTATCGTCGCTGTTCCGCATGCTCCTCCTGTAGTGCGGCTTCTACGCCGCCAACCATAGTATTCCAGACAGTGTTTTTAAAAGCTTCAAGCATTTTGTTAGCAACATGCTGCCATCATTCCAAATGAAGAGTCTCTACTAAGGAAATTAAATTAGAAGTGTCTTTTACACAATTGAGCCACTGTTAGTAGTTTTTTTTCTTCCATATGGATCTAAAAAAAACGACTTGGAACCACAATTCATTTGGACCATGCATTTGTTTTTTTTGTTTTTATTCGCTAGATCTGTCACTAACCGATAGATGGGGTCTTGGTAGGTTGTGCCACAGATATTTAGTCAAGTTATGATTGCTTGTGATGATCTTGAGGCCAAAAAAATCTTAACAGTTTAAAAGTCAGCTGGCTGTCAGCCAATTGATTGTACATCAGTTACATATGCTTAAGCTGGTAGAACAAATTAATTGTTTACCTTCTGTGTCATTCTTCCACAAAACAGTTTGAAATAGCTCAGGGTGTGCCTTTGTCTGTGCACCGGTGAGATGAAGCTTTTACAGCGAGGTTCTGACCTAAAGTGACTTGCATACATACGTGTATCTCATGACTATGTGCTTCATGTTCTCCTCCTCCCTCTCATCTGTGATGGTTAAAACATCAAAACGACCCTCTGTCTTTCTTTAGCCTAAAGCTACTGTTTAATGGCTTCAGTAGACTTCATCAGCATTAAGCCTCTCGCTCTCTCTCTCGCACTCCCTCGCTCTCCCCCAACCCCCACCCCCCTGTTGGTCTGGTGAGAGTGTTTGACAAGGATGTCACAGAAATTGCTTTTTAATAAGCCTTCTTCTTTTAACTGCACCACTGAAAGATAATTAAATTGCTGCTAGAAAGGACGGTATTCTTTTGTAATTTAAATTAACTTTTTTTTTCCCTGGCTTGGTCTCATCCTCCTTTTTACATGCTCTCTTGCTTTCTTTTTGCTCCTTCAGCTCATTCCCATATCACATTTCCTTTCCTTGCTCTCTGTCTTTACTGTCCTACACCCATCCCTGAGGCTTTGTCCATAATGAAAGGCCTGATATCTGTAAACTTACTGCCCCTTCTTTTCACTCGCTCTGTTTTCCCCCTTCACTTTTTTCCTCCCTTGATAAGAAAATCCAGAGAGTAAATGGGGGAAAAAAGCATTCAATGTTAATTGTAACTTGTGAGAAAACTCCAGAGAAACCTTAACGGGGTAAAAAGAATGGGTGAGGGAAAAGTAAAACCTTATTTTCTTCACATATCTGTGTGTGAAGCTCAAGATGCTTTGTGGTAAAGACAGCGTGTGGCAATTAGAGAAAATGACTACTTCTTTGTACTCTCGCTTTCCTTTTGGTTCCTTTCTTCATCTCTTCCCCCGTCCTCTGCAATCATACCCCTGCCCCTTTCTTTTGTTCCATCGACGACTTCACCTGCCCATCTCATTGTTTGCCCAGGTGTACGGGTGACTGTTTTTTTTTTTTTTTTTGTCATGCGGCGTAGATTTGATGATGCTCTCGTTTAATAAATACTGTTCATGTCTCTCTGATCCACTTGGTCCTCCTGTGTTATACACTTTCTGTGTATGTCTTTCTGTTATAGATTGGACCCGAGGAGCTATCTGAGAACAGCTTCTGGATCAAGGCAAAAGAAGACCAATTCGAAAACGACGAACTCTTTGCCAAACTCACCTTAACCTTCTCTTCACAGACCAAGAGTGAGTTTGTGATCTGTGAATTTTTGCTGCTCATTGTCATCATGTTCTGTTTCACACTGATGAAGAGTATGTTGTTTTTTTTTTCTTTTTCCTGTCACTCGTCCCTCTTCCACATCTATTTAAATCCTGCCCTGTTTCCATCAGGCACTAAAGGTAAGAGTGTCACGCTTATGCTTCTCATTTAGTCCTTTTCACACGTCTTCTTCAGGCTTTCTCACGCCTTTTCTTCTTCAAAGACCTAACTACAGTTTTACATTATTCAAAAATGTGTCACAACAGCATCTCACATGAGGTCATAAATAAACCACACACCTGTCTCGGTGTGTGTGTGTGTGTGTGTGTTCATCTTCCCGTGTGCTCATCACTTATGCGGAGACACGCCACGGTGCTCACTCAACTGGGAGAGATGAGTTGAGACTCAGGGACAGAAGAGGAGATAGACAAAGTGATGTGGGTAGAGGGAGGGATAAGGAGAAGGTCACTTATGTTCTTTGACTAGCCACCTGCTGTCCTGGCACAAAGCGCTGACACACGAGTGTACGCTCTCTCACAAGCACACACACACACACACACACACCTGTCCACTTCTATCACCTTGTCCTAGTGTCACAGAGCCTTCTGCCCTATCTCTTCCATATTCAAATTGTAACCGGGACACAGGAAGTCACAGGCAGTGTGTGTGGGTGTGTATATAATTCTATCTGACCTTCAGATTCAGCCTCACTGCACAACACACACACACACACACACACACACACACACACACACACACACACACACACACACACACACTCAGGTCGTATACATAAACAGGAGTGTGCATGAACACATGAGCTGATGCTGGCTGTTGATTTAAATGTCAGCTTTGGCAGCTGTCCCATCTGCATTCACCTGTATGGCAACTCCGAGCGTCCGCCTGTCACTTCTTAGATTGACCCCCCCCTCCTCCCCTCCCCTCCCGCTCCCCTCCCACTCCCTTTGGCCTGTGCACCCATGCTTTTTCTTTTTATTGGCTAAGACAGCCGGCTGTTCTGGATGATGTCTAATAACCTTTTCTCAGTTCTGTACATAAAGACACTGGCCTTTTCACATTCCCACACCTGTCTGTTTGTGTGGATGAGAGTGGCGGGACGGAAAGGGGCAGTGGGCGGTGAGGGGTGGTAGGCTACTGGGTGCTGCTGATCTCTTTCAACATGCTCTAAAAAAAATTTTTATTCTTGATAGTTACGAATTAAACATGGTTTCGGATGGAATTGGGATTTCAGTTTATGAACATAACATGCTTTTATGTACATGTGCAACTGTGTGTGGATTCAGTCTGTTTGTTTTGGATTGTAGTTATGGAGGATGGATTTTCACTCCTTGTCCTTCATACTGCAGCTTAAACATATGGCTCAAGGTCTAATATATTACTCCTCAACCTCGCTATGCTTTTTTATACCCTTGACCTCTGGGAACTCAGCTTCATGCTTCCTCATCTTGCTTTTTCCTCTTTGTGTGCCAACCATTCTTCCTTACCACACTAAAAGCAGATCGACACCACACCAAGCCACCACTGACCTGCTCTGACCCGTCCTCCTCCTCCTCTCCATCAGCTGCCCCGCAGCTGGATTTAGGAGCACGCACACACCCACACAAAAAGCCAACTTATGGGGGGTAGTGTGCTCAGGGCAAGGTCAGAGGTGTTGACCTCTGCTGCTTGCACGAAGAGCAGAGAGCTGATGGTGAGAGACGCACCCTCTGGCTGCCCACAGCTCTTGTGGATACAATTCGGTTGTTTTGCACTCTTGCTTTGTGTGCACACACAAACACATGCACACACTACAGATGTATATTTAAGGTTTTGCTCTTTATCTATGTAGCAATTTTTATTATCAGCCCAAATGTCTATAACTGCCTAAATCTCTTTGTGCTCCTTCTGAAAACAGGGTGAAGTTCAGTTCATTTCAGGACATCGTTCTATCTTTCTGTTCTCCCTTCTGCTATTCAATATGTCAACATTTAACAAAAGAAATATGTCACACCATCTGGGGCATATTTATGTGATAATCGTTGTCACACACCAGGCTGCACAACCTGGAAAGAAAATGGCAACACAGGATAACAGACAGCCCAGAGTTGTCCTTTTTTTTTTTTTTTTTTTATATCTGCGTTTTCTGTAATGGGTGGAGTGATAATGCTTTTTCAAGATGACAGCAAATTTCTCAACTACATCAGATATTACTTTACACGTTTATTCAATAGCTAAAAAACAACCTGTGCATGCACAGGAAGAACATGCAACCTTCACGCATAAAGGCTATCATGCCTGAATTGAACAGAAGTGCTAACCACTATGGCATTAAAGTAACATAGCAAAGCCAATATAGAGAATTCATTCACTTTTCCTAAGTGTTTCTTTCTAGTTTCACACCTGATGCTGTTTCATTGCTTTTGATTAGTTATTGACATGCATGCATTACCGTTACGCAGGGGTGTTATTCATGTATTGATGTAAAACTGCCAAATGGCCATCTTATCCAGTCACATTATTTTAAGCTGTGTGAAAAGTCTTTTTATACCTGATAGCTTTTCATGCTTCCCACAGGTGAGCAAACTTTGTCGTCTTCTTAGTGAAAATGTGTTACACTATTTGCGAAACATAGAATTGAATGTGAGGCAAACAGTGAAGCATGTGACCGATCTACTCATTACAATAATTGTATGTATGCTTAATAATCACTCTACCAACATGAACTAAAATGGGAATTGAACATGGTAGTTCTAGTGAAGTCATCGTTATGTAATTGATGCGATTTAGCAACATTTTCATTGTTTTCTGTAAAAGAGAAGCCTTTAACCTCCCCTCCCCCCAAAAAACTTTTTTTGTCTGAATCTACTCTCCTTTTGTCTTTACAACATTCCAACTTTCTCATTTCGGCTTACCTCTGCAGCAACTTTTGCAACTGAGGCCGCTCAGTGCTGCGCTGATGAACATTTGATTTTTAAACAGAGTGGAAACACAAAGCCGTGCTGCTAGCATGGAAAATGAGGTAAAAATATGCTTTTTATAGTCCAGCAATAAATGAGATTCATGATTTTCAGATGTAGTGCCACCTCTACGAGTTGTTTGGACTTATTCTCAGACTTGCACGCAAGCTTCCTGATGCTTTTGTCTGTGGCCCAGTGTGTGTGAATGATGCCGCTGAATCAGGCTGTAGGGAAGATATATTTTATGTGATGCATGTCTGTGTTTTTCTGAAGATCTGTGCGACTGTCCATTATAAGTAAAACTTGGTATTGCATAAATCCTTAATGAAATGGCACACCACAGTGTATCATGTAGCTGAACTTCAATCTGCTCAGCTTAAGTACTTTTTGGAATATTTACAACAATGTGCAGACATTATTGCTTGTCAAATCAAGCTATTATATTTCCCATTGTTATGTTCCGCAGGTGTAAAGACTTATGCAAAGATGTGGTATACTACTTGGTTGTTTAGTGCTCCGTTTGTGTGAAGCAGTTGGTTTATGTGGAGTGTGCTTATCTCCGCATTCTCCCTTCAGCTACCGGTTCTTTATTTCCTTACTTTGAAGTGCTTGTGTTTGCCTTCTCCTTTTTAGTGTTTGTTTTCTACACCCTTTTCTTTTAATACCAATGAATAATATCAGTCGATCAGAGTTCAGCGGTTGTTTTTATGCATACCTTTTTGGGATCTGCAGCTGCACAAGGACAATGCAAGGATTTATACACGGATAATCATTTGTATGTGCGTGCGAGTGTGTGTTATATATCCTCAACCGTCCTTTCTCCACTCTTTCAGCCTCAGTGTTTGATAGCAGGTGCCTTTTGAAGCCGGCACCTCAGATAGCACAATTAGCAAAAGAATGAGGCAGACCGAAGGAGGTGGAGGTGGGTGAAATGAAAGAAAAAGTGAACAGAGGGAAAGACTTGGGCTTGGGGGAACGGTGGTGATTAATTTGATTCGGGAAAGAAAAGGGCCACGAGCATATATAGTTATTAATCCTCATAATGGGAGGATCATTTTCATATCCCAATTCTCCAGGCTTTACACCCGTCTCTCGACTGTGTGCCAGTCCCTATTGCTGTGTCTTTGGTCTGTTGTAATATGTCGTCCTCGTTTCTCTTTTTTGGAGTGCCTCCCACCCCAGAAAACCCTTTCTGATGCCATGCACTGTGTACGGCTACATAGCACACCTACACATGAAACTGCTCCTTCCTGTACACTTCCTATAAATTACAATCATGTTTATTGCGGATTAAGTCATGTTTTTCAGTGTGAGGCTGTCTCAGGAGAGTGGGTGGGTGAGCTCAGCCACATTTACCGACCAATTATAATAAGCCTTTTGATCTCCCTGTGTTCTGACTAAATCAATTTTCCTCTCTGTAGGTGTGTGTAGGTGTGTGTGTGTGTGTGTGTCCTCAGTAGGTCTGTGTGTGCGTGTCTGAATTCATGCACTTATTTTCTGACTTTTCTCTTGATTCTCCTCCATCCACTTTTCACCTTAATGAGCCACCAATCAGCTACAGAGTGCCCACTGTGTGGATGTTTGCACATAAGCCTGCCGGGGGCCGCACCAGGGTTGAAGGCCAATCAGTTAAAGAGATGAGAAATGCAATATATTAGCAGTAAAGACGAATAGGCATGACGTATTATGGTGTGGTGTTGATTACATCTTCTCGACAGACTTCGCTACATTTGCTGCTTGTTTTGTTGCGGTATACCAGCACAAGGTCATTGGAAGTTACAGAATAATTACCATGCTAATGAGATAACTTAAGCGCCTGCCCTTCTAGCCCAGTTGTTTACAATGGTCTACGTGCTGGACATGGACAAAAGTGTTGGCCATGTGACGACATGAAGTCTTGTCACTGTTGTAGGATGCTTTAAGCAAGCAGAGTGAGTTCATGGACTATTTTTCTTGCTAAAGGACAAGGCATTTAGATGTCTCTTCTCAATCTCTATCTTATGGCCTTTTGGCCACTGCTTGAGATTTTGCAGACCTGATGAATGCAGATTTTTGTTGAGATGAATAAGTGAGTGACTATGCTATTAGTTACAATAATCACAAGCCGTCATTTATTACCTGCAATGACCTTGGTTTGATCATAATGTCCAGTAGAAGGTGTTGTGTTTTGGGGGTCAAGGCAAAGAAATTACCTAATTGTTCACTGTGTGTGTTTGGTTCCTTTCATTTTTGCATATTACTACGAGGTTTTACATAACAGTTTGTGGGTTGTGTAGACTCAGGGCTGTTGTCTCCTGAGATTGCTTAAAATATGTACTAATAAGCCATTTAGCTGAGGAATGGGCATACTCTATTAAGCCATAAAAGTGTTTGTGTTCGCCTCTGCAATTGGACTAAATTAGTATTGGCTTTGAAAAGCGTGCGCATAATGTGTTTTAACTTGTCTGGGAGTATGTGTATATCTCTGTGTGTATGTTTGTACTTGTGTAGTCTGCAGTAGCCCTATTATTAAATTGTGAAATGTTCAGGCTGGGGCTGCAGAAAGAGAATGGGGTTAATGCAGGGGTCACTAATGCTGCATCAAGAGCTGGGGGAAATATGTTTTTTTTTTTTTTTCCCTGATTTATTCCATTTTTGGATGCAGACGCTTTTTATGTGCTCCGTTTCCTTTTCTCTCCATTTTTTTTTTTTTTTTTTTTTTTTTTTTTGCCATCCATGGTCACATGATTTGATAACAGTAGGTTTGTATTCAGTGGTGCTTGGGAGATTCATAAAACTGATCAGCTCCCTCTGTCCTTCACTGCCTCTTCTCTTATCCTCTCTGAGTAGCATCACAAGTTTTTTTTTTTGTCAATGTGCATGCAGCCAGCAGCGTTGCTAAGTTTCTCAGAGGTGGAATTGAAAGTCTTTCAGGGAAACCTCGAGGGTGAGGTTTTAATACCTTTATGCAATTAACAGACAGATTGTGAGTCACTACTACGTGATAACCTTGACACCAAATAGAATCGGCTCTGCTTAGTGCTCCTTCTGGTTCTTTTTACTCCTCATCCTGAGAAGGGAAACTCACTTTGGCCAATGGGGTTTCTGTGGTTTGGACAATGGTGAAGTTTTAACACCCAACCAGCGAGCTTTCTCTGACTGCAATCATTCCAGGTCCATTATGTGGATATTCACGTATTCATCCTGCGTGGTTAAGAATTAAATTTATTTATTTATTTATTTTTTTTTTCTTTCCCAATAGCAGCCACTTTTGAATTGTTACATTGATACCTGGGATGTGCCCGTATAGTTAGCACAAACATTCAATCTCCACTTCTACCTAAGTACTGAGATATTCAGCCTGATTCAACAGTGGCTTTCTAAACTGTGTGGTTGAAATCCATCATTTGTGGCACAGAACCTATGGCCTGAGTCCTGTTGGTACAAAATCTCATCCCCATCTCAGCACCTCCATACTCCATACAAACTGTACATTGCATGTTGAAAGCAGTAGTGGGCCACAATATTTGCTCAGAGCTGAGAAGCAGTCTATTTTCCCATGCAAACGCTCTCCTCTTACTGCTGCAGCGTCTCAAATTCAGTTGTAGACATAAATTGCAAAACAGGGCCTGCTGAATATAGGTTAGCTTTTTTTAAGGTGCTTTTTAAGTATGACCCGCAAATGGAATGTTTTTAGGTTGTTTTTGGTCTGTGTTTGTGTCTACCAGTGCTTAAGTTAAATCCAAACTATACCACTTAAGCCCTCAACGGTAGCACTGCATTAGGTTTGCTTTGCTTGCTCTCTAAGCCTTGTGTATTCTCAGTAAGGCAATAGCCAGAGCGTTCCCTCATTCACCATCTCTTTATGTTTACGGAACACCAGCGAAACGCTGCTTATTCATCAGGCCTTATCAGGTTCAAACACATCTGTGCATGCACACATTGGTTCTCACTGCCAACTGCAACGACTCACTTATATGCACAAACACAAGCATACACTAAAGCACACACATAGCATGTAGACAGTCACACACACACTTGCTCTTTTGTCCCGCTCATTCTCTTCATTCCATCCCTCTCTCCATCCCTCCCTCGTTACATTTTTCTCTCCACTGTTTTACATGCAAATGAGCTAAGTGTACTCATGCTGGAGCATTACCGCTGTGTGTGCCTAATCTCCTTGCTGCCTTTTCTCTTTCCTGGAGATTATCCTGTTTTTAGACGGAATAGGCCTTCTACGCTTCACTCGGCTCTTCTCCCAACCAGCCCGCCAGTCGGTCAGTTAGCCAGGCATCCAGCCTGCCAGCGTCCCGACGCCTCATCGCGCTACCATTACCATTTAAATGTTCTCGGTGGTTTGACAGCCGAGGTGCGCGTGCACGTGTGTGCACATGTGTGTACATGTAGAACCTTTGTAATCTCTGTGCATGTGTATGTTTAATTGAAGGATTGGCTGATAAGCTCAAGAGCTTGTAATAGATGCCAGGAATCCTGAGCGTGAGGGACTGCGTCTCTTTTCACCTCGGCCAAAAGGGAAGAAGCATGAACGGAGCGGGAGGGGTGTGTGGATGAAGGCCTATATGTATGCACACCTACAGTCTTTCCACCCACACTCCTCTTGGGTTTTGCTCCTCTTGGTCACAGCAGCATTCTCTTACTCCTCCTCCCCCTCAATCCAGCTCTGTTTTTCTGTAACATGTAGATTTTTTGTGTTCGACCAGCCTTTCTGAAGAGACAGGTAGAGGTGTTTCAGATTTGGTTGGAGGAAGCAGAAAAAAAACAAAACTGTGATTTGAAGTCCTGTTAATCACAAGCAATGGGGAAAGTAGTGGAAGGACTCAAATGGAACAAAGCGCAGATTCAGTCACCTTCTCTGAACGAAAGCTTTTCCCTCTGTTTGTTTATTCTCAATATCTAATACTTAATGTGGCAGCTTGCTCGCTCATACAGACACAAACACACCCTGCCACAGACTCACACAAGAGACGTAGCCCACTTTGATGTCACTGATAGCATACATGAAAAAATGGAGCAGTAAAGAGCAACAACTTCAAAGATGGATTTGACAAGATAGGAGCATTAACCCCATCTCCCTTCTACTTCTTCCCTCTACTGATTTCCTCATGTTTCTTATCACCGGCTGATAAAGGGATTCTAATGAAATGAGACAATGGATGAGGAGAGACCCGGGAGAACGATGGCAGCCGGTGTGTCTGAAGATAAACCAAACTAAAATGCGTACAGGCAGGGATAAATTGCAGCGATAGAAGCAATAGGAAATGTCCCTTAAAGTCCAAATCCTCTATCTCAGTCTAATTGTTCAGCAGTGGCCTTAAGCAACAACTAATTCATTCTTCGCTGAGTTATTAGGGTGCGGTTAGCCTTTTAGCCTTGTGTGCTTCACATCATGTCCTCAGGTTTCTCGCATAGCCACTTTTATTAAAACTTCCAGATTCATTCAAACTTCATGCACACTTGGTTAACGGACACATTATTACTTTATTTCCAGATGTGTTTTCAGACAGTTATGACCAATTTGAGCATGGTCAGGGTTGACATGAGCTGTGGGTCTGTAGGGTTTTTTTTTGTTTTTTTTTCCTACTCTGCCTCTGCACTGACCTGGGCCCCCATTTCTAGATGTGGAGGCTGTGTGTAATATGGATAACCCAGTGGCATTTACACCAGACACCAATGGTATTTACAAAGCTCGGTAGGGTAGGGCATGCTCCAGTTTCTGACCTTAATCTGCTACCAGTATCCGTGCGATGGTGTGTGGACTTAAATTATGTGTTTGTGTGCCGTGGATGTTTGGGCCGCGAACTTCGACTTACACTCTGACTTGACGCGAATGCAATTACGGTCTTCGTGCATCTGCTGCCTCGTCAATTACAGTTGGTCTGTTTCCATGTCATTGTGTTTGTAGCTGTCTGTTTGTTTGTGTGTGTGGTTTCCAGAATCCCCTGCTCGGTTACTCAGTATCTGCGTGTGTCATGTTCTGTAAGACGTGGGTTCTGTTTCGCCTGGCAGGCACCTTAATTTTTTACTGCGTTATGTGGTACACTACAGCGTGCCGCATGAAAGTGTACATCTGCACCCTCTCCTGCTCTCGCTTCCTCGTTACTCATCTACCTCCCCCGTCTTCCTACTCCCCCACCACAACGAGCACCCTACCTACACGCCTCTTGCCACACACTTGTGGCCGCCTAATCAAAGCAAGGAGCTCTCTGGATTAGCACTTGAGAAACCTCCCTAAAGACATTCATTCATTTTTGACCATTTTCAGGTACTTTCTTTCCTTCTACCCTCCACCTCCTCCTTCCTCGCTTTGAATTTTTAACCTCCCCACTGAATAAGAGATGTGGCCATCCTCATGGGGGAAGAAAAGTTGGAGGCAGGGCAAAGATTGAAGGGAGGGGGGGGAGGTAGAAGGGAAAAGGTTGTCCCTAAACACGCTTTCACATTTATCCCCTAAAAACTCTACTCTGTGTACTCAATAATGCATGGCCAGCTCTCACTCTCCATTCCCTTCCCCCTCCTCTCATTCCTCTCTTCCTTCATCTCCTTCATCTTCCTCTTGTTGGTTCCCCAAGCGCTCATCACTTCACCCAGCAGATTAACTGCAGGGTGAAACTGAAACTGGCAAATCAGGGTGATGGTAGCAGAGCATTGGGGACTAACAGTAAGAGAAGAAAGAGCGAGAAAGCAGATGAGTCATTTGTCATTGTGCGACTGGAGTTCTTACTTTAAGTATGGATCTGACTGAGTGGGCTTTGAAGTTGTACTATTTCAGAGGGGCAGCAGAGCTTGACTGGGCCTCCAAATTGGATTCGGACTCCAACTGAAACCTCCAAAATTTTATCTCCACTTGAAGAAAGCCTGTGGAGTGCCTAAACCCCGCTGAATTTTTTAATCATTTTTTTTTTTTTCCCAGCTTGTTTTCATTTTCACAGACAAAACCATTCCAGCCAAACCTCAAATCTGTCTGTCACAGTTTTTCTTTTTTTTTTTTTTTCCCCCAGTCACAAATATAGAATATTATGGCCACAGCACTGCCTTGATGTGTGCTCATAACAAAAAATAATCCCACAAAGGTGTGAAACAGTGGCATTTCATTTGAGGCTACGAACAATCATACATGACACATACACTGCCTCATATAAGCAATGCAAGCTACAGCCGTTGTGTATACACTGCGTCTGCTTCCTCTTTTGAAGGTATTCCACTTGAAAGTGTGTTGTTTGCCAGCACTGTTACATTGTCAACGTGTAGTGAGCGTTGCGAAGTTTCCCGCTCAGGACTTGTTGTGCATGCACATGGTGTCAGCAGCCACTGCTGTCTGTTTGAGTGAATGAAGTAGTATGCTCGAGACTTCTAAAGATCTCTCCAAGAAGGCTTTTTCATGTCTATTCTTGAAAGTGAGAGTTTGTGCTTTCAAACTTTCATGTTGATTTTTTTCCCCCCTGCTCTGAAGTATTCCTATCTCGCAGATTTTTTTTTTTTTTTTTTCAAATCTTAAAAGATGGTGGTTTCATACTGCAGGAGCAGTGGACTGTAACAACCTTACAACTACTAATAATATTAATAATGACAAGTGCGAAACCAAAATATTGACTGATTTTTAAAATGACTCTCCAGTGAATAAAATATGTGCATTGTGGCTAAAGATTGGTTTCTTTCTAGAAAAATGGTAAAATCAACACTGTTTTTGAATGTTCTCTTTAAAGAGATTCAGTATTCTACAGCTTCCTGCATGGAGCTACAAACATGCTGCTGTCCCTTTCTTCTCGATGGAAAAACCACCAGCAGCACTGGATGCAGCGCTTCAGCATTTTAAGAGAAAAAGTTGGTTTAAAAAAATAGTGTTTGTTGGCTCACAAGGTAGTTGGCTAACTTAAGGAAGAGGAAAATCTTACCGCCATTATTGGAAAGTGCAGATTTCTGGCGGCTCCATTGACGATAACAAGAATGCTGTGTGATTGAAGGCAGTTGAAAGGCACAAACATGAAGGCTACTGCATTGTTTACTCATAAAAAGCCCCAAAACATACAGAGGCAGACGGTAGTAGGTGTGAAGGTTCACACCTTCCTTCTGAAATGAAAGTTTGCCTTGAGAAGTCAATATATCAGTTTTTGTTGCTGTACTGAAGTTCAAAAATTAAAGTCCCCATCCTCTTAAATTGTGTATTTTTTTTTTCTCTCCTCCTTGTTTTCATTGCTGGTGTGCTTCACGGTGCAGAAAGATTTATTTACAGAGTTTAAGACTTCAAGGTTGTTTATACTGCCATCTCCTGAAGGAGGAAAGTTTTTTTTTTTTGTGTGACTTGAATTCTAATTTACAGGGGTGGGGCTTACAAGCATATTTCGTATCATCACAAATATATTGAAAATCATTCTCTACATTTAGGCTTACACAAATACCCAATGTACTATGGTCCTCCAGTGTAATGTCGAGACTGAAATAGAAATGCTTTTTGTATAGAGAATTTATATTTGCATCATCACAGATTGCCTCATTTTGAGAGAGAAATGTAACGAAATGTCCTTTTGAGTCTCTTTCTTTGTTGTAAGCCATTTCAGACACAATATTTGATTCAAAGTGACTTCAATTTCTTCCAGCATGAAATATATCGAGTCTTCTATATAACATATTTAATAACATCATTGCTTCCAAGACAGCTGTGAATGCTGTGTTTGAAACATGCAGGTGCTCTTTGGAACAAAGGAGAGATTGTTGTCAAAGATACAGATGGCTAGAGACTAATCTTGGCTCAGCAGATGAGAAGATGGACGGCGTTATTGAAGGTAGAGTGAAGGAGAGAGGTGCAGAATGAATGAGGCGCAGAGAAGGACGAATAGTGGCAGGAGTGATCTGTATACGATTGAAGAGAGCACAGAGGGAGAGCAGGAAAGAATGACAAATTATCAAAAGGCCAGGAGACATGAAGGAACTGCTGTGATTGAAGAGGTGGATATGGGAGAGAGGTAAAGTAAGGAAAGTTAGTTAAGTTAGCTCTGAGAGTGAGAAAAGGTGAAATAGAAGCACCAGGTCAACTCCAGGTGTCTTAACATATTACTTGCTGGCTCTTGTAATCATTTGTAGTAGGTCTGAAAGCCCAGCAGGAAAGTTGACACTGCTGCGCTTAACAAAAGGTGACTTCATCAACGTGTGCGTCCTACTTGCCCTTTTCTCTGCCAGCATAGTTTATGTGAGAGACCTTTCTGACGTTTAATCTTTTCCTTACACTGTGGTGTTTCTTTGTCTGTGCTGTTTGTCTCTGTGACATCAAATACGTCACAGCGAGAACGTCTGGCAGCGTTTGGAGAGTAGAACGAGGAAAGGGAAGTGGATATTCAGGGGGGAGCCAAATAGGTTATTTAGGGCTCTGTACTTAACTGTACACAGTTAGCGGTCAGTCTGCACACACCACGCACACACTAACCCACAGGGCTTCCTTAGAGATTGTCTGCTTAATACTGCATAGCACTTAGAGGCATCAACAAGCCCCGTGGTGCTCCACTGAGGCGAAGAACGCATGAAAGCATGCTAATTCCCCCCATCGCACTCCATCTTTTCCTTTGTGACCCCCCTCTTCCATCTATCCATCACCCCACTTCCACTTTCTACTCCTCCAAATCTCCTCTGGAGCTAGCACAGTTTAATGAGCACAAAGAACACAACATATTGTGCCCAGTGACAATACAGTGTCACATGATATGAAGTTAGACTGTTATCTAAATGTAGGTAGTTTTCCGGTTATCCTGTTTGAATTTGTAGCATTAGAATTTTTTTTTTCATATATCCCAGAGAATATGTTTCATTTCATCTACCGTACTAAAATTTGTAGAGTAAAAGTTTGGTAATTTTATGATTTGTCGTTCTCATAGTTGCTTGTAACGTAAATTCTTGAACGTGAGCTTGAAGTATTGTCATTAGTTTTTTTTTTTTTTTTAGTCCCATGTTGCTCATTGTAGGAAGTAATAAGTCACAAGATTTTTAAAATCAGACTGTAGGAACCCTAAGGAGGAAATGCTGATTGTTTTTTCTCTTTTGGAGGCTCCCTCCCGTAGTCACCACAGCACATTATGTGATAGACAGGTTTGCCGACATGCTCTCTTGTTGCTCTTGCTTCTCTTGCAATATGAAAGTGCTGGAAAACAGCACTTAGTTTTTGAATACAGCTGTTAGGAGGGAGATTTACGCAGTCTTCTACACAAACAGACGAAGATTCCTGGTGCTGTCTTGTCTATTCTTCTGCATGCACGCATGCAAACATACATGCTCTAAGTGAAGTGAGTAAAAGCTTTAGAATCTTGCTCTTTTTCCGTTGGACTTTATGGATGGTAACCACATGTCGCCGTATCAACATTTTGCTTTTCTTAGTGACTATTTATCCTGGGATATATCACTCAAGTGTTTTCCACAACATCTTTGTGATGTGTATGGATGTCGCCTGTAACTCAGGTGCTAGTGTGGCCCGTCTCTCAAGAGGAATGTTAGTTTCAATTCCCCATCTCCCTCTGCCCGCATTTTAAAGTGTCCATGAGCAAGGCACAGAACCCCAAATTGCTTCCAATGGATGGATTTTGCATGGCAGCCACCTCCATTAGGGTGTGTGTGTGTGTGTGTGTGTGTCAATGGGTGAATATGATTAACAGTGTAAAGTGCTTTGGGGAATTCCAAAGCAGTGGGAAAGCACTATATGTGAATTCCATTTACTTTGTTTTCTGCTATGCATATTTAATATGTTGACAATATCTGTGTTTACATATTGTGAATAGCTAAAACAGCCATGCACTGTATACCAGGGATTTATTGATCCATACTTGATCATCATACTGCAGTCCCTGCAGCTGCTGTGCGGTGATAACGTTCTTTACTTTTCAGAACTTAGACTAATTTTATTCAGTAACTGTACACATTCTTGAAAATTCAAGTGGAGGAGTAAACAGAAAAGAAAGTTACTTTCTTGTACTGAACACTTCTCAACTCATCTACAAAGTGAAATAGAACATAAAATGAATTCATTAGTGTTGGTTTCCTTCGACTGCTCTCGTTTTTATTCCAGACTGCAGTATAATGCAGAGCACATCACATGGGACAGTTTGTGTGGCAGCTTTCAAACCAAGTATCTGTGTGTCGGGGGACTTGTGTCTGTTATGTAGTAAGCATTTTTTCCCCATGCGAGCTCGCACTTAGAATGTGTAAAGTAATGCTAAGAGTTTTCGCCACTTGCCACAATAATTCATAAGCATCCGAGGGCCTCCTTGCACATTCGTGCGCGTGTCGTACAGGACACATTGTGTATGTATGAGAAATGGTGTGAGTGAAAGAGTGAATGGATAAGAGTGTATTTCTGTTTATGTCACAAGGGACCACTGACACTTTCAGCTTCATTTCCCAACATCATGTAACTGAGGACAGGGCAGCTTTATGAGGACGTGAGCTGAAAAACGGCAATGTGACATCCTAGACACACACACACACACACACACACACACACACACACACACACACACACACACACACACACACACACCAGGGCAGACGGGAGGAATCCTGTCCTCGTCATGCTCTGTGCCATAATCCAGTTTAGAAGGATTAATTAGGAATTAAGGAGTGTAATGTTATCAGTGCATGATCCATTCGCACACGTGCACACTTGTACGTTCTCACGTATTTTACTCTGAATGTGTATATAGGGCACGGATTATTCCAAACTGAGAGATAACTTTTTTTTTTAATTTACTTTTACAACTACTTTTTAATTTTTCATATTCTCTCTGCCCTTTCATCCCCATTTTCTGACTGCCTCACATATTATCATCCTTGTTAGTTAATACAGTCTCCTCTTCATTTATCTTCACACTGATTTTTTTTTTTCCTCTTCAGCTTTCTTCAGTTTGTGTGTTTTAGGAACATCCATAAAATAACTTTTTTCTGCCTTCTTCGTGGCCTTGTTTTCAGCTTCTCCTTTCTGTGCTGTGTGCCACCATTATCCTGTCTTTTAAGGTCTTGTGTAGGCTTTCATTCAGTGCTTTCATCCTTGCAGCCGAGCTTTGTCAAAGAGAGAAAGATGAGAGAGATTTCTATAGCGGTGCTACTCTTTCAAGAAGGCTACAGCATTCAGGTGTGCCTCTCTGGATGTCCATTTTGTGTCTGGCTTCCCATTTTTCATATTTTTTTCTTTATTCCCATGTGAAAAGTGCGATTGGGGAGCCATGCTACTTATAGTTGCTTGACTCAAGTCTCAGCCTCTTTGCAGTATGGAGTAGCTCTGCTTTCAGACGCGACTTGAGTGGCTTACCTTTGTCCTTGAGACGATGCTTTCAGTCATCTTGTTTTAGTTTTTCCCAACTTGTGCAGCCATGTAATTTCTCATTTGTGATTGTGTGCACTTGTATGCCCATACTGTTTGTGCGTTATCTTGCACAGCGATTTTAAAGATAGATTGGTAGATGAAAGGCAGTAAAAAAAGTTTGAGAAAAACAAGGCAAATTCAGTCAGACAAAAAAAAAGAGAGAGAAATACAATGCACGACAAGGTTGTTTATGTCTGCATGAGTCTTTCCTGGATGTAATTTTCTCTGTGGGCCTGCCTGTCTGAATCAGTGACGTGTGTGTCGATAGTTCCTTAGGCAGACGGTAATGATATTGTTTTTATTAATGCCTGATTAAATTTTTAGTGTGGCTGCTGGAACTCTTGGTGCCTTTACAGCTCGATGCCTCTGTGAGCCCACAACCCTCCAAACACACGAATACAAAACAATGCCCACTCCCTTCTTTGCTTTCAACAAGCATTTGAATTTGTCCAAATAACAGTAGAATTGGTATCCATCATCCTGTGACCACTGTGCTTACCACTATCTATTTTGTCCATATTTTCATGTCTGTGATTTATGCTCCTGTTCTTTGTCTCCTTTCTGAAGCTGTCTGCTCTTCCCTCCATCCCCCTTTCCTTTCTCACTGTCTGCCACCTTTTTGTCTCACTTGTTCCCTCTGGCGCTATTGGCAGCACTCTGTCTCTGTCAGGTGTGTGCGAGATAGCCTTCACGCCATTGACTTGAAGGAGATAGACTTTTGGATGCCTCTCTTCAACTGATTCCTTAACTCTTCGTTTTCTGAGCGACATACCAGGCTCTTGTTCTTGTTCTCTGTATTTATCATTGAAACCTATTACGAGCTCTGTTGTTGTATAATGTATACTTGTTCCTTAGAAGTGTGCTGATACATTGTTAGATTAATTGCTATGCGACCAGTAAAGATTAAATTAAGATTCATTAATGTTCAAAAGCTTTATTTTTTCATAATATTTAAAGGGCAGGAGTACAACTGCTGCCCGCGGAACTAAAGTAATAGTCACCACCCGGACACCTCAAGGGACGGACCAGGTGAATATTGTAGTAACTACAGTTGCAGAGGCCACGGTTTCATGGCCTTTTCAATTAAAATGTTCTCCTTTATGTTTTCGTGGGAAACCGAACTGATTAATTCTGGTTTAACTCTCGGAGGTTGGGAAGGGAACTGATTGGACAGCGGGCTAAGTTGAATTATTTACATCTACTGGATATAAACAAGTTCCGCTACCTGTGTTTTTTTCTTGCTTTCTTTCTCAGTACATTTTGATACTACAGCTTTAAAAAGTTTTTCAATTTTTATGTTTCCGTCCGTCGTTCTTTTCATCACGCCCATTTCTTCAAAGGCGCTCATTAAATAAATTGTCTCAGAGTCCGATGCTGGCTGCGGGCCGCCATTTTGGAATATGTGTGTATGCTCCTGGAACAAGCGTGAGCAGAATGACAGCAGTAAGTGCTAAGGGCTCCTACCCTGTTCCTGTAGAGCCCCTGTCCAACATGTTTTAGCTTTATTCCTGCTTCAGCTCTCCTGCTTGCATTGACAGGCTCATTACTGGGCCTTGCTAGGTGCTTTGATTGTGTTTTGGCCAAAGTTGTATTTGTGTCTAGACATACTCATGGCACATCAGAGGCTGTCCTAAAATTGAACATCAGTCAAACAGTGGAACAGTCTAAGCACAGATAATTTGACTCGATAAGTTAGATGGGTTTTCTTATCATGAATTCACCTCACTTGCAGTTTCATTGATGATAGTAACTTTAAGAAAAGGGAGGGCCAAATACACTAGTGTGGCAGTGATAAAGTTTACACCACAAAGTAGTTGGTTTTTATGAGTTGGTTTTCGTAGTAATCCAAAAAGTTTCTAAAGCTAACTCAGAACAACAAACTTTATGACCTCATTTGGTGATTCTTCAGCCAATAAGAGAAGAATTTGAACCTGGCTCACAGTTTTGGCCTGGATATGTTCATCTTTTACCTAAATGCTGCTTCTTTCAAAAAGAAGCATTATTTCTTTAAGCTTGTTTAATCAAATAAGAAAATTCATAATGAGTTATTTCACATCAGTCCATCCTTCCACCTTCCCTCTGTGTACCACATTTTACAACTTAGGGTCATGGGAAGTCGAGTTAGATCCCCAAATCCCAGACTATACCCTAACTGGGTCGCCATGCACACGCGTTGAATTTAGAGTTACCAATTAGCCTCAAACCCATGTGTTGAGACTATGGAAACTAGAGTACGCAGCGAAACCCACACACAGGGAGAACATGTAAAATCTGCACAGAAAGGTCAGAGCTGAGGTTTGAATCGGGGATTATTCTCACTGTGAGAAAAGGCTGCTAACCACTCCACTGCCTCGCAGCCCTCTGGTTAACCTCCATGAGCTGGAAGCTGCACATGGCCCGAGATGTAAATTTTAATTCTCAGCTGGATAAATAGTCCTTAACTTAAAGGACTGGGTATCTCATCATTCATAGCTCTGTGACATTCTGGAAAAAACCACAAACCCACATTTTAAGTGTCATTTGGTAAAGACATTGCTCAAAGGGCATGAATGTATATTTAATTAAAAAGCATTGTTAATAACATGAATTATTCATATGAATGTAGGCTCTTTCTAAATATTTTAACTTTACATGAATTAGCTATCACATAAGAATTGTACATTCTCATCGGAGAATATTTTCTTTGTTAAATAGGCAAAGCTGTGTTTGGATGAAATTTGAGGTTTTGTGTGTATTTGTGTGAGTGTGTGTGAAAGAGAGAGAGACAGCGAGACTAAAGCAAGAGTAACAAGGCCAGCTTTGCCTCCGGGCTGTTTGGCCCCAAACTCTCATCAGCCTGCTGGTCCTGAAACACACAACCTTCTGCCCCTTGCCACTGTATAACCACACACAGACAAATATACAACACCACCAACGCATGAGCGTACAAAAGGACCCGCACATGCGTCCTTAACACACAAAGTTGGTGACTAAACCATCTTCTCCATCTTTTACTGTCATCCTTCTTGTTTTATCAGTGCATTCCATCTTCTTTTATCCACCTCCCTAATCTGTCTGTGCCTTTATCAGACACTTTCTATTCCCATATCGTGCCTTTGAGATGAGCTTTTTTTTTTTTTTTGCTCCTCCACTCCCTTCATCCATATCTCGTTTGCTCGCACACCCATACATCCACCAGCTTTAGATTACTTTAAGAATGTTTCTCGTCCCCCCTTCGTTTCCATTTCTCTGTCGGTCTCCATCCCTCTACCCCCTCCCCGTCTCTTCCCTCTCCCCTCCGCTCTTCTCAGCGGTGGTTTTAATGCATTATGAAAATGGACTGGGGCTATGAAAGCGAAACAGGACAAGTTTGGCTGTTTAATGTGACTCCTTTCACTCCTCATCTGCCTCATTGGCAGCATGCGTTTGTGTGCGCGCCTTCTTGCTGCTGTGTGAAATTGTGCTTTTTGCGTGCATATTATTGGTATGCATGTGGATACACATTCACATTCTTTGCCTTTTTTTTTTTTTCTTCATTTTTATAACTGTTAACACTGAATACTCAATGTGACTAGGGCATCAGCTGGTTTCTCAAAGATGTTGTGGCATGTTCCCGCTCTTTAACATGGACTTCCAACACTAATGCATACATGCGCACACTTTGGGCAAGCATTAAACTGCATGAATAATAAAAGAGAAAAGCAGACAGCGTGGAACACATGTTTCTGTGAGACATGTGCTAATGGAAAAGCATGCTCGGGCTTTAATAAAAGAATGAAGGGGCTGGGAATGGCTTTTTATGTGACGGAATAAGTTGTGCTCTACAGGGTGGTATGACCTGGATGCAAGTCTCCCCAGTTCTTTCTCTCTCTTGTCTCTGATTTATCTCAACCTCTTTTCAAGTCTTTCCACTATCCCCACTTTGTTAATTTGCGCAAAGTTAAACCTCTTCATCTCTGGAGAGACCGAGATCATCCTGTGGGGAGATGGAGCCAGATGAGCCGATTAGATGGATAAAGATGAAGTGAGGTGCAGAGCAGGATGAACACAACTGATAACCGAGTTTATTTTACTGGGAGATAAAAGGTGGTGAGTGTCTAGGTAGTTTGAGGTCACTGGCCCACCTTGTGGTTTTACATCAACTTCGAGTATTCAAAGTAGATGACGCTGGTTGTATTTGGGCTCCCAGTTTGATGAACTTTTACTGTGCTGCTCGAGAGAACAGTTGCATTGATTTAAAATAGCCTCAGTCTTTTCTTGTCATTTCTTTTTTCCCTTTCCCAGCCTCCCCCTTTCTGCCTCTCTGCCACCTCCTCTCTTGCTTGCACTTTCTCTCTGATGTTTCTGCGTGTGTGTGTATGTGTGTGGCTGGCAGTGGATATTCTGAGCGTGGACGGTGTGTGTGTGTGTGTGTGTGTGTGTGTGTGTGTGCATCAGGGTTTAATTGCGGTGTGCATAGAAACGAGTGTAATTAGCCGGCGCTCGCTTCCCTGCCGCCCGGCTAACAACCAGCATCCCCTCTGTGCTTGCTCTTTCTCTCTCTCTGCCTTTCTTCTCCGTCTCCCTCCCTCTCTCTCTTGTCTCATGCCTGTTGCCACAACGACAAGCCCCACTCCGCCATTGTTTCCTGCTGTTCTCCAAGAACAAAGGAGGAGGCTATTAGCTCCCTGAGAGAGGAGTGGAGGAAATGGAGGCTGGGGATAGAGAAAGGATTGCTGTGAGGGTGGGATGATGAGAGTGGTGAAGAGAATTGCTGAACAAGTGAGGGAAGGAGGAGAGAGATGGGTGTCGAAGAAGTGTGCAAGGACACAAAGAGACTGAAATGGGCAACTTTACTCAAAGGAGAAGAATGCAGGGAAGATGGCGCAAGAGAAGAAAAAAAACTGACTTTAAGACTAAGAGTGGAAACAAATTTAGAAGAATAAAGGCTGCGGCTGAGATTACTCTTTCTAGGAGAAACTATTAAATAAAGAAATTAGTTTAATTTAATTCAGAGACAAACTTTGGATGAAACTCTATGCAAAGAGGCAATCTACCGTTGTGTGTAGGATCCTTCCCTCATTTTCCCCTCTGCCCTTTGTCAGTTCATTACAGAAAGAATTTAAGTGTGCGTATACACTTTGTGCTTTTTATACACTCGTAGCTTATGTGTCCTTGCTCTCCTCACTTGGGAGAGTGTGTGTGCGAGTATGTGTGCACTCTGTGTGAGGGTCATTAGTAGCGAGTGTAGGCGGGTAATGCGCTGTCTGCAATGCCGGCCATCTGAATGTTAACAGATTGTAACACAGGACAGAAAGTGAATTTGGTTTCCAGAGGAAAATGGAGCAAATTACACTTTTATAGCTCTCTGCCACTATCCTTTGCTCCCACCATTACTCACTGGGTGCAGCGGGAGGGATGAGGGGAGAGAGAGAATGGCAGAACAAGTGATTGGTAAGATGTCCTTACTGTTGAAGACGATTGAGATCTGATGGTAGAGCTGTGGGTTATGAGGAAATGTGGGGGCAGCATTTTAAGAGGTTGATTGTCTTTTTTCCCCCCCACACCATATTGAGCATACAGCTTAAAGTAGTGTGTTCAATTGTCCCGGAACATTTAGGCAATTGTCAGCTGTCCAGTTCCAGTAATAGAGGACATTTTCAACACTCGCCTGGAATCAAAAGCTGGGTATGCACATTTGGATCAGAATATCTCAGTGCTCCTCAGACTTAATTTTTTTTTCTATTAATTTAAAATCTAAGTCAGTTCTGGAAAGTGTCAGCACAGTTACTGGAGAACTGTGAGTGCTATGGTAATTCAGACATTTCACTTTCTAATGCTGATGTAATGACATGCAATGCCCACATGAATAACTGTCATTTGAATTTCTCCATGAAAACTGTAATAATGTAATGATGTTTTAAAATAAGATGGACTTTGTATAGTAATGGTTGGATGATGATGGGCTGTAAATACATTGAAAAATCTAAGCTATAGCCCATTGGCTGGACTTTTGTAGTCTAGAATCTGCTTCACAGTAATTTCTAAACGTTACAAAACTGATAATTTTCCATCCCACATTGATGTGTCAAGTTATGCATGAATGGTACTGGTGAGACACAATCATCTGTATCAGTGGTTCTTACCCCCAGATTGCCTTTGAGGAAGACCTCAGACCCCTTCTTTAATCCTGATTCTGAACATTACCATGAAGCCAAAAGCTCCAGGATACTCTGAACATTAAAAGTAACTGGCAGTGTCCCAGGTCTGGTCTAAATACTATAACGTGTCTTATTATGGCTTTCTTTGATTTATGCACATCTAATTTGACAATGTAAACCAAGTTTGGGAACCGCTGGTGTAATTAAATATAGCTAAACATTTTGAAATATCACAATGCTTTGACAATTATTTGTGGCTCAGAGTAATTTTAAATAAATTGGTTCAACAGGTTATTAGCAAGTGTTAACATATACTGGGAGATTTCACTGCTGCACATCTTTATTTAGCCAGACTGCCTCAGTGAGTGTAATTGCTGTGGAGCATGTGACTGCTAAAAGTTCTTTAATTTTTACTTTTGAATAACCTCAGCTGCCCCCCATTGACCTTAGGTTAACTTAGATCTGTTCAACTCATTAAAATTGTATTTCCCTTTAAGATTCACCTGGCTCATGTTTCCCCTGACAGCATGCCTGTATTATCTGTATTCTGGCTTTTTGAGGCTGTTAAGTATTTGATCTGTATAGACTGTAGCCAGCGTTGTCAATTTGACCCATTATTACTGGAGTAACATTTGCATCCTCCTGTTTGCTTGGTGTATGAGATGGGTTTTTGGACATGCCTGGTGTAGGGTGTACCCCGTCTGCCCCCATAGTCAGCTAGGAGTGGCTTTGTTGCCTCCATGAGCCTGATTTGGAGAAGAATGGATTTCTGTGAAGTGGCCCTCTCCACACGATTTATGAGGCCCTTTTGTGTTAGCATGTTAGGAAAGGCATGAATGAAACAAAGGTGGTTTTGAAATTAGTCATGGGTGCGGGAACATGTATGTTGTGTGGAGAATTTCATGTTCTTGGTCCGTTCACTTAATCTCAAATCCAGTAATGTATTTTTTATTTAAGTTGAATAAGCCATATATGTAGTGTTGCTGTAAGTTACTCAAATTAATCAAATCAATATGAAATCCAGTAGATCCACCTCCTGCTTTTAGTTCTTCGTCTGTGAAAAGAAGGCTTCAAACTTCTCAACAACTAAACTTTAAAGACCAGCCTGAGAAACCTTTTTTTTTTTCTTCCTGTTGTTCTATCAATCCCCGATGAACGCAGTGAAAGTGATTGGATTGAATTAGAGCAGAGCTCTCCCACAACTGAGTGATACAGCAGTCAAGGTTGGCTCAAGGGCAACATTTCGCAGCCAGGCAGTGAATGTGTTAGTGCAGAAGCACACAAATATACACTCACGCGTAGATACTCTCATATGAGGATTCACCCGTCTGACCTGGCAGATCTGTTTCCCTGCTGTGGGAGATGGGGGATATCTCTCTTGGTGATGTGGTGTGCCTGAGCATCAGAAAGATTGTATTCCCGCTTTGTGGAGGAGAGCAGTGATGGGGCATTGTCTCCATCACTCCAACTCTACCTGTCTCATCTGAATATTTTGTTTCCCCCCCCCCCTCCTTCCACCCTCTCTGTCTTACTCTCCCTTGCTCCCTCCATCTGCTCCCCTCCCTGAGCTGACATTTGCTGTCAGGCAGCCTTATTATTTTGTTCTTCACATTTCTGATTACAATTCTCTCGTTCCCTCTTTCTCTCCCGTCTTGCCTCCTCTCCCTCTTTTAGTCTCTCTGCTCTTCCATTCGCCCCCCCCCCAAACACCTCAATCCAGTAATGTTTCCTTTCCTGCTTTTTCCTTCTCGCTATTTTTTCTTTCTTTGCCGCATTCAATTCAGCATAATCTAATTCAGTCTATCTCCCACTATCCCGTCTTCCATTACACCTTTCTCATCTCTCACCATTTCTCTCTGTCTCACTCTATTTTTAAAGGTCAGTTTTCTTTTTTCTCTCTGCCTCTTTTTTTTTTTTTTTTTTACTCTCCCCATAAAGTTCTTGCTGCAGTCACTCCCAAGGACTCTGTGTCTCTGGCTTTTAATTATACTCTGTAGGCCCTCTACCTTCTCCCCCTGGAAACATGCACATAAGCCAGTTTGTACACCTGATGACGTGCGCAGATGCGATGCACGCTTGCGGCAAGTAAACAATATAAGCCTCTAAATGATCATCCAGGTGTTCCTTTATTGCCATTGTCTCCCCCCCCCCCCCCCCCCCTTGTTTTCCTCGAATACGTGTCTAGTTTGAACACACTTTTGAAATCGTACGTTGAAGTTATTGCAGACTGATTATTGAGCTCAATAGTTAAGCAGATTTTTTTTTTGTCTGACCTGAGGTCTGCAAAAAGTAGCAGGAGTTCATCATGCAACTGGACAGCAAAGGAGAACAGAGTGGGGTTGCCATGGAGATCTAAATCTCTCGAGGTTATACTTTACCCCTCATTTACTCTCCACAAGTCTGCATCCTCTCCAGTCACTGCATTTTTTTCCCCCCCTCGCTCTCTTTCATTGCATCTGACCATCTTTGTGTTATGATCCCATTTCTTTCTGAGCCTGTTTTACGCTGCTCCCTCCCTATTTGTTGTCTTCACATCTCTCCCAGGCTTCTTCCTCTATATCTTAATGTCTTACTTTGTTCCCATCTTTCCTGTTGTTTCTCTTTGTCTCTCCTTTCTTCTGTCCCTGTGGTCCTCACCTCTTGTCCAGGCGTTGAGGGAGGGAGCAGCAGAGGAAGGAAAGGAATGCTAATTTTATCACCACAGTGACGGAGTGCAGAAGGAGAGACGGAAAGAGAGAGAGAGAGAGAGAGAGAAGGAAAATGTCACTCGTCTGAGGAAATGAGATGGCCATTGCACTGTGTGTGTGTGTGTCTGCGTGTGTGTGTCTGCATGCGTCTCACAGAAAAGATCAGGGTGACAGTCTGAGTGACATTTCGTGTATTTTTCCTCCGCTTTGCCTCGCTCCCCTGCCGAGTAAATGATAGTGTGTGTGTGTGTGTGTGTGTCTGTGTGTGTGTCTGTGTGTGTACAGGGGCAAAATGCTAATATATGTACGTTGTGCGTCTAAGCAATTGTTTTTTCCCATCCAGCACAGGAGCTGTTTTCTACCCTCCCTTTGTTTTTCAAGTCAATCATCTGTCTCTCTCACTTTTTCTTCATTCCAGTGCTCTCTCTTCACCCCTCACTCATGTCGGAAATGTAATCACGTTCAGGGGCTGCACTGAGAGAAAGGGGGGAGGTAAAAGAGAGAGTTTGAAGCAAACGTGGGGATGAGGAGGAAAAAGGCATTGGTATGTGTACCCAATTACCACTCCAGCCTGCCCAAAGTCACCTTCCCAGAGAACGGACGCACGCGCTCTCAAAATAGCTACTTCCATCCCACGTCTGTGTGTGTGTGTGTGTGTGTGTGTGTGTGTGTGTGTGTGTGTGTGTGTTCCAGTGGTGATGAGGTGGACTGAATATCATGGCCTTCCTCTTGTCCGTCAACACAAGGCTTAGTGTTGCGTGCGTGTGTGCGTGCACGCATCTGTCTCTCTCTCTGTCTCTCTCTCTCTCTGTCTCTCTCTCTCTCTCGGTCTCTCTCTCTCTCTCTCTCTCTCTCTGTCTCCCTCCCTCGCCCACCACCCCCACCCCCAGGTCTGATTGCACTAGCTGATTGAGTACTAGCCCTGCAGATTTTAACCGAGGTCCTCATCCTCTGATTAGGTGTTGTTGTGTTAGACAGAAATAAATTTTGTGTGTGCGTTTGTTTGACCTGAACCGCGTCTGTTTCTCGTGTGAGCTTGTGAGAGCATCTTTATGTGTACTGTTTTTTTTTTTTTTTTTTTTTTTTTTTTTTTTTTTTTGGTGAAGCAGAAGTTTGGTTGCGGTATCTAGCAGGGAAGACAGGATATAAGTACTTTTCCTTTGTTTCCCAAGGTAGAAATGAAGGGTTACAGGTTGAATTTATTTTTTTTTATAACCGAATAAGGTAATTTTCAGTGTCAGTAGGTTCAGGTTCACTCTTGTGGTTAACTTTCACGTTGGAGCCTGTAGGACAATTACAAGCAAAGTAATGCATATGGAGGTGTATGTGTGTGCCCTTGTTAACTGTGGCCTCGTTCCGCCGTGCTTCTTAATTAAGAGACCATAGGCCTCCCAGCGCTGCCTGTTATCCCGAACTCCGACGGGGCAGAAAAGGACAGGTGCTGAATGAGAGGAGGAACAGTAGGCTGACCAGAGCCTGAGAGGATGGAAAAATGAAGGGCTATGTGACTTGGAAAAAAAAAAAGTGATAGATTTTGAAAGGAAAGAGAGGGAAAACAAAAGATGGATGACTTGAGAATGAATGAGAAGCCAAACCTGATGAGGGAGAAAGCAATAAAGCAATAGAAAGTCAGGAGATGTGGATTTAGAGAGAAGGATAGTGTGGGCTGACAGGGCATAAGATCCATACGCATTCTCCATTTCCCCTGCTGAATTGATGCCACTCTTTTCCATAACTGTCTGTGCATCGTGTGTGTGTGGTTTTTCACTGGTAATCTGTTCCATCTCATTCTTTTCTTTCCATCTGTATAGGATCTTTCGCTCCATCGCTTCCCATCTTCTGCAATCACATCTGACTGACTCCTTGGAAACAGTGTGCGTGCACACGTGTGTGCGTGTGATGAACATTGTGTGTACATATCTGTGGTTAGATACATTCCTGTACATCAGTGCATGCCTGCCTGACCATTTCTGCCATTCTTCCTTGCTCTCTTTTCAGTGAGTGGTGAGATAGTGGGTTAAATTTTAATGGTGCTGCCATCTCTCAGTAGCTTCTGAGAGAGGGCCAATGCAGACTGACACACTCACTGAGCCGTGAGAAGAGACAAGACGGAAAGAGCAGCGATAGCTTGCTAGACATAGACGCTCGTGCTAGTCCACACATCTGCTTTTTAGACAACAGGTAGAATAAAGCAGATGCTCTCTGTCTTGTGTTACAAGATTTTGAGGTGTACTTGACTTCTTGTTGATCATTCAGAAAAAAGCTACTTCTCTTTATGTGCTATTTTCATGACCCAGGTTATGTTAAAGCATATTTCTGGTCAAATGTTCTACAGTAGACAATGAAAATGTCATATTGTGACAAATTGATAGTTCAGTTTAAAAAAAGTTCTAGAAATTTTCAGAAATCATCTCACTAAAGTTATACATTATCAACCACAAATAAAATCAGCCACAATTTAAGCCACATCGATTTTATTGATCATACCTGTTTGACCTTTCCTGGTATTTTGGTGGTGCTCTGGTGTTTATTTTGAATCCATGTTCTAGCTTTATCTACAGCAGTAGTGTTTAAAGTGTGAGGCGGGCCTTGGGAGATCCGCAGTAAAACTCTGCGGATCAGGGAAGAGCTTTTTCCAAACATGATTCAATCATGATGATTGTTTGATTTAACTTTTGAGAAGAAGAAATTATCCATTCGTCTTCTGTAGTACTTATCAGGGTAACTGGGTGCTGGAGACAATCCCAACCATCTATGGGCGAGGGCAGGGTCCACCTGGACAGCTCACCAGTTCATCACAGGGCAAAAACACACAGAGACTGACAGCCACACACACTCACATTTACTCTTATGGACAAATTGGTGTTACCAGAAAACGTCAAAGAAAATACAGTTAAAGAATCAAGTGCATGTTAGAAGTACAGACAGTAGATGTGCTCATCATTCAAAACCTTCTAGAAACAGTGCTTTTATTTTTACGCTTTTTTTACGGGTCACTTTAATTTCCTTTGGGTTTCACAAAGTTATATTCTCATTAAGTCAGAACAAGAGTACAGTAGATTTCTCATTGAAACATGAGACCATGTATAAAGCCAATGAATAACAGGATGAATCTACAGGTGGCTGTGACTCTTCTAGTAGCATCATCTTCCAGTGGCTAGTTTGTCATTTCATCCTCGGTTCATATCCTGAAATATCCTTCGGCAAGACACTGAAACAGAAATTGCTCTTGGTGGTGTGTGAAAACTGCATGGAAACCTTCCTTGTTGGTGTGTGAATGTGGTCATATGAAGCATGTTGGGACTCTTGAAGTGGGAAATTTCCACTGCTTATATTGTCTATGTTCACATTTTGTTTGTAAATGACAGTGTGAGGTGACACCCACAATAATGCTCGGCATTTATGAAACACTGAAGGGCTCCAACTTTGACCTCCTGTGCACGAGGGCTACCTGTTTAAAAATGTTGTTTGCCCTGCTTATTCTACATGCAGGTAATGAAAATATCATGTTTCATTCACCACTGTTGTAATCGTGAAGCCAATATATTGCTCAAAAGACATACTGTCTACCCTGTTGCTTACTTTGCTGGATGCTGACCAGGATTTCACGAGGGATTTAAAAACGCAGTAATCACACACAGTATTATTGATTTATTAAAATTTTTGAAATGGTACTACCAACCATTAAATCCAGTAAGCATTTCAGTCCTAATAGAGACTGAACACTAATACTCTTAATGACGAACAAAAACAAATCACATCCAGGTCATACTGTAGGTTGAATGCCTAAGAAGCTCAGCGTTGCTGAATATAATCCTTACGCTATATTCATTTTCCAGAGGCTTTGGTCCCAAGTCACAAGACGTACAATGAATCCTAAAAAAAAAAAAAAAAAAAAAAAAAGCTCCCATGCACAGCCCATGTAAGAATGCTTTGGGTAAGCACAGAGGGCTGTCTGGTCAGGTCTGTGAATCTGTGGACTCAGTCAAGCGAGCGTTCATCCACAGAACCGTTTACACAAACATGCCAGTCGCTGAGCCATATTGTGTGTTGTTTCTTGATTGTTTTCTTTCGCTCAGCCTCACATAGCCGTCTGATTGGCAACGCGTCCCCTGATGGCTCACTAAGCACATGGAGGGATTAGGTGTGTACTTTTGTGAAATTGATGTTTTTGTTTGCGTCTTTGGTGTGTGTGCATGTGTGTCTTTTTGTCTATCCCCAGCTACAGCCAATTCCAGAGAGAGGGGCCAGCAGACAGATGTTCTAGGAGAGGATTTGCATGTCTGTCTGTTTAAATATATATTTCTCTTGTTTAGTTTATTTCAGGAGTTGGAGCTTCTTTGTCTGTTATTTTGAGGGGTTAAAACAGATTTTTAATCTGGAACCCCGGCAGCACCCAGTGGATCTTTGATGTGATAGACTTTTCCCCAGGTTCCCACACAAAGGTAGAGTTTGCCAGATCATGGTTGTCATCCCCCTCCAGCTACTTGGTTTGTCTATGATCTGTTATTTTTTGATGTATTTCAAATATCTGCAGTAGATTTCCCACAGTATATGCAACAAAGAGAATGGTTCAAAGACACACAAATATAAAAGTACTGAGAGGGTTCTCAGCATTATGAACAACAAGTGATCGCAGGGTCACTGTACTTTTGTTTTTCAAAATGATTCAAAGCAGAAAATAGGAAATTCTTGTGCATTCAGGTACACGGAACCTGTTACTTCTTCGCTCATTTTGTTGCAGATTTTATTGTAAAACATATTTTCATCCCCATCATCATACATTTAGTAACCCACAATAACATAGTCTCTTTTAATTTCTGAAAACTTTTATCAGGAAATTTCAGGCTTGGAGAAGTACTCACACTTTCTGCTTTACTTACTATTAAGTCTCCATAGTTTCTCTGATGTCTTTATCCCATGTTGCAGAAAACCAATACACCAAGTTCAATACTTGCTGATTAATATCCCACCAACATTTCAAAACTGAGTTATGCAAAGTCAATATATGAAACCTCTTTCTGAAGTGTTACTTTTGCCAAACTACATTGTGCCTCAATAATTGTGAAAGTGAAAGACACTTTCAACCACATTGAATATTCCTAGTGTTTGTCTTTCAGCCAAACGGAGTAGCAGAGCAATAAGCGTATATAGAACAGGAGCTTTGCAATGACTTTTCAGCACTCATTCTAACAGCTTCAAGGGTTTGCTGCAGAGATCAGAGAAAATGCTGAAAATATGACCATCCCGGTAGCATTGCATAAATCAGTCTTTTAGTGGCTAGATGGAAGCCACTTTAGAGTAAAACGCATATAATGCTTGAGGTATGTCAGAGGGCATGTAACGGATTTGGAGAGCATCGAGGGACAAGACTTCTGAAGAGACAAAACTGAAAGACACGACTAATTACCTGTCTGTTACTTTCCCTGCAGTGAAGCAAGGTGGCTGTGTTGTCATGTGATAAGGGCGCTTGTCGATAGTGGCAACAGGGACACCGAAGGAAGGATGAACATGGCCTAATCCAGAGCAGCCATTGGGGGAAACCTTTTCCAGAGTGTACATGACATAACCCTGGGGCAACAGTTCACCTTTCAGCATGCAAACAACCTGAAGCAGAAACCCAAGACAAATCTGGGAAGGCTTCAGGACTCGTCTGAGGCAGTCATTCCGAACGCAGGTTAAAATCCAGGACAGCTAAAAAACATCCAGTGATCGCGGTTCATAGCTACTCAATCATTTAGATGATGTGAGTATGATGTGCAATCATAAACCAAGCTGGCACGTAAATATTTTTAGCCTCAATTGCTTTGTTTGTCAACATTCATTAATGCAAAGTCTGTTTCCTTGCATGTCTTCATGTGCAATTTTAGTTTTATTGTAATTGTAAAGTGCCAGTTATTCAAAAATGCTTTCCCTTCATCCTCATATATCACATGGACCAATGGGACGTTATTGACAAATGCATCAGTGTAAAAATGATACCTGCACCAGGTTACTATTCTAAATAGAAAAGAATACATTGTAGCATCACTGTATGTCGAGGGTAAGGACTGCCTTCTGTCTTAATCTTCACATTTGCAGAAAACTCTTTCTAACAACAGTCTCTTCTTTTCTTTCTTCATTTTTAATTAACTGTATCACATTCCATCCATCTTCCTCCCTGGTCATCTCCTTTGCTCCTGTCTCTCTCCCGCTATTCTGCCTCCATTTGAGATCGCTGAACTTTGTTACTCATGTCTTATCATTCCTCCAGCATTGCTCCCTACATTTTTACTGTATATCTTCCTCTCCTCTCCTTGGGATGATCATGTTTTCCAGTGACAAGCACCAGAAAACAGCCCAATCTTTTTGCCTCCAGACTTGTGCGCGTCTGTGTGTGTGCGTGTGTGTGTGTGTGTGTCCGTCCATGTCTGCCCTGCGAGCAATGGCTGACATTAGAAATTTCCCCACTCCTTTCCAGCTCTCTCATGGCGCCTTGCTGAAGGGGTAATTAGACCTACCAAAGCTGGCCCTTGTCATCCTCTTTGACACATTTGTGTGTTTGCATATACATTTGTGTGTGTGTACGTGGTCCTGTGTGCGTTTGTACATGTGTGCCAATCTTTCCACCATGCGGTCAAGTCACAATTGCTAATCAGGCCCGTAAGCCTCGCCTGAAGAGACCAAGAAACGCGAAGGGGTGGGGGTGGAAGGGTGCGCAAATGATTGAGTGCTTTTCTTTGTCCTCATCACTGAAGCAGAGATAAAGACGAGTGAAGGGATGGATGGTTTGTGACGAGAGGACAGAAACTGAGGGATTAGCAGGATGAGTGTGTGCACCAGCACTGTGACGCGCTTTTAACTGTCCTCCATGGCATGACACCACGCAGACCTCCATTTTTCTCTGTCCTCCTTTCATCTATTTTGCTTTGCATAAGTCAGAACTGCATGTATCCATAAAGTGCCTCTCTATCACATCCTCATGCTCCTTTTTTCCCCCCTCTCCCTTTTTTTCTTGCTCCGTCTTGCTTCCATTCGCTCTCTGCCTGCTATCTTTCCATAAGGTAATAATGAATATTTGAGGCCTGACAGGAGTGCAGTACCTAATCCGTTTTGCCCCGGGCCAAATGTTCCTCATGGGGTGTATGTGTGTTGGAGTTCATCTAACTTTTTAATTGAGATAGAAACCCAATTTTTGAGTTTTCATTCCTACCACTATGACCATGTAAATGAGACTTTCTGCATGGATGTGCATATATCATGGAAGCATTCAGGATGGACACTTGACTGGCGGAGACAGGCCACTACTTTAGAATGGCTGCTGGCACTGTACATAGAGAGAGGAGCATTCACCAGCATGGACTGAGTCTAATCTTCTAATAGATTAAGTATCCACGAGCAAGTACGTGTGTACCCCTGTGTTTAATGGAGGGAACGTTAAATGTGATGTGAAATTATTAGCAGTTTTTTAATGTTATTTTTTTTTACTCAATTCCTACTGTTAAGTGCTGAACTCCTTCTGTGTTAGACCTTCACAGATTATAGTCTGTGTGATCACTATTCTCATCCATCAGCCCCGTGCAGACAGAAGTAAACGATCTCTACAAATGTCACGACATGTCATCCACAACTTTAGGAGCCAGGGATTGGGATTTGATTGATACCCAGCATCAGTGAGCCTACTTAATGATGTAATTCACTCTGCTCTCCATAGAGGGAGCACTGTGCTGTGAAGGCCAGTGCAGCATCAAGGACATCCACCCTGTGAATAACAAACACCAAAGCGCCACACAGACTGCCAGAGTACCACAAAAAAAAAAAAAAAAAGTACTTACATACTCACTGAGTCACACAGCTGGTTTGTGAGTTCAGACAATCGGACAAAGATCCCTTTGTGTGTTTTCGTTGCGTCTCTACACTGTGCTCCAAAGTCAGGTGTTTGGGTGGCTCAAGGTCATGCCGTCACCATCTTTGTCCTTTAAACTTATTTCTGTCCCTTGCCTCTTCATTTGCTTCCTCGTTGTCTCAGTTTTCAAACCTTTATTTGTTCTCACCCCTTTTGATTTGATTTCCTTTTCCCCTTTATACTCTGTAGCTCTCCTGCACTCCCTCTATCTCCCCTCCTTGTAATTAGCCAGTGTAATTGCTGTAGTAAATCTTTTCTGATGTCCCAAGGAGACTGGCTGATATAGGACTGATTTAATAAGCACACCATAGCAGCTCACCTCTGTGTGTGTGTGTGTGTGTGTGTGTGTGTGTGTGTGTGTGTGTGTGTGTGTGTGTGTGTGTGTGTGTGTGTGTGTGTGTGTGTGTGTGTGTGTGTGTGTGTGTGTGTGTTGTGTGTGTGTGTGTGTGTGTGTAACACTCTGTGTCCTCTGTTATTTGCTATGGGGATTTATTGGCTGTTTGTGTGGTTTCAGCAAGTGCGAATTGGAGTTCAAGGTAGTGCTGTGCTGTGTCTGTGTGTCGACTGTAGCGCACCTTATCAGCAATGCAGGCAGCATACTCTGGGTGTATGTGTGCAAGTGTGTCTCATCAGCGATGCCGTTACGTGCCATGTGTGCGTCATCGCTGAAGACCTTCATGGCCAGGAGAGCAGAGAGAGGTCAGATTGGCCCTGAGAGAACAACACTAACACACACACACATACACACATCCACTGTCCAACCTCCTTTCACCCTTTCTCCAACCAAGCACTTCACTACACTCTACAACAACACATAAACATAAACACAAAACTCTGTGCCATCACCGCTGTCTGTCTTCCTTTTAGCTACACATACACAACTTGGGTTGTGAGTGAGGTGGAGTGTGAAGGTAATAAACAGTGTTCCCAGGTGTTAGGGTTTTGCCATCCTTGAATCTTTAAGGGCCAGTTCCCCAGTTCTGCCAGTGGAGGGCACTGTGACTCCACCAATGAATTGTAACGCCACTGATGGATCCTCACTTCATGCCTCCTGTGGTTCGTTGTCCATATATCACACCACACTAAGGTTTCAATTTTAACAGATTTAAAATATCAGGTAACAATAAAAATTTTTAGTGTCAAAATAAATATTAAAACAGATTTGTTAAAAAAGGACAGAGATCAGTTCATTTTAATTGTAGATGTGATGTATTTTATAATAAATTCCAAACTGTTGTGTATTTGTAGTGATCTAAATTCAGAATGGAGCGCAACCCACCCCCTCCCCCCAAAAAACAAACCAAAACAAAAAAAAACACTCATTTATCATATTAAAATGAAGATAGGCTTTAATGTTATCATCAACATAATTTTATGTAGTGAAAACGGAGAAAATGGTGTGTTTGTTCTTGTGTAAAAATGTACAGTATCTAATAGTTTAGGGGTGTAAATTTAATCAATTTATTTTTTTAAGAATGAGAGGCATAGTAAAATATTGTGCTCATATATTTGGCCCTTCATTTGTTTGGTTGTTCAAGCCTTTAGGTCTGTACAACTGACCATAAACCATAAGGCAATATTTTACAGGGTTTTACTATTTTTAATATAATTTTTTTTTTAAAGAAAAGAAATCTTTTTAAGTAAAAAAAATAAAAACATTAAACTTAGGAGTTCTAATAAAATATCAGCTGCAATTGCACTGTTCATGCGCCAGGGGTGCGCAAGTGAGCACATCCTTAGCCCCTCCCATATGCCCGCCCCCGGCCGACTGGCCCTCCCATATCCTGCCCAGTCCCCCCTCCCCACTGCCCCACCCTGCCATCTGGTCCTTTTCACACAATTGAACACATACACACACACACACACACACACACACACACACACACACACACACACACACACACACACACACACACACACACACACACACACACACACACACACACGCACACACGCACACAGAGCCAGGAATCCTTTCTCCTCATTTCCTTTCACAGTGGAAAAACAGGATGAAGGGGCTCTTTCAGACCCAAGGTTACCGTGGAAACCCCCTTATTCTTCTCCTGTCAAACACTTTTGCATCGTCACACACACACACTTATATAGAGAATGACAGAATGTTGGACATTTAAAGTTTAAAGGGACCAAGACTACAGCTGTCCTTCTGTCTGCTATAGTTCGAGCCTTCTGTTTATGATAGACAAAGAACTTCACCCCCCCCTCCTGTTTTCTTTTGCATTCTTTCCACTGCTTGTAATTTATCCTTCCTAAAGTAAACCTTCTACAGCTAAAAACATTCATTGTTCTCATCAACTTTGTGTAAAGCACATCTCTCTTTGTGTTAAAGTTGGCAAAAAGGTTTGTTTTCGTGTCTGTTACCTCTCTGTAGCACATTCAGCACTTAGTTTTTTTGTTTTTTTTTCCTAAGAACAGCTCAGCCTGGAGATATTGATGTTGAAACTTTACACCCTCTCCCTTGCTCCACTTTGTTAAACTCCAGCACTGGAATGCTGAATGGAAAAAGTTAGTTTGAAGTTATATAAAGTTAATGTGTCGTTCTTCGATTTCACCACCAGAGGGCGCATGAAAAAAACCGCTCATGCTGAAAATGTACAATGGAGGACATCATCTGAAAGCTCTTAGTGAGTTAAAAATAAACCACAGCAATCCACAAACAGGGAGTGGTGATAGAAGGATGAATACACTGTATGTAAGACTACAAAGTGATTGTGAAGAGGGGAGGCTATGTTTTCTGAGAGGCCTGAAACTATTTGAGTTGAGTCTGTAATTCAGAGTAGCCAGAGATGAAACAGTAATGCTGCTCTTTTCCTTTGTTTTGCTCACTTTGGCTTTTTCTTTCGCCTCCTTTCCAGCCATCTCTGTCTTTGTGTATTTTATCCTTCCAAGTCTGCCGACACAACTTCAACTACACATTTCTCCTTTTAAGGAAAGAGGGAACGAGAGGGAAGGGAATAGGAGGGGGAGTGAAGGACACACTCAGGTCTGCTGACTGATAAACAGACTCCTCTTTGTGCAGATGGAGACACACACACACGCGCACACGCACACACACACACGGTTACATATTGACAAATGACCTCAACATAACTTGACTATTTTCCCCCTTCCAGTCTTCCTCGCTGTCTTTGCTCTGCCCCCATCTTTCCACTTAATTAGAAACAGAAGTCAAAACCAGAAGAATTTCAATACTCGCCTGTGTTTGTGTACACGCGCACACACACACACACACACACACACACACACACACACACACACACACACACACACACACAAAGACCAAAGGTCCCCCCCCCCCCCCCAACTTTTCCCCCCCTACATCATCTTTCACTGCCAGGCAGCTGTTGGGGAGACAAGAGGGAGGTGTTCCCGGAACTGTCTGTGTGTGTGTGTCTGTGTGTCTGTGTGTGTGTGTGTGTGTGTGTGTGTCTGTCTGTCTGTGTCTGCTTTTTACATAATGTCAGTTGTGATTTGCTTTCCAAATAAGGAATTTGTGTGCGTCCCATCACTATCAAAAAAGACGTTATGGCAGTACTCCAAAACTGTGTGTGTGTGTGTGTGTGTGTGTGTGTGTGTGTGTGTGTGTGTCTGTGTGTGTGTGTGTGTGTGTGTCTCTCCAGTCACACATATGTTCTGCCTCAGTCATCTCCTTTCCTCTTTTCCTCCCCCACAATGACTAAGACCACTGTGATACAGTGCTTCATACTGGCCACTGGGGGCACCATCTGCTCATAAATGAAAATCTGTCGTGCATGTGGAAAACCACAGAGCAGCCATTTTACAATCTGTACACCAGACCCCATTTTATGAATCAGCCATGATGACAACATAGCTACGGCTGATTCTATTGGTTAAAGCGCATCTGGCATTAGTGATGATCCACACATGCTCCCTCACCAGCCTCCTGTCTCTGAGACACACACACACGCGCACACACACTGACCCAGTGACATGATGCTGCCACTAGGTCAGTGTGCTTGTCACAGACTAAAAGGATTCCCACCCCTTGAGATTATAAACTCCAGGTTAAAGGACTAGTCGTGCTGTAGTATATATAGTGGTATGTCTGCACAAAAGGGGATCAAGCTTATTATGGTTGTTACATTCTGTTTTCTTTTTCTTTCAGTGCTTTCATCAGGAAGGGTTATTACAGTTTTTTTTACTGATCAGTCTCACTGCTTCAGCTCTCCCCACTTGTTTTTGTTGAGTCTTGTCACTTCCTTTCTTCCGACTCTTTTAGCTGCGACTTGCTGTGTTTCCTCTCAGATGTCCAGATGGATGTTTTTACTGTGTGAGTGTGTGTTTTCGGCCTTCCTGCTTTGGTTTCCTGCCCTCAGCATGAACAATGCACGTTGGAAGTGATATTCATTGTTGATGAATACTGATGTAATGCAGACTGTTAAAGATGAAGCCAGAACGGATCACTGATTGTGTGTGAGGATTTTAATGAAACTGAAGCTGATGCTTAGTGGGACCGGGGAACGTGTCAAGGCCGCAGTCCACTGACTGCCTGCTCTGTGTGTTCTGAATGAATGGCTGAGTGGCGAGATGAGGAGCCCATTAGGAGCCGGGCCTCATTAACAGACTGTTCAACCGACTGGCTTCTCATGTGTAGACAAAGCTTGGCTTGACTGGACATATGGATGGATAAACAAATGAGTCAGTTGTATTGCTGCTTCTGCTGTTTCATTGACTGTGGTCAGAGTGCTTGTCTTCATGCTTCTTCTGTCATGCAAAAAATAATTTTCTAATGTTAAAAAGTTTTTTCTTAAATCCAGACGTATTAGAAATGACAATATTCACACAGCTTTCACAGAAAGAATAAAAGTCACTCACCAAAGAAACCTTAAGACTCTGTAAACCTTAATTGTAGCACACAACAGTTAGACTTGTCATTATGCAGGCGCAAAAATGTCCTTAACAACATTTAATTATTGCTTTTCCGCTGCTACAGCTGAGTCTGTCCAGCAAGGATGTCCTGTAGTTACAAAGCCCATAATTTTAGCTTCTGATGGTGTTACATGAGGTGATCTCCGGCCTGTGGATGTAAGTAGGCTGCTGAGGATGTGAGTTCTGGCTTTGTTTGTCTAACAGACCGAGGTCACATTCATATCCTGCTCATCCTAATGCATTCTTGTCTCTTGTGAAAATAAATTCAAGGATTTTTTTTCTTAGTTTCAGAGCTTATTGAATGTCGAGAATGAAAGGAACTGATGGACCTGAAGGTTATGTGACATAGTTAGAACTTATCTACAGGATAAGAATGTGAGACATGACTTTAAAAGAGTTCTTTAAAAAAGCAAAACAATAAATACCATGCTCGGTGTCAAGATTTGAAACAGTGAGATTGGAATGAGAAGAAGGAGTACAATGTACTCTTCTGCTCTCTTTGGCCTCCTCTTGTTTGACCTTCACAGAGATAAGGTCTTCACAGAGGCTGTTCTGTTTTCCAGCAGGATTTAAAGCAGAACTATGAGAAGAGTAAACAGACAAAACCCCTACAGTTGACATTCTTTTGGCTATATGAAGAAGTGAATAGGGCTGGGCAATATTGGAGGGTTTGTAGTATAATACTGTCGGAAGATGTGCTGATTAACATTACCTGTTGTTTTTTTGTTGTTCCTTTGACATTTATAACAATGCTTTATGCATCAATATCACAGCAAATAGTCCACCAAAACATAATTCTTGTGATGAATTATTTTGGTTTGAAGTTTGCAGGTTTTCTGGTGGTGTGGTATGAACATACTGCATGAGTTCATACGGTTCATTATATTGAATTCTGAACTGTCCAGCACTTTGCTGACCATACAGCTGATGTTCCTGGGTACAATGCAATATTATTTGATCAAACTCATGTGAATGCTCATCTTTCATTCACTGTGGATTTTCATCTATTGCCTGCACATCCCCCCCCCCCCCTCCCTGACACATCCTCTCAGTCACAATGCTGACCTTGTCAGAACAATTTAATGCAAACTGTGTCTGTCGGGTGTCATAGTGTTCTGTGTGCACACGCATATGCCGGATTCAAGCTTTAAATGCCTTTCAGCTTGCAAGTGTCTGGCAATATTTGAAAGGTTCACACAACCCAAAGACATGCTTCCTCCAGGGTTACAGATATTTCATGTTAGTTCAGGCTCACCATGGGCAACTCATGCAATAATCCCAACACCTCCATGACACCACACAGTTGGGAGAAAGCGAAAAAAATCCAACGCTCTGCCAAATCTGTCACTTTCCATAGCATCACATCTGTACATCTCATTAATTCACTTCTTTCTCTACTACAGACTGTGCTGAAATCACTGCAGTTTGTTGTCATTCTTTCAAATCTGATGCACATTGTCAAGTCAGCAGGAATGGAGTTTTTAACTGTCTCCCTTTCTTCTTTCCTTGTCTGAAACTTATCACCAATCTTTCACCTCTCCAGCCAAGAAAGAGCAAGAAGGTGGAGATGAAAAGAAGCAGGCGCAGAAGAAGAAGGTGAAGGAGCTGAAGTTTCTGGATGCCAAGTCTTCACAGAACCTCTGTACGTATCCTGGCCTCATGCCAACAACTTGCCAACAAAATGTTGTAGAGGCAATTTTTCTTCATCAAAAGCCGAAATTTTAAGTGAGTTCTTGTGTTGATTGTTTGCTCTCACAGCTATTTTCCTGGGCTCATTCCGACTCCCATACGAAGAGATTAAGACTGCCGTCTTGCAGGTCAACGAGAAGATTCTCACAGAGTCCATGGTTCAGGTGCGGAGCTCAGATATATCTTATTGCTGTTACTGCAGTTGTTTTTTCCATAAAATATTACAGTAGGGATTGGTCTTCGGTGAAATAATCTCTTTTCATGTTTTCAATAGATAATACCCTGGTCAAGGAGCAGTTAGAGGCTCAGTTGCACATCTCTTTGACTTTCTAACTTATTTATATTTTTGTTTTCTTTTCTTTGTAGAACCTTATCAAGCAGTTGCCATCAGAAAAGCAGCTGAAATCTCTGGGAGAAATGAAGGACGAGTATGATGACTTGGCTGAGTCTGAACAATTTGGAGTAGTTGTAAGTAAAGTAAAACACACGCAAAACTGCATTGAGATAATGTGTTTAATTTTCATTACTTGCTGACTCGGGAATATTCAAAAATGTTAATCAGCGTTTTGTCACTTGCTTGATTTTCATTGTAAAAACACAGTGTTTAATTACTTCAGGCCTTTTCTTTACGTTAGTTTTGCTGTTCAATATTTGGCATTTCTTGAGTTTTGCTACAGATACTGAGAAGCCGATGTCACAAATATGTGACACACGGGTTGGACACTTATGCTAGGGAAGTCCTGGGACCACCATAACCACTAGTAAATGGTAGTAAAAAAGGAAAAAAAAACAAAAAACTTAGAAATTATTTTTTAGCTGTCATAAATGGTCTGCAATGTCATTGTGAGAACTACACATTCTGCCAGCCCTGTCAGGGCAGACATGCTAGGACTAATGTGGTTAAACACAAATGCCTTTGTTCAGTGTTGGAAAGATGTGAGTAATGGAGAACATCTGTCTCTCTCCCGCTCACTCTCCATGTGGCAGCAAACGTGCCAGGATGTGATCTGAAACCCACCCTTTCTCTTTTGTCTCTCCAGATGTCCAGTGTGGAAATGTTGATGCCACGGCTTCGGGACATTCTCTTCAAGCTGCAGTTTGAGGACCAGCTGAACAACATCAAGCCAGATGTGGTGTCTGTTACGGCCGCCTGCGAGGAAGTCATGAAAAGTGACAGCTTCGCCAAGCTTCTGCAGATCACTCTGCTTGTTGGCAACTTCATGAATGCTGGATCTCGCAATGGGAAGGCCTTTGGCTTCTCCATATCATACCTTTGCAAGGTGAATTGTGCATATGTGACACACTTATAAAAGAAGCTTGGTAAACTTTTTTTTTGGGGGGGGCAACACTTACGTGAAGTAAGTCATTTACAACTCGTTAAGTTGATACACAGTGATAGAAAACAATACAGCAATGTCAGTCTCGTAACATTATTTCAGGCTGTGACAACAGTAAGAAAATGTGCATTAACTCAAGTTGTTCAGTATTTGAAAAAATATCTTTCTGTGCATTATTTTAATCAGTTCTTTTTTCTGATCAGCTGCGGGACACCAAATCAGGTGATCTGAAGCAGACGCTGCTCCATTTTCTTGCCGATGTGTGCCAGGAGCAGTATCCTGAAGTCATGACCTTTCCTGAAGAACTCATCCATGTAGAAAAGGCCAGCAGAGGTATATTTCCCATGAAGCACATGTTCTAATCTAATCTGATTTTCTACATAGTTTCATTCTTTGTTGGTTTCTGTTTACATTGTCTTTGTCTAACTGATGTAGTGGGTTCACATTTTACAGCAGATATACATGTCCATTCTCTATTAGTGTCTTTATGCCCAGTAAAAAGTTCATTTTCATGAATACTCTCTCCGTGGTTCTGTCCATGACAGTTTCTGCAGAGACTATTCAGAAGAACCTGGAGCTGATGGGCCGTCAGATCAAGGACCTGGAGAAAAGCTTGGAGACATTCCCTCCTCCACAAAATGACAAGGACATGTTTGTGGAAAAGATGTCAATATCCTCTTTATACAATCTTTTTTCCATAGTCATTTTGAATGAAGCTCCCAAATTAGTCTTGTGTTTTTGTTTTTGTTTTCTTAAGAAAATGAGTAGAACAGACGTCAACTTGTTTTGTAGAAGTTCTGAATAACCATTGGGCCTTCTTTCTTAGTTTTACACTGAACTGTAGTCTATGTATATATATATATATATATATATATATATATATATATATATATATATATATATATATATATATATATACATATATATATATATATATATATATATATATATATATATATATATACATATATATATGCAAGTCTTGTTTCTGTTATTTTTCAGTTTTGGCTGTTTGTCTTTAACGTGAAATATTCCCTTGCAACATAAAATATGCCAATCCCATTATGAATCTGTGCACCTTGACAAAATGTCTTCACAGTTTTGTGACCTCTGCCCACGAGCAGTATGAGAAGCTGGATCTGATGCATAAGAACATGGAGAAGCAATACGCTGATCTGTCAGGCTATTTTGTCTTTGACCCAAGAAAACTGTCCGTGGAGGAGTTCTTCGGGGACCTCAAAACCTTCATAGACATGTTCCAGGTGTGTGTGTGTGCACACAGGCACTTCTCTGTATTGAAATGAACAAAATAGAAAGTGAGCTCACAAGAGAGACTGGTGTGACTTTCAACGTTGCTTTGAGAATACATAACGTAATTAAGAGTATGTTCACAGACAAATCCACAAGCATTTGTGAAAAGGCAGCAGTTGAAAAGAAAACATTACGCCAGGTGCCCATGCACCTGTTTATATTGACTTAAGGAAAGAGAGTGACAGCATTATATTGTCAGTCTAAACAGTAACTCTGGGTGTACATATGGGCAGAGCCTCTACATGAGATAATTTGTTTTGCCAGTTAGTGAGGGGAGCAGTTAATCAGTAGTTATGAATGCACCCATCAGATTAGCCCTTCACCTGAAATTTTTACAGAATCACTGTGATATCTTTAGGACAGACTTTCAATTGAAATTGATTATTCATACATACACTGATTTTTTATTCCTGCTTTTGTCACTTCCCCCTCTAGCAAGCTGTGAAAGAGAATCAGAAGAGGAAAGAGGCTGAAGAGAAGATCAAGAGGGCCAAGTTGGCAAGGGAAAAAGCTGAAAAGGAAAAAGAGGAGAAGCTCAAGAAGAGCCAGCTCTTGGACATCAACGCAGGTCACATTTTGATCATATCTCTTTACCTCTGTGTGACTGAGAAGCAGGGAGAGATGGTGCTCCCTCACTTTGTATTTCCTGTCAATTCCAGTTGGGGGCAGTCAGAGTCCACACTTCTTAGGAGCTCTCTCTCTCTTTGTGTGTGTGTGTGTGTGTGTGTGTCTGTGTGTCTGTGTGTGTGTGTGTCTGTGTGTGTGTCTGTGTGTGTGTCTGTGTGTGTGTCTGTGTGTGTGTCTGTGTGTGTGTCTGTGTGTGTCTGTTGGAGCAGCAATTCAGTATTTATAGACCAGAGTTAATCTAATGTTGATGACTTGTTTGCCGTCCACAAGTAACAATGAAGCTCCACATAAACTGAGGACAAGGAAGACGTATGCCAGGAACTGTGACCTCGTTTCACTCTGCTATGAGGTTTTCACCCTTTACATATATATATATATATATATATAAAAAACTAATATACTGGGAAATTTCTTTATCAGCAGAAACACATTTTCACTCTTCCGTGAGATGCTGTTATACTTTGAAAAGTGCTTAAAGCGTTTTCTCCCATTTAGCACTCTCTCGCACACACACATACACACACACATCTTCCCTCATTCATTCCTACAGACACTCTCATCACACAGTTCCGTACAGGCACTTTTCCCCCGTCTCTCTGTCTGTGACCTACTTCCAGTACATTCTTCATCTCTAGATTCTCCAGAGGCCCGGCTGTCGCACAATCACAATTTGCCATAACCTCTGTGTGCTCCAGCGTTTTGTGTGTTACAATTTACTGTGCTTTTTTTCTATTCGGAATGTTTCTCTTGGGTATTGCTGATGAGTTGGAAAGTGTTATTTTGGCCAAAGTGTGTCCAAACTGTGTGTGTATGTGTGTGTGTCTGTTTTCTGAAGCTCTCACAAAAAGTCTTTGTGGCCTTTCTCTCAGTGGTCCATGTTCCAGCTGGCTTCTTCTCTTCTCTCTTTCTTGCTTTTATTCCATGACTCCCACTTTCTACCCTTCTTCTCCCTCCCCCTCTGTGCCTGTTAGTCATGAAGTGAACACTTAAAGGCACACATGCTCCACTTGGAAGGCTCTGTTCAAAAGTTTAGCGCACTTGTTGATTGGGGGGGGGGGGGGGGGGGGGGGGGGTTAGTTAGAATTTTATGACAGCCTGCAGAGATGGACACAGCTGGAACATGATAGTGCTCTTCCGATGACTGTGCATGAGCATATCAGGGAGCTGCAGATCATTTGCATACAGGTGGCATTTGACTATCCCTGCAGCCTGGAGATATTCAACACCCCCTCTGTATTTGAATTTAACCATACACAAATCCAGCATGAACACACCTGTTCTTTGTTCTCTATTTGTTTTTAACCCTCATACAGGATGTTGGGCATACAATGGCTGTTTGTAGCAGGTGCTCCAATGTCCCCCAACCTGTTCCTAGCTCCCTTTTTTCCCCACTTTTAATCTCTCCCTTTTGTCCTCACTCTAACTATCACAAGAGTATGTCCTTGTAGTTCTCAGTAGTTGCTTCTGCACACAGATATTTCCAGTTGTTTGTTGAATCCCATAAGGTCAAAGTGTGTTTAAACATTGTGGCCTTGCCATTCCTGTGTGAGTCAGGCAGTTTCACTCATTTTAGTCTCACTTGACACATGTGTGAAGCATGTGATGGTGTTTATTGTGATCAATTTGCTGTTCAAAGATTCTCTGATGATTATGTTGTTTTTGTCCAGGTTGATAATCTAATCATAATGTCTCTTTTTTTGGCTCTCATAGAGTTTACAAGTATAGGCTGAGGCTTTTTAAGTGGCACAGCTTGCCACGCCCTGCAGTCCACATTCACCATCTGTGGTTGAAAGTCAGATGTTTGCTCCAGTTTGATTTGATAAACACAGCCTTGCTTGTGAAATGTGAAATCCTCCCCTGGCTGCCATGAACCTATTTTTGGACATATGCCAACACTGCATTAAACATTGACTTTACCACCTTGCCACAGCTAGGTGTCAGTACTGCCTGCAAAAGACTATGGGAGATTTTTACTCTTGTGGTGAAGGGTGTGTGCTTCATAGGTGCTGGTATGGGAACTGACTCTAGGAGTGCTCGTGCTCCACACAAAGAGCAGGAGTGCAAGGCGTAGTGATATGGGGGAGGGGAGGATGAAGAAGAGAAGGGCAGGGCAGCAGATGCTCTGACGGGGATTAGACTGTGCTGTCTGTTGAAAAAGGGGATGGGGAGGAGAGAGAGGAGAAAGGCACAAAGTACAAGAGAAGATTAAACTGGATAAACCCAGTTTGCCTGACATCTCAGACCAGGTGATTGTTATGCTATGCTGTTATGTTACATGACACAATTGTGACATACAGAAGCAATGTTTCTATCAGCAACTAATCACCCAAAGGGTTTTTTCCACTCAATTTATTCATTTTATTAAATTTTTCTCTGGGAAAAAAAGGTCAATTCATGTTCTTTTCAGCAATTGTGTGAACACCCAATAGGGGCACTATTGCTCCACAGAAAATCCTGTGTGTGTGGGTGTGTGTGGGTGGGTGTGTGTGTTAAACAGAGATGTTGGTCATGCATTCACAGTAGATTGGATTCAGAAAGGCAACTTTAAGAGCTCACAATCTAATGCTATTACAATAATTAATCCTTCTTAAGTTCTTACAGTCTTCAGTATGTTGCTGTTTATATCATGCCCTGGCATGTGTGTGTTTGTGTCTGTCTGTCTGTGTGTTGGGGTGGTGGGAGTCTTTGTCCTGCTTCCAATGCTGCAACCAATCTTTGATGCTGTTTCAATGAGTATATTATTACCACAACAGGATTGATTTCTGTGCTCACAAATCACACATTGTACAACTTCTCTTCATTTGTAAAGACCTGTGTGTGGTTTTTTTTTTTGCCCACAGCTACATTCATACAAAAATACTACAGAGATGTGTTATTGAGGTTATAAAGAGCACAAACCCCAGGGCTTACCAGTTTTAGCTGGGTGTTCATCAAGTTCAGCATGTTAGATTCACAGTTAGGCCATTGTTTGGTTCTTCTACTACATTCTCACAAATACTTGTGTGTGTTTTTTTTCCTCATGACAGTAGTTTAAGTCATTCATGTGATTAGTGTCAGTGGAAATGATCCATATGTGTGTCACCGGAAGGGGGAATCATGGCCTACATTTTTCAGAGCTCTCTGTGCAGTTCCACTACATGGACATTGAGGGGTGTATACGAGCCATGTAAGGCTTGTGGGTTGTGAGAGAGAGACTTTCTCTGACGTGACAGGCCAGACCGCAGGCCATCTGTTTCCTGGCTTATTGCAGGATTTGTGTTGTTTTTGTGTGTGTGTGTGTGTGTGTGTGTGTGTGTGTGTGTGTGTGTGTGTGTGTGTGTGTGTGTGTGTGTGTGTGTGTGTGTGTGTGTGTGTGTGTGTGTGTGTGTGTGTGTGTGTGTGTGTGTGTGTGTGTGTGTGTGTGTGTGTGTGTGTGTGTGTGTGTGTGTGTGTGTGTGTGTGTGTGTGTGTGTTCAGAGGGTAGAGGAGGTGGCAACATAAACCTTTAACCCCCAACCCCACTGCCTCCCCCCCAACACCCCACTGCCTCTCCATTGAGATCTAAATAGAAGTAATCAAAACCATCTGCCTGAGTGTGGAGCTGTGCCACCGAAAGCTACCCTTAAAGTAACCATGGTAACACTCACATATGTAAACAGAGATTGAGTGCCCTCCTTGGGTGTTGCCCCCCCTCCTTTAACTCATGACCACCAGCCAGTAGTGCTGTGAAGAGTATGTAACTGTAAATAAAGATATAACAAGGCCAAAGAGGGCACTGATTGTTCCAGTAAACATAGACAAATACAAAGATCATTTCCAGTCTCTTTTTTTTTTTCCTTCAGTTGGCCACATTATTTTTGTGTTTTGGTGTGGATTTGGTTTTTAGTGGGTGTGTCTTTCCAGTAAGCCTGTGTTTTACAGACTGTCTCTCTGAATGGCCAGTTTGTAGCCCCAAGCAGTGACAACTAGATGAAATAGGTCACTGCCCTTCTAGGTTGATGTTGCTAATTTGCGAGCGTGGTAACATGGGCGTTAAATGTCCCCTCTGCCCACGTGTGTGTCGGCACATCAGAAAGAGGAGTAGGTAGAGAGCTCAGTTAAACTACCCATCATTCCTTTGCGTGGTAAGAAAATGACTGTGTCAGAGCAGAATTGATTAAAATAATAGGTGTGTGAGTGAGAAATTACAGTTTATTGCTCCACATGTTTACTTGATCTGCTGTTTGCTGCATTGCTGATGTTGTGTTCTGATGCTGTTTACAGAGGGTGATGAAACTGGTATCATGGATGGCCTGCTGGAGGCACTGCAGTCCGGCGCTGCTTTCAGGAGAAAGAGAGGTCCACGCCAAGCAGGTACTTCAACACATGTGGGGTTGTAAATCCTCACCAAACATGCACATGTTTCAAAGTTTCATGGCTTCCTTCCTTTCCAGATTTTTCTCATTATTGCTTCCACACATGTCGTAACCATTCTGGACAGAACCGCGTGCCGCGTATGAGACTCATTCATTCCTTCCCCTTTTGTCACTCAGTGTCTGTGTTGCAGTCAACACACAACAGATTTGTTTATGTTCTCTTGTCTCCGTTTCATCTGTGGCATGGCTGTGAGCTGTGGAAATTTCCCCTGGCCGTGGTCACAGTGGTATAGGAAATGCCATCAAAGGCTGGCACAACAAAGGGAGAGACCGTGGGCGTGGACAGTGAGACGCTCGAGAAAGGGGCAGCTGAAGAGGGTGTGTCTGTGGAATAAGGAAATATTCAAGGAATATGAACGTAAGAGAGGGGTGAACCAGAGTGTCTGCGGAACATGGGCGACGCATGTGTGCAATAACGAAACATGTCTGATGAGGGTAGTAAATTAGAAAAAAAAAAAAAAAACTTCTAAAGAAGTAATAAAGAATTAACCCACCCTGAACAGGTCACTCTTCAAAATGAGACCCTGAGTCGCGATGAGACTACCTGTAACAATAAAGGTGAATAAATAAATAAATAAATAATAAAAAATTTCACATAATAAATGGAACTTTTTCTCATTAATGAATAGCCCAACCAGAATTTTTAGGCTCCCGCACAACTCTCAGGTTATACAAGTTCTCATTGTGACCATATTTTTCAGTTCTTCTGCAGAGATGCAGTTCACTAATGTGATTATTATTTTTCTCCATACTGTGTCTTACTTATCGACGTAGTTTTGTTTTGTGCTTGAAAGCATGTTCTCACAGCTTATTTAGTCGAAAATGTTAAAGATCAAAAATGAAAGCAACACAAACCGAGCTGTAACTTGGTAACTCGATCCCTCGTATGAGGCAACTAATGTGAGCGAGAAAAGCGCCCGGCGCCCATTAACAGAGAGGGGTGAGAGAAAGTTAGTGTGCGTGTGTGCGCGCGTTCAGTATTTGCACATAAGAAAGGCTGTGGAGTGTGTGCAACCCAATCCCCCCTCTCAATAGAAGCCAGATGTGAAGCAGTGCTCCAGAGTGGAATAGCTCAGAGCCAGAGGGTAGACTGCTTTCCTTTCTTTCTGCCTTGTAGTCTCTCTTTCCCTCCTTATGAATTTCCAGGTTGGTTGACTCTGAGCATAGTTTATAGTCCTTTAAAAATATTTGCCTTTATGTTTGAACTACTTGTAGTCATTTGTATCTGTAAAAGGCACCGATCCATCAGTGTTTGTCAGATCCCTTCCTGCTTTGTAGTCAGCTTCAAGAGGTTTTGCTTAGGATAAGTAGAGCAGATATCCCAGGAGTCGAGTCCTACTCTATTGACCTTTCCTGCCTCTGAATTGTTAGCAATCCATCTCACCACAGAGCTCTGCTGGGTCGAACAGAAATATCTGAAGTTCGTCTAACTCAACCCCCTCCAGTGTATCTCTCTTTTTTTTTTTGCATGTAGATCTGAATGTTTTTACAGTGTCTGTAAATTTCAGATTTTTTTGTATGGTATTTCCTATTAAGATGCTTCTGTTTCAGTCTTTTAAGCTGTTCTGTGTTGTTTCTCTCGGTAAGTGTACATAGGTTGTTTGCTTTAAGATAAAACTGGTGTTAAGACGTGTTGTTTCTAATCCTTCTGAGTCACACTAAGTAAGTCATTGTGTGTGGGAAGTTCACTTCAGCAAACGCACACACACAAACACTCATCAAAGCTAAACTTAGAGACGGCAACAGTGAGCAGGGAAAAGGAGGGAGAAACAGGAGCTGGGAAGAAAGAGTGGGGCCCATTTGAGGGCTCAGTCAGTCATCCACAGTGCTATTTGGCCACCTCACACTCTTTAACAGGAAATACTTGAACATGTGTGTGGAAATAGGGGAGAATAAGCTTTGCTCCCTGCTCATGTTCGCCAGTTGGAAAAAAATTGATTGGCCTTATGCATTCCTACTGTTTAGGGTCTGCACTCTTGCCCCGTTGTACGATTACTGCTTATTTTTACATTTTCTGTGGCAGATGTTGTAGGCTGCTAAGTCATGCTGTTGTTTGTATCTTTGCTTTGTTTCAAGGTTATTTTCTTCTCTCGTGTTTAAAGGCTGCTCCTTCTCGGTTACCCACAATCCTTCCTACACTCAGGAAGTGACTGAAGTTGTTCACCCACTCAGTTAGAGCCTTTCCTAGAGCACACATGTTCGAGCAGCTGGTTGAATCAGAGCTCTTGATCATTGAACTTGTCGGAGGAGGCACATCCTGACTGGCTCAACTGAATATAAATCTGGGACCAGGTTAACAGGTGTCCATCATCTAAGCTCAAATACACATGTAGATTAGTTATTAGTTTATTGTACCTAAAAAATTGAGACATATAGCCTGCACCTATATAAAATCAGTTTGCAAACACAGATAAATATTCATTATAGAATTACAATATTACATTATTCTTTCGCTTTTTTGTGTTTTGTTAGGTTTTAGGTAAAAACTAATAATGGTGAGTACATTTTAAATACAGGGGACCCTATAAGTAAAAACAGTCTAGTTAAAGAAAAATTTTCCCGCTCACCCTAACTTTTTGTGACGTATCATGTTTCAAGACACTAGTTAAAATCAATGGCCCATCATAACTGTAATTCTTTATCCAGCATATTGAATCACAGTTGGCTTCAGCCAGTGTGCTTCATGTTGTCACAGAATCCATTTCATTTCATGTGTTTGCAACCACAGGAAAAAGTTCACTCGTCCAATAAATAACCAAACAAAGCTAAATATCAGGGATCTTTTCATCTTGCCAATAGAATGAAAACTCAAGTTTCAATTACTCGATCCACCGCAATTTGTTTTGAAATACATTTGAATTGCCTCAGAAAAAGATTTTACCTGTCTTCAGATCATTATGGACTTGCTGTAAGAGCAACTGCACTGCAAGGCTTTGATAGATGAAACTTTAGCAGTATGTGTTTCTTCAGACCTGAGCTGCTGTCTTCATTTTTAGTTTCAGTTGTATGGATTTTTCCAGCTTTTAGTATTTGACCTTGTGGGGATTTTGAAAGGGATTTGCTTCAACAGATTTTTCTAAAGCTTGCTGAAGGAGGGCAGTATCGCAGTAACTTCGTTTGTAGTCAGTGTCGCAGTCACTAAAACAAATGTGTCACAACCACAATCACAAACAAAGCTCACCCACTGCAGACATAATGACAATGACAGCTATGTCACACCAAGGCTGGAGTCATAATCACAGCCGCAATCCTTCTCACCAGGAGTGGAGAGAACTGGTGCACTCAGCCCCTGAATTTTCCCTCTGAATAGACACAGCTGAGGAATAAGTGGCTCACAATGATGGTGTGTGAAAGTTGCTGGTTGAAACATTTATTTGTGAATAAGACATATCCGACCACAATGAATGTCCTCTAAGTTGCTCAGGAACTCAAAAGCAGGAGCTAAGTTTGTTCATTTCTGTAGAAAAGACCTGCTCTGCTTTGAATTTGAAGTATTACAGCCTGAGGCGTCTCCCCGTTCATTCTGGACAAAACATACTTTTTGCTGCTAATCAGTGCACACGATTGATCACGGTGGTAAAACATAAATGCGCTTCCATCTTATCTGGCTCACAAGGGAAGTTTGTGCACCTGTTACTTCAAGTCTTCTTCAATTACGGCAACTAGACTGTTATTCATGGATGTCGTCAGTGTTAAGATAAGTGTTAGTTAACAGCATTGCACTGATACGCTGATTGTAGGTACATGGCACATTATAAGAGTAAGTTCAGATTATCAGCATTGCAGACGATGAAAAGTTGGTTACAATAAAACAAAACTATATCAGCACGTTTTAAAACTCAGTGCATCTCAGTGGCACTGCAATCATTTTCATGCCAACTTTACATGCTCCTGAAACAAAGCTCACAACTTTTAATTCATTCATGACTTTTGAGTATGGAAGAGACTTTATTGGTGTCCCTCCCCTCACAGCTGCAGCGACTGCACACGTCACCGACTGTGCATTAAGAGACTACTGAGGGCCCATTGAGTGTGTTGTCACGCTCATTGTGTCATGCGGTGTGACTGAATGGGTAGCCACGAGGCTACGGTGCTATATACCCCCTCACCTTTGACCTGCACCGCAGCTCTGTGTGTGTAGTTTGTGCTGTCTGTGTAAAAAGAGCAGACAGCACAGGGGGGGATGCTCAGCTGTCTGCTCTCTGTGGGTCTGCCCTCCCCCCTTCCTTTAAATCTCATACAGACAAAACACACACACACACACACCAGATGCTCGCATGCCGATACAAAGGCACACATGCGTGTTCGCATACTAATGCATGGACCCCAACAGGCACATGGCATTCCTGAGGACACATTGTCCAAAATACAACATCAACCTTCTCTGACTTTCAGTTCTACAGCAGCACAAGAACGGTATTTGCTTTCTTATATAAATACACACTTGCCAGATTGATTACACTTGCCTAATTGTGCTAGTGTGTTCAAAGCAACTTAAGTGGTGGAATGATGTCTCTAAACACTCTTTATAGACCCATCTGCTGGGTCATGACCCTCGCTGTAGCAACCAATCACAGTAGCACCAAGCTGACAAAGCACCAATCACAACAGAGAGACCTCGGCAAAGGACATAGCAACAATAGAGGCACACGCTGGCTCTGCAGACAGTCTGCTCTGACAAAGAGCCGCAATGAAGGCTCGTCCAAAGCCTTGTGCTGCCACAGATTTGTACAAACAACAGGATGGTATTATTCAAAGTGCTCATCAATCAATTCATCTATGGAACAGTGGCCACGTCACACATTTAACTCTCTCTACGAGAATGAAGGGCAGCCACACGCACACACCAGTTGGACCTATTCAGTGACATAAAATCCATCCTTTTACATCAATAGCGGTTCAAAGACACTAGCCAACAGTTGCATGGGATGACGTCACCGTTTCCCACAGTCCTCCAGTGCAGATGAGCAGTGTGTTACCCCGTGGAGCCTGGAGAGGGTGCTACAAGTCTCTGCTAAGTTAAAGGGATTGATGAAGGTTCAGCCTACATCTGCAAATACAGTGTGGTTGTAGCAGTTTTTGTACATTGTGCATCATGTGACTGTGGATTTACTGCTGACAATGTGCGATACAAGGGGAAATCAAAGATGGCAGCTTTCTTGTTGTATCACTAACATCCCATGTCAGTATGAGAGGAAGATGTTGAAACCTACAGTAAAAGAAGACATGCTGATTACATGTACTTCAGAAAAGCCGCTCTACGTTGTTCTCCTGATCCCATATTGGCTTGTCTGCAAATTCTCTTCACTTTTCTCACCGTTTCTGTACTTTCCCTTCATAAGTGAAGCGGATCTCGCTGTACAACAAAGCATTCTTTCCCTCAACAGGCAGTAATTATTAGGTGTCCTGGAGAGTAATGTTTTACAGATGATCTTTTCACCACAGTCTTTGTGCCACTGACCAGGCTCCACTGTGCAAAAACACTATCCTGTCCATCAGTAGACGCTGCTTTTCTCTGTGCTGCTGCAGCCAACATGCTTCATGCCATCTGCATGCGTCATTCAGTCAACACTGGAGCTGCCATGTGTTTGCAACATACATGCTGAGAATTTCCTGTTTGTTGTGCCAAGTGGTGCACAGCTACCACACGGATGTTGTGCTTTTTTTGCAAAGGTAAAAGACTTGCTGGAGAGAAAATGAGAAATGATTTGAGTCAATGCAGCAGAGGCCAAGATATCCTGACTGTCAGTCACTTACGTGGGTCAGTATTCAGAATTAATTTCTGATCTGCATTTTTTTTTTTTTTTTTTTTTAAATTTAGGGCAGCTCTCCCAGGAGCTACATGTGAAATTTACCAAAAGGTGACGTTAATACGTAGATGTGTCTAAAAAATGAATACAGCTGAGTGTTTTGTCAGTCATCTCTACATACATATAACTTAAAACTGAAAGAAAAATGCAATGAAGAAAAACATCTGCTCTTGTAACATGTCACAGTAAAGTTTTTGAGGGACAGTGGTGGCCTGGAGGTTGGTGAAGTGCTCCTGGCTTTAGGAACCGGTTCAAATCCCGTAGCTGGTAGGTCCCCACTGTAGGTCCATGAGCAAAGCCTTTTTCCCGCAGCAGCTCCTTGGGAAACCTACCATTTTATTTATCCCAGCTGTAAATGGGTTGAATATATTACTGAATGTTTTGTCCTCAATGTTGACGCATTTCGAGGAAAAAAGAGGAAGTATAAAGATTTCCGTGATCTGAGCTTTACAAGGGCCGGATTGTGATGGCTTGACCTCAGGGTCAGAGCGTCTCCAAAGCCACAACTCTTTTGAGGTGTATCCAGGCTTTAGTGGTCAGTATTTATCAACAGTAGTCCAAGGAAGAAGATTTGATAAACTGGAGACTGAGTCACAGGCAGCCAAGGCTCGTGTGTGTAGGATGAAGTCTGGCTCGTGTAGTTTGAGCCAACAGGAGAAACGTCCAGTCATGCATCCATCCCGTACACAGTTTTCTCCAACTCGTGGTCGTAGGGGCATGGAGCCAATCCCAGCAGACTGGGCCATGGCAAGGTGCAGCAAGACCAGGTCACCACCACATCTAGCAAACACAGAGACCTTCGATTTTAGACTGTGAAAGGAAACAGGAATACCTGGAGAGAAGCCAAGCTTACAGAGGGAGAATATTTCTTCATTGCACTATTTACAGAAACCTCTTAGGCCCAGTTGAAATGTGGCAAGAAGATTACATTTCTGTCCTGTTGACTTGGCCCTCTCATTTTTTAACATCTTGCGTAAAGATGTAAGTAAACCACATGATACCTCATACAACCCCCATACCTTACTGTTTGTTGTGCTCAACAAATTGACATTTCCCCAGCTGAAAACTGATCATCATTTCTAATTTGTATAAATGAATCCAAGCAGCTGCCGAAATGTCTGTTTCACATACCAGTGAAGCAATTCTGCAAGTGAATGGCCGTCCTAACACCTGTCACAGCCTGTGCTAGAACCATTTAAACTTCTTTGGCTCGTGCTGACCGGAGTCGTTCCATCTTCTTTCCAATCCAGTCAAACTTTGCATTTGTGAACATAATTTTGTCCCGTTTTTAAGTTAATGCCTGAAAGACTTCTGTATTCAATTGATTGACTACTTTTAGATCCTTAACTGTTTTTGTTGAATAAAAAGAAAAAGAAAAAACTTCAATCTTAATTAAATTCCCCAGTGTGTTTTACAAGTGGATGATATATGTAGCATCATTTTGGGAAATAACTGCTTGTGTGTGCTCCTTCAAGTCTTTCCAGTCAAGTTATGAATTTGCACCTCAGGCTTTTAAGTAGATCCTATGAAGGATCATTTGCTCCAAAAATTATTCACTTCTTACTTCTGCAGGTTTCTGAATTCATCTTTTTTTCATGCTGCTTTCCACTGCAACAACCCTCTGATCCTGACTCTTATCCCTGTCTCTCTTTCTCCTCTCATTCTTCACTCTGAGGGGAGATGACGAGGAGGAGGAGAGCTCAGTTTGACAGCCTTTGAAGAGCTTTTCTCTGCGGCTTGGAATTTTTAGGACAAACGCAGCACACACACACACACACACACACACACATACACTCTCTCTCACATAACAGCCACACTAACACACTCCTCTCGGTTTTTGGGTCATTTGCATAATGTCTAATTAGTAAGTTTATGAGTAAAACCGGTGTTAGAAATGGACAGAAATAGATGCAGAGGGACCGTGAGAGTTGAGCGAGAATGAGAGAAAGTGTTCTTGTGTCCTGGCGTTTATGATGAAGAGAGATCTGTCTCACTCGGGGTGTTAATTCGACACCCCGGCTGTCTGTGCTGATCAGTCCAGCTGAGACTCACAAAGACAAGTTAACCATGAACCATCATCCTTCTTTTTCCACAGACTCAATTGTTTCCTTGTCAGAGCTAATTCTGGAGACCTCGGTAACTTCATGTTTGTGTGTTTGTCTTTTTTTTTTTTTTTTTTCCTGTCTGAACCATGCGACAAGTCTGTGTGTGCTGTTTGTCTAATTATGGTTCATTTGCATGTTTGCTCGCCTCAAACATTCCAGCAATGTTGTGTTCACGATGAGGTTGTCCTCTGCTGATGCTTGACAAGTAAAATGTGTGTATTACAGGCAGCCATGAAACTGCAGCAAACACACAAACACAATCTCCCACTGACCTATATAATTCAAAATGGCCGCTGCTGCGCAGCTGTCTTCCCACACAGGAGCAGTAAAGGATGGAGGGTGGGAGTGAGAGATAGCGTGCGTGCGTGCGTGCGTGCGTGCGTGCGTGCGTGGGAGAGGAAATAACAGTAAGCAGGTAGAAGAATAAAAGCGACAACATCCTCAGGGCGCAATCTGTCACCCTCTATTCCTCTCTCCTTCCCTGTTTCTTATCTCTCCCCACTTGCGTTCTCAGGTTCCCAAGATTTATTTTACTAAATATTTCTGCCGCTTCTCGTCGTTTCTCAGAGGTCATCCCTCTGACTCAGTCTTCTCATCCATATTCGCCTCATTTTCATTCAGCCTCTTTAATCTTCTCACAACATGAATCATCCTGCCCCTGATGGTGTCTCATCCCTCTTTCTTACCCCTTGACCTCTCCATTCCTCCACAACACCTCTTCCTCTTCCTTCACAAGTGTTTTCCATCCTGCAAGCCTTTCCTGTTCTCCTTCATCAGTATCATGTTAGGTTTTATCTGACAGACATCATTTGCTCCAGATACCCACTAATCCACATACATGCATACAAATCCACAGTGCACGTGCAACTCTGTGTGTGTGTGTGTGTCATGGTGATGCATGTGTGTCTTTGAAGGAACAAACGGGAGTGTCCATTTTGTTTCATCATCCAGTACAAAGACGTATGTCTTTCTCTGAATTGCAGTTTGCTTCAGGTCAGACCAAACACCAGTCAGTGGAATCAAGGCGTGATGGAAGGAATAAGGAATAAAATAATGTAACTAAATGGAGTTTCATTCTGGTGTGGAAGCACTTTACACAGCCACGACAGCCTGGCTTCCTTTCTTATCGCTTGCACAATGTGTGTGGCAGCGTCCCATCCGTCAACTAGTGTGTGCCAACTCAGCCAACATGGTTGTGTTGGTTACTCTGGCCGAATGACGTGCCGATGCAGATCCTTCAATTCTTAATTTATACGCGTGGTTTAGAAGCTGTTTTCAGAGCAAAAGAGTCTCCATGTGTGACTTGTCGTTTTTAACATGCATGGGCAGTCAGTCTCTCACTTGATGATCTTTGCGTATTTGTATGACATTTGTACACACTGTTCACTTAACTATTAGAGGCAGTGGCGCGACTGTTTTCTTTCTTCCAAAGTTAAATAAAAATGCAAATTTTCCCCGCGCACACAAGAAAAGCGTTTCTTAAATGGGCACAATTGGATGTAAGAATATGTTTGTATCACTCAATGATGGAAAGGTGTGTCAGAAATCAACGAGAGGACTGACATGTACTGAGTAACTGACTTGTCACGCCATGAGTACGTGAAAGCTTGTGACCTTTGTGTTCACTAATCAAACTCTCCTTTTTGAAGGAACAGCTGCTGATGTGGTGGATGACTAATTAGCATGTGTTTTTGTTTTTTGTTGTTTTAATTCCATGTGTTTTTCATCGAATATGTCACTTCATGGCATGCACTGACATATTTGTATGGACTTAGGAGGATAAAAACACCAGCTGATCTCCTGAAGTTTGTGTCACTCACTCTTTTCTCCTCATCTCTTCGCCAGCCAACCACAGACGAGCTGGCCATGCAGTGACCAACATCCTGGCCAAAGAGTTGATGCAGGAGGACGCCCCCTCATCCAATAAAGGTCCTGCTAAAAAGCTCAAGATGGAGGAGAGGGAAGAGGCCAAGCCTGAGGCAGCGGAATCTCTGGAGGAGTTACTGGAGAGGGCTGCTCCTCGCTCAAGTTAGGCACCCAGGTTGAAAAGTGTTTTTACCTATGCGGTCAGTGATATCTGAACAGATTTTCTTGAAGACATTCCATCGGCCAATATCAATATGAGATGAGTTTAACGAAGACGTCTTTTCAGGCCCCTCTGCAAATCTTTCAGAATAGCATTGATTGTGTGTTGCTGGAGAGCCAGAGCTCGACATGCGGGGCTCTCCAATGTCATTGGAATTCTCTTTTTTTTTCTTTTTTTTTTTTTTTCTTCAAATGCACATTTCTCTTTGTATCACTCTGTTTCTGTATATTTCTGCATTCTGTGATTCACCTGTCGCCAATCGAAAGGCATCTAAAATCATTCCAAAGACTCGATTCCCAGGGATTCACTTATTTTTCACTGTTGTCTGGAATTTTCCTGCAGATCGATCAGATTATATTATGTAGACGTTCCAGCCAAGATCACTTTGCGCTTTAGATCTTTTCTTTTCTTTTTTTTTTTACCTGATAATACGGCTTTGTAATAGTCTAATATACTGTACATTTTTGTTTTGTCAACAATATAATTTTTGATATATTTTGGAAAAAGTGCCAACCAATAGAAATCCTGTCTTGTCATTTCACTTATCGGCTTGATTCAGTCGCAGTTTTGCATTGTAGAAGCATGTTGACCATTCCAACACTTCTTCAGCATCATTTATCACTTGATTTATCTTTCAGTATTTTTCTTTTTGTCTTTTTTCTTTCTTTTTTTTTACTGAGAAGGGATGATTTAACTCACTGGTTTGCGCATAAGCGTTAATACAAAAATGGGAGTCACTTCTGTTATGACTATAATTTTATCACCATATGTGCCCGCAGCAGCTATATGAAGGATACATTCATCCACACATGAACATTATCATTCCTACAAACCTGAGAGTTCAGTCAGATAGGATGGGAAGGGTTTCTTCATGCAGTCTAACCAAAAAATAACATCCCTCTTTAAAAAGGGTGTTTCCTTGAAAACGAGGGCTTCTGTGCGTTTTTTTTTTTTTCTTTTTCTTTTTGTATGTGAAAGAATTGTGGGTGTGAAGCAGTTCTGTAGTCTGTAGTTAGATTTGAAAGTGCGAGTGTGTGTGTGCATGTGCGTGCAAGTTCAAGTGCATGTGTATCGCCATCTGTAATTACTGTATGGTACTGGCCATGCTGTCAGAAATGTTCGGTTTCTTGAACAGCGTTGTGGTCTTTCTGCTGACGATAGCGCACTGGAAAACTGCCCAAAAACTGCTGAGACGAGTATGTGTTCGTTCAGTCGTCTGTGAGAGTGTGTACATGCGTGTGTCTGTGTGTCAGTCGCCCAGTTTCCCTTCTCGCTGAACTGCAATTGTAGTTTCCGTGAGTCTGGCCTTGCTTCTATTTGTATTCATCTGCCATCAGCATACGTGTTGCCATGGTGTTGTGGTGTAATACGAGACAGCTGCTTCACACAATTTTTATTCCTATGCAAAGTGCACTGCGGTGTCGTGCACCTCCGTGACGGTTAAAGAGGGAAAATTCTCACAGTTCAAGCATTTCGGCACTTGTTTTTTTTTTCTTCTTCTTCTTTTTTGTTTCCCCACCAGCATTTTTTAAGGCATCTTTCATGAAAACTGTATGTCTTTGGAACAAATGGCACTTAAAACACCATAAACAAAAAAAGCTGCAGTATGGGAGGTGTAGAAACCATTGTCATTGTTGATCTCATAACAGAAATACTGCTGAAAGTGCTCACAAACGCAAAATGTCATAGCTCAGTTGAACCCACAGCGGTTTCAGTCGGTTCTGTCATCAGGTGTACAGATCCAGATGACTGTGTAAACAACGGTTCAGAAGAGGACGGTAATTAGATATCATAAATGTCACTGGAATAATTGTCCTGATTTGAGTTACTCCTTTTGTTCAATAATTTTCTTTTTTAAGAGATTTTTTTTTCCCCTACGTGAATTTTTATGGTTGACCGTTTTAATGTATTTGAAATGAGACTTTTTTTTTTCCCTGAATGCTCTTTGCTATATACAGAAAAATGCACACAGTCGTTCTGTTTGTTACACCGAACCATTAAAAATGTCTTAAGTAATTTACTGAGTCCATCGGGTCGTTCTTTGCTCGTGTGTTGTTTTTTATGTAGCTGGTTGTGAGTGTGTGTGTCATCTGCTGCTGCTCGTATGGGGTTACCAGCTCAGTTGCACTCCTGTATCTTTGCCAATGTAAATTCTTTTGAAGCCCGTTTGATGGAGCCTCTCTTTTTCTCTGCTTTTTCTCATGTAAACACATTCTGCAGTGAAATACCAGACAGGCTCTGCACGCTGTTGTGCTATAATTTTATTGCCAAGAAGCAGCCGCAGAATGAATCAACAGTGGACTTAGTTATTTTTACAGATAAATCCCAGGATTTCCCGAGGCTCCAGGCCGTCCAGAGACATTTTCCAGTATTGATAGCCAGCACATCGTCACTCCTGGGGACACATTGCTGTTAGCGACTTCACATGAAGAAAAAACATTAACATTTAACCTCGGATCACTGCACTGTGTTCTGCTCTCAAGTCTGATATGAGGTTGCATGAACTCTGAGAAAAGCTGCAGGCACTTCTGAAGACCAACCACTGCTTTTCTCTCAACATTGAACCAAGTTTTTGAATGGTTTGTTCATCATTTCAAAATATCTAAATATCCAGAACTATTCACCAACTTGAAAGAGTCAGATGATTTTCAAGGTAGAAACATTAAATCACCAAATACTTCACGCTCAATCATGGTGGAAGGCCTCTTTATAGCCAAGTCAGTCTTTGCCTGGTGGAGCATTTACTGGCTAACGATAGGTGTCACCAGTTCATTACAAGAACAAACAAACACAAACATTTACACAACCGGCACTTAAATGACCAGTTAGCTTCATGTGCTCCCCCCCCCCACAGACTCTCAGTGAGGCCCAAAAACAGACTCACACAGAGCAAACTGTCCCACTGAAGTGACTCGATTTCCCATTACACTAGTGTATGGGCTGGATATAATGCTTTAAAGCCATAACCTTTTCAACCACGTCATTTGCGAATGCTGTAAACAGGAGTGTTTTTAGATCTCAAACAAAGAGTCCTTTAACACACTGTCAGAAAAATAGCTCAACAACTCATGAAAACAGGAAATGTCATAAGCACATGAAAGTGTCTCTACTCCGCTTCCAAGACTTTAGATTAGTGACTGAACTGGCATAATTTGGGGAGGGTCTCAGGTGCTGAGCAACTCCAACTAAAGCACAAAATTAAAAATATAAGCTCTATGTTTTTACACAACTCACAGCAGTTTTGTCATAGCTCTATAAAGAAAAGTGTGAAATGCTGTTTATCTATATATATGCTTATCTGCTCTCTTGGAAACTACACTGACTCATAAAAATATGAAATAATTTCTCCTGCTGCTTTTGACTGCCAGTGGTGGAAGGATCTCAGAAGCACTCTGCTGTACCACACATGCCTGTCAGAGTCTGAAAATGTTCCCACATCTCCTAAATATTTCACTGACAGGATATTCGTGTTGGCTACAGCTTGTTCAGACTGTAATCTCTTGCATCTGCTTTTTATTCAAACCGGAAAGAGAAAGGCATGAATCTCTAGCGCTGTATTCTCAGGGACTACTGTTCTTTTAAATGCACCTGTAAAGTGGAAGCGGTGTTATTAATGTCCCTGGTAAAACTAGGTCTTTGACATCTCATTCATGACAGCTGAACTCAGTGATTTTTTTTTATTAGACAGTAAAGTCCCCAAAGAAAGCTGCACCAACAACTTGGTTCAAGGGTAAAGTAGCTCAGGTTGAGCACATTCGGAGGGTTCTCGAACCCCAAGGCCTTGTTGTCACTGAATACATATCTTGTGAAAGCTTTGCAAAAAAAAAACAAAAAAACAAAAACTGAGATTTCAGGAGTGAAACATGTTCTTTTTTTTTTTCTTAATTCCCGATCAAACATTGAAATGCACACAGTGATCATGCAACCTCATGCAAAGTGAAAGTCGTCATGAAATAGATGGCGCTGTCTTCAGAGTCCGTTTCATGTCCAACACGTTGAACTCCCTCTGGCTCTGCCGTTCAGTAAAAGTGATACTGGCATCCTTTCACCTCATTAACCAGCCCTGTTAATTTCACCAGAAAGTCCCAACTTCCTTTCATCATTTACGACCTTTTTTTTTTCCCTCTCTTTCTATGTGTGCGTACATGTGCAGGCCATCAGGCAGAAACAATTCTGACTGCATGCTAAAGGACATTGTGATTAATAGTGTCTGTGCATAATTTCTTCATTTCCTTATGTGTCTGTCATACTTCCTGTCTCTTTGAACTCAAGAGTATCATACATCTGATCCCAATCCCAGGAAGATTAAAAGGATCAGGACTTTTTCTGCATTTCTGTGGTTTGTCTTTCTTTTCTCACATGCATGTGTTCAAGCTTTGGTGAAAATTTGTCAACACTAGTGTTCATCTTTGCTCAAGAGGATAAAGGTCAATTTTAGAGTCCGAAACTGAAATGGTTTAGAAAGATGGTTACTTTTCCATGTAAGTGGTAATATTGGGAACAGTAACATCCTCAGTGAGAATCTTATAACTTCTGACCAGAGAAGGATATAAAAACTAGGCGAAATGTCATTATAATTCCACAGGACAATATTTATATATTTTCATGGGTAAAGAAGTTTAATGCACGGCAAAATTAATAGCATTGTAACATTAATGTGGAAATAGTCACAGTTTATGAACTAAGCCTACATAAGATAAGATTCACTGAAATTTCTCTGCTGTCTTGTGATATCCCAGCACAAAATCAATCATTTCAAGTGTGTTGCAGATTTTTTTAATCATATATTTTGTAGATGTTTGGAACACTGACTTCTTGGCTGCTTGGAAATTAAAACAGGACTTTCAAATTCCCGAGTTTCCGTTTCATGAACGCACCATTACATCTGTGTTCCTAAAACTACTGCAACTTTGAAATTCCTACGAAAGCTGTCTGCAAAACTTTTTCAACTGTAAAAAAAAAAATGTATATGAACACCTCATGTTTGCACGTGGTTTATTTAATCTAATAATGAACACTGACTTAGCACGTGTAGTCAGGAAACAGGAGCATTTGGAAATCACGTGAACGCAGCATGGGAGGCGTCACAGCAGCACTCAGCAACAGTGACCAGGGAATGTGAAAGCGTTCATGAAGTGGTAAGTTCTGGTTACAAATGAATTTCCATCAGAGGACATTTACATGAGCAGCTCATATTTGAAGCAAGTTTATGGTTGTTTATCCATTATTTAAGTGTTGTAAGTGAAAAGAAAAAAAACAACTCTTGGATGATAAATCTTACGTCATGGAAAATCAAGGCCAGGAAAGGCCTCCATCTCACAACATTTTAAGTGAAGACACATCATTTTTGCATTCTTGTTTCAGGAAAGTTTCCGTTTTCACAGCAATGGCTGAAACACTGATAATGATGTAGTTAGCATGCATGCCCAATGCTGGTGTTTGTTTGTTTTTTCTCCTGAAACTGTCAGCATTAACAATAGCAAGTACACAGACACTCATATAGACAGATGATGAAGCTGGATTGCCATCATGACTTCACAACTAAACTACCAAGCCCATCTATTCATGGATATTACATATGTGCCGAGGAAATATTTACAATGGCTGTGGGGCACATGTGTAGTGGCAGCATTTCAGAAAATGTTGAATTTTCCCTCATTTACAGATTTGGATCATTTTCAAAAAGTTGCGTTTTCACAACATTTTATTCTGAATTAAGCAATTCCAAATTATATTCATGGGATCCTTCTTTATGTGGGAAAAACTAAATGATTTATGCTGGGGGCTGCAAAGTGTTCTGATTGGGCAGGGAGCGACCATGACGTACTTACGCCTCTTGGAAGTAAACAAAGTATTTCGGCCGCAAATTTTCTTGTCTTTCTTGATTATCTTGGATGCTACAGTTTTGAAAATGTCCACATTGTTATGCACCTGACCATCCGCTCTTTAAATTGTATCTGTTTCTTCTTAAGCTCCTGTTAAATAAATCCTCTCCGTATGAATCGAACCGCAGGCCACCATCTTGGAATATTGTATCATCGTGACGACAAGGATGCCGCAGAACAACCAAAATAAAGTCACACCTAATTTACATAGAATTCTGCTCCTGAAGAAGAACGCCGGCCAGTATAGTTGGATTTAAACTTAATTCTGAACAAAGATTTCAGGCATTTACATCGTCATTTTAGAGCAGAATTAAGCTTTATTTTGATTTAAACAGGAATAATGTAAACACGCTGATAGTAATATAAATTAAGGAGAAGCTTGGGAATCATGGTGCCCCCTTAGTCTCTGTCCAGACTGACTACCTGCTGTTGATTCAGTCCCATTCATGTGATCAACTATGAATCCTTTGGTTACCAGATTAAAAATGGTCTGTTGTAAGGTGATCACTGCTCAGGCAAGTCAAACTGCTAATCCAGAAAGTTCAAACAGCGTCCAATTTACTGAATCATTTTACCGCTGCATTAGGAAATTTAAAAATGCAGAGTTTGACTTCCAATAGGACAAAACTTTAAGAGCACATCACAGCTAGCAAATTTCAGGTTGAAAGCGAGCGCCAAGTTTATGTTTTCTTGCCTTTTGACATCATTTTTCATACTGTGCTTATGCACTGTATTCTCCTGTTTTCAGCATTTCCCCAAAACAAGAATGACCACAAAACACACTCCTGTGTGTGTTAGCATAAGGTGGGTGTAGGAGACTGTCAAACAGATTAGTTAACTTGCGAGGATGAGAAAAAAAGCTCTAAACAAACACGAAATAAGGAACTACTACATAAAGAAGTACGCAAAAGAAAGACTGAGTTGCCAAGGATTCTGAAAGATGGAGGGACAGTGGGGAAGCTGGAGAATATAAATGAAAAGAGGAAATTAAGGAGCAGATTAAAGAAAGAAAGAGGTTAGATGTGAGGAAAAGTTGGCCAGGATGAAGTGATTAGTTGACAAACACAAGCAGAGGTAAGATAAAAACTTTGAGAACTTTGTTCACTTAGACAAAAGTGTGTGCGTCGCGTGCGTCATTTAGTTCAGTTTGTTTAGCAGCACATTTCCGTGTGTCTGTACACGCACCCAGTAGATGCGCTCTCATGTGGGTGTGTCTGAACGTATGCTTGTGTTTTGTGTTCTGTGGACCGCGTGCTGGTGGCTGTGTTTGTTCAACACACCTCGTTGTGTCAACATGTGAGAGCATCCTGTTCAGAGATCTGAAAGAAGGAAGACAAACTGTGCTGGTGGTTACCCTTTCTTTCTTTTTTTTTTATTTGAACAGAAGATATAGAAAATGAGACACAGGATTTGCTTCTCTTTATAGTTATTCTGTTGTACAGTGTGTTTTGAAGGTGGACGATGAAGAGTTAAGTTGTTTTTGTGGGCCTCACTTCAGCCCTACTGCCACCAGATATGACGTAGTACCTAATATATGAAGTGAATTACAATTCATCACATATTTCTGCATCACCTTTTTGGATGTGCTAAGTCTTTTGTGTCGGAAATTCCTGTCTGGTTCAATCTCCGTTGTCGTGCAACTTGGCAATAGATGAGCTGTGTCTGGTGGAAAAATGTGCACCGTGTAAAATGGATGTGGATCACACTGAGTGCAGCCGGTGTAAACTTTAACTTCACGAGGCCACAACCTTCTGGTTCCACTTATCTTCACTTAGCATGAGCTTAGCATCTACTTAGTGCCACTTAGCATTCAAAAACATCACATGTTTATACCCTCACTATGACTGACAGCTAGGACCTCAATCAAGTTGCTCCGCTTTACGTCTGCATGTCCTGTAAAGTACAAGCAGGCATTGATACCTGCATCAGTGCTGGTGCAGACTTATAAAATTGTGAATAAAAGTTTTGGAAAGAAAAATTAGTGAGTGTGCTGAACATAAATCCTGTCACTCATTAGTTAAAAAAAAAAAACTATTTTGGTCTTAGTTCATTTAAGGTAAAACAATAAATTTCAGTCCGTTTAACTTTGATTGCGTATGTTCCAGCACTACGAGGTGATATTTGGACTTAATGCTGATGAGGTCTATAAAGATGTCTCATTACTATGAGTTTCAGGTTCTTCTCATTCCCAGACTCTCTCAGGCTCTCCATGTGACATTCTGAGGAGTCAGGGGAGATTTGTGTATGTGTGTGTGTGTGTGTGTGTGTGTGTGTGTGTGTGTGTGTGTGTGTGTGTGTGTGTGTGTGTGTGTGTGTGTGTGTGTGTGTGTGTGTGTGTGTGTGTGTGTGTGTGTGTGTGTGTGTGTGTGTGTGTGTGTGTGTGGCTCTGCCCTTCTATGCATGAAGGGGGTCTGCTGGAAAAAAAGAGGTCTGAACAAAGAAAAAGGGGCAGTATAATTGGCTTCAGCCCTGCCAGACGACACAATGACACGGCTATTGATAGTGGAATGGGTTCCTGGGAGCGGTGGACCAATGGAGGAGCGGGAGACTGTTTTTCACAGCCTGTGATTGGCTGGACGAGGGAGGCTGTCGGTCTCCAGGTAGCAAAGTGAACCTCGGAGCATATCTGCCACCTCTCCAGCTCCTGGAGGAGAGAGGGAGTGTTAGAATATGGAAGAGGAGGTGTGACCTCAGCTGTGGAGGAATAAAAACAATGAACTTACCTGCACAGAACATATTACCTTACATTTCCTTTGTTGTTTTCTTTGTAAGTTCTTTTTTGTGCGTGAGCGAGTGTGTTTGCATTTCTCTAGATGCTTTTACCATCTCCATGCCAGGACTCTGAAATAAATGTGTTTCATTTGTCTTCAACTTGGCTGTACACTCCACATCTCTCTCTCTCTCTCTCTCTCTCTCTCTCTCTCTCTCTCTCTCTCTCTCTCTCTCTCTCTCTCTCTCTCTCTCTCTTTCTGAGAACTTGCTTGTTTAGATTGGCCATTTCTCAACTTTCCTGCAGCTTCAGGAGAGAAACACACACTGCTGCACGGTGGCATTTAAAGTCCACAGTTTCAGACTGAAGAAAGGGAAGGAAAAAAGCGGCCTGAATGGCAGTTTAGAATGGCAGCATGAGTGTGTCTGTGTACATATGTATTTGAATACGTGTCTGAGCTTATTTGCCTCGTTTTGAATATGTCTCGTTTTGAATATGTCCGCACGGGAGTACACACGTCCGGTCATCCTGCTTGGTCTTAATAATATCACTTTGATCAAATTACTCGGCTGCTTGTACCAACACTCTCCATGTGACACACGATTAGCACACAATTAACATGGGCCAGGGAGTGTCAACCGATTGGCTGTGCCATCACACCACTGAGTGACATCTCCATCATCACAGAGATGTCCGTAGTCACCCAGAAGACCCCCGGGTAAAGATGAAAAAGTCATTCTGCCTTTGTGTCCATTTCTTTCCACTCAGTGCAAAACTCCTCCTCCCTCCTTAAAGGGAGTTTATTGTTTATTGTTGACTCCACTTGTTTTCATCCTCTTTCCTTTTCATATCTGCCTGTCATCAGATTTTCATGCAGATTTGTACTGTGCTGGTTCCTTGTTTGTGAGTTCAGTCATGTGGAAGTGAAGCGTCTCTTCGGCTAAAACATTGTGATGCTGAAAAACAGTCTGCGCGTCAGCACAATCGTATGCGCTTGTGAGTGCACGTTGATGTGTTTGTGTCTGCATGAGATGCGAAAATGTGCAACACAGAAAGACAACATAAGCATCAAATCATGCTAAAGCGTAGATGTGGCTTTAGTAAACAAAAATATATTTCTGGTTATTTGTAGAAATAGAAGAAAGTGGGTCTGTGGTGACCTTTTTACCTAATTTTCCCCCTTTTTTTTATATACCCACAATCCTCTAGTCAAAGAGTATAGAAGATAGATGTATTTAATATGGATCATACTGAGCATGATCAGAGTGAATCAGGTGAAAAACAGTAATGTCACTTCCTTCACAAGTATTACTAATTATAAATTTAGCAAAATAGATTTTTACTATGACAAACATCAGATGCTTCTTATATGTTTGCATCAGTGTGTTTCTTTGCAGTATTGCTGTCTGGTATTTTAGTTTTTCCATTCATCTTTTGAAGCATTCTGCTATCCTTCTGCCTAAAGTCAGAGGAAACCGTAATGCAATCCCCACTGCAGTTCAACACATGAACGTGCCCAAATGTTGCCACCACCCACAATTTTCATTTATTCACAGCGTCATGGCTCATCCTGGCGTATCATCGTCTCTCTGGGGATGTTTTTCTCCCCCTAATATGAATGAGACTGAGAAAGAGGAGGTTCTGTCTGCTCTGCAGGCTCTGCCGAAGGCTGATGCAAACAGAATATCAATAAGCACAGGAGTTACACCACCACATGCATGCCCTTTGTGTTCCCCTTCTCAATTTCTCTCCAATTCTTTATTTTTTCACTCCACAAAATCACATGGGGAATTCAGAATTTGCACAAATTCCTACAGTAATGTGAAACTAATGGTGATGAATGGAGCTTGTTTGGGGCTGAAAGAATTTGATTGCATTATGTGGTTGTTAGCATTAGTAACAGTAAGGGCTACACAGACCTGACATTCAGTAACTCACACTGATTATAGTGAGAAGTTGACAACATCGTGCCATGTGGGGTTCAGTCCTGGTGGAGCCACCCTTCCTCATGCCGATGACGATCCCGACAAAGTGTTAATGCGAGCTGAGATGTGGAACCTGAGTCGGTGCATAGCGTTCCATAACTGGAACCTGAGACATGCAGTCAGGTTTTTCACTCTCGTTTCTTCCCAGCTGTTTTTCCGCGGATATAAATCTATGACTATGAAAGATGTAAGATAATATTTAAACTTGTAAACACAGTAGGTGTAAGGTGACTCTGAAACAGAGGAGATGTTCTGAAGGTGATGCTGAAAGTATCTAATGGGACAGCTGTCATATCAGTTCAAATAATGTCTGGGTGTTTGCTAGCCTGACCAGCCAGGTCCCTTCTACATCCGTCACATGCTGCTTGGATGCCGAAGGGACTGGACCCGGAGCGTTAGCCAATAATTTACTGTCCCGTTTTGCGGCGGACCAATTACAGCACGGCCTCTCTCATGCGTCACACGAAGCAGACGGAACTCCCCAGTTCATAACATTCAACATGGCGGACTACAGCGATCGTGTTTTTTGCGTATGCTCTTTCTACAATTTTGAACAATTTAAGTTTAATCAAGCTAATTTAGTTTAAATCCCCAAATGCTGCGTGCAGCGCCGCGCTGCGTGACTACAGCGCCTCTAGTTTGTTTACATACCCGGGTCCGTCGCATGTTATTGCACGTCACGCACGGGTTCTCGCATTGGCCCACAATACACAGATAAAAAAACTGTGAGAAACTGAGAATAGGCGCTGCGACCCCAGACCAAACCGCGTCTTTGTAAAGTATTGAGGAAGCGCGTTTTGGTCTTGGCTGGTCAGGCTGGGGTGTTGCAGTTTGGTTATCAGGGTGCTTGGTGGAGCTGAGATGCAACACATGTTCAAAGACTGAAGAAAAAAAAAGCTGTGGCCTTTACAGGAATAAAGCCTGGACAAAGGCTCTTCTGAACTTTTTCATATTCTGGGACATGACCATGAAGAAAGGATGTGTGTTGAAGAAGTGAATGATGAGGAGCGACAGTAATGTGAAGAAGTTGAGTTGATGCTTGTATCCATGTGGAACCCCTCGGGGCTATGGTGCCCATCCAGACGAGTCAGGCTCTTGTCACGAGGGTCTGATCCTCTGACACACTCTGTGAAATCATCCTGTTTGTTTTCAGAATATTTATGAAGCTTAGACACACACACACACACACACACACACACACACACACACACACACACACACACACACACACACACACACACAATATTGGTGCTGATATTTATCACGCTCATACAGGGGTATTCTGTAGAGTGTATTTCGATGTGTATTTATTGCTATCATACAAACTGCAATTTGCCCACACACTTACATCACACAGTTATCTCCCCCGTCTGTTGTCATGACCCTTTTAGGTGAAAACTCGTTTTTAAAATCAAAGTACGATCAAGTTTGAGTTGTAGTCGAAGTCACAGTAAGTTCAGGAAACTAATATAGATCAGTGCTATGTCCCCAAGAACACAACAACAGTGTATGTGTGTTTTCATATGTATATATCTCTCTCACCCTTTTCCCCCTGGATGTCCACCCACATTGGTGGAGGTAGGGCACTTGACCTATATCAGCTGAGCCTGCAGCGGTCTGATTTCCTTTGGGGGCAGTCAATCTGTGGGTGTGGTAAATGTGTGTGTGTGTGTGTGTGTGTGTGTGTGTGTGTGTGTGTGTGTGTGTGTGGCTTGGTATGGACTGATGTAAACTGGGTTACATCTGTGGTGACATTTAGAGGTTAAGGATGCTTCTGCAACTACAGACACTATCAGTGTCCTCAATTAAGCAGAAGCCTTCCATGAATTAACAACATAGTCTGTTATACACATATAAGCTGCACCAGTGGTTTTACAGCCTTCAGATAAAGGACAATGTTTCTTTTTGAGAGCCTGCAGCTGCATGTGTGTTCATATTATATAATCATACGTTGCAAATCGTCACATTCTTACCCTTTATATGTGGAAATTTGTGAATGTTTGTCTGTAGAGTCTGATTCATGTCTGGTGTAGTGTGGAGGCTAAATATAACCTGAAAAATCCAAATACATAACTCAGTATCGACGCCTCTTCTCTTCCGATGACAGACAGGTGAGAGACAGACTCTCAACCCCCCAAAAAATCCCACCACCATCGATTAGAAGCAATGACGTAGCTCCGTTGCCTGGTAACCATGGTTACTCTTCCCTCCTACTGCTAAAAATCACCCATACCCGACTTTCCTTGATGTTTCTTTGTTTCCCCTCCCTGCATGTCATGTCTGCTCTCCGTGCCTCTCCCTCTGCTTCCTCTGTCCCTTCATGTCATCTCTTTTCCTTTCCTCTTTAACCTCATCTCCTCTTCTCTCTTTTCCTTCACCGTACATTCGTTACATCTCCAGCCTCCTTTAAACGTGAATGCTGAGAAATATGGTGAAATAAGATGTGAGTCAAAACAAAGGCAAACCCACGTGGAGTGCGAGCTGACCCACATAGGCCGAGAGCACACAGATGTGCACTTATAGCAGCAGCTGAAAGAGCAGAGCACCTTGCACCGAGGACAGTAAACACTGCAGATGATGCTCAGTCAGATGGAATGTAATGAGAATGACAGAGGCAGTGAGAAGAAAAGATCCGGATCGTAAACAACGACTCAAGTGAGATTGGTGGGGAAATAAAATCAAAGCCTGATAATCTCAGTGTGAGGCACAGATGGGTCAAGCTTCGTATTTATTAATTTCAGAATTTGCTCTTATTTTATCCACATTTTAAAAAAAAAAATACTAAACATGTTCATTATTGGGATTATTATCTGTTTATTGGTTAACAGAAACAGCTACAGTAACAAAGCAGTACATGAGGATACTGGGAGCAGTCCATTTTGCAGACAGGCGGTCCGGGTGGGGGGTGAAGGGGTATTAGGGGTCTTTGTGAAGCTGTATTATGATAAGCTGCTTACAGTCACTGTGCTGAGATGCTTCTTTATGGGTGGGGGGAGCAGAGAGACAAAGAGGCCACACCAGGAGGAAGTTTTCACCCGAGGTTCTCCTCAATTTAACATGCTTTTTTTTTTTTTCATTCAGCTTTTTTTCTCCTTCTCTCTTCTATTAATTATTTGCACCTTATCCCATCTCCTCTCCCTCTTCACTCCATCTCTCACTCATCTGAGTGATCTACTCCCTGTGATGCCACCCCCCCCCCCCGCCACCCCCTTTAGCTGCATGTTTTTCAGCGAGGTAATCACCCCTGCCTCTGTTCCTCCCTCCTTCCCTCCCTCCGACCCAACTGAGTCAAGAGGAGGGGAATCGGATGGTGGAGGTTGCCATGGAAACTGGGAGTCTTTTTGCCAGCCGACATCATCTGCAGCTACGAGGAACGAAGCGGGCACATCAATATTTGAGCATTATGGACAAAAGCATACGAGCGACACAGACTAGATCCCCGTCCCTCTCTCAGATGGAGATACAGAGAGGTCACTGCAGAGGAACGGAGGGAACACGGGGATGGGTGCATGGATGACTTGGTTCACAGATGAAGGAAAGGCGGGGTCACAAACGGAGACTGACAGACCTCCATTTTATCTAGGGCAGAGAGTCTGGCTATCTAGGTTAGCAAAAGAGGGACAAGAAAATGGATGTAGGGACAGCAAAAGCGAAAAATGAAATGAAGGGGAAAATTTTTGAACAAATAAATGAGTTTTTTTCTGTGCTGGCAGAAAGGCAGATGGGAGGGAGAGAACAAAGAGTGTGAGATGAAGGGAGGGAGGGAGTGAGAGGGTCGGTGACGTACCATGAGAGCAGTAAATTAGGGCACTGGAGCTTGTTTTTCCCTCTCTTCTCTCCTCCTCTTCTTCTCTCTTCATTTCTCTGAACATCCTGCAGTATTTCCCAACCTAATCCTCTCACAGGGTTGTTTTCTCTGCCTGCTGTTTAGGCACATACACACTCATGCAAACAAGCCAGTCATGATTCATGCAGATTTCCAAATGAGACAGTGAACTGGTTTAGGAAAATTAATTGTGCACAGCCCAACTGCACTGCGTCAAAAAAAAAAATCACTGAAACTGGAACAAATCCGACTCATAACCTCCACAGTGTGCACATATTCTCAGTGCGAGCGACATGCCAGCATTTAAGGCTCTTTCTCTTAAAACGTGTTTAGTTGATATCATCAGTGCAGTTCTTTGACATGTCTTTCTGTTACAGCGATCAGTGCAAACCTCATGGATGTTTCATGCTGGCTCTGATTTCCCATGTTCCCAGTGTGTTTTAGAGTCCTCCTCTCTTGATGGTTTGAGCACCTGTCCCAGAGGTCCTTCCATGAACCACAGTCCACTGCTGACGTCCAGGCAATGCTCACAGTTTGACATAAAGCTCCACATTCCCATGATTCTTCTTGCTGATTCCATATGCTTAGATCCAGTTTGTTATCCCCCAGAGTTTCTCAAATATGCAGCCTTGGCCTGGCTCCTACTTAAGTGCATGTTTGTATGTCTGCTCTCACTGGTTGGTTTATTCATTACTGTGGAACTTAATTAGAATTGTTCATTTTCATCATGTCTGTGTGAATTCTTGTGACAATAGCATTCAAAACAAATGCTTCTTGATACTGGTGAGTGATGAGAAAATTTTCCAGATTGCGAAAACTGGTTTTGGCCGTGCTTCATTAGCTGTCCCTTCTTATCAAAATGCAGTATATTTCCACTACTGTGTGTTAAAGATGAACGTCCCCTCCGGAGTTTACATTCTTGCTTCTTATTATCAGCATGTTGATTCAAAGTGGTGGGGAGAGAGGGAGGTGGCGTTCAGAGTGACTTGATGGTGCACGGGTATTAGGCTGAAATATCCATGCAGCAGCTGCACCATTTCCGAGGCAACACCTGTCGCCATGGCGCTGAGTTGTCGACATGTCTCTGTGTGAGTGTCAATGTCTGAGGAGCTGCACATTCACATTCCAACCTTTGGAAACACACACTGACACATACATACCCATCAGGAATTTTTAAATTTTAAACACATGGACTCTCTGCCTGCTGTCATTGTTGAAATCAGGAATTTCTGCTACACTGACAACTGCATTGGTAATGGCCATGGATTGGATAGTGCTCTGTAGGGGGTGGTAGCTTTGTTTGTGTGTGTGTGTGTGTGTGTGTGTGTGTGTGTGTGTGTGTGTGTGTGTGTGTGTGTGTGTGTGTGTGTGTGTGTGTGTGTGTGTATGTGTGTGTGTGTGTGTGTGTGGGTAGGTGGCTGGGGTGGGGAACTGCTTATGGGGTCCACAGCCTGTACAGGGGGATTGAGTTAATAGTTGAATGTTGCTTTAAATGTTAGTGTCTGGGTTTGAGAGAGGGTGCAGGGACAGGGTGGGGGTGGAGGATCCCCTTGAACCATAATACACCAGATGGAGGCTTTTGATCTTCACACACACGCACACACACACACACACACACACACACACACACACACACACACATACATACTGTTCTGTCCTTTCAGCTGTAAGGAAATCAGATCACAGTTCATCATTTTGTGCTTCCTGTCAGCTGATTTTCCTGCCACTGACTGTCAGTGGGACCTTTGACTTCATAAAATTCTCTTCTTCCATCTTCTCTTTTCTCCAGCGTGAAATCATAATGAAGCAATTAACCCCGCCTCTCCATCAGCCTAAATTCAGCCCTCTCAATCCCTCAGTCTGTCTGCTTCACTCCTATCGCTCATCCTCTTCCCCTCCCCGCTGTCTGATTTCCATCCTCCCAGCTGAGAAAACAGGAGCAGGCGCTTTTGGCAAAGGAGATGAGGCGAGAGAGGGATGAAGTGAACTAGAGAAAGAGTAGAGAGGAGACTTTTCAGGGGAGGGAAAAAAGGGGTTGAAAGGGAGCATTGTGTCGTTTCTTCCACGTTGCTACAGCTCCATCTCTGTGATTTAATCGAGCCAGCAGCCAGCACATTACTGTGTCTCTTTAAATCAGGGCAGTGTTAGCCTTAGCAACATTCAGGCTGCAGTGCTCCCTCTCAATGGCCTCCTCTTCTTTCGATTGAAAAGCACTGAACTCCCTTGTAACTCGGCCTGATGGACACATTCAGCTCAGATAGTTCATGCAAACACGCTGAAGAGATGCTCCGTAAATCATATCTGCTTCTAGATGATAATAAAGCACGTGCTGTCATACTTAACCCATAGTTTTTATTTACTGGCATCTAAGAATGTTGGATACTATTTTTGAAGCTGTGTGCCAGAACACAAAAACGATTTCCATCGATCCATTGATTGTATTAAAAGAAAAAAAAATGTAGAGGCTCTTTTCTTATGACTGTGGGTTGCATAAGAAGGAGCCACATTGACCTGCTTTTGTCTGATTTCTGTCTGATTCTACAAAATTTTCATGTGCCATTTGGATTAATTTGGATTGAATTTGGCTCTGAAAATGTATACATTTCGTCCCTGAGTTTTTACCAGCTAAAGTCTAGACTAAGCCGGTCTTTATCTTGGTTGTAATGGCTCCACAGAGCAGAGCTCTGTCCTCCAACATGTGGCGACCCAACATGCTGCAGAGACAGCTGCAGGAAAGGAGGGAGGAGGAGGAAAGGACGAGGGCAGGGAAGGAAGAAGAAAAGAGGAAGTCATGGCAGAGGATGAGGGGGAGGATTCCTTCCTTTCACTTTACAGCTGAGGGAGAAACCCCCCACAAAAACAGGCGCGGAAACCGACTTCCTGTCCCGCCACCAGCAGCTTGTTACGCTACATCCTGTTCCTTCCTCCCACTGCTCAGATCCTCCTCTCCCTGAAAGGAGAAGGTAGAAGTTTGTGTTACTTCATGAATTTGCTTTCTGTTTCAACATTCTGAGTGAAGAATTTAATTTTTTAATTTTAATTTAAAAAATCTGATTCAGGAAGTAATTAGGAAACTTGACTTTAATCCAGTTTAATTTATATACAGTAGTAACAAGATATTGCAGCTATGCAAAAATATAGACTCAATGCACGACTCTTGGCTATCATAAATTATAGAACAATAAATCAACCATCCCACATGATCAAGCAAAGATGATTGTGGAGATAAAAACCCTGATTAAACACAAAAACCTCAAGCACAGGACTTGCTAACAGATTCAACACTGAAAGCTGGAATATACGATAAATCAACAACACTGCGAAGCGCAACACAACAAGACTATTATACCTCATGAGATTTTTGACATAAATCAGCAAAATATGAATTAGTATTTTAATTCTTTTTTTCTTTATTGGGGTCCCTTGTTTGTTCTCCACCATCTTTTTAAAATCTGGCTTATAATAAGCTGTGGCCACTCAAAGTAGCTCTTTCACATGTCTTTCTGTGAGACCAGTGTTTGGACTGCACGTTTCAGCTTAGAGAAGACTGATCGACATGCATAGGTGATCCAAACTGACATTAACTTGAGCCTGTGTGATATCGGGATATGTGTCTGTGGGCACAGTTTTGTCCAAATTGATGTCAGTTTCAGACCCTGAGAGAGTTCAGTCAGCTGTAACTCAGATGCTGCTTAATCTTCTACAAAAGTGGCTTGCAAGCAGTCTGAATGATCTGTTTTCCTTCATGTTACACAATCTGTCTTAAAAAACAATTAAACAAAAAAACAACACACATACTCTGCTGTAGGCTTTAAATCAGTGTTGCATAATTTTCCCATTGATGTGAAGAAGGAAATGATTTTGAAGTGTTTTTTCAATGTATCAAAGAACATTTTTTTCCAGATTGGTCTCTTTCTGCATTGCAACCAAGTTGTTATTATCAAATATTTGCTGTTCAGCAATGCACCACAAAGCTTCAGGTGGGACCTGGAGCCCTTTGCAACATTTTCAGAACTTAGTAGAATCACTACGTGTTTAAGAAATAACTGCTCACATTCACCTTCAGTGCATGACTTTTTAGCACAATTTTATAAGCTACCTCATACGATGCTAATGTGACATTGTCTGAGTGTTTGGTAAACATTTGGAAGTTTATGGCCTTTTGGAAACTCCTTTGCAATGTTAGCATGAAGTGAGGAGAAATAGCACTCCAGGTGTGAAGGTTAAAAATCTGACAGGGACATCTGGCATAGCAGACACAAGGATTTCCCATTTCTCTGAGCATAAATATAGAATTCCTTCTATTCATGAAATGTCTAGAGCTCCTCTTCATACTTCTTTTTTTGCTTTGCATTTCCTGTACTGCTTGGTGATAAACTAACATTGACCTTGCTTTTGCATCTGGACAGTGCATGACAAAACTTGAGGTAGAGTGTTAATGTGTGCTAAAGAGGCAGATGAAGTACATTCACCACCACAACCAGACTCAGGTGGTGGCCACCTTCCTTGACCTGTTAAGGGATCTTAAAGACAGAAAATAGCAAGGTAGAAAACACAAAAAACTAACAGGTGAACTTACCAACATGTTGTAGACTCATGGGGAAATAAGACATGAATTACAAACTTCCAATTCCACAGCACATAATCGGCCTCTAGCATTGATCAGGAAAGAGACGGTCTGCCATATTGACATTCTTGTGGGGCATAGAAGCTCTGTCAGAAACACTGTGAATCTCTTTTGGCCAGGATCGATATTGACATGGAGAGCTTCAACAGGACCACTTTCTTACAATGATCATGACATTACTGAGGCTGGATGGGACGACAGAAGAAAACAATAACAATATACAAGGATGAAGGACACTTACCATGTGTTTGTCACGTTGTTGGTTCACATATTTGGTGCATTAGCGTACTGTGTTTTTTGTTTATTGAAAATAAATTGTAGTTTACTGTAACTGATGGCCATGGCAAAGAAATTTATCTAATTGTTTTGACTTCTTGGGATCTGCCATGGATTTTTGTTTATTTCTTTTGGTTGTTGTTGATGATCAAGATGTCTGTGTGGGATTGAAGTGAACTTTTTTCTCTTTCTTTAAAACTTTAGTCCATAACAGGGAACCACACCAAAAGTATGAGCACTGCATAAGTGTGTCTGTGGCCTGCCTCATAATCAGGATGTGACAGTCGCTCTGTCTTGTGTTCAGGACTGTCTGACTAATGCTGTTACCGCACACAGGCGGCTCATTGTCAAGGTCCAGTCAGTAATGACGCCCCACTCTTCAGGCAACCCTGCTATACTTCACTACTTTGAAGGCTTTTTTTTTTTTGGCTGTGTGTGACTGGTTGTGTCATTCTATTGTGTTTATCTTTGTGTATAATCAACAGGAATGTGCTTAATTAAGCGAGATAGGGTGGGTGGCTGGGTGGGTGGGTGGGGGCATGAAGGGGGCAATAAAAGAACAATCTGCTCTTTCTGCTGGGGCTTTCCTCAGGGAAATGGATGACACATGGGGACAGTGAGGACAGCAGGAGTCTCTGTGAGTCACAGGGTGACAAACATCAGCTGACAGTGTCAGTCCAGAGCTGTTTAATGTTCTAATAGTGTCCTGTGGCGCATATGAATGAAACGCTGGTTTCCTTTGATTGTTTACCCGAAATAGATCAGCTCTCCATTGAAACTAACACTAGTGATCTCCAATGAATCAAAGTTGGACAAACCCAAAGTGTTTTTTTTTTTTTTTAAATAACCTCTGAGTCATCATGTGTGTCTTGTTTCCTCTCCATGTTGCCAAGGTTGACTAATTGCTCAATATGTTTATCTTAGTGCAGGTCGTTCCGGCCCCAGTCAGGAAGTGATCATGGCCGCCTGGCTGGTCTGTAAGGAAGATGTGCATGACGGAGTGACAATAATCGGGAGATGGGGCTGGTGGTTCCTGCGGCAACCGCACAACACAACAGAGGGAAGAGCGAGAGGAGTCGGCCATTTTGGGTATGTGAGTCTGCAGTGACTGTTGTTATGATTCCTTAGTGAGATTTTTTTTTTAAATGTCTTTATTCAATCTACAACAGAGAGCTGTTCTGTTAATATGTTGAAAAACCTCATTAGCCGTAAGTTTGCCTTTAAAGAACAGCCTTACTCATGCACATCTCTCACATAATACCCATCTCTCTTGCATCTAAGGCCCTTCCTCCATCCCCCAACATCTGCAGCAGTGAGCTGAAGCCCACTCCTTTTGTTTTGCTCAGTGACGTGTCATGGGCTATTTATAGGGACATGTGTTATTGTGTAAGAGCTTGTGAAAGGCACAAAGAGCTGCAGCAGGCTAAGACGTTCCCCTCACCGGCCCCCAGGATCTGCAGGAGGAAAGATAAAGAACATGTGGCTCCACTGATGGACGAGCAAAGGAGAGACTTGAGGAGGAAAGAATGAGATGCCTGTATAAAGATGTATTAAATTGTGGTTTACTTTTCTCTAATACCTTGTTAATATTGCATTTTTTTTGGTATTTACAAGATGGATCTGGTAATAAGATGTTGTGCAACTTTCAGATGACTGTTCAAGTGAAATAGTGAGGGGAGAGTTACGACTGTCTTATCTGTACTTGGTTTTCAGTTCAGACTTTATAGAGCTCATAAAATGTACATATCATGGCACATTTAACTGTGGATCTCTTAATGAACAGCAATGAAGTGAGATAATGAATTTTTACTCCTATTAATATTTTACGAGAGAACCAACACACATTACCAGTATGATGAAAATTAAAGAAATTAAGTACTTGAACACAGTTACTTTTTTTTTTTTTAAGAAGGATCGGAAAGACTGAATAGTTTCTTAAAATAAAGCCGTTGAGTACTTCTGCACAAATCTTTGGCTAATGATAATGATAACAGATTAATCAATAAGAAGGACAATCAAAACATGGCTCTGCAACTGTTTTCATGTTGTCTACGACAAAAGAGCAGTGGAACAACCTCACAGAAAATTTAGTGGTGTTACAGTAACACAGCACATTACTCAGTTATCTGCAGTCACACAGATGGAAATTAGCTCAGGAGAGGCTTTTAGTGAAGAGTGCACAGCATTTTCCATCAAGACGAGCTATAATGATAAAAAAAAAAAGATTAACAGCTTTAATACTGGCAGGGGTTAACACATTCCAGCAGCTTTTTTGAAGAATTAGACACAAGCCACACGTGTAAGTTTTTTTTATATGATTTCAGAATCTTTTTATTTGAAATGTCAGTGTTCAAGAGAAAATAAAACAGCAATATAAATATTAGCATAAAAATAAGAGGATAACACGGGGATAAAGCGTGGGAGGGGCTAAGCATTTGATAAGAAAGATAATACAGCAGGATAGAGTAGTATTAATTCAGCAGCGGACAAACTTACACATATATAATATTTATAATCATTTGTTCATATGGACAGAAAGAGATGAGAGGCATTCTTTCACAAATGCACAAGATAAAATCACCGCAAAAGAACATTAAGAGGTTACAGAAGGATAGAAACATTTCCATTTTTTTTTGTTTTGTTTCTTTACAGGGTGATAAAAGATAGTAGAGAGAAAATAAACACAAAAATATGCGCAACACATACCACAAGTTAACTATTCTACGTGTGTCACTTTGTTTACTTATCTAAAGTTATCTTTAATTCATTTATTTACACTTAAGAGTTAGTTGGCTTCCATGGTGCTTAGTTACTACATTGCAACACAAACTGTTGAAGAACATCTCAAATTTTTATTCATTGTTTATTTTTTTTTTTTAAGTGTGGTTTTCTTATTTTTCTTGAAAAAAACAAAATGCAACACATTCCAGTAGTAAGCCACGCCTTGTGGAGAGGGACTTGTTGTTTTTGAAAATGTTTGACGTTGTCCCTGCTTTACAAACACCTGGCTCATACCATCGACAGGACTGGTGTTTATTTACAGTGGGGAGGAGCCTCGCAGGACCAGGGAGTGGATGTGGAGAGGTTAGTGGTAGAGAGGCTGAGGTTTCTCATTGATTTCAGGTGAGGAGAGAGATCTCATAGGGTTTGTGAGTGGTGTCTCCTCACTAACAGGGACGACTGTGCTTGGCTCTGATGACCTCTGCCTGGGTCAGTGCATTAGAGAAAGTGTCAGGGGGGTTGGTCTTGTCAACAGTGGTTCCTGTGTACATTCAGGGGGCAGAGCCGAGGTTGTTTCCCACCCCCTCCCTTGTCGATACAACGATGCCACCTCAGTCTGTTTACCCCTCACTGTGCCCCCTCCACTCCCTCTGACCCAGCCTGCAGGATGCCTTCTTTTCATGCAGTTGTACGTGGCCAAAGGCCTGACATACAGATGGACGGCAAAATAAAGACTTCATACCTTATACGAATTATTCCTCTATGTTATCGAATTGTCATTTCCCAAAGAAAAGCAAAAAACAAAAACAAAACAAGTTACTGTGTCACATCTAGAAGTTTCGTCAACACTTCAGGGTAGTGAGAGGAAATACTCCATTGTGGCCCTAAAGGCCAACAAAGTGTCTAGAAACTCCTAAGCACTTACAGTTTACCACATCTACATGTTTCCCTAAAGACTGAAGTGATTACTACCCTTACTTGATCTCGTCTTCAGAATACAAACAGTGCATTTCTATTTGTTTGGCTATCATTTTGGGGTTGTGAGTGAAGGGAAGTACACAAGCTGGGTGTGAGGAGGGGATTGCAGATGGCGCGGCGCAGCAGGAGGTGTCCTCACCCATCTGGAGCTGTTATAAGAGAATCCTGTCCGCTGCTGCCCCCCTCTCTGCCAGCTCCTCCTCTCCTCTGTATGCATGCTCAGGTCATAAAAAATATCAGAAGGTTAAAATCTTTTTTTTTTCTTCTTTAAACTATGATTACAAAAGTAATTTTCATTTTTTGTCAAGTAAATGCTACATGTGCATTCTATTGACCTGCGATTGGAGTGAGGATAAAAGATTCAGGATGTCCTCCACTTTGTTTTTCTAATGCATAGTTTGCAACTCTAAACTAGTATATGTGGTCTGAGCCTTGATGAGCATGCAGAAGAGTTTGTAACAGGTGTCAAACAGAAGCCTAAGTATTCGCAGGACCTTTGCTTCAAGAACCTGCAAGGCTGACCCTATAGGAATCTAATGGATAGCAACTAGCATACTTTACAACAGCTGACTTTCCACCAACAGGAAAGTGCACAATAAATCCAACATGAAAGACGTTAACATTTCATCTCTGAATACATCACTGCGCAAAGCCTTGTCACCCCAGCAAGGTTCCCTACACTGAATCTCTTTGTCCAAGTTTGATTTTTTTGTCTTTGCCAAAAGGTAAAAAAAGAGGAAAAACAGCGGTAACCCCCCACACCCTGCCAATAATATCTCCAGACACTGAGTATGTGAACAATACTAAACCTTCAACACAGCACACGGTAGAAACACTAACGACCTTCGGCAAATTCGGATTCTGAGGTCTTCACGAAACTTTGAGAGAACCAACAACATCATTTGGAGTGATTTTCTGTCAGCGTATAGACTGTGGCTTCATGAGTGACAGCAGAGCAGGGAGATATGTGATGGTGGGGTGTGAGGGGTTGGATTTCTCTTCCGATCAGGCCGGGATTTATCATTCTTCACCTCCTTGCACATCTACTTCTTCTCCTTCTTGGTGGACTTCTTCTTGGAGGCCGGGGTTTGGGCAGCCTTGGGGGGCTCGGGCTGGGCTGACACCTGAGGTGGAGGCAGCGCCTGCTGGGCTGCCTGCTGGGCGGTGGCCTGCTGCTGCTGGGGGTTGGAGGTCAGGGTGGCAGTGCTGCCTGGGATGTAGACGTTCTGGCGATAGTCAGGCACGTGCTGCAGGGTGAACTGGGGGCTGTAGCGGGTGCTCAGACCCATGGTGCCGGGTCCGAGGGTGGCCGTCACCTCGCTCACTTCTAGGGGGAAGAGGGACAGAGTGGGGGTAAGAGGGGGGTGAGGAGGGAGTGGAGAGAGGGATGAAAATTGTTAGAAAGAAGCATTTGGAAGGTTTAGTATGACAGTGTTACACAGAGGTGGTGAAAGGAAAATAGGTAACAAAAAGGACACTAAACTAATTAGTTTTTAATACTGCTATGAAAGATGAGGTTGCCGAGGGAAATTTAGTGTCAACATCATGTTATATTCCAACAAGCTTGGACTGTATGAAACTGAGAGCCTGTACAGAGGACGACATTAGCAAGAGGTGTGACAAAGTGATTGATGATCAGCAGATGTTTGCATTTTAATCTCAAACGGATGATGAAGCTGCTTCCCAAGCACTCTGCTCTGAGTTCCCAGTTTTCCATCCAGCATGCACTGTGTGTGCATGACGTTGCTGCTCAGCTCATAACTCTCCCATAGCCCCTGCAATGCAGAGCCAGAGACACAAGCGCTCCCTCCCCCATCCAGCCGTCCCTCTCCGCCTCTATAAACACACACGTGTATGATCTGTCACGTTAACTTGTGCTTCCTCTCAAAGGGCAAAAGCAAAGACAGAAAACAGTCCTCCAATGTGAGGATTAAATAATGAAGCAATCGTTCCTGCATCAAGCTCATTCACACACAGACTTTGAAAACAAGCACTGTTTGTTCTTTCCTCTGTGATGGTTTTGACTGTTCATCTTGTGTAGCCTGCTGCTGACCTGCAGTTTAATGTCACCTTCAGGAGATGTGTTTAAAAAAAAAGAAAAACACACGCAGTGTCCGGTGCAGTGTCGAGGAGAGGAGAAGGGTGTGTGCAGGGAAAGGGAGAAACAATGTTCTGACATAAGAGTGGAAACACTGATCTGTAACAATTAGGCAGCACATTTCATTAAGTGTGGCCTTCCTTCATCTATGTGCAGTTTGGATTTGCCTGTCACTGCACTTGCTCAGCTTGCTTTTACCGCCAGTTTTATGTGTAATTTTCCATGTGCAAAGCCTGAAGATGAGTCAGTGTGTGTGTGCAGCTCAGTGCAGGAACTGTTTGTGCAGACAGGAAGAGTGCTGCATGTATCCTGGAATATGCCTTAGTTATTGGAATGTGAGGCCTGCATGTTGAAAAAGGTTGATAGAGCTCACTGATTATATTAAAACAGAAAGCATGTGTCTGCAGTGTGAAGTGGAAACATGCAATTGTGTCATGTTAGTAAATTCAACAAATTCACTGTTCTCTTTCAGGAAAAACTGCAGGTAGTTGCATTCACTAAACAGATATTCTCTGTAACTTCCACTCTATTTCTATCAGTACGGATTCACCGCATGGAAACATCAATGTGGACAGACTGAGCTTCGTCAATGAGTGCGTCTGGCTCACTGCCCTCTAACCAAACTGGGGAGCTCAACAAAACACCTCTTCCCACACATCCTGCACCCATGTGCCAAGTGAAAGATAAATCAGTTTGTAGAAGACAGCATGAATTGAAAGCAGAGAGGAAGCAGAGATGATGAGGTGTAGGACTCACCGTTTGCTGCAGCCATCAAGGCCTGGAGCTGCTCAGCTTCGGTAGGGGGCTGGGGCCAGGGGCCAGTTCCCATGGCAACCTCAGGTCCTCCAGTTGCCCTGTGGTGAAAATAAGGAGACAATAACTGTAAATAACTACTGTCTTGTCCACTGCAGTGTGTGTTTGTGTGTGTGCACATGTCGGTGTGTTTCGCGCACTGCCTTGACAGTTGGTGGTTTATGATGTAAAAGCAAAGCAGCCGACAGTGAAGTACACAGCCTGAAAAGAACTCAGCGAGAATAACAAGGAGGATGTATATAGTGTGCAAAACAGGGTGTGTCTCAAACAAACACACGTTCGTCTTCAGGCTTTTACAAATGTGCCTGCACTCAGACACACAGCAGAGAGTGTAAAGCCACATTCATCGTACAACATGCCCACGGGCACCGCGCCGTCGGGTAAATGTGGTTAATAATTTAGTGATTCTACCTTTAAGTGAATTAGTTGGTTTGGAACATTTCCATCGGGGCAAACTTACCCTGCAGAGGCTGTTGTACTTAACATTTGCATTTTGCATGTAGCTAACAAAAGAAGAACCACAGATCTATGATCTTGTTCCATCAACATTTCTAGATGTGCGGTGCACTAAGAACACGCTCCATAATGGAAAACTAGGTCACAGTATTTTAATCCCAGCTCTGTTCCTGTTCACAAAGTACTAATGAACCTACATCTTTGGATTTTCAGGTTAAGCATAACATTGATGCCAGACTGCAGTGTTTCATGTGAATGCTTGCAGTCCCTGGTGTTAGACAAAAGACATTTCATTTCCACAAAGTCACAAAGATCATTTAAAACATCTATAGTAGCACAATCGCTGTATTTAACTGGTGAAATGTCAGAAGCAAGTTTAACTGTCATTTGTCTGGTAAACTGTGGCAGTGTGTGTAATGCATGATGTAGGTTATTCGTTAGGTTTTTTGTTTGTTTTTAGCTGCCTTCGGGGTACTTATATTCTGATTATATGTGCAGCTCGCAGTCACACAAACAAATTTCTACAACAAAAAGGAAAAAAAAAGGCACTGTTTACACTATGGTGAAACATTTCAGTCACAAAATAGCTGAGTTTAAGGTTCACTCCTGGCTAGAGAGTCAATTTGGAACATGCTGTTCCCCTTAACTCTCTTTTACCTATTTTTTTCCTGGTTTCTTTGCAATGTCAGTCTACTAAAAGTCCAAAAAATGGAACATGAATGTCAGTAATGTATACATTCTGCAAGCACAAAATTGAGCTTGGTTATGCAGCCAGAGGCATGAAAACTGGGAAGTGATATGGTCCCTACAGAGCTCTGGTCTCAACTTCAGCAAAAGGTCTGATTTTACAGGAAACACTGAAATCTGCAATCTGCAAAGGAAATGTGACGATCCCTTGTTAATGCCTGAAAAAATCATACCTGTATCTTTTTATGTATAAATATTTTTTGGAGAAGAACTGCTGCTTTAAATAGCTTTTTCGAAAGTCAAATCCATATCACTCTTAGTATCTTAAACCTTTTCACTGTGAACAATATTTTACATCTGTCTGACAGAAACAAAAACCCTCTTTACTGATTGAACAGAATTCAAAAAAACTATATTGAACAAACAAATTGGTCAGCTCCAGAAGATTAGCAGAAAGTGAAGGACACAGCAAGAGAAAAAGTGAAAGAGGAATTCCAAACACAAAAACTCGGCTCTGTTTAAGCACAGGTTGCCAGATTCGGCTGCCAATACTCTGAAGTGGTTTTTCAGCACAGAGCCAGAGAGGGAGACCAAGGGAGAGAAACATGCATGTCCTGTGCCAGACAGCCAACGAGAACCAGGCTGGGTAAAAGCACGGTCAGACATGCCGAGGCAGCCATTTTGTGCCTCCTTGCACAAGTTAAGATAAAAGGAAACGGTTCATTTATGTTAAATTAGCGTCTCTTTCTGCTGTTATCACATCCTGTAGTTGTGTCAAGCATTTCCTGTGGTCAGGACTATCACTTCCTCAGAGAAAGATTGCACACTGTGGTCTGGGAGGACATCATTGGTTAGCTTGACAGGATTTTTTTTTTCCTCACAACCTGCCATGTCCTGGTATTTTAGTATTAACTGTGTCAATAACACCTCTTGTTATCGTATGAATGTAGAACTTTTTACATATCAACTTCAAGTCAAATGGTTTTGTGTGTATTTTTTTACTTGGCAACATATTTAACCTTCAGCTGGCTTTTTTTCCTGATATCAATGCTGAGATGGATTTTTGTTTGTTGTTTGTCTTTCAGGTCATAAAAGACATGAAAAAGCTGCATGTGGTGGCATTGAGCTACAACCATCACGGACATACATCAAAGGCAACACTGCATGGTAAGCCAGTCTTATAGGAGCGAAGAGCTCTAAAACCGTCATGACTGCATGTATAGCACAAGTACAAGGCATAGCAACTTTACAGAACACTGCACACAAACTCAAAAGTTTCACAATCCTTTCTACGCCACAGCAAGCATTGTGGCCTATGCACATTGATCAACAAACCCCATCAAACTTTCAGGGGAGACTAACAGAAGCTATGGGTTAGGTACAGCTACACACAGCACAGCACTCGACTGCAGTGCACTACCTAACACGATTTCAGTCCCCCTCTGTCCTCATCAGCTGGTCTGCTGCTTTTTCCACTGAATGGTGGCTTTATATATGGTGGCTCAATCAGCTGCTGAGGACAGACAGCGGACACACAGTGTCTACGTCTAGGTCGGTACCTTGTCCCACTCTTCGGCGTCCATCGTATGTGTGTACCGTATGGCATGTGGGGACTAAAAACACAACAAGTTATACAGTCTGAAGATTGAGGTTAGTGAAGAAAAGAGTTCAAATGCCGGTACACTGATTTTTGAGATTTCATTGGAAAATATGTGGAGTCTGTGACCTGAAATAACAAGAGGTGAATGGTTTGTTATCTTTTCCCTGAGACATAAATTAGGATTCATGTGTCAGTCATCCCAGTGGTCTCTTTAAACTGTAGTGGCTTGTGTTTGTGTTGACATTTTCTTCAGAGAGAAGATTTTTTTTTGTGTTTTAGGCAGAAGCCACGTTCGCAGAATGTGTTGTGTAATGACTGTTGTGAAAACGAGCTGCGCGCCCTTCATTTTGGCCCACTCGACATGGGCAGTGATCAACCATCAAGACACACAACACACATGTCCTCAAGCCAAACAACAAAAACAGGGTGCTACATTCAGTCGAGTATTACAAAATCAGAACGCTACTAATGTGAAAAAAGATGTTGAAGGAAGGAGAAAAATAAAGAAGGATAAAAGCACTATCCCATCCCCCCCAGCTTGCTCTGGTCACAGTCGCTCATCAGTAGTACTGAGTGATGGCGCACAGGCTCAGGGAGCGCAAAGAGGAAAGAAACAGCAGGAGAGGGGGAGGGGGAGTGGAAGCTGCGGCAGCCATTTTATAAAGCAGCCTGCAAAAAGGCAGGGATGCTGGGACAGGAGACAAAACCCAGAGTCTGAGATTGCTGAGGACAACCGTGCTGTAAAATGCAGCAATGAATCCATTCTGCATGAATCAATGCACGGAATTTAAAGTCAGATTAACAGGTAACAAGCTGACTGAAAGCACCACCGCCCCTCCTCTTCTTTTACTCCTCCTTCCTCATGCTCCTATGATAACAACATGGCACTGAACTGACAGCATTCTATCAGTGTGTGTGTGTGTGTGTGTGTGTGTGTGTGTATTTGTGTGTTTGTGTGTCTTAGTTTACTCACCCACTGGGTCCAGGTCTCTGTCCCTGCGTGAAGCGCCAGTCATTGTTGGGTGGCTTTTGCTGTGAAAAGAACAGAAGATGATACATGAAATGTGTGCTGCAGTGCAACATGAGGGAAACCTTCCCGAGTCGTGGTTCAATTCATCAGACATTTATTTGTGGGTGATGGTGTAGGTTTGTGTGTGTCCTTTAGTATATTTATTTGAGCTCAACATTTTTGTGAAATCCATCAGGATCTCAATATTTATGTTGTTCTTAAAGCTATAAGAAATAAAATCCTGTGACAAACTGAAGCAGTGCTCATGACTAAAAACAAAAGGTAGACAGTCCTTCAATACAAATACATCAACTTACAGCTTGACATTTTCAACAACTGTTCAGTTAGAGGATGGAAACTAAAAGTTTGTTCAAGAGTTGTAATGCTTATACTGTTTTCCCCTGGTATTGTGAAGTATTGTCACAATAAATGAAGAAAAAAAAAAAGAATTACACAATCGCTTACTTGAGACACTGACTATATACTAGACAAACGAAACAGTGCCATTACATGATGATGTGGCCATCCACAGGTCTGCCATATTTCAGTGATTATCTTCGAATATGACAATGCACATATCTTTCTTAAAGACAGATTCCACTCATGAAAATATGTATACCAAAGCCATGGCAGTGAAAAGACAACTGACAATGAGCAAATCACAGCCAAACAAAGAGGGTTATTACTCCAATGACAAAACTAAATTAAAAAAAAAAAAAAAAAGACTTCAGTGACGGCAAAGCAGAGGTTAAAGCCTGGAATCTTCCCTTGCTCCTGTCTGTTTATGTCAGTAAGCCTACCTCACTCTTGTCTATCTCTACCACACCCGGCCATGTCACCATGTCTTTTCCTTCACCCTCACTCTCTCTCTTTCAATCTCTTTCTCGCTCTCTCAGGCTGCCTTGTTGTGCAGCGATGCGGTGAATAGACCCCTGGCTTGGTTCCAAACTCCGCTGCCTAATCGACACAAGAGCTCCCTGGAGAGAGAAAGGCCAGCAGGATGATGTGCTGCATTATTAAAAGAACTGTCCTACCCGAGGGAATGATGGAGAGATGCAAGACAACGGGAGAGAAAACTGAATGATAAAGAGAACAGCATTGTGTGATAAAGGGGTCACTCTCATGGCCGGACCACTGATTAGCATACAGCTAATGAAAGAATGAATGCAATAATCACAAACTGTAAAAACAGATGTTAACATTTTTTATATGTGACATCAGTCAACAGCATGTACACAAAAACAGTTCAGGTAGTACAGAGAGAAATTTAGCTCTCACAGGTTTAAATCTTTATGCTGTTTCCTTCACAGTGATGGACACTGAGCAACCACGCACAGAAAAAGTGTGTCAGATAAACACATTTGGGTTGGTTGCATCCTCATAACGAACTGCGATGCCAGAACTCACAAGCTGTTACAGCTACTGCATGAGACATCCCAAAGTGGGTGAAGACGAAAAGCGGAGAGCAGAATCTGAATGCAGAGCTCGGTCGGTGTGTAAAGTGTAAAAATGGACTCAGAGGAGTGTACTGTACATGTGCGTGGGCAAGCGAGTCTGTCTGAGTTCTAGTGATGGGCAGTGAGTTGACTCAAACATCCACAGTGAGGCCCAGCATTCCTGCTGCGTGACTCGCTCTCACCGCACACATTCGCAGACCTACGCATGTCAATTCCAAGGTCAGATCCCTCCCCAGACGTGTAGAAAAGCGTAACAAAATATGGCACCTCACTGCTAGTTTAAGGTGAAACACCTAATGCGGTGCAGCTCAGCAAGGTGTAATACTCACAAGAGTGCAATGCTGATCCGCTTAATAAAAAGGTGAAACTGAGGAATGTTTACGTACTTATCTGAACCATAAACTGTTACATGTTGCTGAGTTTTTTCAGTGGTTCAGACAAGGGTGGTCAGACAAAACAAAGCCAACACCACATATAATGGTTTTGTAAAAGGATGTCATTAGGTATTATTATTGTACTTTTTTTTTCCAGGACACAAGTTAAACTTGAAGGAAAGGAGCTAGAATCTAAGACATACTGGGGGGAGAGATGGTTGGATCTCACAGCCCTGTGAGCCCTACTTCTCATCCCACATAAAGACCCTCATACTAACCTGGGAGCTTTAAATACTTTCAGTGTGCTTCTTGTAAACCTTCAAATTGAATCACAGGATTTTGAGGGATCTTCAGGTGAATTACAAGCTGACCAAGCTCCTGTGCTACTGCACTGCGTTATTTTTCAGGATACAGAAATAAAACAAATGAAAAAAAGAGATGTTTTATCTTTGAGGTTTTGAATTAATTCAACAATTAGTCCACTGTAGGCTTAGCAATTATACATGGTCGAGGTTTTTTTTCTAGATGTCTTTTTACTGTACGTTTGTTGTGCTCTGCACTATGACAATAAAGATTCTTGATTCTTCTTGATTCTTGGAGTGAAACTGATATTAAAATCCTCAAACATGCATCACAAACTAACTGAAAAAAAAACCCCAAAACCTTAAAGACAATTTGACTGAGACTCATAAACCAGGCACAGCTTTATCATCTATCACATTTACAAAACTCTTGCCCTTAATCTGTACATAATACGTAGGCCTTATAAACTCTCAGACAGATAAATTAATCCATAGCCTTGGGAATATCAACAGCCTAAAAAAAATGGAGGAGGCAAGATATCACAAGAAACACACAGCAAGTGACACTCTGGAAATATAATGCAATTTTCCACCAAACATTCTGTGTCAGCACATGGTTAAATAGAGTGTGCCAAAACAGCTCACTGTGAATGAATAGAGGAAATAAAGAGGGGCAGTGGGAAGGGACCAAGGCCCCAAGGTCCTGCTAAAATTACAAACTACTGGAGGGCTCCTTGTGTCTGAGGCTTTGTGTATCTCATGCACACAGCCTCATAAACACCCATGGTGATAAACCTGCATGGTCAAAGCCGTCTGTCACTGTGGCACACGTGCGTTAAGCTATCCTCTCTCTTCAGTTATCTGTCTCTCTATCCCCTTTCTCTCTCTTGTCCTCATTGCACACGTGTCACTAGAGCAGGGGGACAGATGGTATCCTGCTGACCCCAGGGACAACCTAATTCAGTGCATAGTCATGATGAGAAGCATGAGAAATTCGTCAATATTAAATATTCTAGGGTAACAACCATGATCAAAACGCTCTGCAATAATAACAACCGACCATCAAGAACTCTAAAAGATAAATTTTAAAAAATTACACAATGTCTTCCACCAATTCTCCCCCTCAGCACTGAAATCTTAGTCAGTATCATGTTTACCTGCTAAATCCTGTTATTCTTTAGTGCATGTTATGATCTGATGAGCCTTCATTTAATATGATCTCAAAAAATGCAATATGTAAAATGAACATTAGAAAATATGGCACAGATGACAATCTAAAATCAGCCTCACTGATGTGATGGTGAGTCCTGGAACCAATCACTGAAGCTTCACAGGACAACAGGAAGCAGAGGGTCAGGTCACTGACCCCCTGAATTCCTGTTTTTCAAATACTGCTTTATTCTTTACCTCTTGTCCTCCACCCCCTCCCCATTTTCTTCCCTTTTCCTCGCTCTCACCCTCCATCTTTCCTTCTGTCATCCTGTTTCTCTTCCACAGCACAGAGCCAGCTCCACAGGAACTATTTTCATCTGGCTGTCTCCTCCTCTCAATCTGCTAGGAGCTGTTATGCTTCCTCATTTACCCCCGATCCTTCTGTTATTTCAACTATTTTCAACTCGTTTGTTTTTTCTCCTCACTATCTCGTTATCTGCAGATTTCTCTGTACACAAAGAGAAGCATTCTCTGTCATGCATGTTGCCTCAAGTCAGAGATAGTAACCACATTTCCCACCCTCAAGTCAGATTAAATATTAAACACATTATCACTTGGCCTGAACCTGTGGAGTGCAAACAACACATCTCTGGGAGCCCTCTCAGCATGTGGAGTGTGATCTTCCCACTAAAACAAATGCTGCAAAACTTTTCACTAAGTTAATCTCAGTTACAATTTAGAGTTTGAAAATTGCAATCTGTGGAAAAAAATCATATACAAATATACGATTAGCATATACCAAAACGGGTTAAAGAATAAATTCCCAAAGCAACGTATTGATACTGCAGCAGTTAAACTGTCACAGTGCTTCCTCCCCCATGTGAGTCCTCACCTCACTGGCTGAGTTCATAAGGTGCTTCCTGCTGAGCGTCATGTTGAGTGTGTTGTTGTGACTCAGCATGGGTGTCTTCATAAATACAAAGTCACTTCGGCTTGATATGGTGGAGTAGCACGGCCTATAGGTGCGTGTATGTGGGTCCTGAGCCCCCCCCACAACCTCCATATATCTTATAGGTCCATCAGTGTTGAGCTGCAGGTGCAGGTCTTTGCTGGGCCTCTGATGGTAGCGGCTGGACCTGTGGCGACTGTAGCAGCAGCAGCACTCAGAGTCTCCCAGCCCTGGCCCACGGTGCCTGAGGCAGCGCACCATGAGAACAGTAAATGTGATGAAGGCCACGCCAGACACGCAGGCAAGAGAAATGATAAGGTACAGCGTGATATCCGGCATTCCCGTGTGGTGGTAGAAGGGCGTGTGACGCGGGTGTGCTGGCGCATCGTTGGCGGTGCCCTTCTCATCCACGCTCACTGTGATGTTCACCAAACTGGATTTTGGTGGGTCACCATTATCCTGGATGATGACCATGATGTCATAAGTTGAACCAACTTCCTCCTCAGCCCACTTCCGGGCTGTGCGGAGCTCCCCGGAGTGTGCCCCAATACGAAACATGCCAGCATTTGGTCCCGGGGCAATGGAGTAAAACAACCATGCATTGTGCCCACTGTCCGCATCCACCCCAACCAGTTTATTAATAAGGTGGCCTGGGCCTGCAGATGGGGGCACAGTCAACTGCAGTCTTTTGTCTTTTGGGTAGGAGGGGTGTACAATCACTGGTGTATTATCATTTACGTCCACCACAAACACATGCACAGTGACATTAGTTGTCCGTGGGGGGACCCCAGCATCCCGGGCCTGCACCTCAATCCGGAAAGCATTAAGCTGTTCATGATCCAGAGAGCGCATACTGTATATGTGGCCGCTCTCTGGGTTGATGTAGACATAAGAGGATATGGGTGAACCCTGGACCATGCTGGGAAGGATGGAGTATGAAACGCGGGCATTGTCACCAAGGTCTGGGTCGGTGGCAGAAACAGCAGCAATGGGGGCGCTCGGAGCATTGTTCTCTGGGACATCCACAGAGTATGAAGGCTGTGAGAAGGTGGGGGCATTGTCATTTACATCAGAGAGCTTCACCACAAAGGTTGTCTGTGATGAAAGGGGAGGGGAACCACCATCGGTGGCCTTGACGACCACTGTGTACTCTGGCACAGTCTCACGGTCCAGGGCCCTAGCAGTGGTGAGGCTGTAGTGTGTGCCAAATGCAGAATTAAGTTTAAATGGCAAACCTGGTGGGATACTTAAGGTAACTTTCCCATTGACACCAGAATCAAGGTCTCGTGCCTGGATGAGTGCAACCACGGTCTCTGGCGCAGAGTCCTCTCTGATGGAGCCGGTCTGTGACGTCACTGTCACCTCTGGCACGTTGTCATTCACATCAATGATGTCCACGACAACGTTACAGGAGCCCTCCATGGCGGGGGAGCCCCCATCCCTGGCCTGTACCGTGATGTGGTATGTAGTGGTTTTCTCATAGTCCACATCACCGTTCACGCGGATCTCGCCGCTTTTGGAGTCCACAGTGAAAACAGAGATGGGCGTGTATTTACTAAACAGGAATGATATTTCCCCGTTGCTACCCGAATCCGCGTCAGTCGCGTTTAATTTAGTCACTAAAGTGCCCGGTGCAACATTTTCTAATAGTCTAACTTTTTTCACAGGCTCTTCAAAAACGGGCGCATTGTCATTCACGTCCAGAATTCTGATGAGCAGAAGTGTTGAGCCAGATTTCTGTGGCTGACCTCCATCTACTGCAGTGAGCAGCAGCCGAAACGAGTCCCGCGTCTCCCTGTCCAGAGCTCTATTCACTGCCAGCTCTGGGAACGTGCTGCCATCACTTTTAGTCTCCACATTCAAAATAAAGAAGTCATTCGCTGCCAAGTGGTAGGTGCGTAAAGAGTTGGTACCCACGTCCGGGTCGTGCGCGCTCTCCAGGCGAAATCGTGTCCCCGGCACTGCTGCCTCAGATATTTCCAAAGAAATGTTGCTGGTTGAAAACTGCGGTGCGTTGTCATTCACATCCTGAACCTCCACCTCGACGCGAATGATCTCTAAAGGATTCTCCAGAAGAATTTGAAGGTGTAATGAACACGATGCACTCCTTTCGCACAGCTGCTCCCTGTCAATTTGTTGTTTAATCACCAAATCGCCGGTCGCCTGCTTCACCTCGAAATACTGAGTTGTCGATTCCGAGACCACGCGCAACTTTCTCTGAACGATCCGCTGTGCAGTAGCATCCAAATCTTTTGCGATATTCCCAACGACAGAGCCCGGGCTGAGTTCCTCCGAAACCGAGTAGCTGAGCTGCGCTGACGCAAAGGAGAGCGAGGCCAGACAGAGGAAAATCCTCCAGAGTCTCCCTCCTCCGGAGCGCTTCCTCTGCCTGGAGTCCATTGTGCTGCGCTCCGAGGATCGGGGAAAGTTTCTAACTTTTTCCTCTACCGTAACGTATCCATGGTAGTGTTAAAACGAGACGGATGCGCTCCAACATAAACATATCCATTTTAAAAAGAGGAAAAAAGTCAGATTTGATATAATCATGACGTTCACTTCCCAAAAAGAAGAGGAAGAAAAAAAAACGAGGAGGAAAAAGTATCTGTGCCTCCGCTGAAACTCTGTGCGGTCTCCCCCCGCCTCTCTGTCTCTCTCTGCATGGGCGGGGAGAGCGCACAGAGGCCTCCCTCCCATTGGAGGACAGGACTGGACCAGCACTGTTGCACATCTCACACAGAAAAGCTTTTCAGTGACTCATCACACACCAAGAGGAGTGGATCAACTTTATACCATAAAACTTCGAGAGAAGAAAGAGAGAGCGAGAGAAGAGAGAGAAGAGAGAGACCGAACAAATTGCATAAAACGAAAAACACCGAGGAATTAATTATATTGAGTTACAAGCCAGTAAGAACCGTCCAAATCCAACTTTTTCGATGTATTCATTGAGAGCATCGCTCTAACAAACGCTCCTCGAAATAAAAGCAACAGGATGTCATTGAAAACAGCACGTTTTCTGGCCGCATGGGGGCGCTGTTTTCATACCCATAGTTGTCATACTAAAATAAATTCCCCAAAGTAAAGTGAACTGAAACAAGATGTATTATGGTGACAATGGGTTAAAGTCTCTCTTAATCAGTTTGTGAAAAATGCCACATGGGAGAGGGCATAATCTGAATTTAATGATTCAGATAGATCGATAGATCGATAGATAGATAGATAGACAGGCTATGATGCAAAATTGTATAAGGAAAAGCAATACTAATAATTAACATTTTGTCACAATCTACATATTTTATGTCAACATGGTAAGATCACATAGCCCTGGAAGAGTATATATGTTCTTATTAGCAGAAATGTGATTCAAAGTTTAGACAAAGGTTGTTCGGGTTCTTGTTATATTACAATGATACACCGTTTCAAATGAAAACAGTAGTTTTGAATCCGTTTATTTCAGTCGGATTCTGGAGCAGCCGACAGGATGGAGAAGCAATTGCGTAATACCATAAGATTCCAAACTTCGAAATTAATGTACGCACTCTGAAAGTTAAAATGTAAACCATCTTCATAATATTATCAGACAATAACTCGTTGATCTTCATTCATTTTCTCACCTGCTGGCTCTCAAAGGTCCAGGTGCTGTCGGGTAAAGACGCATCCAGCACACTGATCACCTCCTTAAAGTCTGTGGTGCTGCTGGGTTTGATCAAAGTGAAATCACTGTACTCCGACATTGGAGACATGCAGGACCTGAAGGACTGACTCTGAGACAACATGTCTCCTCCCAGGACCTCCACGTACTTTATGGGTCCGTCAGTGTTGAGCTGAATCTGCAGGTTTCTGTTGGGGTTCTTGTAATCATCACAGTCACTCCGTCTCGTGCAGCAGCTCCCGCTGCTCCTGCTGCTCCTGATGCATTTCACCGCTAAGATGAGAAAAGTGACCAGAGACAGCACGGACACCGAGGCCAGAGACAGAATCAAATAAAGGGTGATTCTGCCAGTTTTCTTGCTGGGCTCGGCCGCTTTCTGTCTCAGGTCTAAGATGGGTTCATGGAGCCCGTCCTCCATCAGGATGGACACCGTGACGGTGGCGGACTGGACCGGTTCTCCGTCGTCCCTGATCTCAATGAGCAGCCTCTGAGAGGAGTCGTCCTGCTCGGACACAGCGCGTTTAGTCCTCACCTCTCCTGTGTACAGATTGACGGTGAACAGAGAGGCGTCCGTGGCCTCCGCCAGTTTGTATGAGATCCAGGCGTTATGGCCCGAGTCTGCGTCCACAGCCGTCACCTTTGTGACCAGGTGACCCGCTTTAGCGGAGCGGGGCATCCTCTGATGAGAGAGGGAGCCCAGGACAGCGGAGGAGGGGTAAATAACAGCGGGGGCGTTGTCGTTCTGGTCCAGGATAAAAACATGGACAGTGGCGTTGCTGCTGAGAGACGGAGAGCCCTGATCCTTTGCCTGGACCTGAATCTCAATCACTTTCATTTTCTCATAATCAAACGAGTGCATGCTGTAGATGCTGCCGTTATCAGAGTTAATGTAAACATAAGAAGACACAGAAACGTCCTGGACTTTAGAGTCCAGTATGGAGTAAGAGATTTTCGCGTTTTCTTCAGAATCCAGGTCCGTAGCTGATACTGAGTACAATATAGAGCCTGGTACTCCGTTTTCCTTCCAATACACATTATATGAGGGCTGAGTAAATAAAGGAGGGTTGTCATTGACATCAGTGATAGTGACAAATACAGTTTTCTTGCTGGACATGGGAGGGGAACCTGAATCAGTGGCTGTTATCTCAATCTTATACTCGGAGCAGCTCTCCCTGTCTAAAGCACCACTGGTAACTAGTGCGTAATTATTCGAAAAAGATGGTTTCAGATTAAAAGGCAGGCCTTTAGCAAGTTGTAATGTCACTTTGCCGTTATCAGCAGAGTCAAGGTCTCTCGCACTGATCAAAGCAACGACAGTGCCGCTTGGTGCGTCTTCCCGGACTGGCTTTGGCTGAGAAGTGAAAACTATTTCTGGGGCATTATCATTAAAATCTGTAATGTCGACCTGCACACGGCAATGACCCTCCATCTGAGGACTGCCTTTGTCTTTTGCAGTGATATCAATATCAAATGACTTAACTGTTTCGAAATCTAAATCTCCTTTCAGAGTGATTTGACCTGTTAAAGGGTTAATCTCAAAAACAGACAAGACAGATTCTGGTGTCCTTGAGCCGAAAGAAAATTCTATTTCACCATTTAAACCTTCATCTGCATCTGTTGCTTTGGGGTTTATCACAACTGTTCCTTTCACACTTTTCTCACCAAGGGATACTTTGTAAACGTTTTCCTCAAATAATGGAAAATTGTCATTTATGTCAAGCACCTTTATTGTTATGTGCGTGGTTCCAGATCTTACTGGATTTCCTCCGTCTAAAGCTGTTAATAATATTTTATGAACAGACTTTTTCTCTCGATCGAGAGGTTTATCCAAGACGAGTTCTGGAACAGTCTTGCCACCCTTGATTTCTTTGATTTTAAGGGAAAAACACTCATTTTTACCGAGTGTGTATGATTTTAATGTATTACTTCCTACGTCTGGATCAGCTGCGCTCTCCAATGGAAAACGAGTGCCCACCGCCGCTGATTCAGCTATGTTCAGCGATAGTTCATTTGAAAGAAAGCTTGGGGAATTATCATTGATGTCTTTAATTTCAACTTCAATGCGATGTAGCTGCAGCGGATCCTCAATAACTACCTGCACAGGTAGAACACAGTTGGCGCTTTGTCCGCATAAAGCTTCTCTGTCTATTCGGTCATTCACCACCAGCTCGCCCTTCCCAGCATCCACTCTGAAATACTGCTCACCGGCTTCAGAGGCGACGCGCAATTTACGTTCAAATACATCTGACAGTCCCAAAGTCAGATCTTTAGCAAGGTTTCCTACCACAGATCCTTGTTTTAACTCCTCCTGTATGCTGTAACGAGTTTGTCCGTCTATTGTACTCCACAAAAGAATAAAATGATTCCACCAAAGCGCAAGCCACCTCCAGTCCCGGTATCCATTTCTCTTTGTCATCCCCGGCTCACGAAAATGCATCATTTCCATTTCACAGCCACAGAAATCAAAACGATAAAATCCATATTCCAAAAGCGTGACACATCCCTGAAAAAGGCCGACTGATCATCGCCAAGAATAAAATAAAGATATTTCCTCATACTCGTACACCATTTAGGGTACCCACTCTCGTTGCGCTGTGAGCATTGTGGTGCTGAAGCTGCGTGGGGGAGGGAGTAGATCTCTTTGTACAGTTCTAGACGCCATTGGTGCCCAATATCTATTCCTCACATCCAATGAGAGTGGAGTAGAGCAGCACAGTTAAAGACACAATGACTGCAAGACACGGGCATCATGAGACACGGTGCAAATCCATTCCCTTTATCATACGTACAATAAATCTGAATATACCACTAAAAAAAAAAAACAAAATTAATATAAATGTGTATTCTTAAAACATCTATTTTTTTGAAAGGAAAAAATATAATTAATTGAAAAAATTGTATAATTTCGAAAGAGACACTGCTTTGACATTTTTCGATGTTTAATGTCGTACATGAACCTTTATGTGATTTTACAAGAAACAGTGACTTCAAAAATTGAAACAAGCCAGTTTACCTCACTGTGATAGTTAAAGGTTCATGTAGACTTATTCAAAAATGCCACTCAAACCCACTGATCAGTATTTTTCAGACACTCGGTTTGGCTCGCAACTCAGTGACGCTGTCCACCGCGGTGGTGCTGAAACGGTCAGCGCCAAACACTAATTTAATACATTGCTGTGGTCAAATGACAACAGCAACTTTGACAACGCCAAATTGCCGACAAAAAAAAAAGACATTTTACTGAAGATATAAACAATATTTTAAAGACATAAAGAGTCCACAAAACATGTTGCGATATTCTGTTCAAAGAGTTTTACTTCTTTTACCGCCAGAGAAATATGGACAGCCTATATGTGCATGTTAGCAAAGAAATGCATGCGTCTCTGTGTTTACAGGATTATGCAGTTCCACTTCTGGAAACTTACATATACCACCTTTAAAATCCTACAACATGCGCTCGTATTCACTCAGAAAAGTCACGTGCTCACCTGCTGGCTCTCAAAGGTCCAGGTGCTGTCGGGTAAAGACGCATCCAGCACACTGATCACTTCCTTAAAGTCTGTGGTGCTGCTGGGTTTGATCAAAGTGAAATCGCTGTACTCCGACATTGGAGACATGCAGGACCTGAAGGACTGACTCTGAGACAACATGTCTCCTCCCAGGACCTCCACGTACTTTATGGGTCCGTCAGTGTTGAGCTGAATCTGCAGGTTTCTGTTGGGGTTCTTGTAATCATCACAGTCACTCCGTCTCGTGCAGCAGCTCCCGCTGCTCCTGCTGCTCCTGATGCATTTCACCGCTAAGATGAGAAAAGTCACCAGAGACAGCACGGACACCGAGGCCAGAGACAGAATCAAATAAAGGGTGATTCTGCCAGTTTTCTTGCTGGGCTCGGCCGCTTTCTGTCTCAGGTCTAAGATGGGTTCGTGGAGCCCGTCCTCCATCAGGATGGACACCGTGACGGTGGCGGACTGGACCGGTTCTCCGTCGTCCCTGATCTCAATGAGCAGCCTCTGAGAGGAGTCGTCCTGCTCGGACACAGCGCGTTTAGTCCTCACCTCTCCTGTGTACAGATTGACGGTGAACAGAGAGGCGTCTGTGGCCTCCGCCAGTTTGTATGAGATCCAAGCGTTATGGCCCGAGTCTGCGTCCACAGCCGTCACCTTTGTAACCAGGTGACCCGCTTTAGCGGAGCGGGGCATCCTCTGATGAGAGAGGGAGCCCAGGACAGCGGAGGAGGGGTAAATAACAGCGGGGGCGTTGTCATTCTGGTCCAGGATAAAAACATGGACAGTGGCGTTGCTGCTGAGAGACGGAGAGCCCTGATCCTTTGCCTGGACCTGAATCTGAAAAACCTTCATTTTCTCATAATCAAACGAGTGCATGCTGTAGATGCTGCCGTTATCCGAGTTAATGTAAACATAGGAAGATACAGAAACGTCCTGGACTTTAGAGTCCAGTATGGAGTAAGAGATTTTCGCGTTTTCTCCTAAATCCAGGTCAGACGCTGATACTGAGTACAGTATAGAGCCAGGTACTCCGTTTTCTTTTCCAATACAGCAAGTTATGAGGCTGAGTAATTAAGGAGGGTTGTCATTGACATCAGTGATAGTGACAAATACAGTTTTCTTGCTGGACATGGGAGGGGAACCTGAATCAGTGGCTGTTATCTCAATCTTATACTCGGAGCAGCTCTCCCTGTCTAAAGCACCACTGGTTACTAGTGCGTAATTGTTCGAAAAAGATGGTTTCAGATTAAAAGGCAGGCCTTTAGCAAGTTGTAATGTTACTTTGCCGTTATCAGCAGAGTCAAGGTCTCTCGCACTGATCAAAGCAACGACGGTGCCGCTTGGTGCGTCTTCCCGGACTGGCTTTGGCTGCGAAGTGAAAACTATTTCTGGGGCGTTATCATTAAAATCTATAATATCGACCTGCACACGGCAATGACCCTCCATCTGAGGACTGCCTTTGTCTTTTGCAGTGATGTCAATTCCAAATGACTTAACGGTTTCAAAATCTAAATCACCTTTCAGAGTGATTTGACCTGTTAAACGGTTAATCTCAAAAACAGACAAGACAGATTCTGGTGTCCTTGAGCCGAAAGAAAATTCTATTTCACCATTTAAACCTTCATCTGCATCTGTTGCTTTCGGGTTTATCACAACTGTTCCTTTTACAGTGTTCTCACTAAGGGATACTTTGTAAACGTTTTTCTCAAATATTGGAAAATTGTCATTTATGTCAAGCACCTTTATTGTTATGTGCATGGTTCCGGATCTTACTGGATTTCCTCCGTCTAAAGCTGTTAATAATATTTTATGAACAGAGTTTTTCTCTCGATCTAGAGGTTTATCCAAAACAAGTTCCGGAACAGTCTTGCCTCCCTCAATTTCTTTGATTTTAAGGGAAAAACACTCATTTTTACCGAGTGTGTATGATTTTAGTGTATTACTTCCTACGTCTGGATCAGCTGCGCTCTCTAATGGAAAACGAGTGCCCACCACCGCTAATTCGGCTATGCTCAGAGACAGTTCATTTAAAAGAAAAGTTGGGGAATTATCATTGATGTCTTTAATTTCAACCTCAATGCGATGTAGCTGCAGCGGATCCTCAATAACTACCTGCACAGGTAGAACACAGTTGGCGCTTTGTCCGCATAAAGCTTCTCTGTCTATTCGGTCATTCACCACCAGCTCGCCCTTCCCAGCATCCACTCTGAAATACTGCTCACCGGCTTCAGAGGCGACGCGCAATTTACGTTCAAATACATCTGACAGTCCCAAAGTCAGATCTTTAGCAAGGTTTCCTACCACAGATCCTTGTTTTAACTCCTCCTGTATGCTGTAACGAGTTTGTCCGTCTATTGTACTCCACAAAAGAATAAAATGATTCCACCAAAGCGCAAGCCACCTCCAGTCCCGGTATCCATTTCTCTTTGTCATCCCCGGCTCACGAAAATGCATCATTTCCATTTCACAGCCACAGAAATCAAAACGATAAAATCCATATTCCAAAAGCGTGACACATCCCTGAAAAAGGCCGACTGATCATCGCCAAGGATAAAATAAAGATATTTCCTCATACTCGTACACCATTTAGGGCACCCACTCTCGTTGTGCCGTGAGCATTATGGCGCTGAAGCTGCGTGAGGGAGGGAGTCGATCTCTTTGTACAGTTCTAGACGCTATTGGTGCCCAATATCTATTCCTCACATCCAATGAGAGTGGAGGAGAGCAGCACAGTTAAAGACACAATGACCGCAAGACACGGGCATCATGAGACACGGTACAAATCCATTCACTTTATCATACGTACAAGACATATGAATATACCACTGGATAAATAATGCACTAAATTCATATAAATGTCTAATAAAAAAAAAATTATTCGGGAGTAAAAGTACACTAGGTTGAAAAAAAAATATAATTCCGAACGAGACTCGCTACTTTAACATTTTTCGATGTTCAGTCTGATACATTACCTTTATATGACTTTACAAGAAACAATGACTTCAAAAATTGAAACAAGCTAGTTTACCTCAGTGTGATAGTTAAAGGTTCACGTAGACTTATTCAAAAATTCCATTCAAACCCACTGACCAGTTTTTTTTCAGGGGCTCAGTTTGGCTCACAGCTCAGTGACGCTGTCCACCGTTGTGGTGCTGAAACGGTCAGCGCCAAACAAAAATTTAATACATTGCTGTGGTCAAATGACAACAGCAACTTTGACAACGTCACAATGCCGACAAAAACAACGCATTGATGTTTGACTGAAGATATAAACAATATTTTAATGACATAAGGAATCCACATAGGCTGCGATATTCTGTTCAAAGAGTCCTACTACTGTTGCCGCCAGAGAAATATGGACAGCCTATATGTGCATGTTAGCAAAGAAATGCATGGGTCTAAAAGTTCCACCAGGTCATGCAGTTCCACTTCTGGAAACTTACTTATACCACTTTTAACATCCTTCAACATGCGCTAGTATTAATTTGGAAATGTCACGTGCTCACCTGCTGGCTCTCAAAGGTCCAAGTGCTGTCGGGTAAAGACGCATCCAGCACACTGATCACCTCCTTAAAGTCTGTGGTGCTGCTGGGTTTGATCAAAGTGAAATCGCTGTACTCCGACATTGGAGACATGCAGGACCTGAAGGACTGACTCTGAGACAACATGTCTCCTCCCAGGACCTCCACGTACTTTATGGGTCCGTCAGTGTTGAGCTGAATCTGCAGGTTTCTGTTGGGGTTCTTGTAATCATCACAGTCACTCCGTCTCGTGCAGCAGCTCCCGCTGCTCCTGCTGCTCCTGATGCATTTCACCGCTAAGATGAGAAAAGTCACCAGAGACAGCACGGACACCGAGGCCAGAGACAGAATCAAATAAAGGGTGATTCTGCCAGTTTTCTTGCTGGGCTCGGCCGATTTCTGTCTCAGGTCTAAGATGGGTTCGTGGAGCCCGTCCTCCATCAGGATGGACACCGTGACGGTGGCGGACTGGACCGGTTCTCCGTCGTCCCTGATCTCAACGAGCAGCCTCTGAGAGGAGTCGTCCTGCTCGGACACAGCGCGTTTAGTCCTCACCTCTCCTGTGTACAGATTGACGGTGAACAGAGAGGCGTCCGTGGCCTCCGCCAGTTTGTAGGAGATCCAGGCGTTATGGCCCGAGTCTGCGTCCACAGCCGTCACCTTTGTGACCAGGTGACCCGCTTTAGCGGAGCGGGGCATCCTCTGATGAGAGAGGGAGCCCAGGACAGCGGAGGAGGGGTAAATAACAGCGGGGGCGTTGTCGTTCTGGTCCAGGATAAAAACATGGACAGTGGCGTTGCTGCTGAGAGACGGAGAGCCCTGATCCTTCGCCTGGACCTGAATCTGAAAAAACTTCATTTTCTCATAATCAAAGGAGTGCATGCTGTAGATGCTGCCGTTATCCGAGTTAATGTAAACATAAGAAGATACAGAAACGTCCTGCACTTTAGAATCCAGTATGGAGTAAGAGATTTTAGCGTTTTCACCTAAATCCAGGTCCGAAGCTGATACTGAGTACAGTATAGAGCCTGGTACTCCGTTTTCTTTTAAATATACAGCAAAGTTTGGTTGGGTGAATTTGGGGGGGTTGTCATTCACATCAGTAACAGTGATGTTTATCGTCTTTTTAGTCATTAAACGGGGCGAGCCCAGATCAGTGGCTGTGACCTCAATGTTATATTCAGGAAAAGACTCTCTGTCTAAAGCACCACTTGTAACCAGAGCGTAATTGTTCGAAAAAGAAGGTTTTAGATTAAACGGTGAATTCTTCGGAATCTGTAATGTTACTTTGCCATTATCACCTGAATCGAGGTCCCGAGCATTTAGCAATGCAACGATTGTGCCTCTTGGGGCGTCCTCTGGCACTCTGCTTGGTTTGGATGTCAGAACAATTTCTGGTGCATTGTCATTTATGTCTTTTACCTCGACCTGCACCCTACAATGGCCTTCATTTTCTGGAATTCCTTTATCTTTTGCAGTAATATCTATTTCATGTGTTGTTGCGCTTTCATAATCTAATTTGCCAATAAGAAATATTTCTCCCGTGACTGTATTGATCTGAAAAATAGATCTTAAGGTATCAGGTGTATGATCAGCAAACGAGTATTCAATTTCTCCGTTAACACCCTCGTCCGGGTCCGTTGCTTCAACTTTTGTCACCATGAATCCACTCTGACTGTTTTCCGGTAAAGTTATTTTATACAACGGTTTTGAAAAAATAGGTGCATTGTCGTTGTTGTCCAAGACAATGACCGTTATTTTTAGTGTTCCAGTTTTTACAGGATTGCCTCCATCTAACGCTGTGAGCTGTAACTGATGGACATTTTGTTTTTCTCTGTCAAGGGGTTTTTCTAAAACAAGCTCCGGTACGTTTCTTCCGTTAGCGAGTTCTTTAATTTTTAAAGCAAAACACTCATCTTTACTCAGACTGTATAATTTGAGTGAGTTGCTGCCCACATCAAGGTCTTGTGCCGTTTCCAAAGGATATCTCGTGCCCACCGCAGTCATCTCCGGAATTTTAAGGTTTTTCTCTTTACTAAGAAACGTAGGAGAGTTATCATTAATGTCTTTGATTTCCACCTCTATCCTGTATAGATGTAATGGGTTTTCTAGTACTACTTGCAGAGGCAACACGCAGCTGGCGCTTTGTCCACACAATACCTCTCTGTCTATTCTGTCGTTCACCACCAGCTCGCCCTTTGCCGCATCCACAGTGAAATACTGCTCATCAGCCTCCGAGGCGACGCGCAATTTACGGTCAAAAATATCTGTTATTCCCAAACCTACGTCTTTGGCAAGATTTCCTACCACAGATCCCTGTTTCAGTTCCTCGGGGATGCTGTAACGAGTCTGCCCGTCTATTGTACTCCACAGGAGAAAGAAATGATGCCACCAGAGCACCAGCCATCTCCAGTCTCGGTATCTACTTCTCTTTGTCATCCCAGATCCGTTAGAATATGTTACTCCCCATTAATTTCGTCTTCCAAGATCAAGTGCGATGTCAATTCCAATTCCATGACGAATAATCCATAATACATTAGTCCACAACTGCACGACAAAAACAAACGAAAAAACTGCGGTAAATCTGTAACAGGCGCATGTCTCTCCACCTCATAGCACTGATCGAGCGTCCACACTGAGACTGAATGAGGGAGGGAGTAGATCTCTTTGTACAGTCCTGCACGCCATTGGCTCACAGCATGCAGCGACATTATCCAGTCACCACGCTCTATCATTGCTGTGAAGGATACTGCACCTCCTCTGCTGTAATAACATTACATGGGAAGAAACTGGGTTTTTATAACAATTTTTTTAATACTAAACAGGGAAATAAAAAAGAAATTTTATCACAAACATACATATTAGATTTTTTTTCTTGGATAACAAGTATTGCTACAAAGTGATTACTAATAAATTATGATACAATCAATTGTTGAGTTGGTTGTCAAATTGGCCTATTTGTTCCATAATATTCATGACATATTTTTATTTCCAGTCCAGTAAACTAAAGATATGAAAAAAGTGCAATCTATATGATGAACGTACTGTATAAGAAGACAAAAAGAAAAAGGTGAAGGCTATGCTGAAAGATAACTTCAGATTAAACAAATATATATTTTCACAAAAGTCAATGTTATCCTCAGCATCGCTACGAAAAATAATTTTCTTTATAGAGCAAAAAAAAAAAAACAAAACAAAACAAAAACAAACAAAAAAAAAAACAACAACAAAAAAAACCACCCCTTGTTCAATCTAACAGGATCTCACAAGTACTTTTTTATCTTCAAATCTTTGGCCATTAACAAATGGAAATCAGAGGAAAGAACACACATGTGCTTAAATGTGAATTGGTACATAAATAAATGCAATTGCAGATTTTTAGTTATCTGCTCACCTGCTGGCTCTCAAAGGTCCAGGTGCTGTCGGGTAAAGACGCATCCAACACACTGATCACCTCCTTAAAGTCTGTGGTGCTGCTGGGTTTGATCAAAGTGAAATCGCTGTACTCCGACATTGGAGACATGCAGGACCTGAAGGACTGACTCTGAGACAACATGTCTCCTCCCAGGACCTCCACGTACTTTATGGGTCCGTCAGTGTTGAGCTGAATCTGCAGGTTTCTGTTGGGGTTCTTGTAATCATCACAGTCACTCCGTCTCGTGCAGCAGCTCCCGCTGCTCCTGCTGCTCCTGATGCATTTCACCGCTAAGATGAGAAAAGTCACCAGAGACAACACGGACACCGAGGCCAGAGACAGAATCAAATAAAGGGTGATTCTGCCAGTTTTCTTGCTGGGCTCGGCCGCTTTCTGTCTCAGGTCTAAGATGGGTTCGTGGAGCCCGTCCTCCATCAGGATGGACACCGTGACGGTGGCGGACTGGACCGGTTCTCCGTCGTCCCTGATCTCAATGAGCAGCCTCTGAGAGGAGTCGTCCTGCTCGGACACAGCGCGTTTAGTCCTCACCTCTCCTGTGTACAGATTGACGGTGAACAGAGAGGCGTCTGTGGCCTCCGCCAGTTTGTAAGAGATCCAAGCGTTATGGCCCGAGTCTGCGTCCACAGCCGTCACCTTTGTGACCAGGTGACCCGCTTTAGCGGAGCGGGGCATCCTCTGATGAGAGAGGGAGCCCAGGACAGCGGAGGAGGGGTAAATAACAGCGGGGGCGTTGTCATTCTGGTCCAGGATAAAAACATGGACAGTGGCGTTGCTGCTGAGAGACGGAGAGCCCTGATCCTTTGCCTGGACCTGAATCTCAAACACCTTCATTTTCTCATAATCAAACGAGTGCATGCTGTAGATGCTGCCGTTATCCGAGTTAATGTAAACATAAGAAGATACAGAAACGTCCTGCACTTTAGAGTCCAGTATGGAGTAAGAGATTTTCGCATTTTCACCTGAATCCAGGTCAGAAGCTGATACTGAATACAGTATAGAGCCTGGTACTCCGTTTTCTTTTACATATACATTATAAGACGACAGAGTAAATTGAGGAGAGTTATCGTTCACATCAATGATTGTGACCAATATATTTTTCTTACTTGACAAGACAGGTGAACCTGAATCTGTAGCTGTAATCTCAATATTATACTCGGAGCAGCTCTCTCTGTCCAAAATTGCATTTGTAACAAGAGCATAATTGTTGGAAAATGAGGGTTTCAAAGTGAAGGGCGATCCATTTGGCAGTTTTAATGTTACTTTTGCGTTGTCCCCGGAATCAAGGTCACGTGCCCTGATCAGAGCTACCACAGTACCTCTTGACGCGTCCTCACGAACTGGATTTGGCTTTGAAGTGAGAACTATTTCAGGGACATTGTCATTAATGTCTATGACCACTACTTGTACACGGCAATGACCCTCCATCTTTGGAACACCTTTATCCCTTGCAGTGATCTCTAGTTCGTGCACCGCACTGTGTTCATAATCTAATGATTCTTTCAAGAAAATTTCCCCAGTATCTGGGTGCAAACTAAAAACGGACAATATATATCGAGGGGTGTGCTCAGCAAAAACGTATTCAATCTCTCCATTAACACCCTCGTCTGCGTCCGTGGCTTCAACCTTGACCAGAACAGAACCAACAACACTATTTTCGTGCACAGATATATTAAACAGCGGTCTCGTGAAAACGGGGACATTGTCGTTGTTGTCGAGTACTGTAACTGTGACTTTTGTGGTTCCAGTTTTGACAGGGGTTCCTCCGTCTATCGCAGTCAGTAATAACTGATGAACACCTTGTTTCTCTCTGTCGAGGGATTTGTCTAATATTAACTCAGGCACTTTTCGGTTACCGGGCAGCTCTTTAACCCTTAAACTAAAACACTCATCTTTACTCAGAGTGTAAGATTTTATGGAGTTACTGCCAACATCCTGATCCTGTGCAGTGTCTAAAGGAAAACGTATACCCGTGGCGGTAGATTCTGCTATCTTTAGAAAGCGTTCTTCTGTTGAAAAAATCGGAAAATTGTCATTAATGTCCTTTATTTCAATTTCTATTCGATGCAGCTGTAGTGGATTCTCTGCTACAATCTGCAGAGGTAACACGCACATTACGTTATCTCCACATAATGCCTCTCGGTCTATTCTGTTGTTCACCACCAGCTCGCCCTTTCCCGCATCTACAGTAAAATACTGCTGGTCAGCCTCAGCATCAACGCGCAGTTTACGATCAAGTACATCTGATAATCCAAAACCTAAATCTTTTGGAAGGTTTCCTACCACAGATCCCTGTTTCAGCTCCTCTGGTATGCTGTAACGAATCTGTCCGTCTATTGTACTCCATAAGAGAAAGGAATAATGCCACCATAGCGCAAGCCACCTCCAGTCCCGGTATCCATTTCTCTTTGTCATCCCCGGTTCACTAAAATGCATCATTTCCATTTCACAGCCACAGAAATCAAAACGATAAAATCCATATTCCAAAAGCGTGACACATCCCTGAAAAAGGTCGACTGATCATCGCCAAGGATCAAATAAAAATATTTCCTCATACTCGTACACCATTTAGGGCACCCACTCTCGTTGCGCTGTGAGCATTGTGGTGCTGAAGCTGCGTGGGGGAGGGAGTAGATCTCTTTGTACAGTTCTAGACGCTACTGGTGCCTCATAGTTTTTCCTGACATCCAATGAGAATGGAGTAGAGCAGCACAGTTAAAGACACAATGACTGCAAGACACGGACATCATGACATATACGGTACAAATCCATTCACTTTATCAGACGTACAAGACATAAATATACCACTAGATAAATAATTCACTAAATTCATATAAATGACTAATTAAGAAAAGCATTTATTCAGAAGAAAAAGTACGATTAATTGAAAAAATATGTATAATTTTGAACGAGACTCGCTTGCTTTAACATTTTTCGATCTGATACATTACCTTTATATGATTTCACAAGAAACAATGACTTCAAAAAGTGAAACAAGCTAGTTTACCTCAGTGTGCTTGTTAAAGTTTCATGTAGACCTCTTAAAAAATGCCACTCAAACGCACTGACCAGTTTTTTTTTTTTTCAGGCGCTCGGTTTGGCTCACAGCTCAGTGACGCTGTCCACCGCTGTGGTGCTGAAACGATCAGCGCCAAACACTAATTTAATATATTGCTGTGGTCAAATGACAACAGCAACTTTGACAACGTCACAATGCCGACAAACAACAACACACATTTGACATTTTACTGAAGATATAAACAATATTTTAAAGACATATGGAGCCCACAAAATATGCTGCGATATTCTGCTAAATGAGTTTTACTTCTTTTACCGCCAGAGAAATATGGACAGCCTATATGTGCATGTTAGCCAAGAAATGCATGAGTCTCTGTGTTTACAGGATTATGCAGTTCCAATTCTGGAAACTTACATATACCACCTTTAAAACCCTGCAACATGCGCAAGTATTCACTCGGAAATGTCACGTGCTCACCTGCTGGCTCTCAAAGGTCCAGGTGCTGTCGGGTAAAGACGCATCCAGCACACTGATCACCTCCTTAAAGTCTGTGGTGCTGCTGGGTTTGATCAAAGTGAAATCACTGTACTCCGACATTGGAGACATGCAGGACCTGAAGGACTGACTCTGAGACAACATGTCTCCTCCCAGGACCTCCACGTACTTTATGGGTCCGTCAGTGTTGAGCTGAATCTGCAGGTTTCTGTTGGGGTTCTTGTAATCATCACAGTCACTCCGTCTCGTGCAGCAGCTCCCGCTGCTCCTGCTGCTCCTGATGCATTTCACCGCTAAGATGAGAAAAGTCACCAGAGACAGCACGGACACCGAGGCCAGAGACAGAATCAAGTAAAGGGTGATTCTGCCAGTTTTCTTGCTGGGCTCGGCCGCTTTCTGTCTCAGGTCTAAGATGGGTTCGTGGAGCCCGTCCTCCATCAGGATGGACACCGTGACGGTGGCGGACTGGACCGGTTCTCCGTCGTCCCTGATCTCAATGAGCAGCCTCTGAGAGGAGTCGTCCTGCTCGGACACAGCGCGTTTAGTCCTCACCTCTCCTGTGTACAGATTGACGGTGAACAGAGAGGCGTCCGTGGCCTCCGTCAGTTTGTAATGAGATCCAAGGCGTTATGGCCCGAGTCTGCGTCCACAGCCGTCACCTTTGTGACCAGGTGACCCGCTTTAGCGGAGCGGGGCATCCTCTGATGAGAGAGGGAGCCCAGGACAGCGGAGGAGGGGTAAATAACAGCGGGGGCGTTGTCATTCTGGTCCAGGATAAAAACATGGACAGTGGCGTTGCTGCTGAGAGACGGAGAGCCCTGATCCTTTGCCTGGACCCGAATCTCAAACACCTTCATTTTCTCATAATCAAACGAGTGCATGCTGTAGATGCTGCCGTTATCCGAGTTAATGTAAACATAAGAAGATACAGAAACGTCCTGGACTTTAGAGTCCAGTATGGAGTAAGAGATTTTTGCGTTTTCACCTGAATCCAGATCAGAAGCTGATACTGAGTACAGTATAGAGCCTGGCACTTGGTTTTCTTTCAAATACACATTATAAGTTCTCTGAGTGAATAATGGAGCATTATCATTCACATCAATGACTTTGACTGGTATGAGTTTTCGACTGGAGAGTGGAGGTGAGCCTGAGTCAGTGGCTGTTATTTCAATACTATACTCAAAGATATTCTCTCGGTCTAAAGCACCACTGGTAACCAGAGCATAATTATTTGAATATGAAGGTTTCAACGTGAAAGGAGAGCCTTTGGGCAATCTCAGTGTCACTTTGCTATTATTACCGGAATCAGCATCACGTGCATTGAGTAAAGCTACCACAGTCCCTGTTGGTGCGTCTTCGCGCACAGGCTGTGGCTCAGATGTAAGAACGATTTCTGGGGTATTATCATTGACATCGATCACATCTATTTGTAAACGACAACTGCTCTCCATTACAGGAAGTCCTTTATCTTTTGCAGTAATTTCGACTTTATAAGACGAGGCTTTTTCATAATCTAGTCCTCCTTTCAAGCGTATTTCTCCAGTTAACGGATTGATTTCAAACACAGATAACACGGAGTCTGGTGTCCGTGAACCAAAAGAAAATTCAATTTCCCCGTTTGGTCCTTCATCTGCATCAGTCGCTTCAATTTTTATCACAAATGTTTCTATTGAAGCATTTTCCTCTAAGGAAATTTTGTATGCGTTTTTATCAAAAATCGGAAAATTGTCATTCGCATCAAGTACTGTTACAGTTATTTGTGAGGTACCAGACAGGACTGGACTTCCGCCGTCTAAAGCTGTCAGTAACAGCTGATGGACTGCCTTTTTCTCTCGATCAAGTGGCTTCTCTAGCACTAACTCTGGGACCGTTTTACCATCATCAATCTCCTTCATTTTTAAATTAAAACATTCATTTTTTCTTAACGTGTAATATTTTACAGAATTACCTCCAACATCTGAATCCTCTGCACCCTCCAAAAGAAAACGAGTTCCAACTGCAGCCAGCTCCGCAATTTTCAAAGATAATTCTTTCGAGGGGAATATGGGAGAGTTGTCATTGATATCTTTTATTTCTACCTCAATTCTGTGTAATTGTAAAGGGTTTTCAAGAACTATCTGAAGAGGCAATATACAGGTGACACTGTGTCCGCATAAAGCTTCTCTGTCTATTCTGTCATTCACCACCAGCTCGCCCTTTCCCGCATCCACAGTGAAATACTGCTCACCCGTTTCAGAGGCAACACGCAGTTTACGATCGAAAATATCTGTTAGTCCCAAACCCAGATCTTTGGCAAGATTTCCTACCACCGATCCCTGTTTCAGTTCCTCTGGGATGCTGTAACGAGTCTGTCCGTTGATTGTACTCCACAAGAGAACGAAATAATGCCACCAGAGGACAAGACATCTCCAGTCTTTGTATCCCATTTTCTTTGTCATTCCCGTTTCGTTAGAAAATGTAGTTTCCCATCAATAGTATCGAAGTAAATATCCACTTCCAGTGAGCTCTGTCTCCACCCGCTGAATCATGTGAAACAGTTTGGGCCATGTCTGAAGCTTAAAATTGTAATTTTGTTCTCAGCTCCGTGATGTGAGCTCATCCCACCGTCCGTCACCCTGTTTCATTGTGAACGTTTTCGGTGCTGAGACAGCAAGGGGGAGGGGGTAGATCTCTTTGTACAGTTCTGCGTGCTATTGGAGAAGAGCGTCTCTCACAGCGTCCAATAGGAGAAAACCGGAGCAATGCCTTTAAAGAAACAGCTGTGCGATTTGAGAATCTGCCGAGCGTGATTGAGGCGTGCTTGTCATAAGTGCACAGGTCTCTCAAGTGAGGTGATTTCCACAATAACCAAAACATACGGTCTCGGAAAGAACAAGCACACTGAATAAGTTAAACGAAAGCAACAGTCCTTATGTTGCACCAAGTAACTTCTGTTCAACTTAAAAAAAAAGCTTAGTTTCATATAGAAAAAGGAAAAAATAACAGCAGATACTAGAATGAAAATTAAATAAAAAAACACTCACATTCATACCATGATATTTGTTTCTGTTAAAAAAAATGCTGTCAGTTGTTGTGTTCTGAAAGAAGTTGTTGTTTGAGCAATTTTCAAAATATTAGACAGCTGACATCACAAAAATCATTAATTCGATTCATATCGAGAAGAGTAGACAAAACGAAATTCAACAAGGCAAGCAATCTATTATTTAAATGCGATAGTGGGGGTTCAAATGGCATTGACTAGATTACAAATGCAACAAATGAATAAAAAAACATAACGACGTCAAAAGACAGATGTTGTCTCACCTGCTGGCTCTCAAAAGTCCAGGTGCTGTCGGGTAAAGACGCATCCAGCACACTGATCACCTCCTTAAAGTCTGTGGTGCTGCTGGGTTTGATCAAAGTGAAATCGCTGTACTCGGACATTGGAGACATGCAGGACCTGAAGGACTGACTCTGAGACAACATGTCTCCTCCCAGGACCTCCACGTACTTTATGGGTCCGTCAGTGTTGAGCTGAATCTGCAGGTTTCTGTTGGGGTTCTTGTAATCATCACAGTCACTCCGTCTCATGCAGCAGCTCCCGCTGCTCCTGCTGCTCCTGATGCATTTCACCGCTAAGATGAGAAAAGTCACCAGAGACAGCACGGACACCGAGGCCAGAGACAGGATCAGATAAAGGGTGATTCTGCCAGTTTTCTTGCTGGGCTCGGCCGCTTTCTGTCTCAGGTCTAAGATGGGTTCATGGAGCCCGTCCTCCATCAGGATGGACACCGTGACGGTGGCGGACTGGACCGGTTCTCCGTCGTCCCTGATCTCAATGAGCAGCCTCTGAGAGGAGTCGTCCTGCTCGGACACAGCGCGTTTAGTCCTCACCTCTCCTGTGTACAGATTGACGGTGAACAGAGAGGCGTCCGTGGCCTCCGACAGTTTGTAGGAGATCCAAGCGTTATGGCCCGAGTCTGCGTCCACAGCCGTCACCTTTGTAACCAGGTGACCCGCTTTAGCGGAGCGGGGCATCCTCTGATGAGAGAGGGAGCCCAGGACAGCGGAGGAGGGGTAAATAACAGCGGGGGCGTTGTCGTTCTGGTCCAGGATAAAAACATGGACAGTGGCGTTGCTGCTGAGAGACGGAGAGCCCTGATCCTTTGCCTGGACCTGAATCTGAAAAACCTTCATTTTCTCATAATCAAACGAGTGCATGCTGTAGATGCTGCCGTTATCCGAGTTAATGTAAACATAAGAAGATGCAGAAACGTCCTGCACTTTAGAGTCCAGTATTGAGTAAGAGATTTGAGCATTTTCACCTGAATCCAGGTCCGAAGCTGATACTGAGTACAGTATAGAGCCTGGTACTTGGTTTTCTTTCAAATACACATTATAAGTTCGCTGAGTGAATAATGGAGCATTGTCATTCACATCAGTGATGGCAACGGGTATGATTTTATTAGATGAAAGCGGAGGGGAGCCTGAATCAATGGCGGTAATCTCAATATTATACTCTGAAAAGGATTCTCTGTCTAATGCCCCACTAGTGACAAGTGCATAATTATTAGAAAATGACGGCTTCAGAGTGAAAGGAGAACCGTTCGTCAACTGTATCGTTACTTTACCGTTGTCACCGGAATCAAGATCACGGACACTGAGCAAAGCCACCACCGTCCCACTGCGAGAGTCTTCAGGCACTGAAGTTGATTTTGAAGTGAGCACAATTTCAGGAATGTTGTCATTTACATCTAATACATCAACCTGAACAGTACAGCGACCCTCCGTCTTTGGAAGACCTTTGTCTTTTGCAGTAACGTCGATACGATATGAACTTTGAGTTTCATAATCTAACTGTCGTTTTAAATATATTTCTCCTGTCAATGCATTTATATAAAATAGGGACAGTACAGATGGCGGTGTGTGCACACCAAGTGAGTACTCAATCTCCCCATTCAGACCCTCGTCTATGTCAGTTGCTTTTGTTGCAATAACAAACGAACCATTGGCAGCATTTTCTTTAACAGCAACTTTATATGAATCATTTTCAAACAATGGCACGTTGTCATTAAAATCAAGCACTGTTATTGTTATTTTTGAAGTCCCGGTTTTAACAGGGTTTCCTCCGTCCAGTGCAGTAAGAATCAAATTGTGAATGGCTTTTTTTTCTCGATCCAGTGATTTATTTAATACTAATTCCGGTGTTTTTCTGCCATTTTCAATTTCTCTTATTTTCAATGTAAAACAATCATCCTTGCTTAACGCGTAACTTTTTAACCCGTTACTCCCGACATCTGCGTCCTCTGCCATTTCTAGCGGAAAACGAACTCCTACAACGGTAGATTCGGAAACTTCTATTACGTGATCGCTTTTGAGAAAACTCGGAGCGTTGTCATTTACGTCCTTTATCTCCACTTCTATCCGGTGTAACTGCAGCGGGTTTTCTACAACAACCTGCAGGGGTAAGACACAGCTTGTGCTTTGTCCACATAAAGCCTCTCTGTCTATTCTGTCATTCACCACCAGCTCGCCCTTTCCCGCATCCACTCTGAAATATTGCTCACCAGCTTCAGAGGCGACTCGCAGTTTACGCTCAAAAATATCCGAAAGTCCTATACCCAGATCTTTGGCAAGATTTCCAACCAGAGATCCTTGTTCCAGCTCCTCTGGGATGCTGTAACGAGTCTGTCCGAGTATTGTATTCCATAGGAGAAAGAAATGATTCCACCAAAGTGCCAGCCGTCTCCAGTCCCGGTATTCCATTCTCTTTGTCATCCCTGGTCGGTTACAATGACACTTATTTCCCCATCAATATGTCAATTAAAATATAGAAATCAGCATGGAAATCCAGAAACGGTGGACTTGCCGCACACCGAGGATATCTGTAATTATACATCGTGAGATATAAATCCAATGTATATTATTTAATCCGAATGTGGAAAAGCATCCTGCTCTCTGCTCGGGATCGAAGCATATACTGACTACAGTGTGGAGAATGGATGGGGGAGGGAGTAGATCTCTTTGTACCACGCACACTCCTATTGGTCGACAATTCCCTCCCTGCGTCCAATAACGAAGACTGAATGTTCAAGAAGCAGCTCTTCGGGACGATGTTGCATGAAACGGGCGACACAACACGAGGGATATGGAAAAGCATTAAGAAACAAGGGGAAAAAAACAGAACAAAATGAATTTCGGGTTGAGAGTGAAACTATAATTTTTTTACGGGGCTAATTTCAGTCAGAAAGAAACTATGTTATGAGTTTCAGAAATAGACCACGTATGACCTCGAACACACCATATTGTATGTTAAATCGAAAAAAAAAGGCTTAATTCAGTATCTCTCTCTCTCTCTCTCTCTCTCTCTCTCTCTCTCTCTCTCTCTCTCTCACACACACACACACACACACACACACACACACACACACACACACACACACACACACACGTTTTTTTTTTTTTTTACACAACGACGTATTGTGTCCCTGCACGAAATTGAGAACATTGCAATGCATGAACACTGCTAATTAATTTTTCCAATAGAATAAACATGAAAGTTGTTGAGGAGAATTTCACTCTGCTCACCTGCTGGCTCTCAAAGGTCCAGGTGCTGTCGGGTAAAGACGCATCCAGCACACTGATCACCTCCTTAAAGTCTGTGGTGCTGCTGGGTTTGATCAAAGTGAAATCACTGTACTCCGACATTGGAGACATGCAGGACCTGAAGGACTGACTCTGAGACAACATGTCTCCTCCCAGGACCTCCACGTACTTTATGGGTCCGTCAGTGTTGAGCTGAATCTGCAGATTTCTGTTGGGGTTCTTGTAATCATCACAGTCACTCCGTCTCGTGCAGCAGCTCCCGCTGCTCCTGCTGCTCCTGATGCATTTCACCGCTAAGATGAGAAAAGTCACCAGAGACAGCACGGACACCGAGGCCAGAGACAGAATCAAATAAAGGGTGATTCTGCCAGTTTTCTTGCTGGGCTCGGCCGCTTTCTGTCTCAGGTCTAAGATGGGTTCGTGGAGCCCGTCCTCCATCAGGATGGACACCGTGACGGTGGCGGACTGGACCGGTTCTCCGTCGTCCCTGATCTCAATGAGCAGCCTCTGAGAGGAGTCGTCCTGCTCGGACACAGCGCGTTTAGTCCTCACCTCTCCTGTGTACAGATTGACGGTGAACAGAGAGGCGTCCGTGGCCTCCGCCAGTTTGTAAGAGATCCAGGCGTTATGGCCCGAGTCTGCGTCCACAGCCGTCACCTTTGTGACCAGGTGACCCGCTTTAGCGGAGCGGGGCATCCTCTGATGAGAGAGGGAGCCCAGGACAGCGGAGGAGGGGTAAATAACAGCGGGGGCGTTGTCGTTCTGGTCCAGGATAAAAACATGGACAGTGGCGTTGCTGCTGAGAGACGGAGAGCCCTGATCCTTTGCCTGGACCTGAATCTGAAAAAACCTTCATTTTCTCATAATCAAACGAGTGCATGCTGTAGATGCTGCCGTTATCCGAGTTAATGTAAACATAAGAAGATACTGAAACGTCCTGCACTTTAGAGTCCAGTATGGAGTAAGAGATTTTAGCGTTTTCACCTGAATCCAGGTCCGTAGCGGCTACTGAGTACAGTATAGAGCCTGGTACTTGGTTTTCTTTCAAATACACATTATAAGTTCGCTGAGTGAATAATGGAGCATTGTCATTCACATCAGTGATGGTGACAGGTATGTTTTTTTTAGAAAAAAGCGGAGGGGAGCCTGAATCGATGGCGGTTATCTCAATATTATACTCTGGAAAGGATTCTCTGTCTAATGCCCCACTGGTGACAAGTGCATAATTGTTAGAAAATGACGGCTTCAGAGTGAAAGGAGAACCGTTCGTCAACTGTATCGTTACTTTACCGTTGTCACCGGAATCAAGATCACGGACACTGAGCAAAGCCACCACCGTCCCACTGCGAGAGTCTTCAGGCACTGAAGTTGATTTAGAAGTGAGCACAATTTCAGGAATGTTGTCATTTACATCTAATACATCAACCTGAACAGTACAGCGACCCTCCATCTTTAGAAAACCTTTGTCTTTTGCAGTAACGTCGATACGATATGAACTTTGAGTTTCATAATCTAACTGTCGTTTTAAATATATTTCTCCTGTCAATGCACTTATATAAAATAGGGACAGTACAGATGGCGGTGTGTGCACACCAAGTGAGTACTCAATCTCCCCATTCAGACCCTCGTCTATGTCAGTTGCTTTTGTTGCAATAACAAACGAACCATTGGCAGCATTTTCTTTAACAGCAACTTTATATGAATCATTTTCAAATAATGGCACATTATCATTAAAATCAAGCACCGTTATTGTTATTTTTGAAGTCCCGGATTTAACAGGGTTTCCTCCGTCCATTGCAGTAAGAATCAAATTGTGAATGGCTTTTTTCTCTCGATCCAGTGATTTATTTAATACTAATTCCGGTGTTTTTCTGCCATTTTCTACGTCTCTTATTTTCAATGTAAAGCAATCGTTTTTGCTCAACGCATACGTTTTTAACCCGTTACTCCCGACATCTGCGTCCTCTGCCATTTCCAGCGGAAAACGAACTCCTACAACTGTGGATTCCGCAATTTCTATTAGATGATCGCTTTTGAGAAAAGTCGGAGCGTTGTCATTTACGTCCTTTATCTCCACTTCTATCCGGTGTAACTGCAGCGGGTTTTCTACAACAACCTGCAGGGGTAAGACACAACTTGTGCTTTGTCCACATAAAGCCTCTCTGTCTATTCTGTCATTCACCACCAGCTCGCCCTTTCCCGCATCCACTCTGAAATATTGCTCACCAGCTTCAGAGGCGACTCGCAGTTTACGCTCAAAAATATCCGAAAGTCCTAAACCCAGATCTTTGGCAAGATTTCCAACCAGAGATCCTTGTTCCAGCTCCTCTGGGATGCTGTAACGAATCTGTCCGTGTATTGTATTCCATAGGAGAAAGAAATGATTCCACCAAAGAGCCAGCCGTCTCCAGTCTCGGTATTCCATTCTCTTTGTCATCCCCGGTCGGTTACAATGACACTTATTTCCCCAACAATATGCCCCCTAAAATACAAAAAATAACATGGAAATACAGAAGCGGTGGACTTGCCGCACACCGAGGATATCTGTAATTATACATAGTGAGATATAAATCCAATGTATATTATTTAATCCGAATGTGGAAAAGCATCCTGCTCTCTGCTCGGGATCGAAGCATATACTGACTACAGTGTGGAGAATGGATGGGGGAGGGAGTAGATCTCTTTGTACCACGCACACTCCTATTGGTGGACAATCCCTCCCTGCGTCCAATAACAAACACTGAATGTTCAAGAAGCAGCTCTTAGGGTTTATATTGTATGAAAAGGTACAACACGAGGGATATGGAAAAGCATTAAGAAACAAGGGAAAAATACAGAACAAAATGAATTTCGGGTTGAGAGTGAAAATATCATTTTTCACGAGGCAGAAAGAAACTTATCACTTTCAGAAATAGCCCACATATGACCTCGAACACATCATATCAATGAGCATTAAGAAACCCGGAAAACACACACACACACACACACACACACACACACACACACACACACACACACACACACACACACACACACACACATTCGGGTTGAGGGCAAAAATGTCCTCATGGGGCTAATTTCAGTAAGAATGCAAATTTATTTTCAGTTTCAGAAAAAAAATCCAAAGAAGAGCTCGAACACATCATATTGTATGTAAAATCCAAAAAAAATCTCAATCCGGTTACACACACACACACACACACACACACACACACACACACACACACACACACACACACACACACACACACACACACACACACACACACGCTCAGTCTCGTATTTCTATCCTCGTGGGGACCTTCCATTGACTCCCATTCATGTCTAGCCCCTAACCCTGACCCTTACCCTAACCCTAACCCACACCACAACAAAGCCTAACCCTAAAGAAATGTTTTTGCACTTTTACTTTTTTCAGTAACAACAACATGGTCAAGAAAACACTGTTTCTCCTACTTAGGACCAGAAAAAGGTCCCCACAAGGCACGTCGTTCCACGTTTTGCTATCCTTGTGGGGACATTTGGCCCCAACAAGGATAGAAATACAAGAACACACACACACACACGTTTTTTTTTTCTTTTTTTTTTACACAACGACGTATTGTGTCCTTGCATGAAATTGAGAACGTTGCAATGCATGAACAATGCCAATTAATTTTTCCAAGAGTACAAACATGAAAGTTCTTGAGAATTTCACTCTGCTCACCTGCTGGCTCTCAAAGGTCCAGGTGCTGTCGGGTAAAGACGCATCCAGCACACTGATCACCTCCTTAAAGTCTGTGGTGCTGCTGGGTTTGATCAAAGTGAAATCACTGTACTCCGACATTGGAGACATGCAGGACCTGAAGGACTGACTCTGAGACAACATGTCTCCTCCCAGGACCTCCACGTACTTTATGGGTCCGTCAGTGTTGAGCTGAATCTGCAGGTTTCTGTTGGGGTTCTTGTAATCATCACAGTCACTCCGTCTCGTGCAGCAGCTCCCGCTGCTCCTGTTGCTCCTGATGCATTTCACCGCTAAGATGAGAAAAGTCACCAGAGACAGCACGGACACCGAGGCCAGAGACAGAATCAGATAAAGGGTGATTCTGCCAGTTTTCTTGCTGGGCTCGGCCGCTTTCTGTCTCAGGTCTAAGATGGGTTCATGGAGCCCGTCCTCCATCAGGATGGACACCGTGACGGTGGCGGACTGGACCGGTTCTCCGTCGTCCCTGATCTCAATGAGCAGCCTCTGAGAGGAGTCGTCCTGCTCGGACACAGCGCGTTTAGTCCTCACCTCTCCTGTGTACAGATTGACGGTGAACAGAGAGGCATCCGTGGCCTCCGCCAGTTTGTAGGAGATCCAAGCGTTATGGCCCGAGTCTGCGTCCACAGCCGTCACCTTTGTAACCAGGTGACCCGCTTTAGCGGAGCGGGGCATCCTCTGATGAGAGAGGGAGCCCAGGACAGCGGAGGAGGGGTAAATAACAGCGGGGGCGTTGTCGTTCTGGTCCAGGATAAAAACATGGACAGTGGTGTTGCTGCTGAGAGACGGAGAGCCCTGATCCTTTGCCTGGACCTGAATCTGAAAAAACTTCATTTTCTCATAATCAAACGAGTGCATGCTGTAGATGCTGCCGTTATCCGAGTTAATGTAAACATAAGAAGATACAGAAACGTCCTGCACTTTAGAGTCCAGTATGGAGAAAGAGATTTTAGCGTTTTCACCTGAATCCAGGTCCAAAGCTGATACTGAATACAGTATAGAGCCTGGCACTTGGTTTTCTTTCAAATACACATTATAAGTTTGCTGAGTGAATAATGGAGCATTGTCATTCACATCAGTTATGGTGACAGGGACAACCTTCTTAGTAGAGAGTGGCGGAGAGCCTGAATCAGAAGCTGTTATCTCAATTTTATATTCAGAGACATTTTCCCGATCTAAAGCACCACTTGTAACCAGTGCGTAGTTGTGGGAAAACGATGGTTTAAGGGCAAAATGAGATTTCAAGGCAAGTTTTAGTGTTATCTTTCCATTATCCCCGGAGTCTAGATCTCTTGCGCTAAGCAAAGCTACAACTGTGCCATCAGGCGAGTCTTCACGCACTGGCTTCGGATGAGAGGTCAATATTATTTCGGGGGCATTATCATTGACATCTAAAACTTCAACCTGCACCGTGCAATGTCCCTCCATCCTCGGACTGCCTTTATCTTTCGCACTAATGTCTAATTCATAATTTGCCGTCTCCTCGAAATCCAACTTCCCTTTAAGAAATATTGTCCCCGATATTTTGTCCATCGTAAAAACTGAAAGAATCGCATCTGACGTGTGTGCACCAAATGAGTATTCAATCTCTCCGTTTTGACCATCATCCATGTCTGTCGCAGTTGTTTGCACAATCAGTGTACCCTCTGCGGCGTTTTCACTCACAGATATTTTATACAGTGGTTTCTCAAAAACAGGGACATTATCGTTGATGTCAAGGACTGTGACTGTTACCTGAGCAGTCCCTGATCTCACTGGATTACCTCCATCTAAAGCTGTTAAAAGAAGCTTGTGCACGCCTTTTCTCTCTCGGTCTAATTGTTTTGTTAAAATCAACTCAGGGACTTTTCTTCCGCCTGCGACTTCCTTAACTCGAACACTAAAACATTCATCTTTACTGAGAGTGTATGATTTTAATGAATTGCTGCCAACATCCGGATCAATTGCGCTTTCGAGGGGGAAGCGAACCCCTGTAACTGTGGATTCTGCTATTTCCAAAGTAATATCATTGGATGGAAATCTGGGCGCGTTGTCGTTAATATCTTGAATATCGACTTCAACGCGAAAAAGTTGTAATGGGTCTTCAATTACAATTTGCAGAGGCAGCACACAGTTGGCGCTTTGTCCACACAATGCCTCTCTGTCTATTCTGTCATTCACCACCAGCTCGCCCTTTCCCGCATCCACGCTGAAGTACTGCTTACCAGCCTCAGAGGCAACACGCAGCTTACGCTCAAAAATCTCCGACAACCCCAAACCTAAATCTTTGGCAAGGTTTCCTACCACAGATCCCTCTTTTAGTTCCTCTGTGATGCTGTACCGAGTCTGTCCGTCTATTGTACTCCACAGGAGAAAGAAATGATGCCACCATAGCGCCAGCCACCTCCAGTCTCGATATCCTTTTCTCTTTGTCATCCTTGGGCTGCTATAACATGTTAAATCCAATCAACATCGTGCCAGGAAAAAAACAAAGTGTATTCCATGATCGCTGGTATACTCCTAATTGAATATTTTTCGCAAATTGCAGCATGTGGAATCAAAGCGGAATGCGGAAGCGTCATATTGTAAAACAAGAGCTCATTGCTGCCTTTCTCTAGTTCTTTGCATCGAAGGAGTCTAAGCATCGAGGCTGAATGGGGGCAGGGACTGGATTGCTTTGTACAGTCCCGAATCCCATTGGTGCACAGCGTTCAAATCTGTGATCCAATAAGAAGCAGGCTGATCTACAGTCTTAAAGTCACAGCTTACCTCGCATGTCTGCACTGTCACGGAGAGATAAAATGATAATCATCTAACCAGGGACACAAAGGAGCAAAAGATACACAATGCACTGAAAAATATCGTATTAAACATGAAGAAATCAAAAAAAAAAAAAATCAAACAACAACGAATATATCGCATCATGTTTCTGAATTATCTTGGACACTGCAAGTCGCTGTCCACCTCCATGGTGCTGAATTTCTCACAACTGGCTACGGAAAGCTTTGAATGGAGCACGATAGATAGATAGATAGATAGATAGATAGATAGATAGATAGATAGATAGATAGATAGATAGATAGATAGATAGAAATACTCCTACAATTAAATTAGCTATATAAAAAAAATATTTGTACAACATTTACCAACACATGGAACTAAACGTAGCTTCATAAAATCTTACGTGCTCACCTGCTGGCTCTCAAAGGTCCAGGTGCTGTCGGGTAAAGACGCATCCAGCACACTGATCACCTCCTTAAAGTCTGTGGTGCTGCTGGGTTTGATCAAAGTGAAATCACTGTACTCCGACATTGGAGACATGCAGGACCTGAAGGACTGACTCTGAGACAACATGTCTCCTCCCAGGACCTCCACGTACTTTATGGGTCCGTCAGTGTTGAGCTGAATCTGCAGGTTTCTGTTGGGGTTCTTGTAATCATCACAGTCACTCCGTCTCGTGCAGCAGCTCCCGCTGCTCCTGCTGCTCCTGATGCATTTCACCGCTAAGATGAGAAAAGTCACCAGAGACAGCACGGACACCGAGGCCAGAGACAGAATCAAATAAAGGGTGATTCTGCCAGTTTTCTTGCTGGGCTCGGCCGCTTTCTGTCTCAGGTCTAAGATGGGTTCGTGGAGCCCGTCCTCCATCAGGATGGACACCGTGACGGTGGCGGACTGGACCGGTTCTCCGTCGTCCCTGATCTCAATGAGCAGCCTCTGAGAGGAGTCGTCCTGCTCGGACACAGCGCGTTTAGTCCTCACCTCTCCTGTGTACAGATTGACGGTGAACAGAGAGGCGTCCGTGGCCTCCGCCAGTTTGTAAGAGATCCAAGCGTTATGGCCCGAGTCTGCGTCCACAGCCGTCACCTTTGTGACCAGGTGACCCGCTTTAGCGGAGCGGGGCATCCTCTGATGAGAGAGGGAGCCCAGGACAGCGGAGGAGGGGTAAATAACAGCGGGGGCGTTGTCGTTCTGGTCCAGGATAAAAACATGGACAGTGGCGTTGCTGCTGAGAGACGGAGAGCCCTGATCCTTTGCCTGGACCTGAATCTGAAAAACCTTCATTTTCTCATAATCAAACGAGTGCATGCTGTAGATGCTGCCGTTATCCGAGTTAATGTAAACATAAGAAGATACAGAAACGTCCTGCACTTTAGAGTCCAGTATGGAGTAAGAGATTTTTGCGTTTTCACCTGAATCCAGATCAGTTGCTGACACAGAGCACAAAATATTTCCAGGAGCATAATTTTCCTTTATATAAACTACATATGCGTCCTGGGAAAAAAGTGGCGGGTTGTCGTTTACATCCAATAATTCAACCATTATGACTTTTTCACTTGTTAATGGGGGTTTTCCACCATCTGTGGCAGTTATCCTGACACTGTATCTGTCATTTTTTTCACGATCAAGCCGTTCATTTGTCACCAGTGAATAATGATTCGACACCGACGGATTTAACTTAAAAGGGGACATATGGGATATTTTTAAATTAACTTTGCCGTTGTCACCAGAATCCATATCTTTTGCAGATAATATTGCTATAACTGTTCCTATTGCTGAATCTTCAGAAACAGGTGTTGTTAGTGATGACACAGTTATTTCAGGGACATTGTCGTTCACATCAATTACTTTAATTTCCACACCACAATGTCCATCCATCTGTGGATTTCCTTTGTCTTTTGCAGTTACATCAAACCTATGTAAAAAGTTAGTTTCGTGGTCTAAATTGCCTTTAACCTTTATCATTCCAGTTGACGCATCAATGTCAAACATTGATAGTATCAAATCTGTAGTTTGCTCTGCAAAGAAATATTCAATTTCCCCATTAGGTCCTTCGTCGGCATCTGTGGCTTTAAGACGCACTATTTCAGTTCCAGATGTTGCCTTTTCGCTGACATTTGCCTCATATAGCTGCCTTTCAAACTGAGGTGCATTATCATTATTGTCAAGTACTATAACAGTAATTTCTGTTGTACCTGAGCGCACTGGATCTCCACCATCTACAGCAGTGAGGATTAAGTTATGTTCTGGCAGTTTTTCTCTATCAAGAGGTTTATCGAGGACCAGTTCAGGGATCTTTCTACCATCCTTATGATTTTTCACTGTCAGTTTGAAATGTTCGTTTTTACTGATAATATAAGAGCGCACTGAATTAATGCCCACGTCAGGATCCTGTGCGCTTTCTAGAGGAAATCGCGTGCCTGGATTAACCAGCTCCGCAATTTTTAGCACCTTTCCTTTCGTAAGAAAATGTGGAGAATTATCGTTTGTGTCTTGTATTTCAATTTCAACCCTGTGCAGTTGGAGGGGGTTATCTATAATCAGCTCTAATGGCAACAGACACGACGGTCTTTGCCCACACAGTTCTTCCCTATCAATTCTGTCCGTCACCAACAATTCTCCTTTCCCCAAGTCCACATTAAAATACTGCTTTCCCGCTTCCGAGGTAATACGCAATTTACGCCGGTACAATTCAGAAACAACCAAACCCAAATCTTTGGCTAGATTTCCTACCACCGATCCCTGCTTCAGTTCCTCTGGGATGCTGTAGCGAGTCTGTCCGTCTATTGTACTCCACAAAAGGAAGAAATGATGCCACCACATTAACACCTGCCATGTCGGTAATTTCTTCCACATTATTCCACGTTCAATAAATCCCATATCTTTCCACTGGAATCCCAATGTCGCAGTAGTATCAGGGTTGCATAATCCAAAGGAGAAGCGTCCTCAAAGAAAGCGATGTCAGTCATACTTTGTGTCTGCATATGCATTCCTCCCCTCCCGTGCAGAACAGTGTCTCGGTTAGGAGTCTGATGCTACTCGGTGGAAGAGAGTGGATCTCTTTGTACAGCCCTGGATCTCATTGGCTGAGAGAGGAAAGCTACTTCCACCAATCCTATTATTAGTGAGCATCTACACATCATTCACGTGGAAGGGTGATGAAGACAAAGAACTCAATGTGTATAACATGCACATTTTAACGGTGAAAATCATTAAAGAGACTTCACTATTTTACGTATCATTTTTTTTTAAATTTCTTTTAAGAAAATAAATATTACAACAGTAGTTTTGAAGTTGTAATATTGGATGTATAAACGATTATGAATTCAAGTGCGCTTGAAATAGCTCCTTAACTGATAAGAGCATGATTAAACGTGCTTATAATATTCTCTCCACTCCCCTGCCTCTATGCACCTGCATGCATGCACATGTCATTGCTGCAGAATAGGCTCTTCGTTGCCTTCCTGTGGCAGGAGAGAGCCAGTGCAGCCTACCAACGTCATTACGTCTTCACGGCTTGACGCACGCCTCAGAGAGATAATCCTGTCTGCAGCCGCGCACAAAAAATACCCGTATGGAGGTCTGTAGAGCAAGTGCGATGGGAGGGGGAGCTGCAGATGGAGCAGGAGGGCGTTTACTTCTATTTGCATCTCTCTCTCTCTCTCGCTCTCTCTCTCTCTCTCTCTCTCGCTCTCTCTCTCTCTCTCTCTCTCTCTCTCTCTCTCTCTCTCTCTCTCTCCCTCCCTCCCACTCCCTCTCTCATATACACAGTCAGGCATAGCATGTCTTCAGTCTTTCTCACACCTAGGTATATATAGCAGATAGGCAGACAGAGCGGCGTTATTTTTCTTAGAAAATTGTAGTCTTGCCCGTATTCTTAAAACTTTAACATTTTAAGACGCATAAAACGTAAAAAATAAATGAATAAGCAACAACAACCATAATAATAATAATAATAATAATAATAATAATAATAATAATAATAATAATAATAATAATTGCGTATTATACAGCCTCGCTTTGAACATATGCAAAACACCATGTTAAATATCACAATGAATATATATACATATATATATATATATATATATATATATATATATACACACACACACACACACACACACACACACACACACACACACACACACACACACACACACCACCAAATTCTTAAACAGAGAATTTTCTTATGTATAAAATAATAAGCAAATGCCCCATTTTAGTATATTTGCGGGTTTATTTGCAGAAGTAATTTCTTAAATAAAAGTGGGCGACAGAGGGAGATCGAGAGACTGTGTGAGAAGCAGTCATTGGGAGGGGGGTGAGTGCTATTTTCAGCACCACAAGGGTGGACAGCGCCACACAGGCGGCCAACTGCTGCTGCTGCACGCTGCAGCCAGTTTCTACCAGGGAGGGCGGACCTCAGCAGTCAGCACTACTTATACTGCTGCACGAAACACACGATCCAAATACACTAACAGTGGAAACAGCATTAAAAAGGAGTAGATGCAAATACTTTGAAATAATTTATTTTTCTTTTCTTTGGGTCAGTGGGGGTGGGGGAATGGTGGTTGGGTGGTTATATTTGTAAATTTATTGTGACTGAAAAATACAATGTTCACACATGCCAGCCTTGGATGTAAATTGAGTAGACTTACTGTATCTATTATATTCTCTACACTATTTCATGTTCTTTTTCTTCTTGTTTCAGACATTAGAAACAAACAACAAATAAACTAAAGATCTGAAAATCATACCCAAAGTGAAACAGACAGCTAGACAACTCGCTAAACAAAAAAAAAAAAAAAGAAAGAAAAAAAAGAAAGAAAAGGACTTCAGGGTAGCATATCCAAGTTCCTGATTAATGAAGCCCAGGGTTGATGTTCATATTCCCCCTCACACAAAACGAAAAAAATAAACAAAAAACTCCAATATCCTCTGGATTCAGTTAAACTGGTTAAAGTCACAGTACAACAAAGAACAGTGTCCACCGAAAATCAAATTAAATAACAGAGGCCATATACATATGTTGGTAAAGGACCACTCCACTTGCCAGACTACCTGTTTAATGTGGAAAAGTTTTCAACAGGGAATTAAATATGCAAACTTACAGGAAACCTTATCCATATGGATTTTTAACTTTATCTTAATTATATTTTCAAACGTAATTAACCACACAAACAACTTATTATCCTGTACATATACATCTGTAAATATTTTAACCTGATAAAAGTCAATTTTTTATTCAAACACAAATAACTTTTTAAATATGAAACCAGTCTTCACCTGAATTAATCCAAAATGTATTTAGGCTTCTACAGCATAGTCTCACAACCGTCACTCAAAAAGTTATCAACACAATACATCTCATTCAGTCTTTTCCCTAAAACATTCACAACCATGGGAGTAACATTAACATCAGTACAAGCTTGCTCAGCTTGCATCCAGAGCATTTTAAAGTTCAGCGACTTGCTCAGGCCCAGGCACAGAGATGGAACTGGGAATCAAACAGCCAATCTTCCAGTTGGAGGAAAATCAATTCCACCACCTGAACCATCACCTCTCCTCAATATGTTATTTTATAGATAAAAATAATTTCATCTAAAAAAGTCTCCCCCGTTGACCTATACAGAGGAAGTGATCTGTACTAAGATGAACTGTTTTTTGTGTGTTCTATTCCCATGGATGTCAGACAGAGTAACCACTTGTAATAGTGGAATAAAAAGTGAAATGTTGGGATTTCAGCACTGCAAACATATTGCAACCACATGTTTGCAGTCTTTGTTCAGGAATAAAATGTCCACGGGATAAATATGTATATATATACAGTATATATGTATATTTTTAAAAGAGCAAGAATAAGTAAGTTGATGTAAAATGAGCCCACACATAATAAAACAAAGAGACTGTTGACAAATACGACCCAACACACTGTGTTCTCAGTAGATTTTAGAAAAACTATGATGAATAACATCGAAATGTCTAAAAGCTGTCTGAAACTGGCCTACACACAAAAAAGAATTTTCCTAATCAAACCAAGTCAACACAGATTATAAAGAGTGGCAGATAAAAGTTTATTAAGCAAGCCTGCAGTATAATGCACAAGCCCATGGAAATCCTTACCTTGTTGAAGATTGCAATGTTCAGTTATCAATACAGCTGCAGCAAAGGATGTGACATTGAACTATCTGGATAAGTGTTTCCATTTTGTTGTCATTGCATTTAAATAAGTGAAAAACGGTGACAAATGCAGTAGCTGTGAAAATACAGGAAGACTTTATAGAGTAATGCAATGTTTCTCCAAAAGTCAATTAATTACATTGTGATCACGTTTACAGCAATCTGCTGACACAATTTTATTGTATATTACAGTATTTCTTTTCATGTTTTGGTCATGTCAGACCCTTACTTTAGCCTGCCTGTACCTAATCTTCAACAATGAATGTAACATTAAATTAAACTATAGTACAGCTCATGATAAGTAATTAAAAATAATTTGCTCATTATTGAAGTGCCACATAAACCACTAGCATTTAATTGGAATAAAGAGTTGTGCGGGTTATTTTCAGGAAACCAAGGAGCTATTGATTTTGTTTTTCATTATTGTGAACTGCACATTAGATTCCTTGTATTTCAGCTAGGTGTGTCAAATTATTACAGATCATGACAAAGTATGATACAATCCTATACACTAGCTCAGCAAATAACAGAGTTAAAATGAGAGAAAAAAAAAGGTGAAATCAACATAAAATAGGTTCAGGAGTATTTCCTTATAATTAATATGGTAAAACAGCTGGGCCTGTTCCTTTTTTTTTAAACAACCATCTTGCATGTTTAACATTTCCGAACCAATCATGGATGCTTTTGTTTGTCTATGTGCTATGATTTAATATTTTACTAATTA